>NW_026575139.1:41092500-41717500 GCF_905146905.1 Nyctereutes procyonoides
TGGCCCAGTGGAGGGCCTGGGGCAGGACGGGAAGGGGCTCACCAGGTACTGGATATCTCTTCACCAACCCTGCCTCCCTGTGCCAAGCCTAAGAACCTCAAGGACTCAGTTCACATTTCAAAAGAAACATTTCTAACGGACTTCTTTTGCACAGAATAGACCACTGGGGTATGTATGAGCTTGCTGGACAACATTGGGCCAATCATCCCTGAAACACAAGCACTGGTGAGAAATGGGCAGGAGGGAAGAGGGGACAATGCTGAGACTATGAAGTTAGTGTGAGCCCCATGTAAGTATACAATTTCCCAGTAGAGATCTCCCCATTTAATCATGTTGCAAAAGTCACAAATCTTACTTCCTCTTGTTTATTGACAGGGTCCCCCAGCCTGTTTGTAATAATAGTTAACCTTCTTTTACTATCGGCCAATGGACACAAGGCCCAAAATTTCTTCCACCACAGGTCATAAGGCCCTGTAAAGCATGTTGTCCTGGAATTCTCAGAGTTGGCCCTTGAGTTCTTTCTGGAAAGTGCCCTGGTAATGACGTGGGGGGAAGTGGTGGGAAAGAATTTCTCCTGAGTTTTGCTCATAAGTAAATTGGAGCAGTGCTTGTGAGGAGAGCAGGACGGAATGGAGGAAACAGTGTCACCTTCGGTCCTGTTCCTGCAGTGTGGTTTGGGAGTCAGAAGATTTCCCCAAGTTCCTTTTCTCATAAAGTTGCACAAAGCTTTGAGATGAAAACATTCCTTTCTCTCCACAGCTCTGAGCTAAGGGATGTTGTCTTAAAACACAATGGTCCAGATGACCAGGAAAGCTTTATAGGGTTTTCATTAGGCTTATTTAGATAGGAAGTGGTAAGGTAAACTTTCTTTCATCCACAATGGAGCCAAAATCTTTCCTTTTGTGACGCCATCTTCTTACTCGTATAATGCTACACACACAAACTAGAGGGGGTGTTGGTGCCATGGGCAGCAAGAGGCCCGCAAAGATGTGATGCAGCTGGCAGTGGTTTTCCCATATGTCATCAAGGACTGTTTGGGCTTCATGGTAAAAAATATTCCTCACATTTAAAGAATTACCACTTAATCATGTCGGCATATTGAGGCTTTATAAACATGTAGGGTCAGTTCTAGGCAATTCTAACCTGTCTTAACATGGAAAGTAAGCCAAAACACGTGTTAGCCCTAAAAACTGGCCAACCAGGGAACAGTCTTATAGGAGCACGCACCATGTATCTGACAGAAAAAAATTCTTAGGAGACATGGGCTGTAACACCAACGGGGATCCTGGTGACATAATAAAATATAAGACTGGACTCAAATGGTTTATGGAGTCAGCAGAAGGGCCAAGGAGAATAATGGCCCATGATTCAAAGCCCAGCAGGGCAGCAGTTTGTTACTGCCCTCCACCACAGGGGGCCCCACAGCTGAGGTTCTTAAAAATCACATTTACCTAGGCCTTCCATTTTGCACATAATCTTTCTAGCACTTGGCATTTTTAAAACCATGAGGCAGTTTAACATTCCCATGGGCCCAGCTTTCAAGTCTGGAAAACTTAAATGCTAAAAAGAGCTAGCCACTTTACTGGGCTTATATCATAACCTCCAAATCCTAGTTCTGGGCCTAGGGTATGGGAAGCTCTGAGTTCTTGGAGAAATCGAAGAGCAATGAAAATAAGCCATGGTCAAGCTTACAGGACAGGAACAGCAACCTGAAAGAGAGATGCTGAATCAGTATGGAAGAAAGTGTAGACAAAGTCATCGGGTAGATGCACGAGTGCTACTAATATGAAGAACACGTGACAAGGGCTGTCAGTCCCAATCAGGTGGCTGATGGAGTCACAAATTCCTTGAGGAAAGATAGGGAAACGCTTTCTGGAGCAGGTGAAGCTAGAACCCCAGGGTCTAGAAACTGTGCATGCCACCTTTTCAAAACTCTTATGGCTCCATGGTTGATGATTTTAGTCTATAGTTCTCTACCTACAAGGGGAAGACAGCCTTTAAAAATAAGTCATAGCAATAGCCAAAGGGATAAATAACCAAATAAATGTTCACCAACAGATGAATGGATAAATAACATAGTATATCCATATAGTGGACTAGTTGGCCATTAAAAAGGAATAAAGTGATGATACACACTACAATATGGATAAATATTGAAAAAAATTACACTAAGTAGCCAAACACAAAAGGTTCCATTATTTCATAATTGCTTTTATATGAGATATCCAGAATAGATACAGAAACCAGATTAGTGGTTGCCAGGAGCTGGGAGGTGGGGGGCAGAAGACAGAATGAGGTGTGACTGCTGGATACAAAGTAAGGGGATTTCTGTTTGGGTGATGAAAATGTTTTAGAACTCAACAGAAGTAATGGTTGTACAATATTATGAATGTATAAATGCCACCGAATTGTTCACTTTAAAGTGGATTTCACAATGCCAGATTTCAGGTTGTACTACAAAGCTGTGGTCATCAAGACAGTGTGGTACTGGCACAAAAACAGACACATAGATCAACAGAACAGAATTGAGAACCCAGAAGTGAACCCTGAACTTTATGATCAACTAATATTCGATAAAGGAGGAAAGACTATCCACTGGAAGAAAGTCTCTTCAATAAATGGTGCTGGGAAAACTGGACATCCACAGGCAGAAGAATGAAATTAGACCACTCTCTTTCACCATACACAAAGATAAACTCAAAATGGATGAAAGATCTAAATGTGAGACAAGATTCCATCAAAATCCTAGAGGAGAACACAGGCAACACCCTTTTTGAACTCAGCCACAGTAACTTCTTGCAAGATACATCCACGAAGGCAAAAGAAACAAAAGCAAAAATGAACTATTGGGACTTCATCAAGATAAGAAGCTTTTGCACAGCAAAGGATACAGTCAACAAAACTCAAAGACAACCTACAGAATGGGAGAAGATAGTTGCAAATGACGTATCAGATAAAGTTTCCAAGATCTATAAAGAACTTATTAAACTCAACACCAAAGAAACAAACAATCTAATCATGAAATGGGCAAAAGACATGAAGAGAAATCTCACAGAGGAAGATATAGACATGGCCAACATGCACATGAGAAAATGCTCTGCATCACTTGCCATCAGGGAAATACAAATCAAAACCACAATGAGATACCACCTCACACCAGTGAGAATGGGGAAAATTAACAAGGCAGGAAACCACAAATGTTGGAGAGGATGCGGAACAGGGGAACCCTCTTACACTGTTGGTGGGAATGTGAACTGGTGCAGCCACTCTGGAAAACTGTGTGGAGGTTCCTCAAAGAGTTAAAAGTAGACCTGCCCTACAACCCAGCAATTGCACTGTTAGGGATTTACCCCGAAGATTCAGATGCAATGAAACGCCGGGGCACCTGCACCCCGATGTTTCTAGCAGCCATGTCCACAATAGCCAAACTGTGGAAGGAGCCTCGGTGTCCATCAAAAGATGAATGGATAAAGAAGCTGTGGTTTATCTATATAATGGAATATTACTCAGCCATTAGAAACGACAAATACCCACCATTTGCTTCAACGTGGATGGAACTGGAGGGTATTATGCTGAGTGAAGTAAGTCAATCGGAGAACGACAAACATTATATGTTCTCATTCATTTGGGGAATATAAATAATAGTGAAAGGGAATATAAGGGAAGGGAGAAGAAATGTGTGGGAGATATCAGAAAGGGACACAGAACATAAAGACTTCTAACTCTGGGAAATGAACTAGGGGTGGTGGAAGGGGAGGAGGGCAGGGGGTGGGGGTGAATGGGTGACGGGCACTGAAGGGGGCACTTGACGGGATGAGCACTGGGTGTTATTCTGTATGTTGGTAAATTGAACACCAATAAAAAATAAATTTATTATAAAAAATAAAAAATAAATAAAAATGTAAAAAAAATTAAAAAAATAAAAATTAAAAAAATAAAGTGGATTTCAATAAATAAATAAATAAATAAATAAATAAATAAATAAATAAAGTGGATTTCACCACAGGCACTGAGGGCACTTGATGAAATGAGTACTAAGTGTGATACTCTATGTTGGCAAATTGAATTTAAATAAAATATATTTTTTTTAATTTTTAAAAATAAAGTGGATTTCACCTTAATTTTTAGCAAAGTCATAGCATCACTCAAACGGATGCTCTCCATGCTTGTGTGGTGGATAGAGAGAGGGATAGTGGAAACAGGAGCAATTAAAGCAACTGTTGACCCTTAAATGCATCAGAGGGCAGATTGCTGGGAAGAGGGGAGCTCAAGACAAATTTCCCAGGCTCTGCAGTCCAGAAGAGGCTTGGGCATAGCCTACGAAACAATTTTTAGCAGGTCTACCCTCACTGGGGAAAGGCTTGAGAAAACATATTCTTGCCAAAGTACAGACACTTTCTTGGTGGCTCAGCCAAAGGAGTGTTGGTCATATAGGACAGTTTTGCTCAATAGAGACCTCATTTGCATCAATCACTGAAGAAAGAGAAACACCATGCATTGGGTGGAGGCAGAGCCCCATGGCTTCATTCAGGTGAAGCTCAAATTCATGATGTGGAGGGCAGAGCATTGCATGAATTGGGCCTCTTGCCTTATGCAATAGCACACAACTCAGTAGAACCAGCTTCTTCCAACCCAACACACATCTTCTCTTATCAAGTTAGACATGAGCTATGTGTCAGGTGCCTCCTGCTCCCCGTCAGCCCTCCAAGCCATCAGTACCCATCAGAAAGCACCACAGAACAGTAGTCTTGATGACCAAAAACTTACTACAATAATTTCCAAATAATTCTGTCATAGGGTGCTTTATGATCTTTATATGATACCTTTTAATGACTTCTTCAAAAAAAGTATTTTAGGCAGAAACATGTCATGCTCATCTTCTTAGAAGCGTACCTCCCATTTAAATAAAAAGTTGGAATAAATATATGCAGTTACTTTAAGAGAAGAACATCACATAACATTTATCACTCTAAAAGGTATTTTAAATATTTATAAATTTTGACATACACATAGTTGTAAAATGTCTAAAATGAGTAAACTGATTTTCTATGTGTTCTCTATGGCCAATTCTAGGGAAAAATGTTTAAATAATGAATATAAATGTTTGAAAAATCAATTTTATGACTCCACTAGACTAAATTTCATAAATTATTAGAGTAACTTAACGATCCTCATGAGTATGGAGTATAGTAACTGTACAGTGTTACTGCTTCTTAGATTTTTGAGGGCTTTTCCAATATTTGCCAGTTGAGTGGCTGTGGTTTTCTACTGCTATTTATAGTGAGGAAGTAGACAGATACAAAAATGGATGGATTGATGATGATGATGATGATGATGACTGTGATGATTTATTAATTTTTTATGTTCTTGGAAGTTTCGGGTTTGTGCCTTTTTTCCTCACTCGCTTTTCTTATATTATTATTATTATTCTCTAACAATGAAAGAACACAAGTTCTCGGGACACTGGCTCAGCGGTTAAGCATCTGCTTTCCACTAAGGGCGTGGTCCGGGGGTCCTGGGATTGAGTTCCACATCAGGCTCCTCACAGAGAGCCTGTTTCTCCCTCTGCCTATGTCTCTGCCTCTCTGACTCTCATGAATAAACAAAATTTAAAAAAAAAGAAGAACACAAGTTCTCTTTAGACTGAATTAAATGCTAAATGCAAACAGGAAAATAGAGTAGCTAAGGCTGAGACTATCATGTTCATGTCAACCTAGCCACTTTACCTCACATGGCAGACACTACTTACTGCTGTTACAGGTTGAATTATGTCCCCCATTTCCCCCACCACCAAAATTCTTATGTTGAAGTCCTAGACCTTTGTATGTCAGAAAGTGACCTTATTTGGGAAGTGGGTCATCATAGATGTAATTAATTAAGATGAGACCATATTAAAGTAGGGTGGGCCCCAATCCATTATAACTAATGTCCTTATAAAAAAAGAGGAAATCTGGACAAAGAAATGCACACAGGGAAAAGAGCGACGTGAAGATAAAAGCTGAGATTGGGATGATGCTCTTAGAGGCCAAGGAATGCCTAAGATTGCTAACAAACTACCAGAAGCTATGGGAAAGGCATGGAACCTCAGAAGGGGCTAACCCCACCAACACCTTGATCTCAGATTTGTAGCCTCCAGAACTGTACAGCAATAACTTTCTATTATTTAAGCCACCCAGTTTGTGATACTTTGTTATAACAGCTTTAGAAACCTGTAAAAACTGCCTACCAGTTAGTCACTCATCGCTTCTTTCTTGGGGCATGGAGTCTTGATAGCATGCATGCAGCTACAAGCTCAGAAAAGGGAGCCCCGGGATCCCTGGGTGGTGCAGCGGTTTAGCGCCTGCCTTTGGCCCAGGGCGCGATCCTGGGGACCCGGGATCGAATCCCACGTCGGGCTCCCGGTGCATGGAGCCTGCTTCTCCCTCTGCCTGTGTCTCTGCCTCTCTCTCTCTCACTGTGTGCCTATCATAAATAAATAAAAAAAAAAAAGAAAAGGGAGCCCCTCTCTAGACCCAAGAAAGAACCTATGGTAGGTCTAAACCAAAATGGTAACCCTCTAGGCACTGTCTAGTGACTGGTCTGAGGTGAGCACATAACTTGGTTCTAGTCAAAGGTAAGTAAAGTAAATATTTTATAAGCTTTTGAAAAGGATTTTAATCCTAGATAAAAGAGGGAGAGAGAAAAAAAGGAGAAAGGGAAGAGAGGAGGACAAGATGAGGAAAGATGAGGAGAAAAAGAAAAGGTGAGAAAGAAGTTGGAAAAGGAGGGTGACAGACAAGGGGAAAGAGAGAAAGAAAATACCCTTTCCTTCCCTCTTGGAACTCTGCTGTGGGGAACCTCTGAGCTGTGATGACCATACTATATCAACAGAAAAGCCAAAAGAATTAAAGAATCACCAACTCAGAGGATTAACCTTCTGAACAAACTCTGAAACTGCAGACCACCAACTCTTTGTTACAAGTAAGTTCTCCTTTGCTTTCAGCCCCTCTTAACCTGGCTGACTGATGATTCGCAGACTAAGGCAGACTACCCCGATATGCCCTGACATCCTGTATTACACAGGCTTTGAGAGGATCTCCCAAGACATCTCTTTAGGCTTTGCACACTGAATGTCCTAAGGAGCAAGAGAATCAGAGCTCGGAAAGCTGGAGAGAATTCCCAGTCTCTGTCTGCTGTGGCCAACATTTGAGATTTTAAAATGTGTTCTTCAGTAGCTACATTTTACTGCTCCTATTTACTACTACAGCACACATTTATGCTATTATCAAAAGTATAATACTCATTTAATGAGACCAAAAAAAAGTCTTCCTACTACAAAATGCCTTCTTTGTTCCTATGGTGGCCAGGAGGAGGTGAGGAGCATCCCAAGCTTTTGAGCGTGAAGATCACATTGCTCTGCTAAGTCTACTTAGGAGGCATTAGTGCAGTTACTTCCTATATCACTTTATCAATACCCCTCTCAGTAGACAGCATCAGTTGTTGCTCAAAACTGCCCACCTGATGCATCCCTGAAGTTTTGCTATTTATTTATTTTATGATTATGTCAGACTGATGTCCAACTTTCAGGTGAATATCAGCTCTGGCTTCATCCTTTGGAAAACCTAGTTTGATTCTAGTTTGTATCCCTGGAATGGCCCTCAAGGACTTTATAATTCACAGAGGGAAAAACATCTACAATATATGGAGCATATGTTATATACCCTGAGGTGTGCTAAGAAATTTAAATTCATCATCTTATTTAGACACCTAAGCTCGTATGATTGACTTCATTAGTAAGACAAAGAGGTATAGGGTATAGTTCAATTATGCTGTTCAGGTAGCTCCAGAGGAACAGCAAGAATCTGGTCTGTAGCAAAGTGGACCCCCGAAATGGTCAGGAAGTGGAAGACTAAGAAGTGGCACCAGGATGGACTACCGGAGCCTTTATGGAGGGTCCTCAGAGGAGACCAGGTGCATGGATGGAAAAGCAAAGGAACCTGAGCTGATCTGAAGAAATGTTTCCTTAAAAGCTTTAGAATTACCATATCCCCCAGAGCAGTTTCTTTCCCCAGTGTGTGAGGTCCAAAGGTAACCTGCATCCAAATCCATCAGGGTATTTGTTAAAAATATGGACTTTTGCACCCTTCCTCTGACCTCCAAATCAGGAATTGAGGCTGGTACATGGAAGGACTCTGTTAATAAGCTGTCTTGGAAACCTCATACAGGCTAAATTGACAGCCACTGTCTGCAATGTCCCAAGCACCAAGCCAAACATTTATCCATTCAACAAACATTTACTGTACATCTCCACATGTTAGTCCTAGTGCTGAGAGGTGAGTAAACTACCCCAATTACCATGAGCAATAAGAAAGAGAATCATGAATACATATATTTCTGGAATATCCTATATTTCCAAGGTCACCAAAGCATCCATGAAAAACTATTCTACTAATTATGGCTTAATAATTGACAGCCATATTGAACTGGGAACCTCCTGGGCTCAAATTTGAACACTGAAGAAGTCTGAAAAAGTAGCTCTAGAGGCCTATTCTAAGCTTCATTATAAGATGCCCCTGCTGCAAAGAGTTTTGTCTCCTTTTCTCTCTCCTATAAAAAGTGTAAAAACAAAACAAAATCAAGAAATTGCAATTGGGAAAATCAGACTGTTTTAAAAAGTCATTTGCAGAAATGAACAAAAACAAAAGGTATTCTGTGACCGAGTCTGCCCCTGCATTCTAAAATCCCTACTCACTTGCCTTCTGATTTCTTCATCAAAAGTAATATTGCAAGGTAAGGACAGAGTCAGCCTCACTATAAATGGTGCTGGTGTCAGCCTTGGATAACACACTCCAGCAAACAAGAAGCATTCAGGCAGGCACAAATGAATCCCATGAGGCAGCCTTCACAGTTGGGAACAAGTCTGACTAATCTAGTAAAAAGAAATATCTAACCCAAAACATATGCATTTAAGATACAACTCTATAAAGCCAATGCTAATTAATCCTCCTGCTCATATAAAATGGCAAAGGAATTAACAATATTGCCAAGTCTCAAAAAGTCTTTTAATTGCACTGCAATTCTTTCCAAACAGCAGGCATCTGCACCATATGTGGCCGCAACCCTACACCAACATGGATTTGCCCTTCACGCAAAGAACTTGGCACTCGGCCTCACAACGGTGTTTTGTTGAAGGCTGGCACACACCCCCCCGCAAACTTCTCAGAAACCAAGCAAGGTAAGTTCCTGTTTACCTTTGTAAAAGATCAACTGAAAGTACCCCAAGAACCCTTCACAGTCTCCAAAGTTCACCTTCCTGGGAAGTTATTTGTGTTTGTTTTTCATGCTAGGAAAGGAATTGACTTAAATTAAAATTGTGGGTTATGGGCACCTTGCTTCCATTTGGAAAAGGTCATTAAGTACATTCTTGATTTAGAATAAAACAGGTTTTCTTTTTGATTTAAAGGCTGAAAATGAAAATGAAAGGCAAGGTAAAGAAGGGTTCCCTTAAAATACAATTCTGGAATAGAATTCTGAGCATACTAGTGCTGGTGCAGTGCTCAGCCCACAGCCACTGAAGGTGAAGAGGGTTCCCAAGAAGCCCCAACCCCTATCTACCACCCCTACTCAGGCAAAGGACTCGGGGATGTCACTAGGATGTGAGTTCTGTTTCCAGCCTATCTTAACCCTGATGCTGGATTTTCTATCTTCCCCAGGTGAGAGCCTCCAGATTGTTCCCAACTCCCAGAGATGGGATTACTCTGCTGGAGGACTGGGAAGTCAAACCTTTCTGGGAGGCGCCAGATGAAAAAGCCCTGACTCATAATCACATAAGCTCTGTGAATTTCCAGGTTAACTGACAGAATAAAGTTACTGAACACAAACTACATGTAAGGCAGTGCTGGTCTAGGGCTCTGGGAAGCATGAATGAATCAAAGATTCTGTTCTCAGGCAGCCTAAATTTGAGGAATGAGAGAGAAGGAGGAAAAAAGGCAAGTGAATAAATATATAATATCACAAGGCTGGGAGTGGGAGGGTAGTGCTGATGATACCTGAACATTCCAAGCAATTCATTATATTCGGGGAATTTTGTCAACAGTATCAAGTTTCTGGACTTCTTTCCTGGAACAAACTAGTTAAGAGCCCCTCAAGGCTTTTGGACTTCATGTTTTGCAGTGATGATTCTGTTTGGAAATATATAGGGTTAAAGTTCACAAAACTTGAATGTTCAGATCACCACCATGGAATTTACATGAGGGGCACAGAGTAGACTAATCTGAATCTATGGTCTTCTTCAATCTGCCTCCCCTACCATTATTTCCCTGGTTTGACCCAGACCATTGCATATGATAAAGGGGAAAACCATATTAAAATCCTGGTCTTGGTCAAAGTCACCTTGTACAGTTGTGTTTAATTCAGTCTGTGTGAATGGTGACCCTAAAGCTGTACAAGATACAACCTGGCATCTGAACACACATCCCCCAAAATAGCCAGCTACTTATTAGGCCATTCTTGATTATGGTCTCCATAAATTGGGCTATGTAGAGTTGGTTAACTCCCAGCAGCTTAGGGAATCTTTAACCTGAGGGCAGTCAGACAAGAACAGCTCTAGGATCATCTCAAATGGGCAGCAGCTGAACTAGGCCGGTTGGAATTTTCTCAGACTACTCCAAGTTAAATTTTTTGAATTATCCCATTCTTCTGAGACTTCTTCCTTGATCTTCTTAGCTAGAGTAGCTCCATTTTACACTAGTTTATAGCATCCTTCTTGTGTTTCTTTATCATATCTTAACAATTTCTAAATAATGCACTTGACTATTGAGATTTTTCTGTCTCTTCCCTCTATTACCTGTCTTGCTATTATATGCTCAACTGAGAACAGTTCCAGACACGTGATAGGTACTCAGTGAAAATTTTTCTAATTAATGAGTGACTGACAGGAAATGACAAAGGATGTATACCATAAGGGCCTAATTTCCCTTCATTCAGACATGAACCCAGGAGAAATAGCAAATTAAGAGGACAGTCACACAGTTTGCATAGAGTGGTTAAACAAGTCTTCATATGTATATGTTATTTTATATCTAGAACTCTACTTAAGGCTTTTCCTCTGCATCATCTAATTAAAGGATTGGACTAAAAAGCTTCTGAGATCCTTTTCAGCTCTAACATAGCATAACCTACAATGCACATTTAATGAAACCAGTACATTGCCTATCTCTGATCTCTTTAAACCAGAACCAGGGCTAATATTGCCATCAATCACAGAGAAGAATGGCTTATTTCTAGGATGACTGCAAAGAGGTCAGCATGAGCTTGATTTCTGAGAAGCTTCTGTCTCTTGGCATGGCTGGCTCTGACTCAGACACATGTTATCATTTTCTCATTAACACCTAAAGGCAGGGTGTGGTTCAATGTATGTATCCTTGGAGGTGTCTAACTATAAGTAAGCTCAAAATAGATTGTTATGTCATGCTCTCTCATGGACTACAGATACCCCAAAATGCTTTTTTCTTCCATTTGTTCCCTGAGCATGCTGCTTCTCTCCCCTCAGGTAGTAGACATTTCCTGTTGGGGCCACAACGCATATATCTCCCCTATTTCTTTAGAAAGAAATTTAACTTTCTTTCAAGTATCTACCTCCACCATATACACTGGAAAAACAGACTCTACTCTTGGCTACACTGGTGAACCTTGACTAGCTTAAGCCACAGACGGGCTGAGTATGCTCAGTGTAGCTAGGACACTCCTGGTCATGTTGTCCTGCAATTCCAGTGAGGACAGAGGTGTCTTCCCTAGTGAGTTACTGCAGCTTCATCCCTGAAAGCTAGATCTCAGGTGTGAATTTTTCTGGGAACTCTGCAGAATTCAAAGCAAAGGTCCAGAGCCTATTCCTGGAGACCAGGGAGCTCTGCCCCTATGTGGTCAGTTTGATAGTAAAGCCTGGATCTAGTCTCAAGATCCATGGGGCCAACATCAGGCAGTGACAATTCCTAGAAGAGAACAAAATCAGAAACAAACAAAATCCCTGTCCTATCCCACTCACATAAAAATTAACTCAAAATAGATTAAAGACTTAAATATAAGACCTAATTCTATAAACTCCTATGAGAAAACACAGGGGAAAAGCTCCTTGCAATGGGTAATGATTTTCCTGAATATAATGCAAAAATCATAAGCAACAGAAGCAAAAGTCAACAAGTGGAACAAGATCAAACTAAAAAGCTTCTGCACAGCAAAATAAACAATTAACAAAATGAAAAGATAGGGACTCCTGGGTGGCTCAGTGGTTGAGTGTCTGCCTTCAACTCAGGGTGTGATCCCAGAGTCCCAGGATTGAGTCCCGCATTGGGCTGCCCACAGGGAGCCTGCTTCTTCCTCTGCCTGTAAGAGAGGCAGAGGTCTCTCTCTCTCTCTCTCTCTCTCTCTCTCTCTCTCTCATGAATAAATAAATAAAATCTTTGAAAAAAAAAGAAAAGGTAACCTATGGAATGGGAGAAAAGTTTTGTAACCGTGTATCAGATTAAGAGGTTAATATCCAAAATATATAAAAAGCTCATACAACTGAATAACCAAAAAATTGATTTTTAAAATGGGCAGAAGAACTGAACATTTTTCAAAAGAAGGCATCCAAATGGCCAACAGGTACATGAAAAGGTCCTCAACATCACTCATCATCTGGAAAATGCAAACCAAAACCATAATGAAACAGCATCTCACACCTGTTAGAATGGTTCTCATCAAGAAGATAAGAGATAACAAGTGTTGGCAAAAATGTAGAGAAAAGGAAACGTGTGCACTGCTGATGGGAATATAAATTGGTGCTACCACTATGGGAAACAGAATGGAGGTTCCTCAAAAAATTAAAAATAGAACCACCATATGTTCTGGGTATATATCCAAAGGAAATTAAAATAGAATATCAAAAAGTTATTTGCACTCCTATTTTCACTGCAGCATTATTCAACAATAGCAAGATACATAAACAACCTAAGTTTATCAATGGATGAATGGTTAAACATGTAGTACATACATATATACAATGGAATCTTATCCAGTCACAAGAAAGAAGAGCACCCTGACATTTGCAACAATATGAGTGGAACTTCAGGGCATTATATTATAAGTCAGACAGAGAAAGGAAAATACTATATGGTATCACTTATATGTGGAATCTGAAAAAAAAATTGAACTTGTAGAAAAGAGAGTCAAATGGTAGTTATCAGGAGCTGAGGATTGGGGAACTGGGGAAATGTTTTTAAGGTCCAAACTTGCAACTAATAGATAAATAAGTTCTGGACATCTAATGCACAGTATAGTGATTATAGTCAACCATACTGTATTATAAATTTCAAAATTGCTAAGAGACTGGATTCTAATTGTTCTCACCACAAAAAAGGCAATAATTACATGACATGATAGAGGTGTTAGCTAATCCTACGGTGGTAATCATATTGCAATATATAAATGTATCAAATCAACACCTTATATACCTTAAACTACACAATGCTAATTTCAATTATATTTCAATTAAAAAAAAGAACACTAAATTCCACCCCACTGTACCCCTGCCCCCCCACAAAAAAACAAAATTCACAAAGTCAGAAAGGATCAGTGAAAAACAAAAAGGCAATGAACTAGCATGTAAGCAACCTGTCCTAGCCATCCTCCACACCACACCTGTGTTAAGTGCCCAGACCTACATCTTTATTGCCTGCACTTCTATCAGTATTTATTCAGTACATTGGAAATTCAAAACCATCCCTCCATTCCCACAGTTCCTAAGGATTTGGATTCATTATTAGCTCCTGTCTTTTCCTCATCCCACACAATCCATCAATAAATTCCAATACCTTTATTTTAAATATATGTTCCAAATATAATAATTTCTCACTAACTCACTTCTAACATCCTATTCCAAGCCACTATCTTGCCTGAACTAATATAATACCTCCTTAAGTAGTGTCCCTGATCCCACTCTTAGTTTCTTTATACTGTACATAGTACTCAGAATAATTATTTTAAAACTTAGGTCAGTCCCTGTAACTTCTCTGCTCAAAGTCCTCCAAAGTAGTCAACATGGAAGTAAAATATGAAGTCCTCACCTTAGCTTCATGAGACTATTTGTCCCAACCTCATTCTCCCTTCCACTCTTTCTGTTCCAATCATGCTGGTCTTGTTGCCTGAAGCCTGGAATGCTCTTCTCCCAAATACTTAAATGGTTTGTTCTCTCACTTCACTTAAATCTGCTCAAATACCACCCACCCACTCCAAGAGGAGATACCTTAATCAGTCTATCAAAAAATGTAATCTCTCTCCTTTCTATCTTCTTACCTGCTTCATTTTCCTTCAAAGTGTTCACCATTTGTTTGGTTGTTAGGACTATCTCCTACCATTCAAATGTAACTCCTATTTGGACAGGAATCAACATCAAACTCTGTCTTTTCCCAATAATAGTTGAAGTGTCAAAGGGATCCACTTTTAAAAACCAAAACATTTTTAAAGCATTGTTTTCTCCCTCCAAAAAAACAACTTCTTGAGGAACATTAGCTGATTGGAATAAAATAATTGCATTTATCATGTAGGACCCAGGAAAATTCTTCACTAGCGGCAAAGAGTATCCTTGAAATAGAAAGTACCCTGAAAAAGTTACCTTTTTTAATGTTTTCTTTCTCAGGACGA
The DNA here is from genome assembly GCF_905146905.1 of Nyctereutes procyonoides. Lineage (NCBI taxonomy): Eukaryota > Metazoa > Chordata > Mammalia > Carnivora > Canidae > Nyctereutes > Nyctereutes procyonoides. Next base: position 41,107,159 of record NW_026575139.1, read on the forward strand.
GAACTAAACATACTCCTTTAGTGTGTGTAAGTGGTAGGGAGGTTGGGGAGTTGCTGTACAAGAAACAAGCTATAAAATCAGAAAATTGCATCAGAACAAGTCGTATCTATCGAAATAAAACCACTGCTCCAAAACTTCTCTTGCATTTCACATCTTATTTTCTCTGGAGAATTTATATGGGGCTGATCTTCTCATTCCTGTTTTTGGTTTAACAGTTTCATTTTTTGTTTCTTTCCAAAGATCACATTCAGTCTCCAACCTTGGGATTATTATCTGTGTTTTCACACCACTGCTCTGCCACTTGTATTTTGCTGCTTTTCTTTTTTTTTTTTTTTATAAATTAATTTTTATTGGTGTTCAATTTACCAACATACAGAATAACACCCAGTGCTCATCCCGTCAAGTGTACCCCTCAGTGCCCGTCACCCATTCACCCCCACCCCCCGCCCTCCTCCCCCTCCACCACCCCTAGTTCATTTCCCAGAGTTAGAAGTCTTTATGTTCTGTCTCCCTTTCTGATATTTCTCACACATTTCTTCTCCCTTCCCTTATATTCCCTTTCACTATTATTCATATTCCCCAAATGAATGAGAACATACACTGTTTGTCCTTCTCCGGTTACTGTGGCCAAGTTCAAAAAGGGTGTTGCCTGAGTTCTTCTCTGGGATTTTGATGGAATCTTGTCTCACATTTAGATCTTTCATCCATTTTGAGTTTATCTTTGTGTATGGTGCATGAGAGTGGTCCAGTTTCATTCTTCTGCATGTGGATGTCCAATTTTCCCAGCACCATTTATTGAAGAGACTGTCTTTCTTCTAGTGGATCGTCTTTCCTCCTTTATTGTATATTAGTTGAGCATAAAGTTCAGGGTCCACTTCTGGGTTCTCTGTTCTGTTCCATTGATCTATATGTCTGTTTTTGTGCCAGTACCACACTGTCTTGATGAACACAGCTTTGTAGTACAACCTGAAATCTGGCATTGTGATGCCCCCAGATATGGTTTTCTTTTTTTAAAATTCCCCTGGCTGTTTGGGGTCTTTTCTGATTCCACACAAATCTTAAAATAATTTGTTCTAAGTCTCTGAAGAAAGTCCATGGTATTTTGATAGGGATTGCATTATATGTGTAAATTGCCCTGGGTAACATTGACATTTTCACAATATTAATTCTGCCAATCCATGAGCATGGAGTATTTTTCCATCTCTTTGTGTCTTCCTCAATTTCTTTCAGAAGTGTTCTGTAGTTTTTAGGGTATATTTTGAGAACCATTTGAATGGTAAATGGTTCTCCAACCTTTTATTTTCAGGTTGTAGGTGTCCTTCTGTCTAAAATGAGTCTCTTGTAGACAGCAAATAGATGGGTCCTGTTTTTTTATCCAGTCTGAAACTCTGCGCCTTTTGATGGGGTCATTAAGCCCATTCATGTTCAGAGTTACTTGAACTTCTTCTTAAAGGGGAGTTTTAAGAGTCCCCCTTAAAATTTCTTGCAGAGCTGGTTTGGAGGTCACATATTCTTTCAGTTCCTGCCTGTCTTGGAAGCTCTTTATCTCTCCTTCCATTTTGAATGAGAGCCTCCCCCAAGTGCTAACACCTGAAAACCAGCACAGCAGGCCCTTCCCCCAGAAGACCAGCTGGACGGACCAGTGATACTCCCCCGTGTTCCAATACAACTTGTTTTTGGCCACTCTGCACTGAGCAAAATGACTAGAAGGAAAACCTCACCTCAAAAGAAAGAATCAGAAACAGCCCTCTTTCCCACAGAGTTACAAAATCTGGATTACACTTCAATGTCAGAAAGCCAATTCAGAAGCACCATTATACAGCTACTGGTGGCTCTAGAAAAAAGCATTAAGGCCTCACGAGACTTCATGACTGCAGAATTTAGATCCAATCAGGCAGAAATTAAAAATCAATTGAATGAGATGCAATCCAAACTAGAAGTCCTAACGACGAGGGTTAACGAGGTGGAAGAACGAGTGAGTGACATAGAAGACAAGTTAATGGCAAAGAGGGAAACTGAGGAAAAAAGAGATAAACAATTAAAGAACCATGAAGACAGATTAAGGCAAATGAACGACACTCTGAGGAAGAAAAACCTACGTTTAATTGGGGTTCCCGAGGGCGCCGAAAGGGACAGAGGGCCAGAATATGTATTTGAACAAATCCTAGCTGAAAACTTTCCCAATCTGGGAAGGGAAACAGGCATTCAGATCCAGGAAATAGAGAGATCCCCCCCTAAAATCAATAAAAACCGTTCAACACCTCGACATCTAATAGTGAAGCTTGCAAATTCCAAAGATAAAGAGAAGATCCTTAAGGCAGCAAGAGACAAGAAGTCCCTGACTTTCATGGGGAGGAATATTAGGGTAACAGCAGACCTCTCCACAGAGACCTGGCAGGCCAGAAAGGGCTGGCAGGATATATTCAGGGTCCTAAATAAGAAGAACATACAACCAAGAATATTTTGCTGCTTTTCAAATCACTTGCGTCCTTTTAAAACTCATTAAGGTGCAGTTCTTTTTAAATGTGGGAACAATATGGCCATTCTAGTTTGTGAATCTGCTTTCCAAGAGTCCCATGCATGAAGATGTTTGGGTGAAGGTTGAAGAATAAGAATAAGGGGTGAAGGTTGTCACCAGCACAGGCTTCTGCCTACCCCCACCCCAGGCAGAGGAGCACTGGGACCCATAGACCTCCTTCTCACAGCTCAGTTTCTCCCTACAGCTGTCCTAAGCTCCTTCACAAGCTCCATGAGAGGAAATGGACACTGAAGGATCTAACAGAAACTATTCTACATGTGTGTTAGTTTTTATCTTTACTATTAGTCTAATTCTACTGGCCTGTAAGTACTCATGGATCACAGGTCTCCAAAGAGAGAAAACCAATCTCCCATATGGGAATCTTGACTGTTAAATAGTCTGGAAGATATTAAATGAGTTGCATACTAGTACCCTAATAGGTGCTCCTTACCATCTCTTTCTAAGATAAACTTCTGGGGCAAGGTTCAAACTCTAATGACTAAAACAGAAAATACCAATTATCCAATTTGCTCCCCTCTCAACCAAAAACCAACATTTGGAAACACTGTCTTAAAACTGAGGAGCCCCAATGTAATCAATTAGCCCCAAGAAGTTGAGTGGCCCAAAGACATCCCATAGTTTAGGGCCTGAGCCTAGAGTAAAAGTATTAAAGCCCTCTGGTGAAGTGTTCTTTCCTCTGAACCATATGTCCACTAACTTATTCAAAAACTGTTATAGGGGGACACCTGGGTGGCTCAGTGGTTAAGCATCTGCCTTTGGCTCAGGTTGCGATCCCAGGGTCCTTGGATCAAGTCCCGCATCAGTTTAGCCACAGGGAGCCTGTTTCTCTACCTCTCTTTATGTGTCTCTCATTAATTTATTCTCATGAATAAACAAACAAAATCTTAAAAAAAAAAAAAAGACCATTACAGGACACAAAAACTCATTCACCCAACACATAGGTACCTAGGGTGTGCCAGACTCTGTGCTAGAGCCTGGGGATATAGTGATGAACTCAGTGGAGCCACATTAGACAAATAACCTATTCAACAAGCATTTCAGATGGCAATAAGTGCTAGGAAGGAAATACAATAGAATGTAATATGGAGTGAAGGAATGGAGCTGCACTATATGTGATCAGAGGTCCCTCTCTGTGGAGGAGATGTGAAATGACAACAAAGAGCCAGTCGTGCAAACATCTGGGGGGCAGAGCATTCCAGGCAACGGACATCAAATGCAAAATCCTTAAGCTGGAAAGAACATGCATCAGAAGAGTTCAGCACATAAAGGAAGAGGGGTAAGGAACAACTAGAAGTCAATAATGTCGCATCTTATAACTGCAAAACCTTCATGTGTTAGTCCATCTCTCTTTCTACCTGCTCCCATATCTGAATAGCATGTACACATGGTTGTGGTCAGAATTTATTCCCCAGTACTCATTAATTAAAAGATAATAGCAAAGCACTAGAATGCTGTCACCAAGTAATCACTTTCAGCAAATATGGAAATCCACTTATTTCTCCAAACCAAAGCACTTGATCCTCCTGGCAATATCCAAGGGCACTGACTGCACTTGCAGTGGGCCCTGTGATTAATGCGGATTTAATCAGTTTATCTGATAGAAATAAGTACAGAGCTGTGACAGTGCCCCCACGGGCCCCAACACACTGATTGGTGAACACACAGAACTATTGTGTTGCTGAAGCCAATCAAGGACTAGACCGGTTCATCCCAGAGGCTCTGAACTGTGATGAATAAGCTGCCTTCTGACTGGCTCAAGTCACAGTGACAGTTTATTAATTTCGCCAATGAATAAAGCTTATCCACATTCACTGGATCCAATCGGTTGGCCCAGATCCCACAGCACATAACTAATGCCACGCTGCATTGGGATATTTCTGAACTGACATGTGGCAGGCAGAGAGAATCTAAATGAGTTCATCTCCACCTGGATTCTGACAAAAAAAAAAAAAAGTCAAATTAATGCAAAAACAATGCATTGGCCAAACAACCAGCTGTTATCTTCCTGCCCTAACACATTCATCTTTGAAAACTGTGTCCAGTTGTTTATGATAAGGAGGTTCTTGAAATACCCCACTGTGTGTAAGAACAAGAATCTTAACTCCAGTACCTTGGTCACCTTCCATTTGGGTAATTATATTCTGTATGTTAAGAATTTCCTCTGCCTTAGGCCTTCAGAAATGTAAATGGATGGAGCCTCAGTGCACCCAATCTCAATGCCTCATCCCAGAAGAATATTTACTTGTGGTAGTGTTAGAGAAGCTTCTACACACACACTCACTCAGAGCCAAATATGTTTTTTCCCATAAACACAACAATTTTATACCTACCATTAGAAAGGTATGAGCATATTAAATAAAACAATGCTCAATTGAAGAAATGTGTGATTTGGTTCACTATCAGGTGTTCATGGCAGAGGTTTATTGATTTCTGCATCACAAGGGAGCTCATTATGATAGAAACTTTGTCTAGAGTGCCATCCAAATAGGGCACTGGCCCCATTTTCCAGGCTTTTGAGGGAAAGGGTAGAGAAAGGGGAGCCATAATGCTGTAGGAATCAAGCCACCTGGAGCCAAAAGTAAACTGAAAATAGAGGTGGCCTAGCCAGCTATTTTAAAAACCTGAGTGGCTCATTAAAAGAAAAAAATCTATATATATAGTATGCAAAAACACACATGCACATACAGACATATATATGCATTATACACATATATACATTATATATGTATTCAGCACGAGAGAGCTCCTCCCCAAGACACGGCATACCCTCTCATCCAGCAGACTGACCTTCTGCAACTTCTTCTGGGTCTTTCTCCCTTTCAGAGTAGAGTTTTGATTACTTCTTTCAGCCACATGATTTTGGAGATACTGATTCCATCACCCACAGAGTATGATGGCTTTGCCATGCGTCCAGATTTGGAGTTCAGAAGATATGGCACCTATATAACTCCAAAAGTTCATTTTAGTCTATTTGATCTGCAAAGAAAGATCATCAGGGCAGGAAATAAACATGTTGTATGATTTACATTCTTCTTCATGTCCCAACCTATGCCACAAGGGATGGCCTAGATTACTAAAGGCTATTGCTTCACCTTTAGAATCCAAATATCTGGCAAACTACCATTTAAAATACCTAAGTACACTTGAGGCACTTGGGTGGCTCAATTGGTTAAACATCTGACTCTTGGTTTCAGCTCAGGTCATGATCTCAGGGTTGTGAGATCAAGCCCCATGTTAAGCTCTGTGCTGGGCATGGAGTCGGCTTAAGATTCTCTCTCCCTCTCCCTTGCCCTTCCTCTCCCTCTCTCTCTCTCTTCTCTTTTCTCTCTCTCTCTCTCTCTCTCTCTCTCTCTCTCTCTCTCCCCCTCCCCTTCCTCTCACTCTCATTTTCCCTCTCTTAAAAAAAAGGCAGAAAAAAAATGACAACACCTAAGCACTCTTTATCATCATAGTGATTCCATACAGGTATAGAGTAATATAGTGCAGTGTTTTAATCAAAGCCTTGGAAGGATGTGCAGCTTGGAGGTCTGGATTTTTCTTTTTTCTTTCCTTTTTCTCTCACATGCTCTCTTTCTAACATCCATTTCAACTCGCTCTCCTGAAGTTTTGAGTGTTCCCCTAAAGATAAAATAGAGTTAGGAAACCTGGAAGAGAAGGCTTTCTCTGATGCAAGACAGACTTTCCTGGGCAAACTAGAGCCAAGAGAGAAATATGACTCCCCTGGGTCCTGACACCAGCCTTGAGAGTCTTAAGGAATAATGTTAGGTATAAAGAGAAATCTATAGGGAAAAATTCTATAAACAGAAAAAAAAAAAAATCCCCATATATCCTGGCAAGTGAGTGCAATAAATCTGAAATAAAAACAAGTTGGCACTAGGAGTTCCGTAAGTGAGCAGACATCAAGGGAAAAAAGAGCAGACACAGACAGAAGGGAGCCCATGACATTTTGGAAGCTCCCTGCAAAGGGTATGCAAAGACAGGGATGAAGAACACCCTGGGGCATGTGACAGATAAACATGATGTCTAGGTCAACATAATATTTTTGTGTGAAATGCAAACTTTTCCAGATTTCAAGAAGCCAAATTGCTTTATTTTACTGGGTTAGGTAAAGTAGCAGTAGAATGGGTCATGCACTCTGTGAATCCCACAGAGCACTCAGGGATAGAAAATGCTAACTACAGTAGGTAATTATCTGTTACGGAACATGGTTAATGATTATGTTCAGAAGATGTTAACAATCACGCTTAGGGAAAAGATTACAAGGGCTTCAAAGGGGTCCCTGTGAGCCACGTGACTGTAATGTGGTCTGAGGAGCCTGCTCTAATGCAAATGATTGTTGTCATGGTGACAGGATAGGACCCGCCTGCTCACCAGCACCACACAAAAGCCCCCTATTTTGGCACAATAAGCTTTTAGTTCAAGATAGACTTTATAAGTAACCAAATATGGAAAGTAATATCCCATATGATTTTATCTATGCGTTGCTGCTCTGTGAGGACCTAAAGTTCCAAAAGTGAAGCTAATCCTAGGAAAGGTTGGGAACAGAATAGAGGAAACTGAGAAGCCCCCTAAGAATCCTCACTCCCCCTCACACACACACACACACAGATCTCCCATTTTTTTCTGAAATTTAATAGTTATTGCCTGTGGAATTGTCTTTGCATGAAGATACATCATCATTGGGATTTTTGCTCCTTTCTATTTCATTTATACTAAAGGAGATAGCATTTTAAATATTGTGTGATGCCTTAGAGATAAGTACTCACCCAGGGTGAATGATGATTTATGGGGGTCAAGTAATAAAGAATAGGAGTTTCATTTATTTTATTGCCTGTTTACCTCCTAGGGAAAGACACAGCTGGTAAATCATTTGGGTGAGTTAAGTAAAGTAGGGGTCTTTTGTTTGCTGGGTCCAAAAAAGAAATCACAGGATAAAAAAGGAGCCAAACAGTGCCTCCTTCACCCACCCCTCTTGGAGCAGGACTGCTTACAGAGCATATCAGGGAGAAAGCTTTTAAGTCTTCCTTTTAGAAACTCTAGATCAGCAAACAAACTCAGAGCTTCTCTCTGTTGTGCCTTTAAGTCTTCTTATCCTCTAAGTACTTCCTTGTGTCTAACCTAATACCTCTGGCTTTCCCATCTATAGCAGTTAACATAATTATTTTTCTTTTACTTGTGTAGATTAACCTGGATGCAAGCAGGTATTTTTAGTACTGTCTCAGTTCAAGAACTGGATTTCTTTGGGATTTCAGTTTGTAAAGGAACCTCAGTAAATGTCTATTTCCTCCTCTTCTGAAACAGGAAAACACCCCTTACCCTCAATAGCCAGCTAAGAAGACATGGCCATTTCTTTGCTCTTTTATGTAAAGCTCATCAAAACTTAGTTCAGCACTTCCTGAAAGATCAGTACCCAACAAGTGACATTACTATATTTGTGATGGAATAAGGATAAAAGTTTCCATTATTTTAGGGCACCTGGGTGGCTCAGTTGGTTAAGCATCTGACTCTTGATTTGGGCTCAGGTTGTGATCTCAGGGTCAGGCTCCATGCTCAGCACAGGGTGTGCTTGAGATTCTCTCTGCCCTTACACACACACTCTCACTCTCTCTCTCTCAACTAAATAAATACTTTTTTAAAGTTTGTATTATTTTTCAGAACTATTTTGCCCCATAACATTCAATACCCAATATCTCCCTGCCCTGTTCTATTTCTTCTGTGATATGGCCCTCAAGCTAACTCAGTAAGAAGAAATGTTGCACAGGACAAGTATACAATCTCCCACCTGTATCTCTTGCAGATCTTCTTCCAGAGGCACTTTGTGTGTGTGTGTGTGTGTTTCAATGCATCAACAAAGTGCCTTTAAATTTATTAAAATTGGGATCCTTGGATAGCTCAGCGGTTGTGCATCTGCCTTTGGCTCAGGGCATGATCCCAGGGTCTAGGGATCAAGTCCTACATCGGGCTCCTTGCAGGGAGCCTGCTTCTCCCTATGTCTCGGCCTTTCTCTGTGTGTCTCTCGTAAATAAATTAAAAATCTTAAAAAAATTTTTTTTAATTTTTTTTATTTATTTATGATAGTTACACACACACACACACACACAGAGAGAGAGAGGCAGAGACATAGGCAGATAGGAAGAGGGAGAAGCAGGCTCCATGCACCGGGAGCCCGATGTGGGATTCGATCCCGGGTCTCCAGGATCGCGCCCTGGGCCAAAGGCAGGCGCCAAACCGCTGCGCCACCCAGGGATCCCAAAAAAAATTTTTTTAATTAGTTACCAACATTTTGTAAATGGGACATTTCAATTCAAAGTCTAGATTTCAGTATTTTCCTTTAAAAATGTAAAGATGTAGCACAATTACCAATTGGCCACAAGTGAGGACACAGGTCGGCTGCCCCCTATAATGGGGCCTTCACTTTCCATTTTTCCCTAGTTCTCACCAGTTCCTACTGGATTCATCCTTCCCCTTAACTCATGTTACTTGGCCAGCTCCTTTTTTAAAGCTATTACTTTATTCTAACTTGAACTAAGCCTATTTACCCAGTTGAAGTCAACTTTCCACATACAATCCTCTTTGTCTTTGGCTGCAAAATGTGGGACTGCTCATTCTCCAAAGGACATGTTCTAGTGGGAACTGAGCATTCAGCACTCTAAGACAACAATAACCAGCTTAGCATATATCAGAATCACCTGAGAGGCTTATTTAGAACACATACTATTGGGCCCCACACTCAAGTTTCTGATTCAATAGGTCTGGGATGGGGCCTGACCATTTGCTTTTCTACAAGTTCCCAGGGGGCAGTAGAAAGCCTCTCAGATGGCACGTAATCATCCCTACCTCCTGGTAGTCATACCCTGCTTCAAACCCTGCTCTGAGTGTTACCTGAACTTAGGATATTGCAGAAATAATGGGATGCTAATTCCAAGTTCAGATTCTATAAGATTTCTATCTTGAATGATTTTTTACTCTCTGTTGGAATGCCTACCCTGGGGGGAGTCAGTTATCATGTTACAAAAAGTCCTAAGAGGTGGCTCAGGCGGAGAAAGCGTGAGGTCCAACAACCACCACAAGAGTAAGTTGTGGAAGTGGATCTCCCCCCAAACTGAGTCAAGCCTTCAGAGGAGACTGTAGGCCCTACTGACAGCTTTGCCACAACCTCATGAGATCTTGAGTCTGGACTCCTAATTAAGACACACCCAGTTCCTGATCCACAGAAACTAGGATAATACACACTTGCTGTTTTAAGCCACTAAGTTTGAGGGTAATTTGTTAAGCAACAATATATAACTAACACACTAGTTTAGTGATGCTGAGGCTGCTAGTTTGAAGACCATACTCTAAAAATCTTGGCTCTAATGAAACAGCTTCTTCAATCTTCTGACTTGATAAGGCAGAGAAATGTTGGTCTTTAATATTTCCAAGTTCTAGAATGTTATAGGAGAATCTTTCCAGACTCTTTTCATCATATTGATGGCAGAAACAAGTCCGACACATTGACCCCCATCACACAAGAGCCCAGATGAAATGACGACAGTAAGGTGCTACAGGTGAGCTGCTTCACCCTCTTGCTGCTACGGGAGACTGTCAGGAGAATTCTTGATTAAAAGGAAAGACGCTGGCAAGTCCTGCTTCTGTTGAGAGCACAGCAAAAGTCAGGGCCCAGAAAGACTGTGGAGGTGAATAAAGTATCCCTTTGGAAATCCTCATTGTCTCTCCCTTACTCCATTCTGGTAAACAGGGGCCTGTCTTATGCCTCATTCTTTCTCTCAACTGAGTTATCAGCAATCCACAGCAAGCTACCATATGTACATTCCATGCTCACATGAACATTCCACGTTTTTGTATACATTCCACATGCATGTGAACATTCCACATTCATTTGTACAGTCTATATTCATGTATATATTCCATGTGCATGTGTACATTCCATGTTCATGTGTACATTTCACAATCATATGAAAATACCACAAGGGCAGAGACCTTTGCATATTTTATTTACAGCTGTATGCAAGCACCTAGACTTGTGACCAGCATAGAGTAGGCACTCAGGAAATAATTGTTGAAGTTAAGTCTTAACACCTCAGGGCAGGACCCAAGCCCAGGGTACTGGCCACCCACAAGCCAGAGCATGGACATTCCTTTCTTTGCCCTCCTTCTGACATCTGTCTGCTCATGTCTGGTAGTCAGGACAGATTTGGAGGACACCCCCATTCAGTGTAGCCAGGACCTTCACACTCTGGAGATGGGGGTGGGAGGTTGGTACAAGGGCATCACACTCAGATCAGCCCATACTCTCTCAGTCTTCAAGGAAGAGGAGCACTCCTAGTCCCCTGCAAGGAAAGACCCAGCAAGCCACCTCTGTAAAATTCCAAGCCTGAGGTCTCAGACATGAACTGACTCAGTTCAAGAGACACCAAGGGGCTGAAAACACCAGCGGAGTTCTTCAGTGATGGGGTCGAAGTATCTAGTGCCAGGAACCAGAAAATAAAAAATACCATTTTTGTGTGCATACAGCAACTGGCCTAGGACCTCATTCCATCAGCTTCAGAGGGAAATAAATCATGTTTGTTTAATAGACACAATGGAAGAATGTCCTGGCACAATGCCTGACACACAGTAAGCACTTAAACAAATATTTACTGAATGAATGAGAAAGACCTTAAACTCAGCAATATACTTCTTGGCTGCAAGTGGGAAAGGTAAAAAATCAGATTTGTGAAGCCATATGCCCCCCTCCTCCCCACAATCTACACACACACAAGAGCAGAAGAGAAAGCACAAAAAGTATCATTAGAGTAGGAGGAAGAAGTTATCTCTGCTGTGTGGCTTGGGTCAAAACATTTAACCTCTCTGGACCATAATTGTTTCACTTGTGAAACAGAGTCTGGGCTTCAGGCTCCAGCGCTGAGATCCTGTGGCTTGGTGCTTCTCCTAGGCACTGTCCCTCAAACCTAATTACACTGCTTGCCAGCAAAAGGAGTGGGACCTGCCTTTATGAGGGCAGAAACAATAAGGAAGAGCCACTGTCATTCAAATCATGAAAATGACCTTTTTATCAACTTCAGCTTTGGGTGAGGAGCCTACTCACGAGGGGGGAGAAGATAATCTCCAGAGTTTTTAGTAGCCACAGGAAGAGTTTAAAAGATAGGTTCTAGTGAAAATATGCCCTCCTTTTCAAGTTTAATTTTTCATGCTCACTATTGGGAACCCCCTCCCCACAAGGCTATGGGAAAAGGCTTTCTCTGTATAGAACTCTTTCTTGATCTGCTGCTGTGGTGGGAGCAGCTGATCTTCAAGAAGCAGGAGTAGATTTACTAGTCAGGGGAGAGGGAAGAGAGCAGGTGCAGAGAGAGCAGGCTCTTTTGCTTTCCCCTCCATGTCATTCCAGTTTTCCAGACAGTAAAAAATGTCCTTCTGTACAGAGTAAAAGGAAGAGGTGGGAAGAGAAGTCGTTAATTGCAAAATTTTATTCAATTTTTTTTGTGAAAATACAGCACTTATTTTCAGTATCTGTAGTATTGGTTGGTGCCCAATACCAGAAACCTTGTAGAAAAGAGGTCAAACAAATAAAAATCTGTGCCACAAAACTTCAGGGATATTAATAAATGTGACATAACAAAAAGATTCCATGTCAACTTAATTTGGGGAAGGATTTATTGTAGGACTTCTCAGAGGCTTTAATGTATGAATGGGCATTGTGACTTGAAGGAGAGGCTTTTTCCTCTGGGGTGTAGAGTTTTCAGAAGATATTTTAGGAAATAACCAACTTTGGAGTTGATAATGTACTTCTCTTATTTGAGAGCTAATCATTGAGAAGAAAAAGAATTCTTCTCTATAGTTTGAAAAGGCAAAACAAGATCAACACATGTTTAAAAATCACTCCTTTGGAATTTATAATTTACTTTCAATACTGAACCTTTGCTTGGAATTTAGAGAACAAGAGATCTGGACTTGATATATTAAAGTACTTGCTGACAATAGCAGCTGCTCCCAAATGAAGAAGTCCATCTTCAAGGAGACTGAATAACCTGTTTCTGGAATAGGAATAACAGCCGCCCCAACACAGTGTTTGCTATTCGCTGACTCAATGCTAAATAACATTATCTAATAACTACAGATAACAGATATATAACAAATGTGTATATATGCTATATGTGTATTTATATTTACATACAGTTTTTCCATTTAATCTTTCCAAACCTATGTAAAGGAACACTACCATTATTACCATTGTGTAGATATGAAAATGAAGTCTGCAAAACATTACTTAATTTTGCCAGGGCCACAAACAGAGTAAAGGCTCAGTCACAATTTAAAAGCAGGCAGGCTGACTATAGAGCCACAATGCACCAGGCCACCAAGAGTGGCCCCTAAAAGTAAGGATAATAGCGATGACTATCAGTTGTAACAGGAATGCCATAGAAGGAGTTTTGGTGTAGAAAAGCTGTGTTCTATGTGATTTACAGGGTCCTTCTGCATAGTTACAATTCTAGCTTTCCATCACTCTATATAGACTACTAATAATAGCATTTACAAAAACTTTTAATTCAATTTTTAAACATCTTAGCGGCTGCTATGTGCCTAGCATCGTAAAGAATGCAACTGATAAGAGAGAGGAGAGTAAAAAAGGTCAAAGATGGTATCTGCCTTTGAAATGCTTACAGTCACATAAGAGATGAAATAAACATGTGAGAAGCCATAAGACACCGGAGCCTGCACTGGCTACATTTCTAACAAGTTGGCGGGGCCTCAGATGCTGGTGGCACCCAGAGGACCCGGTCTGTGCAGGTCCCCCCCACCACACACACATACACACACACACACACACACACACACACACACACACACACGGTGTGGCTACCTTTCTGACATGATTTCACAAAGGACCCCATGACAGATATTGATTGTGCTGGTTGCCTAGTTTCTGAACTTTCTTCCTATGTTTGTGGAAATGTTGGTAAGAGGTAACAAATGCCAGGTGCTTATGCACCATCAGATTCCAATTGCCAGCTCTCAGGCTTCTTGCCCAAGGGCTTTCCCTGACCCCTACTTTGCTTCCACAGGATGCAGTACAAGCAGGGAGTGCCAGGGAATGTACAGTGCACCCCTTACCCTGCAGCAGCCCTCAACCAATGACTGGTAAGAGCTGATGGGTAAATACCCTAGCTCCTTTGTCTATTAGTGGGATAAGTTTGAGGTACATGGTCTCCACTGTCTCCCAGAACTCCCCAACTGAGCTAAGTTTGGATTGCCCAGAGGAGTAAATTGCTTGGTAACACAACCTCTATTGATACATTCTCTTCCTGACTGACTTTCCCACTTACCCACCATTGTTTCCCTGGACAAGCCTTCCATACAAACCACTTACACTTAAACTCTTGTTTTGGGGTTGCTTCTGGGGGAACCCCACCTGAGCTTGAATCCCAGCCCCCCAGGAACCAGAACATAAATTTAAGTCCATATGACCTAAATGTCTCCACTTGCAATTTTTACCCTGGAGCAAGTGAAAAATTAAAAACAGTCTATGATTCATTCTGAGACCACTGGTGAGTACCTTCTGTGTCCAACACAGTGGTAGCACTGGTGCTGGCTGCAGAACCAGTGAGCAGCCTTAGGGGAGGCAGTGACTTCTTCATCAGGCTATTCCAAGGACATGACTTTAATTGTGATCCTGATATGTATTACAACAAATTTCTTTCCTGCTTATGTCATCCAGAGTTAGATTTTCCCATATGCATTCAAGAAGCCAGCAAAATACAGACTTCCATTCTTACACAATGGTGCCTGGACAGGGGACCAATTTTAGAATTGGAATTGTATTCCTAGAATTTTAGAGTTGGGGAGGACATTTGAGGCCATCTAGTATTGTCTTTCTTTGCAGATGAGAAAATTGAAGCTCAGCAAGGTTAAGACACTGACGTAAGGTCCAAGAAGAAGGCAGAAGCAAGAGGTAGTTTTTTGGCCATAGTGGGTGAGAGCCAGGCTGTTTGAAAGCATGAGTCTAGATATGAGGTCTCAGTGGTTGCTTGTGTGAATTGGAGAATGCAATTTAACTGTCCAAGCCACCATGTTCTCATCAATATAAAGTTGTGAGAATCATTTGAGATGATCTACATACAGCATTTAGCACAGCATCATTTAGGATGCTTTCAGCTCTAAATAACTAAGAAGACCCAAATAAAAGTATCATTATAAAACAATAAGGAATCATAGTTAAGTTCAGAACTGGGGCTGTTCCAAGGCTGGCTGAGCAGTTTTTTACATCATCAAGGATTCACGCTCTCCATCATTCTGCTGTGCCTTCAGCAATGTGTCTCCCCAGTGGTGGCAACATGGCGGGAGATGCTCCAAACAACACTACCTCATGCAACAACAACCAGCAGAAGAGTGGGAAGGCATATTCTCTCCTGAAAAGGTCTTTATATCAAAGAAGATATAAATCCCCCTTATGTCTCAGGTGTGCGTTGTATTCCCAGGTCTAAATGAATCCCTGGCAACAAAAAGGCAGGTAGCACAAGTAGCTTCGACCTAAGGAACACAGACCTCCTGATACTGAGGTACAGTCACCTTCCTGGAACAGGTGGGGGGGTAGCAATTGGACATGAAGGCTCTGCTAGCAAGGAGAGAAAGATACTGTGTAATGACTGATGAATTAGTAAGTATCAATGCTGACCAGAGTTGCCAGGCCCAGAGAAGATGCTAAATACTATTTTTATTGTGATGCACAGTTCTTTCTAATGTACAATTTGCAACTCTTTTTTTTTTTTTTTTGGCTTAAAGGATATATGTCCTCAAAGGGTCAAATTATCCGGGAATATAAGTAACATTCTGTCTTAACAGTCATTTTGTTTGTTTTTGTTAGTTTGGGTTATTTTTTTTAAGATTTAAAGAGTTTTAAAAAATAAGATTTAAAGAGTTTAAAGTTCTCAGCAAAATTGAGAGGAAGGTATAGAGATTTCCCCTATACCCTCTACCCCCATACATGTAGAGTCTCCCCCATTATCCACCTCCCTCACAGAGTAGAACATCTGTTAAAACCAATGAACCTATGTGGATACATTGTTATCATCCAAAGTACCTTGTTTACTGGGGGGCTCACTCTTGATGTTACACCTTCTATGGGTTTGGACAAATGTATAATGACATACAATTGTCATTACAGTATCACACAGAGTACTTTCACTGCCCTAAAAAGCCTCTGTGCTGTGCCTATTTCTCTCTCCCCTCTGCCCCCCAACCCCTCACAACCACTGATCTTTTTCTATCTCCAAAATTTTGCCTTTTCCAGAATGTCAGAGTTCATCAGAAAGCATGTAGCCATCTCAGACTGGCTTCTTTCACTTAGAATTATGTTAACAGCTGCTTTTTACTTTCTTACATCAGGAAATTTTATACAGAGAAAAAGTAGCTGTGGAGCTAGGGGAATAGACAGAAAAACAGAGGGAAAAAAAGGCCTTCCTGGAACTAGAAAGCAACTTCACAGACGTTACAACCTTGCCTAAGGCCTGCTCCAAGCTGGGTTTAAAGAGTGGATTTTACACTTGCTCTGTTCTTTGTGAAATCCAAATTCCCACTTGTACTTGGAGACTTTCAAGCAAAGAGCAAGTCAGAAAACAAATACTGATGGAGCCTCTTCTAATAGCTGTGCCTCTCAGCACAAATTGCCAGGGCAGGGGCCTAACTTGTTTTCTCTACCCCAAAGCAGTCAGCACAGCAGATGATCAAGGCAGGAAATAGCATATCCAGACTTCCCAGGTTCTACCATGAATGCAAATCTTAACCCTCACTGAGCATCTTTCATCTTTCAATTTCTTCACCTGGAAAACAGACTGTTAACCTTTATGCTCATCTCAGCCCCTGGGCTGACAGGATCTTTTAGCTGAATGTTCCTTGTACCCCTAGGACTCCTAATTCAAATTTTCCTCAGAGAGAACCTGACAGTCCTTACTCACTGGACAATCTACCACTAAGGACCTCCCACCAGGTGAGTTATAACCCCTAGACTGTCAATAAGATTCAGGTAATACAGATCCATGTCATGCCTGCCAGTGTGACAAGTCCTGTGAATAGGTGCAGATACTCACTCTCTGTGAAGTAGATATTGGGGGCCAGACCAAAGTCTTTGGGCAGAAGGTGGGAGGAAAATGAAAATAGGGCTTTTACTTGGGGTATTTAGCCAGAAGAACCAGAGAAAGTTTCTTCTGGCCTTCTCCAGAAGAGCGACACCTTGGGGAGGAGACAGCATGAAGTCATATCTAAAGAACAGTATTTTTAATGGTTCCAGAAACTGTCTGCCTCTTTCCTCTCTGTTCACACTCCACTTTCAGTGTTTTCTGCTAATCAATAAAAAGAAAACAAAATAACAAAGGTGAGAAGTTGCAGAGGTCACAGAAGTTTACTAAAGTCTAACCATGGGAACCTTGGTTTGAAGTTTCTCCCCCTCTTCTGATTTGGCAAATGAAAATCTCTCTGGACTTTTCCTCTCCATCCCTATTCCTTAGATAGACACCCAAACTTCTCTCTGCCTTGAGCCATAGAATTACAGAGATAGACAAGTGCAAAGAATTGCAAACAGCATTCTCAAGAGAAGAGAATTAATTAAAAATAATTCGGTGAGAGTATATAACTTTTGTACTTATTTACAAGGCTACTTCAACTCCCTGATAATACATCTGTAGCTACTAGTTTCTGCCTGATAAAACAGTGAGGTTTTCTAAAGCCCAGGACCAGATAGGTTCACAGGCACCCCAGGCTCTTAATTAAACATTGTGGCTGGTCAGTAGCCTCCAGGAGGGCCAACAGACATACACAAGTACGTTCTTTTCAGGGGTATTTATCACCTTCTAGTTCAACATAACTAGGGCACTGTTCCAATTCTGAGGGCCTGCATCTACGGGGCACGATGGGGGTCTTATAAAAAGGCACTGACTGGGTGATGGGCAATAAGGGGGGGCACTTGATGGGATGAGCACTGGGTGTTAATACTTTATGTTGGCAAATCGAACTCCAATAAAAAAAATACAAAAAAAAAGAATCTTAAAAATTAAAAAAATAAAAAGGCAATGACTTAGAAAGGTAAATGAATGAAAGAATAAATGGCACCTTCCCTTTTTCACATCACCTTCTGCTGACTCAGACTTATTGAGTGCACAGCCTCTGCCGCAGCCACGCCCCACCTTCCCCATTCAAAAAATAGGAGGCTGTGATCAAGACACACTCTTGACCAGGAATGTGTTTCCTTGGTCCCAGCTGGCAGCTCACTGCTGGCTCCTCTGATCACCTTCTCCAGGAATATACCAGGAGAGCCCTCTGAGGCCTGCCAGGGCCCAGTGCCTCAAAAACTGCTTCTTTCCAGGTGCAGGGAGCCAAAGTGGCTCCATTGTGAGTTGTGTGTGAGACAACCTTGCATCAGCCACACAGAGATACTTCACTGGCCTGAGACTGGCTGGGACCCAGTGGGAAAAAGATGGGGAGAGAGGAAGTAGATCAGGAAAGAGACTGACAAGGAAAGGGCATTTATTGAGCACTTATTATGCACCTCACAATAAGACCTTCCTTCGAACGTTACCTCCTTTACTTGTCACCATGCAAGAAAGCTATAATTATCCCCAGTATCATCAATGAACTCAGAGAAGTTTGGCTGAGGCTCAAGCCAGACGTGTCCCAAAGCCCATGCTCTTTGCCACATCAAAGGCCCCTATCCCTATCTCCACAGTTAAATCATCTGATATGGATGCCCAGTCAAAATCCTGGCTGTGGAGCCAAGCACATTATTTTTGGAAAAGCCTCCCTGATGACTTTAGCGTACATTCAGAGTCTAGAACCACTACCATACACAAGGAATAGTGGAAGGAGTATGGACAGAAGGATGACATAGCAGGCAGACATCACCCATGTTGAGTTATCCACCCCTAGAATCTTGCTGTGCTTCAAGGACCCTCCATCCCTCCACCCTCCACCACAAGCAGTGAGCGCTAAGAAAGGACAATTTTAATGTGTGCTAAACAAAATGGTTTGGGAAAATAAATCCACAAACCTGCATTCTATATGATATATTCCAGCAGAAACTGCTTTTTGCATAGTGGGCTTTTTCATAACAGTCTGTAGTGCTGTCTCCCTTTATTACCATAGAACAGCAGTTCCCAGGCAGAGGTAGTTTTGCCTCCTAGGTGGCATTGGACAATGTCAGGAAGAGTCTTGCTTTTCATCACTTGGGTCAGATGGGGAGGTGCTACTGGCATCTAGGAGGCCAGTGATGATACTAAACATCCTACAATGCACAGGGCAGCCCCCACTAAAAGAAAGACAATAGTGAAGTTGAAACACCCTTCAGCAAAGAACTATAGTCACCACTAGGTAGACACAAAGCCTATAAACCTTCTTTGGATCAGAAGCTTGTCTGTCCCTGGCCTAAGCATCCTTCAAAGAATCACAGAATCTGAGCAATTAGAGACTTCAGAAACAATGAACCCAACTGACACCCTGTTGGGTTTTTATGACAATGAGAGTAATGCTACACAATGTTTACCAAACCACATCATAATACTTCGCTGGCTTGACTTCCCACCCAGGGAGTACATGTGTAGCAAATTAACTAAATAAAATAGGAGGTGCCTCGGTGACTCAATGGTTGAGCATCTGCCTTTGGCTCAGGTCATGATCCTGGGGTCCTAGGATAGACTCCCTCATCAGGCTCCTTGCAGGGATCCCGCTTCTCCCTCTGTCTATGTCTCTGCCTCTCTCTCTCATGAATAAAATCTTTTTAAAAAATTACCTAAAATGGTATTTCTTACTGCAAATTCTTATTTGTTGGTTTAACAAATATTTGTTGGGTGTATTCAGGGAACTGTGCATAATTTCCCTGTTAAAATTTTCTGGGTTACCCACCCTGGGATAGCCCTCTCTGTGTTCAAGCCCAATATAAGATCCAGGCAAGATATACAAGCTCAGAACCCAACAAAATCACCCCCAGCTGGGTTTACGGTGGTTTTATTATTTTCCAGCTCATTGGTTAACTTGGCAACCTGGGATCAGGTGTGCAGAAAACTGAAGGAAACTCATCCAAGAATCGGCTCCACAGGGGCTGCACAGACGTGAGGCTCCATACAACCTCAAGCCCTCGAGCAACTGTCCAGCATTCCTCCCAAGCTGCCCAAAGCAGCCCTCTGCCCCCAGCCCTGCCCCCAGCTCTCTCCTCCTCTAGGCAAGTTCCAGCCACCCAGCCACCCAGCACAGGTTTCTCCTCCTTCCCTCTCCTCCAAGCTACACTATTATCAACAAGAATAAGCATTCTTGTTGCTTGCCACAGAAATGGAAACTGCTCAGGGGAAGAAATTGGGAACATTTTGTACTCCAGGGTCACAAAAGATTTAAAAGTCATTCTCCCTACTGGAGGTCTCATTTATACTGGGCAACAACAACAAAATAAAAACCTGTCAAATGGATCGTGCAATAATGGAAATGTTGCTGAGGCAAAACTAGGGGTGGGGGCAAGGAGGAACAGGAAAA
Source organism: Nyctereutes procyonoides (assembly GCF_905146905.1). Taxonomy (NCBI): domain Eukaryota; kingdom Metazoa; phylum Chordata; class Mammalia; order Carnivora; family Canidae; genus Nyctereutes; species Nyctereutes procyonoides. Next base: position 41,127,206 of record NW_026575139.1, read on the forward strand.
GAAGGAACAGAAGCCATCACCACGTGGAAGAAATTGAGGTCCTAGAGCTGGGGGTGCTGAGCACTGCCCCCTCCTGCAGGAGGGAGGCAAAGGCACCTGCACCCCTCCCCCCACCCCATCCTGCCCGGCTCCCTAAAACGCCTCCATTGCCTGTGGCCCACTCCTCCTCATGCCAAGGAGCACAGTTTCCCCACATGTCTGTGCACCCCTACAAAATGCTTGGGCACAGCTGTGTCATCAAACCGGACCAGAAGCGTTCCTATTGTAAGGGGAAAACCAGCCAAAGCCACCCAGCCCTGCAGGGCCGGTGATTGCAGCTGAAGCTCCCAATATTTCACTTCTCTCCTCATTCCTTGGAACTCTGTCTGGAAGTTATTTCCTCAGGGAAGCCTCCTTAATCCCCCAGATTCATTCTCTCACTCAACAAATATTTACTGAATGAATAATATTTATTGTGCGGCGCCCAAGGGTAAGGTACCCATAGTGTATTCTTTCATAGCAAACCCCTTCTCCTATTTAATAGTAATGATGATAACTAATTAACTACTTAGGTAATTGCTTCTTAGGCTCCATTCCCACCCCCAACCCACCAGCCTTTCCAAAATATTGAGCTACGTGAGAATAAATGCCAAATCTGTCTTGCTGACTGCTATATTTCATCCTTTGTGCCTCATGGGTTCCAAGACATAGGAACAAATGAGTGAACAAATGATTAAGCAAATGTCAAAGCCAGTGCTGTCCAACAGAAATACTAGTACAAATGTAAGCCATATATGTATTAAATTTTCTAGAAGCCATACTTTAAAAAGTTAAAACCATTTTTTATTTTATGTATATTTTATTTAAATTCAATTTGCCAACATATAGTATAACACCCAGTGCTCATTTCATCATATGCCCTCCTTAATGCCCATCATTCAGTTACCCCATCCTCTCACCCCTCCCCATCTGCAACCTTTTGTGGTGAAATTAATTTTAAAGATAGGTTTTATTTAGCCCAATATGCCCGAATTATTTCAACATTTAATCAATATGAAATAATTACAAGATGTTTTGCGTTTTTTTTAGATAGGGAGAGAGGAAGTAGGGGCAGAGGCAACAGTAAAGACTCCCAAGCAAGCTCCATGCCCAGCCCCTGAGATCATGACCTGATGCAAAATCAAGAATCTGATGCTTAACAAAATGAGCCACCCAAGAGCCCCTCATTCTCATATGAAGTCCTCAAATCCAATATACACTTTATTCTTATAGCACATCACAGGTTGGACTGGCCTCACTTCAAGTGCTCATTAGCCATGTGTGGTGACCACATTTGACGGTCTAAGTCTAGTCTCTACTGGGGTCTTACTAGTGTGCTTGTTCTTTGCTAGAGTAGGAGAAACATTATGCTATGCCATACCAAGAGACAAGATAGCTACTGTGCTTATGGTCTCTTGAGTTAGAATAGCTGGTTTGAATCCTGACTACCACTTACTATTTGTGTAACCCTGGGCAAGTTATGTAACTCTCCATGCCTCAGTTTCCTCCTTTATAGAGTGGGGGTATTAACAATAGCTATATTATGGGAAATAACTCAGAAACAATGAGCTGAGACCCATAAAGCCCTTAGAATAATGCCTGTCACATAGTAAGCACTTGATAACATTAGCCATTTAATATTTTATTTTATTTTGTTTTTTAAAGATTTTATTTATTTATTCATGAGAGACACAGAGAGAGAGAGAGAGAGGCAGAGACACAGGCAGAGAGAGAAGCAGGCTCCATGCAGGGAGCCCAATGTGGGACTCGATCCTGGGTCTCCAGGATCACACCCCAGGCTGCAGGCTGTGTCACCAGGGCTGCCCCATTTAATATTTTCTATGTTTGTATGTTTGTATCACACACGTATATTTATGTCTACTTCCTGCCACAAAAGCTAGGAGACAGCTCTAGCCACAACCCATTCTGCTGGTAGGACCAAAGAAAAACCAACATCCATTTTATAACTGCATTATGAACATATTCTTTCATGGATACTACAACATGTAGCTCAGTCAAAAAAAAGTGATTACGGATGTGCAAATTATATAGGCTAGAAAAAATTTTTAAATGCACACAGAGAAGAGAATTTAGACTCTGACATGACACACATTATTAGTAAGAATGGGAAGTATTGATTTAAATAAAAAACCTTTTACAACTTTGTACTAGTTGTTTTAATGTTTCTCTCATATTAAATGAGAGTTCCACTGTAGAGAACACACAAGTTTTCTTTTCCAATCCAGCACAGAAAGAAAATGACATTTACACTTGATTTCCTGTCTGGGGGCAGAAAGCCTGTTAGGAAATCTGAATACTCAGCAGGTCCCAGCAAGAGGGGGATGGCCTCCTCAAACCTGGTTGCTGTCATAGGGTCCTGCTGCAGGAATATACCACATTTAAAATGAAGTAATAAACTTACTTTGCACGAATGTTGTGAAATTTAAATAATATAAATGACTAAAATAGGTACTCAATAAACGTTTCCTTAGGGAAACACAGTCTGATGTCCATGTCTAATAATGATGTCACAATCTCATTAAAAATGTCTTCTTTTGTTTGAGCTAAAAACGTGTTCTAACTCTGCCCTTTCCGACTATATAGAATGAGTAATTCCTCTTCCAAAAGCTGTCAAATATATGCCCTCCCTGACCAAACTTTCTCTTTTCCAGCCAAACACTCCCAATTTCCTCTAACAAGACAAGAATTTATTGTCTTTAAAGTAACTGGAAGCATCTGGGCTTTAGTAGGTCCCAAGATACATCCCAGCACCAATATCATGCTTGTAGCACCAGAGCCACTTGGTCGTGTGGGATACAGATAAAGTTAACCTCACAATTAGTCTAATGCTTTCTTCATTATATAAAATTCGAGGAACTTTCTCCATATGTTCTCCCCACCCCCAACACTGACTGCAGATGCTTCTTTGTTTGAAGGAGACTGTTATAGGATTAATACACAGATGAAATCCAGTTCTGATCCTTTGAAGTGACATCAACAGTGGTCTTGGGAAGGGTTCAGTGGAGGTGAGAAGTGATAATTGAGGGTGATAAATCAAAAGCAGCTCAATTTTCATTTAAGGGCAAACTATCATCTGGTCAGCCTGGCTGAGTCATCGGCCAGTTCTGGCAGCTTGTGATTTCTGATGTAAATGGTAAACAAAACATTGAATGGTGACAATTTCTTCAACTGCTAGGATGAGCCGTCAGTTTCTGTTCTCTGCTTAAACTTGACATCTTAAGCTGCTGGTTAGAGGAGAGTCATGTTAACAAAAACATTTCAGGACTAATCATACTCATAAAGCCTTTCTTAGAAATGCTGCTACTTGCACAGCATGCTCACAACACATTTTGTCTGCTTTGCCTCCTCAAGCCTTGAATGGAAGACTATAATAACCTAGCACAGACTATTCAATACGGTAACCATTACCCACATATAGCCACTGAGCATTTGAAATCTGGCTAATGTGAATTGAGATATGCTGTAAGTGTAAAATTATACATGTAGGATTTCAAAGATTTAGCACAAAAAATTCAAAGTATCTTATTAATAACCTTTTATATTGATTTTATGTTGGACTGATAATACTTTGGATATATTAAACTAAATTATCAAAATTAATTTCATCTTTTTGCTTTTTGTTTCAATGTGGCTTCTAAAAAATTATTAATTATATATGTGATTTGCATTTGTCATCCCCAATACATTTTTACTGAACAGCACTAATCTGGAAGGTAATAGGGATGCTGAAAATTCCAAATTTCTTTGGCTCTTCTTCTGGGTTCTAAGGAATAAATAAGCCTACATCAGAAGCTATCACTGACAGCACTGCTCCTTTATTGGTTAAACTAAAACAGTGGTCCTCAAACTTCAGTGGACATAAGACCTATAGACTGAACTGTGTCTCCCCAAAATTCCTATGTTAAAGCCCTAAGCCCCTTTGTGACACTATTGGAGACAAGGCCTTTAAAGAGGTAATTAAGGTTAAATGAGATCATAAGGGTGGAGCCCTGATTTAACAGAACGGGTGCCCTTATAGAAGAGGAAGAAACACCAGAGCTTTCTCTACCCTGTGAGGACACACGGACAAGGCAGCCATCTGTAAGCCAGGAAAGAGAACCCTTATCAGAGACTGAATCAAATGGAACTTTAACTATGGTATTTCCAGATTCCAAAAGCTGTGAGAAAATAAATTTGTTGCTTAAGCCATACGTCTGCAATATTTTGTTACAGCAGCTTGAGTCGACTAGGACAATAAGCATCACCTGGGGAGATCTTAGAATTTTTAAGTTCCTGGCTCCTTTTGCTGAAAGATGCTGATTCTATTGACCTGGGACAGGCCTGAGAATTTACTTTTTTTAGCAAGCACTCTAGGCATTCCGTCTTCACTGACCATAATTTGAGGTTCCCTGGACTAAAGGAAACATAATTATTCAGATTCCTTTGGCACTGTTGCAGCCTGAGCTGGAAGCCACGAACTGAATCCCTAGCTCTACCACTTCAGTAGCGGTAGCCAAATTAGTTTGATCGTGAGCGCCCCCTTTTGGTGAAGCGTTTTTGAGCTTGCAACCAGTCAAACCTTTCTGATAAATTACATAGGCCAACTATAAGTCATACACTTAATATTTAGTGAAGTTTACTTTTATATAAAACTAAAGGTAAAAAGTTATGCTATTTTCTTCCTGGATCCCAATGGGTCAGCTTTAGCTGTAGAGGCCTCTCACTGAACAAGTTCTAGCACTTTACATTCCCTTGCTTTTGCACATGCTGTTCCCATTCTGCCTTTTCTATTAGAAAATGCCTATTTATTCCTCAGGATTCAGCTCCTAAATCTCCTCTGTGCGGCTCTCCCTTCCCCTTCCACCTCCGACAGGCGAAGTTGATCACTCAGCCAGTTCTTCTTTGCAGCACCTCTATTCACTTCTCACACAGAATTGCAAATATTTGTTTAACCTGCCAGCTCCTTGAGGACACCAGCTGTGCTTTATCTGCTTCTCTGGTGCCTTGCACACAGTTCCTGGACAGTATGCATTTTTTAAATGTTTGTAAAATGCACAAACCAATGAATAAAAGCATAATTAATCAACACTTTAAGCAAGTCCTTGCCCGTCTCTGCAGAAGTAGAATCACTACAGTGTATCGTGAAAAATAACCGACATAAAGGAGTGCAGTGCAAAAAACTATCTAAAGACATAAGAGGTTTTAAGTTGAGGTTTACAAAAGCACGTATAATTCACACCAAGCTGAGGCTAAAAGCAACGTGGACTGCCTAAAGTCACTCACAGTATAAAAAGCAAAGGTTTTAGGGAGGGTTTTTGTTTTTGTTTTGGGGTTTTCTGTTTTGTTTTTTTGTTTTTTTTTTTTTTTTAGTGCTCTTTTTAATTGTTTAACTGTCTTAAGGTCAGGATCCTCCTGGCAAAGAAATAACGGATGGTTTGTGTGAGGTCTCAGTGCATCTTTGTGGGGCAGGACAAAGATGAACGGAGAACAAGAGTCCTTTAAAAAGCATTATAATTTGTGATCTACATCCAGGTCTGCACTGCACAAAATGAAGGAATCACCTAGTCCAAGCTCCAGAAATTTTATGGCTAAATTTACCACATTTTGGAAACATAAACCTGGCTTGGGGTATGTAATAGCAAGTGCTCTCTGTCTGAACAGCCTCACTATTTAGAAGATTGTCTTCCCTATTCCTTCATGACATGCATCTTCCCATCTCTGTCAAGCTTCTCCTGTTGGTTGAATCATTAACAGGTAGCAGCAATGCCCTGGCTGGAAGAATTCTCTGGTGCTCCCTCCCACGTGCTGGGGTCCGAGGCTGATGAGATAAATGTTTTGCCACTTCCCTATTTACACAAAAGCTTTCCCCTCAGCAGGAACTTGAAAGAAATGAAGTTGTACCTAATCGGTTTATCTTCTTAGACCCACTTAAAGGGATTGAGATTGACCCTGTGATATACTGAAAAGTAAAATACACTTCTGTATAGGAATCACTTTTCAAGGTGATTACCAAGCAACATTTAGCAAGTAGAAAGGTTTCCATATTGTTCTCCTAAGAATAGGGTTGCCAGATTTAGCAAATAAAAATATACGACACTCAGTTAAATTTGAATTTCAGAAAGATGATGAACACTTTTTTGGTGTAAGCATGTCCCAAATACTATACGCACCCTGCATTCTATCTGGCAACCCTACCTGAAAGGGAAAGGTCTCTACATAACGCCTGTGGGCAGAATTTCTCTGTGTCTTTTTTGGAAACGTTTCCCATTAGCTGAAAGGTATATATTAGTAAAAACATTAATCTAAATGTTGAGGTATCTGAGTTCTCTTCTCGTTCATGCCATCTATCATTGATTCACCAATGTTTCATCCCAAATATTTTTTCGTATCTACTCTGTGCCAGGTACTGGATCAATTGCTGGGGAAATAAAAATTCTGGAGAATAACATGCTCTCTGACTTCTTGGAATTTATAAAATAGCTATGTGACCCTTAACCTCTCTGCACCTCATCTTGCCATTCATGGAATAAAATGGTTGCTTGCTCTGGGACTATGTTTCCCAAAGTGGGTCCTTTGCTATAAGATATTGTATCAAAGATATTGTATCAAAGATATTACATAAAGGGATCCCTGGGTGGCGCAGCGGTTTGGTGCCTGCCTTTGGCCCAGGGCGCGATCCTGGAGACCCCGGATCGAGTCCCACGTCGGGCTCCCGGTGCATGGAGCCTGCTTCTCCCTCTGACTGTGTCTCTGCCTCTCTCTCTCTCTGTATGACTATCATAAATTAAAAAATAAAAATACTTTATAAAAAAAAGATATTACATCATTTTGACCATGACATGGTCAAAAACTTAATATTGAATTAAATACTTAGTGATATTATACAGTAAACCTCAATATTTTAATGTGTTCATTCATAATCCTTATCATCTCTAAATAGTGCCTCACCCTGAAACTATCCTTTCAAGGAACCACTCTGGGGATTGGTACTCTGTGGAACACACTTGGGGAAACACTGTCCTAGGCTGATGCCTAAAATCCTTTATAAATCTCACTCCTGTGATTCTCTAATTGCCTTTTTTCCCTTCTCTGCTGAAAATCTCCTTCATCCTTCAAGATTCAGCCCAAATGTCCCCTCCTCCTCTGTAAAGCCTTTCCCTCTGATTTTCCTGCCAATCTCCACTCACTGCCCCCTACACACACACACACACACACACACACACACACACACACACACACACACACCCTGGAGCAGGGACAACACCCTGTCTGTCTCACTTCTGAAACCCAGCATCTAACACTAGGCCTAGTCCATATAATGAATTAGGTTTATAAATATATTTTTTTAGTGAATGAATAAATGAAGTAACACATACTGCCAACAGAGTTACCCTGTCCCTATTTTCTCACAGGACTTTTTTTTTGTTGTGATAGAATTATTTCTTTAATATCTACTACCTACTTTTACTAGGAATATTCTGAGGACAGCAAAGAAACATTATTACTTTTTCCGACCCTAGTAAATGAATGCAATCTCTGCACACAATTTGCTCTTAATAAACAATAATAAATAACAATACTGATTGCATTATACTCTGTACCAGGTACCTACATAAATTATTTTTATTTAATCTTCATAACAATCTCATGAAGGGTGTCTGGCTGTGGACTGGCTTGTTCAACCTCCAGGCTGTAAAGCTGAAAACTGTTTCCAGACTCCTGTGGAGCTCCCTCAGTTTTGCATATAAATTAGGTTTCACTGATATTAAGTATTTGCATGAGTTTGAAAGGTAGAAATGAGACAGAGGCTGCTTCTTGCCCTTTTTAGAAGTTTCTTTCTGACAAGCAAGTGTGGAAATGTGAGATTTTTCTGCAGCAGCATTATAGTCATTCTTCCAGCTTCCTGGGCACCTGAAGCAGCAGTGGCAACATGACACCTCAGCTGTATTTTCCTGAACTCAACAGTTCCCATGGTGGCTTCAGGAGTATCGGCTCCTCTGTTGGATCAGTTCTGGGATGGGGAATCTTTCTAGGAGGTCCAGATGAGTGACTGCTCCTCCAACTTTGCCAACAATTGCATAAGAAAATAACTCCCTGTATTAAATTCCTTTCTGCTTAAAATACTTGGGTTTCCAGTCCCAGTACTGAGTAGTGAAATCATTATCATTATCTATACTCTCCAGAAAAGAAAATTAAGATATAGAGAGATTAAATCTCTAAGGTCCCAATTTATTAGGTGGCAGAAGTAAAATGTGAATTCAAAGACCAGATCGCTCTGTTACATTCCTCTCAACAAGACGGAGGAGAAAGGCAAACTTGACAAACTCAAAAAGAAAAAACTGGTTTCATTTACCAGTCAACTACCTTAAAACTACTAGTCAAATGTATGCTAAGATTAACCAAGTTTTTTTCTCAGGCCATTATTTAAAATAGAAGATAGTCAGGAACAACTTTATGTCCAATAATAGGAACTAATTACATGAATTATAGCCTATCCACAGACAGATTCATTATGTACACTTTAAAAATAATGTTGCATACAAAAATAATAAAAGAGTAACATACAGCTATATGTTAATAAATTTGAAAACCTGGATGAAATGAAACATTTTCCAGGAAAAAGCTTATCAGAATTCACCAAAGAAAAAAAAAAAGAATTCACCAAAGAAGTGATATAAGAAAAAAAGATAAGTTTGATAGCAATTATAAAAACTGTAAGTAAGTGCACTTGAGAAAAACAGCTGGGCTTGATAGCTCCAGGGAGAACTCTCTTAAATTTTTCAAGGAACTAATTCCAAGAATACCTAAATCTGCTGCATGGCATAGAGAAAACAGAGATTTAAATTCTTTTCAAAAAGTCCAAATACTAGTGACTTCAAAACCTAACAAGCCTTAACAAGGAGAATCCAGCAATACATTGAAAGCAATACCTCAGGGAATTTCTATTCCAAAAATATAAAAATGATTCAATATTAAAAAATCTATTCATATAAATCCCTACCATAATAGATCAAAGGAGAAAAACCAAATGATCATATACATACCTATCTAAAAAAGGAATTTAGGAAAATTTAACTCATCCCTCATGAAAACTCTTAATAAGGTAGGACAATATGGATACAGGAATAGGTGGTTATATCTGTAACATAATAAGTATCTTACGTATATTTAGGGAAGGATAACTAAATATGTAGATCTCAAAAGAGGCAGCTTAACACTTAATGGTGAATAACTATAGAAATACTTGTTCAGGGGATCCCTGGGTGGCTCAGCGGTTTGGTGCCTACCTTCAGCCCAGGGCATGATCCTGGAGTCCGAGGATCAAGTCCCACATCGGGCTCCCTGCACGGAGCCTGCTTCTCCCTCTGCCTGTGTCTCTGCCTCTGTGTGTGTGTGTGTGTCTCATGAAGAAATAAATAAAATCTTTTTAAAAAGGAAATATTTGTTAAAATCCAAAAGAACAAAAGTTGTCCATGCCTCTACTATTGTCTAGCAATATCCTGGTGGTTTACTGCAATTAGACAAGAGGACAAATGTGAGTTTTGTAAGTGTCAGCTGTAGCAGACCCCTCTATGGAACTAGCAGATTGACAACTAGACTCTTACATGACCAAGGCTTCCTCCAGTCTCTCCCCATTGTCCAAACCTGTCATAGCCCGTTAATCAGTACAACAGTGAAATGATGAACAGTGATACTCCATCCCTTTCCACATTGTTAGCCCAACTTTTCCCCAGTCCGTATGCCCCAGTATCAGTTCTTCATGTTTTCTTGGGATGCCTGATAGCCCCACATGACCCACCAGTCCTTTGCAGGAATTCCAAACTCCTGTCCCATCTCCTTAGGACTATGCTCTCAGTCTGACCAGGCAGATAAACACATGGTCTCAGTAAGGGCCAATGGGTTGAGGTAGGCCTCTTTCCAATAGTATGTTTTCATTGTAAAATAGCAACTTTCACAAAACCAAATATCTTATCTGAAAGGAGGTACCTGCTGGAATTTTAGGCAACAGTGGCAGATACATGGTACTCAAGAAGGAATTCCTGTCCTAGCTAAGCCTTTCAAATGTAATAGTGACTAATTTCACCTATGTTTAAAGGCCATCCTACATCTAACTGGTTTACTGTTGTTCTTTATTAATATTGTATCTTGAGCCTGCTTCCAAAATGGAAATAACTTCAATAAAAAAGAATTTATTTTTTTTAAGTTTTTTTTTAATTTTTATTTATTTATAATAGTCACAGAGAGAGAGAGAGAGAGAGAGAGAGAGAGAGAGAGGCAGAGACACAGGCAGAGGGAGAAGCAGGCTCCATGCACCGGGAGCCCGACGTGGGATTCGATCCCAGGTCTCCAGGATCGCGCCCTGGGCCAAAAGCAGGCGCTAAACTGCTGCGCCACCCAGGGATCCCAATAAAAAGGAATTTAAAAAGTAAATATTATGTGAGGACTAAGCTTCCAGGAAGCCAAGGCAGAAAATGAAATGCAGCAATGTTACATACCTCACTGCTTAGTAAACAGCACTATCAGCTTCTCAGAAGAAGCAAAGTTCTTTCCAGCATGAAATACCAAAACATACACATGTACACACATGCGTGCGCGCGCGCGCACACACACACACACACACACACAAGCATGCATGTCCAGATGCTCCTTCAGAACTATCCTTTCAGAAAACTTTCAAAACAAGGTTATTTGGTAAGAATTCTGAAACAGAGATAAAAGATTCTGCCTTTTAAAGTCCTTTTGTTGGGAGATACCTCTTTGGGAAGAAGGGCACCGGCATAGTGCAAAGGCAAGCAGAGGGAAGCAAAAAAAATAAAACTTCTGAGCTTGGTCACAAATGTGAAAGAAGGCTTAATTAGTTCATACATGAAAAACACTACAGAGCCTGAATAAAGGCTCTCCACAAAGTAGTCTTCATTATTACTATTCATCAGTGTAAATGTGTGGTTTGCTTTCAGTTCTTCTGTATTGAAGCTAGTGAGACATGATGATAAAGTTCCAAGACAACGTTAAATTACTAGTGCCTCTTATTAGAAAGCCACATATTTCTTTTCAGGGTTATGTACTGCCATTTTTCTTATTCATTACTGGTGTAACATCAAGCTGTGAACTTCTGCAAGGCTGAAAATAATTCATGCAACCAATCTTCTTTAACAAACTAATCATCTCTCCCCTTCAGGAGGTACAAGATATGGAACACTGGTGATGATTATGAAAAATAACAGTACTTATAGGAATCCACTGGGCTCCACACTATCTTCAGTATAGCTTAGGAAACTTTAGCTGTGTTTAATGATCTTTCCACTAATACTCTCATTGAGACAGGCTGGGCCTATCACATCATTTTAGGACAGAAGTTCTCAAACATTTTGTCCTCAGAACTCCTTTACATTCTGATCAAAGTTATTAAGTACCCCCAAAGAGCTACTGTTTAGATGTGTTATGAGTATTGACATTTGCTATATTAGAAATTAAAACTTAAATCTTTAAATATGTATTTGCTAATCTTATTAAGAAAAAACCCATTATATGTTAACATTTTTATAAAGCACACTATATTTTCTTTGTGAGAAGAGTGGTATTGTTTTACATACCACTTTAATGCTAACCTCTTTAATGCCTGAATTTGCTTAGCCTCTTTAATGCCTGAATTCCTAGCAGATAGCCCATTCTCATATCTGCTCGTGTATTCAGTCTGTTCCAATATTACATGTCATGTAGCACTGGAAAGCCCCAATGCACATTCATGAGACAATGAGAGTGAGAACGGAGGTAACAACTTGGTATTACTATTAAGACAGTTTGTCCTCACAGATTCCTGACAATGTCTCAGGAGCTACCAGAGTTCCCTCAACATATTTTGAGAACTGCTGATTTGGGATCAGACTGACTTCCATAAAAGTGAAATTAAGTTTAATTTACTTTCTAGTGAAAAAAAGCCTAAGAATTAGAAGAGTAAAAGTCCCTATATATGTATATATGCGCCAAACAGAAATAGAAAACAGTATCTATTTCAAGAGGCTTAAATTTTGGGATCCCTGGGTGGCGCAGGGGTTTGGCGCCTGCCTTTGGCCCAGGGCACGATCCTGGAGACCCAGGATCGAATCCCACGTCGGGCTCCCGGTGTATGGAGCCTGCTTCTCCCTCTGCCTGTGTCTCTGCCTCGTTCTCTCTCTCTCTCTGTGTGTGTGTGTGTGTGTGTGTGTGTGACTATCATAAATAATAAATAAAAATTTTAAAAAAGAGGCTTAAATTTTATCTTGCCTAGGATAATGAGGTATACTCTTCATTACTCTTCAAAATATCTGTTGCTGCTCTTACCTGCTACTCCTCAATGGATCTCCCAACACAAACTCTCCCTCTGGGAAGATTATACTCCTCCCACCCTACTGTGTTCATGTCTGGTCATCTGACTCACTTTGGCCAGTGAAATGTGAGTAGAAACAACATGCGCTATTTCTGTGCAGAAGCCTTATAGACTATTCCATGATTCCTCCATCCCGCATCTTCTCTCCCATGAGACTTACAATGTTCCAGCAAAGGGCTGCTTCTTCAGCCTACATCCTGAAATGAAGGCAACATACAGCAGAGTAGCAGTCAATCCATGAAGTATATGTAGCAAAAATTTTACCTATGTAAAATTATTACTGCAGCACAACTTAGCCTATGGTGACTGAACACAGAAAAACTTACACACTAAAGAAAGTATCATAATAATTATTCCTACATATTAAAGAATAAAAAGCAAACGTGATCTATCAGCATCCTCAATTATTTTAGCAAATATTTTATGGAATGTATCAAGCATTATGGAGCCAGGCCCTACACTAAACATCAAATATTCAAGGATAAGATATGATCTTAGTATGAAAGGAGATGATGGAAAGCATGGCTTTGATACTAAACCTAAACTGGAAGCCTCATTCTGCGACCCACAACTATATGACCTCAGATAAATTTTCTCTGAGTCTTATTACTCTCATCTGTAAGAGGAAGATAATAGTACCTAAAAAAGATGATTTTGAAAACTAAAAAATATGATTATATAAAGTATATAGCAGACAGCCTAGCATACTATGTGTTTTCAGTAAAAACTACTTTCCTTTCTTGTCTCTCCATCCCCCACTTCTGACTTCCAGATGAGGATCTAGGGATTCTAAACTTAGCTCTATCTACTGGGTTTTTCATTTACTTTTATAAATTTCAGTCCTTCCAAAAATAAAAAACTGTATGTGTACAACATACATACACATAGTCATTTAGTCTGTCACTCAACTAATAGTTATTAAATACTATACTCATTTTACAAATTAGATACCTCGAGCAGTAAGAGGTTTCATAGCTTCCCTGAGGTCACATGCCAGAACATATTTATTTACCTAATTTTTAATGGCTTATAACATTCAATGGCATCAATAAGTTACAATTGACTTACCCATTCCCTTTTTGGTGGACATTTTCAAGCTGTTTTATGTATTTACCATCACAAAAAAGAAACGTCCTTATACATACGTAACTGTATTTGTAGGATAAATTCTAAGAATTGGATTGCTAGGTCAAAGAGTACAGAAATTTAAATTCTGATAGACACTACAAAATTGCTTCTCGGAAAGTCTTTATCGGTTTATGCTGTCCTAGGGGTAGGAACACGCCCTTTTCCCAGACCTTCATCTACACTGTCCCCTTAACCAGCAGCAGCTTGTGCCTCCGGATCAATGTTTGCCAAACCATGTTCCCAAGAATACCCTCACTGGGCACTGTTTAGGAAAGGCCCCTGCCTGGAGAGCATCCCTCTTTCTTGTCTCTGGTAGGTTAATGCTTGCTTTCTCTGCTTTCACACATAATACATTTGGGGAGTCTGGCTGGAAGTGAGCATTGTTCTGCTCCAAACTACTCAAGAATAATTCATCTCTCTGAAAGGTAACTTGTATATTGATCCAAAAACATTGCAGGAGTGTAGCTTTTTCATTGATTATTTGATAATGGGTCATTTCATTTCTATCTACTTCTGACTTCTCTAACTTGGATAAAAAAACAGGTGACCCTGAGCACATAATTCATCTCAGTGGAAAGCATTTTGCCTGCTAATTCACATTAGCTCAAAAAGTGACCCTGCAAACCTCCAAGTCACTTAGAACAATACATTCCAAAGATGCCTCTTCCAACCTGCCTTATTCTTGCTTAATATTTGGGCAAGAAACTAAAGGAGTAAGAAAAAAAAAAAAAGAAACTAAAGGAGTTTGAAGTAAATTGCCTCTCGTATTTTCCTGGAACAAGGCTGAAGCAGATCTAAAACATCTTTCAATGGAGTGAGCCCACATTGACAAGAGCACTTGTAATCGCTTCCATTGTGTGTTCTTAGCCAATTTACAACTACATTCATTGAATTAATAATGATCAGCTGGGACTCACAGAGGCCTAATACTCAGGGCTCCATTGGGGGTTGCTGGCCAATAAATATTTATTGATGATAACTGGGTGACAGAGAGAGATGGGCTCAGCCAGAAATTCAATCTTCCTGCAAAAGCCAAGATTCCTCCTCAGGCCACACAGATGTAGTACCCAGAGAAATGGAGGTGAAAAGAACTTTGAAGATATGTGAAAAATAAGAAATTGAGTTTTATTATTGCTTTGTTTAGTGAAAAGTGAAGGTAAACTCCTTAAACATCATCTTTTTTAACCAAATTGCCAACAAAAGGAAGAGGATCTGGAATTTAACATTTTGCTTTCCTGGATTCTGAATTTTCCTTTCTATTTCAAAAAAATATTTGAGTGGCAGTAGGCATTCAAACTGTATAGAGACTAAAAGGAGGCCCAGGGCAAGGAATAAGAGAAGTAAAAAGCAGAGAAAAAAAATGGCAGAAGAGGGGAAAGAAAACACTGATAAAATTATAAGAGATCCTTTCAACTCATGACCTATCTCATTAGCACTGAAAAACGTTTAATCAAAAAAAAAAAAAAGAAAGAAAAACGTTTAATCATTATTTCTCCCAAAGATGATTCAGCCTGCTGCCTGTATCTGACAAGTAGGAAAATACAGAGATAATTTAACTATCAATGTTAATCATCTTATTGGAAGATGATCAGTTTAGTCAAGATATGGCAGGTTATGCTGCAGTAACAAAGAATTCCAAAACCTTAAAGACCAAAAACCAAGAAGGTTTATCTCATGCTCAAACCACCTGCTCATCTCAGGCTGCCAGGGCACTCTGCTCATCAGAGCAACCCAAGGATGCATGTGGACAAAAGAGCCAATTGCCCTTTCAGAAGGAGAATCTTGCATAAGGAATTAAACATTCTGGCCTGGAAGAAAAGAGCACTGATGATTATCATAGAGGCAATGCTTAAGACAGGTCTAGCTCTGAATCTCTTCCTGCTTCTCATTAACCAAGTGAACTTGAACACATCACTTAACACATCACAGGCTCTACTGTGGTTCCTAACAGTTCAGATTCATACATAGGGAGAGGTGACCGGAAGGTGACTGAAGAATTGAGCCAAAGTTGTTCTACAGTTAAAGCGTTAACATCCAACTTTGTGTCTCCTGACTTCCAATACAATCTTATTATCTCACTTATATCCCCTACCTTTCGTGCATGGGGGCCAGAGAAGAGAACAATATATTGCACCCCAGGATAACACCTTTGGCAACAAACTTTTAGACAAGGATCAGGTAAATCAAAAGATTATTTTCACCATTCATATACCATGACTATGCTTCACAACTATATTTCACATAACTAAAGGAAATTAAAGAAATAAAAAATGATTACAACTAAAATAATCATAATAATAATGACTAACATTTACTACTAAGAATTTACCCTGTGCCAGGTCCTATTCTATAAACTTTTAGAGGATTATCTCATTTAATCTTCCCTCTAACACTATGAGATAGGAAGTAAACATTACCCCATTTTGCAAGGAACCGAGGCACCATGAGGTGAAGTATTCTGCCTAAGGTATTCTAAATAGTAAGTGGGAGATTCAGGAATCAAGCCTAGGCAATCTTTTTCTGAAGCCCATGTTTTTAGCTTCTTCACTATGGCTCTAATCAAAACGGAATCATCAGTTTTGAAATCCTACTTACAAAAAAAGGAAGGAAGCAAGGAAGGAAGGAAGGGAGGGAGGGAGGGAGGGAGGGAGGAATGGAGGGAAGAAAAGAAAAGAAAAGAAAAGAAAAGAAAAGAAAAGAAAAGAAAAAAAAAAGAAAGAAAGAAAGAAAGAAAAGAAGAAAAGAAAAGAAAAGAAAAGAAAGAAAAGAAAAAATAAAAGAAAAGAAAAGAAAAGAAAAGAAAAGAAAAGAAAAGAGAAAGAAATCCTATTTACCAGAAAAAGAGAATGGTGGCTGATAGAATTTCTCCATAAGTTCAAAGGCTGTGGTAAGAACTGTAGGTTCATTCAGAGATATTGTTTTACTCTTGTCCATGATAATACTTAGCATCTAACACCAGACAATTAACCAACAGATAAGCTCCTGAACATACAAAGAAAGAGCAGAAGAAAAGGGGCAGATCAGAGCAAAGGGAAGGTGATCAACTGATAATTACTAAATGAGCAAATGGCAATTCATCATCACCAACTGAAGAAAACTCAAATTCATGCTCTTCCTGTGCTAGTCAACATCCCCCTCATAAATGAAATATGAAATTTATCATTTCAAATCTGTCAGCCCCCTTAACACAAAATATGTGTGCCTAAATACTGAACCTCCATTGCACCACTGCCTTTTTATAAGCCAAGGAAGAGAGTATGGAACAAAGTGTTTTAGGGAAGTGTCATAAGATAGAGGCAGAAGAGGGAACTCATGCTCATCTCCAGGGAGAGGAGACCCCATGGATGGAGCAGGCAAGCTCCATCAGGCCTGAAAGGTACTACTTCCATGCTATGGGACCAATAAATTGACAGAGAAATTAGTACCTATTTTCTTAATGCTCACCTAAAGAAAATTTTTAAATTCCATATCTAGGAATTTTCAGGGAGGACCAAGTGGTACTAACCCCAAGATGTCATGCTCTGTCAAACAAAACAAATCTCTCTCCAGATGAAGACAACATTAAATGTAATTCTCTGTGTTTTAAAATGCATAACGATTAGTAATCACTCAGTCATGAACTAATAGAATTTACTAGGTTTACTTTCCTGATTTCTCAGAAATATTTGGAAATTAATGGGATATGATTTACCAGACTAAGTCCATAAGCTATTTCCAAGCCTTTTTTCTTTCATGTGACAAAGTGGGCTGCAACTAAGAATTTCTGTGATCACTGTGATAGTGCTCTGGATATTTCTGTGATATTATTAAGTAGAAGTTGCAAGGATAATACCAGTTGGCCAGGGTAGGTTAGTATCACATATAAGGCCTTGTCAGTCAACAACCCTCAGATGACACACTTGCACCCGCTGTTCACACCTCCTCAACTGTGCCTGTTGAGAAAGGCAAGTTGGTGAATGGCCCATGGTATGCTCTAGCAATGGGGATCAGAAACATAGGGGCACTGGAAACTTATGGGCGAGGTAGAATTAATCCAAACTCATATACCCTAAAACAATTATGTAACAGCCACCAAAGTTATCAATTTGTTATTCCTAACCTTCAAGTCAAATGGAACAGACCAGCTTCACTGCACCAAAAGTCAACCCAAAAGGAAGCCCTTTGGTTTTCTGACTGTCCAGGAGCCTTGATTCATGGAAGAACGAGGGAAGAAATCCTCCTGCTTAAATGCTGAACTTACACCTCTCAAGACTACAAGTGATCTTCCTAACACCTTTGGGGTTTTCTGGGCTAAGTCATGGTGGCCACGGTGGAAATGGGAACTCCGCATACACATAACTATGTGCCTGTTTTAGGACTTGCTACTTCCCTCTAGGCAGAAACTAACTCTGAACTCTCAAATGGCCTCGTATGGGAGCCATGACACCTGTATCATCAATATCCAAAACTGCCTTTGTCAAACTGATAATACATGTAATCTTTAACGGTATCATCATCTTGCCAACAAATACGAAACATATCAGCTCATACATCCGGCGGGCATAGTATTTTTTCACTGTTCCAAATAGTGCCAGGGCTTCCGGAAGGCTCACAGAATGTTGCCAAGACAGGAAGGGGAAAGAGAAGGTCAAGAGGGTGGAGCATTTAACCCACCTCCACTACCAAGCCCTTTGGTTTATCTGTTTCATACATTGGGACTATAGTTTCCCACTTTCCAGAAAAAGAGTCTGCTTCTTTAAAAAGTGTGGAAACCGCTATTCTAGGAGATGCCCGGATTACCAGAAAAATCAGTTTCTAGTGCGCCCCACCCAAGAGAAGCAGCTATGGAGGTTTCACGTTTGCCGCCTCCCCGGAAGTACAGTCCTCGTTGGTAACGGTGCCTCCTCCGTGCCCCTCCCTCCCCCTCCTCCTTAAAACCTGGCTCCCCTCCCTCAGGAGCTCTTGGAAAAACTTCCCTGCCGCCTCCACGCGGCACCTCTGACCCGAGCCCAGAGTGAGGGGAAGCCGGGTGCCCCGGCCAGCTCCGTAGGCCGCTCCGCCGCCATTACTCAGGTCCGCAAGGAGGAGGTGCGACCTGCCCGAGGGCAAAGGTGACCGGAAGTCGGCCGCTGCTCAGAAGCCCCAGAGCCAGGCCATCCGCCCCTGGCTTTTCTGCTCTTCTGCCCAGGGTGCAGCGCCCCCGCTGGTGGAGGAGGGCGGCGCTATCCCCAAGACCCCAGTCCAGTACCTGCTCTCTGAGGCCGGGGCCAGAACGCGGAAGGCCTGCGTGGTCGTCGTCCTGGTCGAAGCCCTGGCACACAGCCCCTTCAGCTGGTGAACGCGGCTGACCTCAGCGCCCCCGTGGCCGCTGCCGTGCTGGCATCTGGCGGACGTGCTGAGGCGGGCCCGCGCACGTGACTTCTGGCAGCCAATGGGCGAGCGCGTGTTTGAGCACGTGCCCCGTCAGCGCCAGCCTCGCCTAGTGCGCAGACTCAGTAGCGGACCTGCGGGACCGTGGCGGGAGCCTGCTCGGCGCGGCTGTTTTCCACCCGTGGACCAACGAGAAGGACCTGGGCCAGCTGTCCCAAGACCAACAGCGGGTGCTCATCCCGGACAACTCGCCGGCCTCCCACGTCTTCCGTCCACACAGCGCCCGACCTGTGGCCTACTGGTTTGTCAACATGAGTGGCACGGAGCCCCCGACCTCCTGCCCTCTCCGAGCAGCCCAGCCGCGTGGATGACGGGTACTCGGGGCTCATGCAACCTCAGCCGGGCAGTCAAGACCTGCCCCAGACCCAGGGCCCCACCCCTCACATGCGGACTTAGCCTTAAGAAAACCCAGCGCCACTGCTTCCTCAGCGTCATGGAGAAGTGGTTCTCCCCACCAGCCTGGCCAGCGGGCTGCACAGAGGGTCCTTAACCCCTAGGTCCTCTTGTCAGTGCCCTGGATCCTCCTCCTTCTTAGGGGACTGGTGTGGCCCTGCATGCGCTCCCCTTTCTCTGTATCCTTGCTGCTGTGTTTTTCTGCTGCTAAATCGAGCACCTTGGCCCTTTCTGGTTCTGTTTGGGTGGTGGAGGGCAGGGTCCCTGCTGCCCCATGCCTTGGAACCGAAGCCTGGGAACAGTTGACAGCGATGCCTTGTATAGAGCTCTCTTGCTCGCTCTGTTCTCCCAGGTCCCGAAATACATCAGCCCTTGCCTCCAGGCTGCGGCAATCTAGGCTGGTCCAGGAGGAACCAGTCTCCCGACCTCCTTCCTCCCTGGGGTTGGATACAGCCCCCACATACCAGTGCCAAGGGGGATGTCAAGTAGAGATTTCATTGCCCCTCCCCCCCAGAACCGGGGGGTGGGGGGGGAGAAGTTTGGCCTAAGTCAGGTGACCTTCCCCTTTAAGTGTCTTCTCTGTCGCTGAGAGCCCCATGGTGTGATGAAAACTAAAGAGAATGCCAGGACCTTCCCCTGACCCCTAAGAAAGAGAAGCAGCTATGTGTATAGCAGTGTTCTGGGTTTTCAGAGTAAGGTTTTTTCCTTTCTCAACAGTGAACATTGGTTACCCCTCAGCACTCCAGGAGGAACCAGCAACCCTGAGTGCCTCAACAGCCTAATGGGGCCCCCACTTGATTAACCTCAAAATAAAAATAAAAAGAGCCGTTAGAAGGAGAAAAGATATGAACAAAACGAGTAGTAAAACAGAATGATGCCACTATGGAAATCCTATCTTGTCACCTATGTTTCCTAGAAATATACCCAGCCATTTTTATAGAAATGGTTCAACCCAGCTATTAAAAGCTTCATACATACTGAAGGAAGTTGAGAGACCAGAGAACCTGAGTAGAGGCTCTGTCTGCATTCAGAAGACTTGTGATAGCCTTTCAGCTGACAGTCCTGCTGAGTCTACAGAGAAAGGGAAACTGAACCCCAGGCTGATTTGTCGGTAGTCAATTCTGGATGCATCTCCAGACAAAACAGCAGTCAGACACTCTGGCACCAAAGAAGTCATCAAGAAAATGCTGAACCCTAGCAAAAAGTCTTTGACTCCAAATGCATCAGACTGTTTTCATTCTGGTTGTCCCTGCAACAAACACATCCATGGACAAGCTCCTTTCAGAGCAGGCCTCAGTGACTGCTGGTTCTGAGGCCAGAGCCCCCCAAGACACCCAAATGGAACTTCTTTGAAAAGCCCAAGGAGTATCACTTTAAATGACTTCTCCTCCAAGCTCTGACTCCAGGAGAAGCTCCAGTCTCAGTTTAAGGGGCATAGACCTCACAGTGTACCTCTCTGCGTCAGGGCTGAGGATTTTGAAGTGGAAAAAGACAAAGATGTGGACCATGCACTACTGGGTTGCTTTCCCAGTCCCTCGAAGACCTTTCTCCATCTTCTCTGTGATCTGACCCAGCCTAAAGAATTCTGAAGTCATGAACTAATCCTTTTTCTTCTCAAGGGAGCTGCTTTCATACTGACATTACCAAGGCAGCCCCTCATCATTAGCTTGGAATGGAGGGTTCAGCAGCTTTGCTATGGGGTGGCTTTGCTCTGGCATTTTCATTATGATATCTACAGAAGAATTTGGGGATATTTTATAAACCCTAAAGACTTAAATTGGATTTCTAGAGATTCATTAGCCATGAAATCTTAAGTTATGTCATTGTTGTATGAGAGCCAATAGAAAGGGATTTGAAATATGTGTCTCTAGTGACCACATGGTTTCTCACAGTTTGACTTCTCTACAGCCAGGGCCAACAGATGAACAAGTGACATGCTAAAGGAGGTGGCATTATTAGAGGACACCAGGACTTCTGTCAGCATTTTCTTAGTCCCTGTAGGGAAGAAGTTCCATTTCTTATTTCTTTGTTTGCCAACAAGATGCTCAGTTGTCTAGAATTCATCTGTGAAGAGTCCCACAGGAATCTGGAAGTCACATCAGAGCAAAGGAATTCATTCCAAGTGATTAGAATGGAAAGTTATAATAGTAACTTGCTAATATCATTAATTCACAACAGAGATTTGCGGTCTTTGGGGGCTGAGCCATCATTTTGTTTATTAGGAAGGAATGATATAAGGCTCAGAGGAATTCAGATCATCTAAGTACAATACATTTAAAGGCTGAAAGCATATGTGCCAGTGCATAGACCAAAGAGAGAAGATGCAGCCTTATCAAGGCAGGTCCGAGTTAAACAGCAAGGAAATGAAAGATGGTCGGAAATGTCATAGTTCTCTGATTCTGAATTCCTAACTTGCCATGGAAACACTGGAGATCAGTCTCCCTAATCAGAGTCCACCTCTCCCATGTAGTTGCTGGGTTCTGCTTCCCATACTTTCTGGTCCATGGATAGAGCCCCTTTTTCTTTTTCTTTTCTTTTTTTTTAAGATTTTATTTATTTATTTATTTATTTATTTATTTATTTATTTATGATCGAGACACACAGAGAGAGAGAGGCAGAGACACAGGCAGAGGACTCAATCCCAGGTCTTCAGGATTAAACCTCCAGCCGAAGGCGGCACTAAACTGCTAAGCCACCAGGGCTGCCCTAGAGTCCCTTCTCTAAAACTAAATGGCATAGGACAGTGGCCTAGATGAAAAATTTAGAAGGAACTTTACTTTGAACTCCAAAGCCCATGTTAGATTTCTTGTAGTCAAAAATTAAAGGCTAATTATTTTAGTTGGGAAGCTCAATGCCAGGGCAATAAAGTGAGGGGAAAGAAGGGTGAGTTAGGGAAGGATGGAAAGTAAATACAAGGTCATGTCTTATGCTGTCCAATATGTCCTGACAATTTTTTTTTCGTCCTGACAATTCTTAAAGAGAGACAACCATTGTCCAATAAGTATACCTGCTTGGCCACACACAACATCTCCATTCAGGCTATAAAGAGGGGGAAAAATGTTCCATAGGGCTGTCCATCAAAGGGAAGAATGGAGAGGGAATTTACCCATTTCTAGTCTCACTGGCCAAAATGTGGCCCATTTAATTTCCCTGAATTTCTGAGTGTCATTGAATGGCCCCGACCTCTAAGAAAACTAGGACCCCCAACACACATCTGTGGCGTGATGCTCATTCTCATCCAGAGGTGTTGGAAGGAGACAGATTCTGGGCATCAGAACCACACCAGAGCCTTGCCAGAGTCGATCCCCATCACAACAGCTGAGATGAAGTAAGGAGCTGCATCTAGGAGGTAGTTGGAGGCCAAGAAAATAAGAAGGGACTCTGAGATGTGTCAGATAAAATGACATGATTTGTAGTTAAAGGAAATCATTACTCTTTGCTCCTAATTTTCAACATAGCTGTCAATTCTGAACCCATCAATTGGCAAAATCTGGAGGATGTGTGAAGGCCAACAGAAAGGAATCTGAAATATGTACCTCCAGTGACCACAATGTTTCTCACAGGGAGACTCCTCTATAGTGTAATGTGAGGCAAGGAGCTCCCTACCCCTCTGCCTCTCTAAGTGACCTTGAGGAATGGAAGACATCTAATCCTTTGTTGCACCTGCTCTCTGAGACAGGCTTTCCACTTTCCATCCGCAAACCTAATGTTGACCAAATTAAATCAGTTTTGGCCTATTGGATTATTGTGGGACTCCTCTCTAGTTCTTGGTTTGATGACGCATATCAAGAAGCCAGAAAGAAAGAAGTATGCATGCCCTTTTACATATATTGAAGCAGGCAACATAGCATTAGGCCAAGGGTTTTAGGTTGGGCTCTAGAGTCAGCCTAATGTAACTAGGACCACCGGTTCCCAGCGTAGTCTCTCTCTCTCTCTCTCTCTCTCTCTCTCTCTCTCTCTCTCTCTCTCCTCTCTCTTTTGTATAAAAATTGGTATAAAGGGGATCCCTGGGTGGCACAGCGGTTTAGCGCTTGCCTTTGGCCCAGGGCGCGGTCCTGGAGACCCGGGATCGAATCCCACATCAGGCTCCCGGTGCATGGAGCCTGCTTCTCCCTCTGCCTGTGTCTCTGCCTGTGTGTGTGTGTGTGTGTGTGTGTGTGTGTGACTATCATAAATAAATAAAAATTAAAAAATTTTTTTTAAAAATGGGTATAAAATTAGAACCTCTTCAGGAGCACCTGGGTGGCTCAGTAAAGTATCTGTCTCTTGATTCCAGCTCAGGTTATGATCTCCAGGTCCTGGGATCAAGCCCCACGTTCGACACTGTGCTCAACATGGAGTCTGCTTGTTCTTCCTTTGCCCTTCCACCAGTATGTGCACAAGCACACTATCTCAAATAGATAAATAAAATATGTTTTTAAAGATTCTATTCATTTGAGAGAGAGAGTGGGGAGGGGGAGGCAGAGGGAGAGAAAGAAGCAGACATCCCCCCCACCCCCCGAGCAGGGAGCCCAACACAGGGCTCCATCCCAGGACCCAGAGATCATGACCTGAGCCAAGGGTAGATGCTTAACCATCTGAGCCACCCAGGTACCCTATAAATAAAATCTTTTTGGTTTTAGATTTTTATTTATTTATTCATGAGAGACAGAGAGAGGTAGAGACACAGGCAGAGGGAGAAGCAGGCTCTATGCAGGGAGCCTGACGTGGGA
Organism: Nyctereutes procyonoides; assembly: GCF_905146905.1. Lineage (NCBI taxonomy): Eukaryota > Metazoa > Chordata > Mammalia > Carnivora > Canidae > Nyctereutes > Nyctereutes procyonoides. The sequence continues at coordinate 41,151,233 of NW_026575139.1, forward strand.
CTCGATCCCGGGTCTCCAGGATCGCGCCCTGGGCTGAAGGCAGCACTAAACCGCCGAGCCACCTGGGCTGCCCCATAAATAAAATCCCTCTCTCTTCATAGAGCTGTAGTGAGGATGAAATGAGACATTCTCTGGCAACTGTCTAAACAGCACCTAGAAGTCAAGAAATATTAGCTATTATTAATAATTAAAAATTCTCTTGCCCATTATTATACTCATTTTTTGTCCTAGCTGCCAAGAAGTTGAAAGGTGAATTGTGACTGCATTTGACTTCATCATTTACAAACTTGTTTATTCATCCTGATTTCTTGCTTTATTGTATTTGCTTTGTCATATGAATGTCCTTTATAATAAGCTGCATCTTTTATCGCCATTATCCAGCTTCATCCCATGCCCATTTATTCCAGATAAAGAAACTGGCAGCTGGCTTGTGTCCTGCACCCAGAACCCTTTCTAGGATAGGTGGCTGGCTGAGTACTGACCCTTTGATATTTTGTGTCTGGAAATGGCTGTACCCATTAGAAACGACAAATACCCACCATTTGCTTCAATGTGAATGGAACTGGAGGGTTTTATGCTGAGTGAAGAAAGTCAATTGGAGAAGGACAAACATTAGATGGTCTCATTATTATGGGAAATATAAAAAATAGCGAAAAGGGATTATAGGGGAAAGGAGAGAAAATGAGTGGGAAAAATCAGAGAGGGTGACAAAACTTGAGAGACTCCTAACTCTGGGAAACGAACAAGGGGTAGTGGAAGGGGAGGTGGGCAGGGTGACTGGGTGACGGGCAGTGAGGGGGGCACTTGATGGGATGAGCACTGGGTAATATGCTATATGTTGGCAAATCAAACTCCAATTTTAAAAATATACAAAAAAAAAGAGAAAGAAATGGCTGTTCCCTCCATTAAAAGGTGAGCGTGGAGAGACAGGGTCCAGCTGTCATCATCTAATGCCAGGGGCAGCACAGTGCTGAGGCAGAGGAACTTAAGAGTAAGTAAGTCCTTAAAAATAGACAAATCCATCCTCAGACAGCTTCGACCCCCAAAGGCCAGCTCCCCACCCCATGACCATGCTTGAGGCATTTAGTACTGGTCAACACTCTTCAGAGGATGTAGGAGGCATCCTATTTCCTCCTCCCCAAGGGTGCATTCTGTTTCCTACAAGGGTGAGTCTCTTGGGTAATGACAGGGAGCTCATTACTCCAGATGTAAAACTCCAAGCCTCAGAATACAAACAGAATTGCAGTTTCCATGGGGCTACTAAAGCTGAAGATTTCTACATAACTTACCTGGGTCCCCAAAAGTCTCACTCACCTGTGTGATTCCTTCACAACTACCAGAAAGTCCCCAACAGCTCAGAGCTAGTGGCTTTTCTGAGCTGCAGCCTCCCAACACAGCCTTTCATACAACAGAGAGAGAGATTGTACAAGGTGCAGAAGAGAGGAGGATGGGAGCCAGCAGCCACGCTGATGCCCACCCTACATCCTCTGCACCCCATGCTGCCACTTCCCCCATGCCCAGGGGCTGCACGCTTTCCCTTATCCTACAGTGCACCATGCCTACAGCATCTTCTCTGCCCAGTGCTCTCATCTGACCACCCCCACCAGCCGGGAAAGTCATTTGCGCTGCTGAAAGAAAAACTGCAGTAAATGTTCCTGCTGCTGGGGATGCGAGGGAACATCCTGCTTCTTCAGGACCGCAGATGGTCTTCTATTGTGAGCACCTTTGGGTCTCTGTATCTCCAGGACCTTTACAGTCATATCCATCATCTCAGGCCACAGGGCACAGAATGAGAATAGGGAATGAGCCCTGGAAATGTGGAAGAAGATCCACTGCAAAACACTCAGAGCCCTTCTGGTTCAGGAACCCCACGTGGGCCAGGAGAACTGGGCTAAAATAAAGGGTCTGGCCTCACAGTCCTGAGAAACCTTTTAATCCAGAACAAAGCAGGAAAAGAAAATTCAGGTGCAGTCCACTTTTAATAATACCCAAACAACACCTGCTCATTTGTTAAGGTCCCAGCTAAACCCAACAAAATAAGTAGAGCCATTCAAATTTCATAGCCTTGACTCAGACTGTCAGGGTATAACATTAATTTTATATCAATCATTTTCGGGATCTGAGCCCCCATTTTGCTGAAGGCAGCAAACTTAATCTTGTCAAATTTAAATCAGTGTTAACACACACCATATCTTCATCAGTCTGGACCTTTTTCAGCCCCCCCTTCCCCTTTCAGGGAGGCATAGGACCTTTGTGTACTCTCATTGCACTAAGATGGGATGCCAGGACCCCACCATGCTGCCTCAGGGCCCCCTGGCTATCCCCCTGTAACCTGCGACTTCTCCAACTCTGTGGTATTCAAGGACAGGGAACACAGGTCATCCATGCTCTGGGGTCACCTAGACTTATCTGGGGTTGCTATAAACATCTTTCCTCTCACTGAAATACTCCTAACATCAAATTCAATTTATCTATTAACTCAGAAAACAAAACCAAAGCAATTTATCCAAGGCCAATAAAAAGTTTGCATTTGTCAAAAAAGACTGTCCTTATTTATTGTTTCCAGTCCTATTGTGTATGAAGTCAATCTTATGCTCCTTTGGGTTTTTTGACTTTTGGAACTCAAATAACAATAACAGTAATAATAACAATAAAAATGATAATTTTTAAATAGCATTGGTGTTTCTCCTCTTGGCAAAGAACTACAGGTTTCACTGCCCACGGTATAGCCCAAGGAACTAAGAGATCCATATGACCAATTTATAGAGCCTCCCTTGTTCTAGGCATCTGCCTTAGGTATTGAGCCTGAAAAAACAAAGAAAGGAAATGCTAGGTTATTTAAATAAGTTTACCTTTTGGAACCCAGAGGAAGTAAAAATGTCTTACACCAAACCAGTGCTATGCAAGCACTTGTCCAACAAAAACAGAAATGGCCTCTTCCATCAAAGGCTGCGGATCTCTCACAATTGTCTCAAAGGGAAACACCAGTTAATAATCCAAGTTGCCCTTCAAATTGCCATTTCTTGATGATTTTCCCTCTTCTTTGTGAGATCCTTGTAACCAAAATATAAAGCAAAGAAATTGAAAGAGAATATCAGAAAAGGAGCAAGTAAAGATCACAGGAATATTTACCAGCCTATAAAATTGGGAGACTTTAAAAAAAAATAGAGATTAGTTTTCTGAGACACAAATGCATAAATAATAAATGATTTTTTAAAGATTATTGATTTTAGAGGAACAGAGAGCATGAGCAGGAAGAGGGACAGAGGCAGAGAGAGAGAGAATCTCAAGCTGACTCTGGGCTAAGCATGGAGCCCAATGTGGGTGGGGTTCAATCTCATGATGCTAAGATCACAATCTAAACTGAAACCAAGAGTTGGATGCCCAACCAACTAAGCCATCCAGATGCCCCCAATAATGAATGTCATTTTATTTCATTTTATTTCTAATTTAATTTTAACTTTTCCTCTATTATATAAATTATGATTTCTAACATTGATATAGTACTATTATTGACCATATTCAAACTTCCTCAATTGTCCTAATGCTGTCCTTTAGTATCTGATTTTTCCCCAATATCTAGGGTCCAATCAAGAATCACACATTGCATTTATTTTTTTTAAGATTTATTTATTTGAGAGAGAGACAGGATGCACGCATGTGGTGAGGAGCAGAGGGAGAGAGAGAGAATCTCAGGCCAACTCCAGGCTAAGTGTGGAGCCTGCATGGGGCTCGATCTCATGACCCTGAAATCACGACTTGAGCCAAAAGCAAGAGTCAGATGCTTAACTGACAGTGTCGCCCAAGCACCTCCATACATTGCAGTTATTTGAAATGTCTTGTTAATTTCCTTTTCTCTGGTATATTTCCCTGATTTGGATGTTTGTTTCTTCTTGATTAGATTCAGGCTCAACACTTTTGGCAAGAATCCCATGGGGGTGGTATTGTATTTTCATGTGTCACACCAGAGGCCATGAGGTTGATTTGTCCATTATTTATGATGTTTGATCACTTAGTTAAGGTGGTGTCTGCAAGATTTTTCCATCAAAAAGGTGCCTTTTTCCTTTTATAATTAGTGAGTGATATATGCTTTGAGACTGTGAGAATATCCTTCATGCAATGGCTCTATTATCTATTAGTAATTCTTACCTGAATTAATTATTATGGTGGTGGTTGAAAAATGATGGTTTTGTAATTCTGTCATTCCTCTGGATTTATTAATTGGCATTCTCCTACAAAGAAAGGCTTTTCCTTCAGCCCTCTCCCTTTCATTTAGTATAAATGTAGACTGGTAGATTCTTTTGTTAATGCAATGTGTTACTATCCATTACTGTCATCATTAATTTTGATACTCAGGTTATCCCAAATTTGGTTAGGGGAACCCCTTTAAACAAATTTTGTGTCCTGTTGACATATCCACTTCAGTTGTTCTTTGAACATGTAAGAGTGGTATTTAAAATGAAAGATGGGATGAGCACTGGGTGTTATACTATATGTTGGCAAATTGAATTTAAATTTTATTTTATTTTTTTTAAGATTTTTTATTTGTTTATGACAGACACAGAGAGGAGAGAGGCAGAGACACAGAAAGAGGGAGAAGCAGGCTCCATGCAGGGAGCCTGACGTGGATCTCAATCCCTGGTCTCCAGGATCATGGCCCCGGGCGGAAAGCAGCGCTAAACCACTGGGCCACTGGGGCTGCCCTGAATTTAAATTTTAAAAAAATGTAAAAAAGGGGCAGCCCCTGTGACCCAGCGGTTTAGTGCCGCCTGCAGCCTGGGGTGTGATCTTGGAGGCCCAGGATCGAGTCCCACGTCAGGCTCCCTGAATGGAGCCTGCTTCTCCCTCTGCCTGTGTCTCTGCCTCTCTCTCTGTGTCTCTATGAATAAATAAATAAAAATCTTTTCTAAAAAATGTAAAAAAGAAAGTGAAAAATAAAATGAAAGAAAAAGATTGAGAGAAATGTGGAAGAAGGAAGAAGAACCATAAAGGATTGGACAAGAGGATACTTATAGTTTCAACTAAAGCAGAGATCTTCTCTTCAGCCAGAGCTTCCCATTGTCCTCTACAGGGGTCCAGATATGTTCAGGGGCCATGGGAATGGGTCTAACAACAGTCTATGTGCGTGAGACATAGTCTTGTGGGAAGAACTCAAGATTTGTCCTCTAATAGACTCAAAAACTGTATTATGGCGGGAGTGTGTGAGAGAGGCTGCCATGACCGCACCGCTGGCCATCAGCCTACAAAGACATGACCACCAACGCCAGCCCCTTGCACCCATATTGGCCTCGGCAGCTGAGGCTGGACAACTTTGTGCCTAACGACTGCCCCACTTGGCATCTCCTGGCTGGCCTCTTCTCTGTCTCTGGGGTCTTGGTTGTGACCACATGGCTGTTGTCAGGTCGTGCTGCGGTCATCCTCCTGGGGACTTGGCGGTGACTGTCCCTGTGCTGGTTTGCAGTGTGTGGGTTCATTCACATGGTGATTGAGGGCTGGTTCAGCCTTTATCACAAAGACCTTCTTGGAGACCAAGCTTTCTTGTCCCAACTCTGGAAAGAGTATGCCAAGGGAGACAGCCGATACATCCTGAGTGACAACTTGACGATATGCATGGAGACCATCACAGCTTGCCTTTGGAGACCACTCAGCCTGTGGGTGGTGATCGCCTTTCTCCGCCAGCAGCCCCTGCGCTTCGTCTTACAACTTGTGGTCTCTGTGGGTCAGATCTATGGGGATGTGCTCTATTTCCTAACAGAGCACCGGGACGGATTCCAGCATGGGGAGCTGGGCCACCCGCTCTACTTCTGGTTTTACTGTGTCATGAACGGCTTGTGGCTGGTGCTGCCTGGAATCCTCGTGCTAGATTCTGTAAAGCAGCTTGCTCATGCCCAGAGCGTGCTGGATGCCAAAGGCACAAAAGCCAAGAGCAAGTAGAACTAATCAGTAGTAGGCTGGGCTTGAACATTGGCTGATGAGGAACCCTCCACCAGGAAGAAGAATCCAGTCCTTACTCCCACAGGTTGTAGGAACAAAGCCAATTGATCTGTCAAACCCAAGCTGATGGGTAAGGACCAGAAGGACCAAAGGCAGGGGCAAGAAAGGAGTTGTGTGGAGCTACTGCCAGGAGCCACTGGGACAAAGGTGCAGAAGAACCTAGGAGGGCCATGATGGTGGCAGTTTTTAAAATCAGGAAATAAAAGATCTTGACCCTAAAAAAAAAAAAAACTGTATTATGCCTGGCAAATAACCTGTTTTCAGAGCAGCACAGAAAGGTAGGAATCATCCTAAGGGAAAGAGTTCAGCATAACTGATTGGTTCTTGGTTGTTAAAGGAGATAGAGGTTCTCATGATAAAAGTGTGGGGGCTAGTATATGAATCCACCTCCAGCCAGTCCTGAATGTGAGAGAGAGGCAACCTGATATGGAAGCTTTAATGGTACTGCTTTGGGAGTCTTCCAACAGGTGGTAACGTAAAAGTAAGAGACACTCTTCTCTTTAGCAACAGAGCCCCACGCAGCTTTGGTTCCAGGGAAGCCACAGAAGAATCTACTATGGCTGAGGGATCATCTGATGAAACAGAACAGACTCTGCAGGTGGAGACTTCTTCATGAATACCTGGGGACTGACTCCCAGAAATATTTCAAAGTAGGAGACTAAGTGGACTATTTGGATAATTCTGCATAAAAGCAGAGACAAGAACCAGATTAATATGGGTTACAAAATAATGGCTTGGAGAGTAAGCATGGAAATTATAATTATCTCTGAAACAAAGGCTCAGTGGGATTCTTCTGTGTCTCATGGTCAAATACCTAGTAAGGGATATTCACTAGGCTTGAACTCTTGGTCCAGCATTCTTTCCATCTAGCAGAAGGGAGCTGAAGAATTCTAGAAGAATGGCAAGAGAAGATAACAGAGAAAAATACAGATGACAATGATGTAAAAATAACCATCAAATGGTCCATATACAATAGTCAAAGAGGCCAGCTCAGGAGAACACCATTAAAGGGATGGGAAGGGTCAAGAACGTGCCTTACTGAACTGAAATGAAGTGGAGAGAAAGAAGGATATGCTAAACCTCAACAAAAACAAAAATGATCACAAAGGAGACAGAAGGCAAGAAGCCAGAGAACAGAGAGAAAGAGTAAATTCTTCACCTTTAATATCATCCATTCGTTTTGGGGGAAAATACTCACTATTCAAAAGCATTCATAAGAGTCTAGCAGGCGTTTGTGGAAACACCTCAAGAAATACACATGATCAAACCTTGATGAGAATGGCTACAAACCTTTGCTATTCTATTTTAAACTCCTGAGCATCATTTACAAGAAAAATAGATTTTCCTTCCAAGACCAAGTTTGCTTATAAACATTGTCTGTTGCCTCCCTCTAGTGATGGCATATGTGATGTACACTCAGAATCCATCGACAGAGTTGGAAAATTAAATGACCAATGACAGCAATAATAATGCTTCTTTTTACTTGGACAGCATTGCATGGTTCTCAAAACGCTTTCACACATGTAATCTCTGTATCCTGACCACAGTCCTGTGAAATAGGCAGGGTGTTTTCTACCACCAAATTGCCTCACACCAACATTGCTTCGAAGCCTAGTCATCAAACTGGGAAAAGAGAACAAGCTAGGGGTTTAGAGTCAAACCTTCATGGGAAGCCTGGTGCTGCCATGCATCCCTTTGTGGTTTCTAGCCGGTGACTTCTATGCTGTGCCTCTATTGCTGGATGTGTGAAATGGGATTGAGACTGCATATATCACGGAGATGCAGCAGGGATTCAGTGATTCGTATGTGTCCTGGCTTGTGCATTGTGCTTGGGGTGAGCTAAGGCCTGTACAAATTTTACAGTTGTTGTGAACAGCATCTTTGAGGAGTGGTTTCCACTGCCTTAGAAACCCATTTATGGTTTCTGGACCTGTTCAGAGGCATTACCTCCTTGAAACTTAAAAACATGTTGCCACTAAGTACTTAAATATACTTTCTTTTGTTCAACTATCCTCATCTTGCAGTTATTTCTCCTTTTTTGGCCTGGCTTATGACCTGTTACATACTTCACTTCTGAAGAAGAACCCTGGCATCACAGGGGTCCCCTTCTTCCATCCCTCTCCTTTGGTCTCAAACCTAGAGCCACTGCAAACCCACAGGACACCCTATCCCGCTATTCCCTCAGCTCCTATGAGAGCCACTCTGTCCCCCCCTCAGGCACACAGGTTCCTGAGCACAACCAGAAGGGCATGTTCAGGCCAGGCTTTGATCAGAATGGATTTCTTCAACAGAGGCTTTATACCCTGGTGGATAAAGAGGAACCAGTGATCATGAGGAGGAGCAGAAAAATCCATAGGGAGCTCTTTAAGACTCTAAATCAGGGGTGCCTGGGTGGCACAGTTGGTGACTGTGACCAACAGTAGATGACTGACTCTTGGTTTTGGCTCTGGTCATGATTTCAGGGTCAAGAGATCATACCCCGAGTTGGGCTCCGTGTTCAGTGGGAGTCTGCTTCAGATTCTCTCTCCCTCTGCTCCTGCCCACTTACTCTCTCTCAAATAAATAGAATCCTGAGGGGAAAAAAAGAGACTCTAAATCAAACTTACTATCTGAGCAAGCTGATAAAGTGTGTGTGCACACACATGCAGAGGTTCAGAGTATTTATAGGCTCAAGAGATCAATTTGAGGATGGTGTGGAGGAATTTGTATTGCTGGCTACCAAAAATAGGTCCAGCACTGGAAAGAGGAGATGTCAGGACGAAGAACAAACCGTTTGTTCCTGAGCAATCACCTTTGACACTGCAGGTGTCAGTCAGGCAGCCCTCCTAATCCGTGTAATAGCCTCTGTCTCTACTCCACAGTGGGGTCAAGACCTGCTAGGTCTCTTTGCAGTCTTATGAGATAACAAGTTGGGTAGAAAGGAAAAGGGAAATCAGGGACTACAGAAATGCTTTTATTGTTTGCTAAAGAAAACACCGCCCTTGCCACCTCCAAGGTGCAGAGGCCTGGAGTTCTTTTTACAGCACAGTAGGAGGATACTTTCTAAAAATCATGTCCTGAGGGATGCCGGGGTAGCTGGGTGGTTGAGCTCTGCCTTCAGCTCAGGGCATGATCCTGGGATCAAGTCCCATGGTGGGCTCCACCCAGGGAGCCTGCTTCTCCCTCTGCCTGTGTGTCTCTGCCTCTTTCTCTGTGTCTCTCCTGAATAAATAAATAAAATCTTAAAAAAGTAAAAATCATGTGCTGGGATGCAAGACATCAGCGCCACAACCAAGTGCATGCATGCTTCTCTGCAGTGAGGTCGGGGATCTCATTCTTCAGTCCTTAAAAGGGACAGCAGGAAACCCCATCATGGTCTCAATTCCTTCAAAGCTTTGGGTCAGCCCTGCAAGCCCACACCAAGGGCAGACAGAACTGTAACAAACCGAAGACCCACTCTGCAGATTCACCCCCCACCTCCAGGAGCCAAGGTCACTTGGGAATCAGAAACCATCTACTGGCACACGCAAAAGTCTATTAGATTAAGCTGAAGTAGTCAATTCACAGGTATTGCCCATGATTCAGACATGCTTGAGGGTTTATACTCTATTCTTCCTAGAAGTAAACTTCCAGACTGAGTCTGAGCTGAGAAGCACCTCCTGTAATACAGAGGTAAGAAACCCTCCAATAAAATTCCTGCGCAGCAATGTCATGAGCTATACAATACAGTGAAAAGGAAACAGCCAAGTCTTGGCCAGGCCTGGTCTGAATCCCGGTTCTACCTCTTCTTGGTCAGTCAATCTTGGAAATGTTCCTTTTCTCTTCAATCCTCAGTTTTCTCATTCTTAAAATGGGCATAATAACAGCAGCTCACTCTTGCAGGAAACCGAGAGGATTAGACGAACATGTACAACACTGGACCGTCGTAGTAAGTGGAGCTTTTGTCATCGTTCCCCTGTAACCTAATCACAGGCCCCCTGGTCGCAGCAGCCAGAGCGTGGTCGCTGCCCTGCCATTTCACCGCGCCTCATCATGCAGGGTCCTCCGCTGCCTCGAGGCTAATGGCCCTCACACGGCGCCTCTTACGTTATTCTTGTTCTTCCCGGCTTCACTAATTGTTTCAGAAATCTGTTAGGCACAGCCCTCCCGAGATTCCTACTGTGCCCCAGAATAGCTTACAATTCTTCACATTAAAAATGAGCATCCTCAACTCTTCATTTCTTGCCCTAAGCCCTCTGGGACATGTTTAAAACAATAATCAAAGCAGCATAACCAGTTGACACCAGTCTTGAATAAAAGCGGGCTGTACCTAATCCCATCCCTCTTGAGCTCATTAAATGACTTTCAGTGCCGCTTTAAATCAAGTCTTTCTTTCTAGGGGCGGAGACCGAGAAGCTGTTGAACATCTTAAAGTCACCCTGCTAGCTACTTGGGTCCTTCTCCTCATTCTTCCTGAACTCCCCCTTCCTGCTCATCCTCTTTCAACACCCTGCCTGGCTTCTTGCCCTCCTGACCCAATAGCCACAGACCATGATGGTGACAACTGATAACATGTATCGAACACTTACAAAGTGCCAGGACTGGTATAAGCAATTTACACATGCTAAGTCATTTGCTTCCTACAACAAGCCTAAGTGCATTACTGTTAGCCCTATTTTTCAGATGAGATGACTAAGGCCCCAACATGTCTGAGTAACTCAGGACCACAGAACTGGTGGACACGCAAACCCACAAAGCATTGAAGTGCTCTCTGGCATCTTAGAGCCCTTCCTCTTCCCCTCTCTTTTTCCCAAGTCGTTACCAAGTCCTGTCCCTTCTGCCTCCTAAATGAGCCTTGGATGGAGCCCTGACTCCATCCACTCTCTTATCTGCATGGTCCTGCTTTGGCTCAGGATTTCATCACCTCTTGCCTGGATTCTTACCAACCTCTCCCCTGGCCTCACGGGCACTAATGTGTATCTCCTTCCCCAGACATTCCTCCACACGGCCACATCATTCATTCAGTCCTTCACTCATTTAACAAAATAGTACTAAGCAGCTCTTATCTGCCAGGTACTATGATAGCTTTGGGGTCATCCAAGTGGTAGGACAGTCCCTGACCCCAACGAGCTCGGAGTTATTGGGAAAGTCATACAGACAAACCCAAAAGAAGTATTCAGGGATAATAGAAAGGAAGATTGTACGACATGTAAGGCGGAAATTCAGAGGAAGGACTACTAGGTTCTGCTCAGCATCGTGTAACAACTGATTTCTGTTGTAAATCACTCTAGTGGTTTAAACATAGCTGGTGTTTTGTTTTTTTTTAAACAAGTCTGGAGGTGAGAAGTCACAGAGGCAAGTCAGAGCTTCAAAGATAGGGGGGATCCCTGGGTGGCTCAGCAGTTTAGTGCCTGCCTTTGGCCCAGGGTGTGATCCTGGAGTCCCAGGATCGAGTCCCACATCAGGCTCCCTACATGGAGCCTGCTTCTCCCTCTGCCTGTGTCTCTGCCTCTCTCTCTCTCTGTCTCTTGTGAATAAATAAATAAAATCTTAAAAAAAAAAAGATTGGGGGTTTCTTTTTCTAGTTTCTTTGGTTTGTCCTACATGCCACAAGATGACTGCTATATCTCCAGCCATGTGTTCAGGCATGAAAAAAAGAGAAAAGGCGAAAGGGCTAGATCAGCTCATGTGTTCCTTTTTTCTTTTTGAATCAAGTGAGATTTTGCTTTCCTAGAAGCCCTTCCTATAGACTTCTACTTCAGGTTCACAGCCCAGATCTGGATTACATCACCACCCTTAGCCAAAAGGGAAGCTGAAAAAGTATTTGGCTTTTCAGCCTCTGTAGTGGGAGGCAGCAAAGGAGAAGGAGGTGGGGTGTGGCTGCTAAGCAGATAGGCTACATATGCTCAAGAAAGTTCCAAGGCAGAGATTATGCTTGCTCTCCCAAAATTCATGTATTGAAATCTCACCCCCAGGTGTTAGAAGGTGGGACCTCTAGGAGGTGATTAGGTTACAAGAAAGGAGGCCTCATGAATGGGATTGGTGCCCTTATGAAAGAGGCCCAAGAGAGCTCCCTTGCCTACCCCCCCTCCGTTTACCACGTGGGGACACAATGAGAAATCTATGACCTGGAAGCCAGCCCTCACTCCACCATGCTGGCACCATGATCTCAGACTCAACTTCTGTTTTCAAGCTGCCAAGTGCGTGGCATTTTGTTATAGGAGCCTGAACAGACTAAGATACACTTAAGCTGAGTCTTGATTCCTAATTCACCACCCATAAATGAGTGCCATCACTGATGTGCTGGTTCTCATTCAGAAATGCTGTGAGAGTGAAACTTTATGGACAGAATTGTCATCATTATCATGTACCTGCTAAATGATAGGAGATACTTAGATAAGGGTGGAAACACACCTCACATTATCCATCACCATCTCCTGTACCTCCTGCTCCACTTCCTCCTCCCACTGTCACTCCCTGCCCTATATTCCCTTCTTTGCCTGTGCTCCCACTTTAAGCCTTAGTTTAGACATTATGTTCTCCTGAGAGCCATCCTTGACTTGGCTCAGTGGACCTCCCACTGGAGTTGCCATGATTTGTAACCCTGTGGGGCCCCCTGAGCTCTGTGAAGACACCACATCTCTTGTTCTCTGCTGCATCCCAGCCCCAGACCTCCTGACTCCTAGAAGACTTATGGTAAAAAAAAACTTGTTGAATGAAAAAAAAGTCACATGCTCCATAAACATATTGTGGCATATCCATATTTACAGCAAGTGTCTTTAATCCTAGCCAAAAAGCAAACAAGCAAACACCTGAGAAGTGAAGCCAAGAAGTAATGGGCTTAAACTTGATGTGGTCCAGTACCAAGAAGCTACTTCCTGTTAACATCTGTAGATAATCCTATCACTGGAACCAAAATTAGAATAAGACAAACCAATAAATTGGCTGAGAGATGGTGCTCAAAGGATCTAAGTTGGTTTCCTGGCAACAAGGACCCAATTCCCCTGCCTCAGACATACCTCAGTGCACAAGCCAGTGTTTACCATATGAGGCTTATCTAGTTCACCAGGGAAGGGAGGAAGATTAACATTATCCAGGGCCCAAAATGTGCCAGGCACCACACACATGCCATCTCACTTGCCCCCCACAACTCGGGGGGCAAATGGCTATGCTGTATAGGCTACAGGGCTGTAACATGCTGTGGGGACAAATTAGCCCCAGTGGTAAACTAAGGTGATTTCTTGCCCACACAGTGTGCTTCTGCACAGCTCTCCTCCAAGCACAGATTCTGGGATCTGAGCTCTCTGGTGTGACTCCATCAACCCTATCCTGCATTCCCAGCCGTGGAGATCTCTCACCGGCACCGGCCTTGAGGGCAAGAGCATCTCTATCCCAACTTGCTGCTTACTTCTTCAACTCATAGGCATCTGGAGTTACCTTCAGCTTTTGTCTGCTGAGGTCTTTTCCTCTCAGATGGCCCTTCTGGACAGAATCCAAGACTATCCCACTGGCTTTCTCCCTCCTGTGCCTTCTGCCTGGTCCATGCCAGATATCCACGTATCTTTCATTCTGAAAGATGTGGGTAATGCAGGCCATCCATCTTAGTCACCTCTCCCCTAACCTGCCATCAAAGCAAACTTCTTGGGTGCTGGGTGGCCCAGTGGTTGAGAATCTGCCTTAGGCTGAGGTCCTGATCCCAGGGTCCTGGGATTGAGTCCTATATCGGGCTCCCCACGGGGAGCCAGCTTCTCCCTCTGCCTGTGTCTCTGCCTCTGTCTATGTCTCTCATGAATGAATAAATGAAATTGTTAAAAAAAAATAAAAAAGCAACCATCTTTTGGTGTTTGGATTTTCCAGGAGTTATTCCCTGGTCCATTCTTTTCCAAAGGCAGAGGATGCATTACAAGCTCTAGAGACAGTCTCCTTGAAAGCCCTGCCTCTTGACTGGAGATGAAGGATTCCCTTCCTCCTACCACCTATTTCTCTCCCTTGGTGGAGATGGAACTCACAACACAAGAATAGCAATTTCAGAAAAATCCTCTTAATTTGTTTCTAACTTTGAGCCCTTTTATGCCATCAGAGTGGATGTGGGAATTAAGAGCAGCAGCACAATCTCACCACACATAAGCTTCCACTTAAATATCTTCTACAGATTTGGAGCTCTTGGCCAGGCACGGGATAGGGGTAATGGAACTTAGTATATCACACACACACACACAAAGGAGATACTATGGACCAGAGAGAAAGGGAGGGATAAAATCAATAGGCATTATAACTTTTTTTTCAAATGTTGTCAAGGGGCTAAGCCCTCCATGAGGGCAAATAACAGGAATAGTGGCATTTAGAAGCCAAGAGATCTAGAATGATATGGGATTGTATCAAAGGATAGGATATGGAGAATAACTGCAAGGCTCAACGTGTGGTCATAGGTGTAAAAGAGATGGTCTTTGGAGTTGCAGTCGTTTGAACAATGCCCCTCCCCCCAAGACAGCCACATCGTAATGCCCAGAACCTGTGACTATGTTATGTTACACAGCAAGGGGCGTCTACAGCTGTGATTAAGGATTTTGAGATGAGATTTTCCTGGATTATCTATGTGGGCCTTCAATATAATCACAAGAGTCCCCAGAAGAGGAAGGCAAGATGACCAAGAGATAGATGTGACAACAGAGGCAAGTATTTGAAATGACACAAGCAAGGGCTGCTCATCAGCCAAGGAATGCAGGAGGGCCCCGGGGCCAGAAAAGGAAAAGGGACATTTCCTCAAGAGCCTCCAGAAGGAATCAATCCTGATGACACATTTTGTCCAGTAAAATTGATTTTGGGTAATTTTTTATAATGGCCATAATAAACTCTACAGGAGTCAAGGTCTAAAAATTGTGAGCCTAGACTGCTGAGTGGGGGGATCCATGTAGAAGAGTTCAAATCACTTGTGATGGTTGTGGAACTTGCACTGGATAGGGGGGGGGGGCGCCAGTTTTTAATAAGTGAGGATGAGTGACTAGGAGATGTGTAGTTGACAGCAAAAGAGGAGAGGCAATATTTCTAGAGAGCATGCAATTCAAAGGAGCATTCTTTTAGTTCAAGCCTCACAGAAATCTTGTTGCAGCCTAGTGATGACACAGAAGTCCCTTGGGTGGACCTGGGCTAGAGCTGGCCTAGTCACTGGATAAGCAGGAACATCCAACCAAGGTGCAAAGGACAGAAAACTATGGCCAGGAGTGGTTGTGTTAGTTTCCTCATGCTGCTATACGATAAACCTAGTGGGTTAAAACAACACAAACAAATTTCTTACAGTCCTCAAGGTCAGAAATCCCACATATGTTCCACTGGTATAGAATCAAGGTATTGATAGGGTTGAGTTCCTTCTGGAGGCTCTAGGAGAGAATCTTTCCTTTGGCTTTTTCAGCTTCTAGAAAGTCTAGTCTTTGAGTTAGCAAAACTCAACTTTGGCATTGGAAAACTCTACAAAGACTACAAAGAATATACTCCCAAAGCAATAATACATCTTCCTAAACTTCAAAAGCAAATCAACAGCAAAATGAAACCTGCACTTAAAACACTCTTTCAAAAAATAAATAAAATAAAAATAAAACACTTAGCTTTCAATAATTTTGATTGCCACTTTTTATCATTAATTGAATGCCCCCAAATAAATGGTTAATTAGTTGCTTTATAAGGGCATCAGCCATAATCCAGTTAAAAGTTGTAATATATATTGTCTATTGTAGAGTGTTGGGTGATAGATTCTAAGGCAGTGGGGTAGTTTATACTCCTAAACCATTCTGAGCGTGAATAGAGAGCAAGGCCAATTGTCTGTTAAGGCTACTGATAGCATTAAAACCAGCTGCTCAGCACATGTGAGAAAGTTTTGTATTTTCTATCCAAGTGTGGGTAGGAAATGAAATTCAGGTTTATTCAAAATAGGTATCAAATTAGTCAAAACACTAATACTGGTTGTCAGAAAAAAAAAAAAAACACCTGTTCCATCTGATTGGACATGTTCATCTACAGAAAATCGAGTCTGTAGAGACTATCCCTAAGGGGATATCAAACATTCTCTAAGAGTCTTTATACCTGAGTTTCTATACCATCCTCACAGTGTTGACTGCATAAATTATCCTACCCTTGGTATGAAGAGTAAGAAAAAATTTTATTACAATTGATTCTTCCTTTAAGAAGATAAAAATCCTAACAGTCATACACATTCAGGTTTGGAGTAGTGGGGATAGAGAAATCCACCAAAGAGGGGAAAAAACTTAAGATAAACTTGTTTTTTTAAAAAAACAATGTGGCATAACCAGGAAATATCATGAAACACCAAGAACATCAAGAAAACCACCAATTAACACTTTACGTCTTTTTAGGATTTGGGATAATTTCTTTTTCAATGTAGTAGGCTGACATATTGCAATCGCTCTCCTCCTTCCCAAATTCATAGAAATTATGGAAAAGACATAAAAATAATTGATAAATATTTAGCAATGTTTGGAAATAAAAACTCTTTATTTGACAAGAAACTGCAAAAAAACTTGCACAAGAAAAGGAAATTAAAAACCATAATGCATGATTTTCAAAGTGTGGTCTCACCAAACCCACATCAGCATCACTTGAAACTCATTCCAAATTGCAAATTCTTGAGCCCTAATTCAGATCTAATAAACCATAAACATGATGGGAACGTATCAATCAACAATTTGTGTTTAATAAATAGAAAATATTCATTCTCTTCAATCGCTTAGAATATTTACAAATATTGGCCATTGGCAACAAAGGAATTAAAGAAAATTCATTGCTGCATTTGGGATAGAACTTACTAAAGCCACATCATCTTATTACGTGCACAGCTAACAAGGAGAAAAACTAGATGCCCAGGGCTAAAAAGCCTGCACAATTTAGAAGGTGATGAAGATATGCTTATCAACACAATTCATTAATGTAGGTAAATTTCTATTTCCTACAACTATCATCTATCAATTTCAATGATACCATGTGTTAGATATTTTGAAATGAATATTGCGCATTGAGCAGATAAACTCTGTATTCTGGCAATGAATGACATCCCAAGAACTCTGTTGAATAGCTCAAGAAAAACCTGCTCTTAACTCAAAAACCACTAACTTCTTGATTCTTCATAGCAAGAGAATGCACAAATGTAAATAAGACCTGCCCACACCTCTTTGACTCTGTACCCTAAGATCACCAGAAAATAAGTATTATCCAATTCTTTCTCATTTTCTAACTGAAAAGGATCAGAACTATCCTGGTAATTTGAAATCTCAAATCATATAATGAAATTATTTCCTGCCAAAACTTAATAGCATTCTTGCTGATAACCTCTTTTATTCTAAACCAATTTTTTTTTGGTTTATAATTTCTTTCTTCTAAAGTCACCACAAATTCAGGAAATTGGTGTCATAGAAGTCATATTCACAGACCAAATGCAGTATTAGGAAACAATACTTAAAAAATCCATGAGGTCAGCTGCCTGGGTGGCTCAGTCAGTTAAGTGTCCAACTCTTGATTTCAGCTCAGATCATGATCTCAGAGTGGGGAGGTCAAGCCCCACTTTGGGCTCTGTGCTAGGCATGGGGCCTGCTCAAGATTCTCTCTCCCTCTGCCCCTCCCCATTCTCTCAAAATAAATTAATGATGTGAAAAATACTCAAAAAAAAAAAAAAAACCCTCTCTTAAAGGAAATCAAAAACATAAAATTTTTATAAATTAGTGCTTTTAAATGTCACTTAGAGGGATCCCTGGGTGCCTCAGCGATTTAGAGCCTGCCTTTCAGCCCAGGGCATGATCCTGGAGACCTGGGATCAAGTCCCACATCGGGCTCCCTGCATGGAGCCTGTGTGTGTGTGTGTGTGTGTGTGTGTGTGTGTGTGTGTGTCTTGTGAATAAATAAAATAAAAAATCTTAAAATAAATAAATAAATAAATAAATGCCACTTAGAGGAGTATATCTAATCAATTGTAGCATATCTACAGTGAAAATAAAGCGTCATGTATAAATTTTAAAGTTAATATTGAGCAAATAAAGCAAATAGAATATTTATATAAAGTTCAAAAACATGCATAGTTTCCAGACACATGTATATGTATTAATTGTATAACAACATGAAATTAAATGATAAACATCACCTTTGGTGCAGCTGCTACCTCTGGAGAGGGAAGGAAATGGGACCAGGGAGGGTTATACAAGCTATTTTTTTTTAAAGATTTTATTTAAAAAAAAAAAGATTTTATTTATTTATTCATAAGAGACCCAAAGACAGAGACAGAGAGGCACAGACACAGGCAGAGGGAGAAGCAGGCTCCATGCAGGGAGCCTGATGTGGGATTCGATTCCAGATCTCCAGGATAATGCTCTGGACCGAAGGTAGCCGTTAAACTGCTGAGCCACCCAGGGATCCCCTATACAAGCTATTTAAACTGTACCTTGTGCTTTAAAAAAACAAAACAAAACACCTCAATTAGGACAAAACATTAATATTTGATATTGAGGGGATGCATAGGTTTTTCCTATCTTCCATTATTTTCTGTATCTTTAAAATATGATTTTTTTTAAAACTCAAGACCTGAAAGACAAAATCCCCACAAATCAAAATCGGTGGATGCAAAGAAGTACAGAGAACTTACAGTCTAAAATGAATCAGGGCAGCCCGGGTGGCTCAGCGGTTTGGCACCTGCCTTCAGCCCAGGGCGTGATCCTGGAGACCCGGGATCAAGTCCCACGTCAGGCTCCCTGCATGGAGCCTGCTTCTCCCTCTGCTTGTCTCTGCCTCTCTCTCTCTCTCTCTCTCTCTCTCTCTCTCTCTCTCTCACTATCTGTCATGAATAAATTAATAAAATCTTTTTTAAAAAATTAAATAAAATCAATCAGAAAACAAAAACTGAAAATAAATTTTAAGAAGTTGGCAAAGTGCAAATAAAGACTGAAAATGTTATCATTTTTAATTCATTAATAAATGAATGAAATATCAAACAAAATACAAGAAAGTGCTCATAGAATTGCCCAGTGTTGGGAAAAAAACAACACGCTAAGACTAGAAATCATTTACACTTCCAAAAGCTTGTTATTTCTATACTATTCAATCTACTAGAAATTGAAACAAAGAACAATTTTTTTAAACTGCTTTTTTGCTTTTTTTAAATTTTATTTATTCATGATAGAGAGAGAGAGAGGCAGAGACACAGGAAGAGGGAGAAGCAGGCTCCATGCTCGATCCCAGGTCTCCAGGATCGCACCCTGGGCCAAAGGCAGGTGCTAAACCGCTGTGCCACCCAGGGATCCCCCGAAACCAAGAACAATTTTAAATGTCCATGTCTTATTTTAAAAAACATAACAGAGCACTAGAGTGGCTCAGTGGTTGAGCATCTGCCTTTTTTTTTTTTTTTAAAGACTTTATTCAAGACAGACACAGAGAGAGAGAAACAGAGACATAGGCAGAGGGAGAAACAGGCTCCATGCAGGAAGTCTGACGCGGGACTCGATCCCAGGTCTCCAGGATCACACCCTAGGCCACCCGGGCTGCTCTCAGGTCATGATTCCAGGGTCCTGGGATCAAGTTCCGCATCAGCATCCCCATAGGGAGCCTGCTTCTTCTCCTGCCTGTGTCTCTGCCTCTCTCATGAATAAATAAAATCTTTAAATAAAAATAATGAACACGTTTCCATGAAATGTAACTTCACTTTCCAAAACAAAACCAACCAAAAAGATATAGTGAGAAAACTAGCATTACTTTACACGTCTGCAAATTTCTTTACTATCTGGCCTAATGGAAGAGAACTGCTTGTGCATGCAGTCTGCTGTGGTATGCTGTTTGGGTTGAAGCATACAAAGAAATTTGACCTCACACAGGTTATGTCATTGGAAAACAGAGCAGCAGCCATTTCAGACAATTGTGGATATTCTGAGACACAACAATAAAACTCAACATGTCGTAATTACAAATTACTTGCAACGTGGAGTCTGTGCTTTGGCACAGTTACATTAAAATCCCCTAGTTTATCTTGCTGTTTAGAATGGATCCTGTTACCATGCACAATTTTGTCAACATTGTGCATTGGTCATTCTCCCCTCCCTGTAGGCTCTCGACTTGCGTAGTATTCTTAGGGCTTCCTGCCTCAACTGGCTGCAACAGACAAGGGGAGTCCCTCAAGATGGAGGACAGAGGACTCTCTTTTGATGCTCCTTTCCTCTTTCAGTGATCTACTTATAACACACAGGGGGAAAGGTAGACAGCTGAGAACAGAAGAGACAATTATAAAATCCCAAACTGGACCGGCAAGGTTGTGAACTTCCTGAATGTGTATTTGGTTGGGATGTTGAGAGTGGGGACACAAATTAATGACTGAACTGAATCCTTAATTGATTAATTTAAAATTTATTTTAATTTTTAAAAATTTAAACAAATGAAGAGGTTGAAAAATAATACAACTACACATTTCTTCTGAGGAAAAGCTGTGAAGGGAGAGCGGCAAGAGGTTGTAAGATGAAAGGTGGGATTTCCGTCTGCATTTTTCAAATGGCAGAGACATGGTATCTTTATAGGCAATAGCTAAGGAAAACGACTGAGATGATGATGATCATATGGTATCTGGCCTTCAGATTTGCAGAAAGCAACCAGGTAAGGCTTGGAAGAGTCCAAATCCTCAGACCGGTCATCACTGGCCATGAGCAGCCTCTTTAGTTTATCTCTACATACTTTAAAAATACTGATTTGGTGTAGATGAGGTGATACAAAAAGGTTGGAAGGCACCACTTTAGATAATCCTCAAACTATGAAAATGAGTTTTATCCATTCATTCATTTCAATATCTGAGCACAAGTAAGTGTCAGGCACTTGCTCAGGGCTGTGGAAAAAGTGAGGAAAAGAAGAGAGGATTCCTGCCCTTATGGAGCTACTTCCTGGTGGGAGGAAGAGGTATACTGGAGACTAGAAACATTATAAACAAAAGTAGATAGGTGGATAGGGAGGCCAGGGAGATATGGGATGGTAAAGAAAGACCTGATGAGAAGGTGACAATCAAACAGATTTCAAAACGGTAAAGAAGCATGCCAAGCCCAATACCCAAGGGAAGGGAGTTCTAAGTAGAAGCATTACTGAAATAGCAAGGAGACCACAGTACGGCCTAAAAGGCACTTTCATACTCAAGGGCACAGGACAGCTTTCAGTGCTCAGTTAGCATCTGCAGGGTTAGCATCTCAGTTAGTGCTTGCATCAAATTATTTAATTAATTAAAACTTTCTTCAACAAAAAATAACACATGCAAACTGTGTAACACAGTACCTGACAAGAAGGATACTAAAAAGTCAACTATTACTGGTTAAGAAAAAAGCAGAGCTCTTCCATGTGGAGTTGGGAGTGGTGAGTCTGAAAGCTAAATTCTTGCCTCATCCTTTCTGTAGCATACAGCACTGCTGGACACGGCTTACACTGCACAGAGCCACAGAGAAGACCCAGAACTTCTCTTACAGAAGATAAGCAACAATACCTATCTTACCTTGTCCAAAAGTTGCAATTAATAAATGGATTCTAAATTACATTGGTCTGTACTGCTAATGTTTAAAGCGCAATGAAAATTAGAGCAGGTCTGAATAATAAGCATCCCTTTATTTGCTGACGCCATTACAAAAAACAGATTACATTAGCAACAAAAAAGTGTTTTCTTGAAATCAGAGGCAGTTACTCCCCAAAATGTTAAGTAAAACAGTGTACAACATCAGTATTAAAATGTTAAATTTTATATTGTCTTCACCACTTTTGATCTTCTGAACAATTTTATTGAGCAAAATAAGATAAAAGATTACATGTTTATCTTCAGGAATGTAAAGGTCTAATTATTCAAACAGTTTTTATTATAAAACTAAACTCTGAAGGTGTCTACAGAGTTGGCTTTTTTTTTTCTCTCTTTAAATCAGTAGTCTAACAAGGATTAGAAAAGACAAAACTCTGTTCAGTGTTTCTGACAAAGTAGAAAGGGTGAAAACATAAATAAGGCTTTAATTTGGCAAAATATAATACAATGCCTTCTGTTATCCTTGAATGAACAGTTTCCCAGTTACTTCACTCTGTAAAAGATCAGAAAGAAAGAAATTCATTTTAAGGCAAGAAACAAAAGGCAATCAGAAGACATTTGTCAAACACCAAAAATACATATTCTATTTGATCTAGCATGGCTCTTTCAACTAGGATCAAAGCAATTACAGTAATGGTAATCAAAAACAAGAGAGAAATAGCAAGATTCAGAAGCTTTTGAGGTAGATTTAAAAAAATGGGTGAAAATCTCAGACCAAATGGAGAATAATGTGAGGATTTAAAAATACTATTAGAAAATTTAAGAGAACATTGGGAATCCATTTTTATTAGTTCTACTCAAGAAAATATAAAGTTAATCAGGTGAGCAGCACTAAAATTTACAACTCTCCCCCCATGAATAAACAAAGTTTCAGACAGAAATTTTCTGAGGTCATGTGAAGCTTTCTAAGTCAGAATAATTTTAAGAAATTAAACTTCAGGGATGCCTGGTTTGCTTAGTTGCTTAATCATCTGCTTCCAGCTCAGGTCATGATCCTGGGGTCCTGGGATACAGCCCTGTTTTGGGCTTTCTGCTCACTGGGGAGTCTGCTTCTCTCTCTCTGCCCCTCCCATCTGGCTCTGCTCTCTCTCACATAAATAAATAAAATCTTTTTTTCTTTTAAAGGAAATTAAACTTCAGAAAGTCATGAGAGAGACTAAAAAGACAACCAAATGCAACGTGTAAATTCTGACTAGATCCTGGTTTGGAAAAAACAGCTAAAAAAATATATGCAGTGTAACTGTGGAAACTTGACTATGAGTCTAATGCTGGATAATTTTATATAACTACTGGTTTTATCTGTTTGGATGTGATAATGGTATTATGGATTTATAGAATGCTTTTGTTTTTCAGAAATGCATAATGAAGTATTTAGGGATAAAATGTCATGACATCCAAAAGTTACTTTCAAACAGTTTGACATCAACCAAATACATATATACGTGTAAAGAGATAAAGCAGGTGAAGGATGTGTGAGTGTTGCACTATTCTTACAACTTTTCTTTATCCGTAAACTTTTTCAAAATAAAAAGTTGAGGGGAAAAGAATGAGAAAGTTAAAAGGCAAAGTTACCACTGGCTATCATGTTCTTTAATTAAAAACCAGATTAATGTCGGATCAGACCGTCTACGTAGCTCACCAGAACAGGGCACTATTAAGTGCTGTGTAAACACATCACAAAATATGAAAACCTGAGCTATAGGATAGCAAGTGTGAAGTGTAGAAATAAAAGCTAGTTTTTATCTGGAGCACTAATCCTTGTACTTCAATACCACTGTAAAAGAACATCTTTCTTTCAGAAACAAGAAACAACTACATCATAAAAAAAAAAATCTATTTGCCACATGGAATAGGTAGAGCACATACATACAGAACACGTACACAAAATTCCACCTCATTTTTTTCTGGATAACATCGAGAGCCTCTCCAACTCACTATTGATAAACCAAATGCTAACTTTAGGAAAAAGTGAGAATTGGCAACACAAACTCTTAAGAGGCTGGCAAAAAAGGATTAGACAGAATGAGGAGGGAAAAAAAGCAGCAACATAAAAAGGTCAGAGCACAGAATGCCTGAATTACAGAAGCAAAGTACCGATTAAGAGCATAGGTAGGCACTGGGCAGAGCTCACCTCAATTTAAATCCCAGCTCACCTAGTTACTAGCCGTATGACCTTGGGTAAATTATAGAACCTTTGTGGATCTGTTGTAAAATGGGAATAAAAAAAAAAAACAAATAATAACACCAACCTATGCCCTGCCCTGGGCTGTTGTCAAGATTAAGCAAATGACCCCAAGTCAGAAGCTTGTTCAAGCTTAGAATGATATTCATAAAGTGACTGCTATTAAAATTAACCTTCCTCCACAGGATTCCATAAACTGGTTCCAAGCTAAGAGAACTTGAGTGTTAATGGTCTGAATGTTTGTGCCCCACTCCCCACCAAGTTCGTATACTGAGATTCTAACCCCTAATGAAATGGCATTTGGAAGTGGTGGCCTTTGAAAGATTCTATCACCACGAATGGGATTAGTGTCCTTCTAAAAAGGACTCCAGAGAGCTCCCTTGCGTCTTCTGCCATGCACGGACCATCAGAAATAAATATTATTTAAGCCACCCACTCTAAGGGATTTTGTTATAAAAGCCCAAACAGACTAAGACTCTGGAGTAGTGAAATCTTCTGAGATGGTCCAATATACAGTTTGAACACTTAGAAGACAAGCAAATATAAAACAAGGAAAAATAGATATCTGGGTACAGAAAAGCATACTATAAAGTACTAGTGTTGCTAGTCCAAAGCTTAAAAAAAAAAAAATTTCTTAATTCGTATAAATGAAGGGAAGGGATGACAATCCAATCTTCTTAGGCTCTCAGAAATGAAACCCTTTCCCTTATCACACCAAGGCCTATGGACTGACTTCAGCAGAGTTAGCATGTTTTAGAACTATTTTCAGTCTCTTATACAGGAAACTTATACTTTCTTATACTTTCAGTATCAAAATAAAGGCCTGTATTAGTTCTAGCAATCAGGAAATTACTAATGACCTCAGCAAAAAAGTTTTCATTGGAATGACATTCTAGAGCCCATGGAGCTGTTAATATAGCAAGTAAAAAAGTAGATACTGTGAGAACAGTTTCTTATTTTAAGAATCTCTATGAAACAGTGAGGTAAAAAAAAAAAAAAATTAAGGTGATAACCTGAAGGGAAATGCAAGGTTAAAATAAGACGTTAGAGTAGGTTTTCAAGACCTAACAGAAGAAGCATGTGCAAGGAAGGGAATAAGACTGAAGACCTGGGAAAAAGCTACCCAATGAAACAGGAAGGTTATTTTCTAATGTGGAGAAGGGAGGTAATGTAGCAAAAGTTTAACTACAGGCAATGGAGAGGTCAGCTTACCAAGGATAAAAAATAAAGATACTATTATTTTTGTTGACAGGTTAAAAGAATGAGCTGGGTTTATCTACAAAGTCTTATAGAGGTGACTGACCTGAAATAGCATTTTAAAGAGAGTTTATGTTAAGGCAGGCCAGAGGACAATCATTCCAGAAAAGCGAGACAGAATGGATGCCCCTGTACCAAAATGGAGATCCATCCAACTTTTCAAGGAAACCTAACCTATCTGGAGGGCAACAAAATTTCATAAAAATGGTTTGGTTAACGACAGGTTTATTTATCTTCAATTAAGCCTCTTACTTTAGGAGTTAAAAAATGGGATTTCTTTGATTATCTTTATTAGCAGACTTAAGTAAAAGTCAGTTTACAATTTAAAGAAATTGTGATGATCGGATATTCAATTCAGCATCTTATCTCAGTAAAAACATTATAGTCACTTTATTTTACCAAGTTATCAAAAAAAAAAAAAAAACCACACAGATACTTTAACAGAACTAAGATTAGGATAAACTAAAGAAGCAATTGCCCACATTATGCAATGAACAAAACCTAGGTAAACAAGTCATAAGAAAGTTTGTTTTATAAGAAAGTCAGAGGAGGTAAAAATAAAAGGTCCCCTCCCTCTTTCAAATTGCAAGACCAAAATATATAAGAGATGGAAATAAAACCCCAAGAAAGCTAAAGCTGTCAACTGCAGGCGTTGAGAGAACGAGGGACTATTTCTACTAGGGGAACAAGAGCTCCTGTACTCCTAGTAAACCAACACTGCACATACATTCGCACACACTATGTAAATTACCCATAAACAGACAATAGTACTTCAATATTCTTACCTAATACCTGGTAGTGTTCTTTCTCCTTAGTGAGCTGTTGGTTTACTGCCTGAAGCAACTGCTGTAACTGTGTGACAGTCTGATTTAGACTTACAGACATTGTCTCCTTCTCAGAAGACTCCTAAAAGAGAAGATCACTTTTGATGAAAAACTCCAAACATAAGGAAAAGGCATTTGCAACCTAAAACAGAAAATACTTTATTGCTGTTTTAAATATAAACATGAAAAATCTTGAAAATGACATTAAAAATCAACAAAAAACCACATACAAAAATAGCATTTGCTATCTATCAGCACAAATTAGGTTGCATCAAAGAAAGCTATGTTGTAGATGTCACTAGGCCAACAAAGGGAAAAAATCCAGACCCTGCCTAATAGTTGTAAATCCATTTCTCCTTTCAGGAAAAAAAAAATCTGCCAGACACTAAAGGGGAGCACATTCATAACAGTAAAAAGAAGTTCACATATATTGAGCTCTCAGTGTTAGACAACAGCACTGTTGTAAGTGCTACACACTCTTCTAAAATCTTTTATATAGTAACTCATTTACTCCTTTAAACAATCCTACAGGTGGTGCTATTATCATTGCCTTTCTGAGATGGAGCAACTAAAGCACACAGAGGCTAAGGAAAGTTGTCCAAAGTCACACAGCTACTAAGAAGCAGGGTCAGGATTCAAGCACAGGCAGTCTAACAAAGTCCGCGCTCTGAAAGCAGTACACCAAAATACTTCCAACACAAACATTAAATTAATGTAATATCTTACTAAACTAAAGTGAAAAACAAACATTAAAAAGAACACTGCATTTCAGATAAAATAACAGGAAGACAAGACAACCTTCAGTAAGAATGCAACATACCTGATGGAAGTACATTACAAAGTCATTGTTTTAGTCAGAGAAGGATCTTGCACATTTTTAGTTTTCACATAATTTACAAGGTAATTAGCATAGAGGTTTAGGGTAAAAGAAAATGCATACCGCTTCTGGGGAAACATCACTATTCTCAATAACAGTAGTGTCTCCAGCAGCTTTTACGATTTTTGACTGGATAAGATCCAGCGACTGTTGAGCCTGTTAGGAAAGCAATATGGTAGCTTCTAAATACTACAATGGAGTATTAGGAGAAGAAAAATGAGTGATTTTCTTATTTTGTACAAGATTGAGGTTCATCTCAAAATACAATGTACAGACAATCTATTAAGATTTTTTTTCTTCAAAATGAAAAGTTTCCTCCCTGACCAGATTGTAAAAACATGCTGTCTTTAAAAAGTTCAAACGGCAGAGAAAATGTGTAAAGAAATTAAAAGAAGAAATTACCACAGTTGATATTTAGGTTAACATTAGTCTAGATCAAGTATCAGCTGAATCTGGCTACAATCTGTTTTATCTATAGCTCATAAGCCAAGAATGGGTTTTATATTTTTAAAGAGTTGTGTTAAAAACACAAAGAAAAAAAAAAAAAACACCAAGAAGTGTATGTGGGAAAAACCATATATGTCCCACAAATCCTAAAACAGTGGCTTTCCTCTGACCATCTTGTCCAGATCCCTCTTGTACACATACATGTGCTAACAGAAAATTTCATATAAATAGGCTTTTAATATACACGCTCTTTTATACTTTTTTACAAAGCATTTTGTTAACTTTTTATATGAATATTTATGTGGATTTCTAATCAAGTGTTGCATAGTATTTCTGGTCTACAGATATGAGGCAGCTAACCGTTTTCTACTGCATTATCATTTATAAATAACATGGTACATCCATCCTTTAGCACCTGTTTACTATCCTTAATACCTGAGAAACTAAACTGCTAGGCTAAAACTGCATGCTAGGTTTTTTTTTGTTTTGTTTTGTTTTGTTTTTTTTTAAAGATTTTACTTATTTTCTTTTTTTTTTTTTTTAATTTTTTAATTTATTTATGATAGGCACACAGTGAGAGAGAGAGAGAGAAAGAGGCAGAGACACAGGCAGAGGGAGAAGCAGGCTCCATGCACGGGGAGCCCGACGTGGGATTCGATCCCGGGTCTCCAGGATCGT
The DNA here is from genome assembly GCF_905146905.1 of Nyctereutes procyonoides. Taxonomy (NCBI): domain Eukaryota; kingdom Metazoa; phylum Chordata; class Mammalia; order Carnivora; family Canidae; genus Nyctereutes; species Nyctereutes procyonoides. The sequence goes on from NW_026575139.1 coordinate 41,179,033, forward strand.
GCCCTGGGCCAAAGGCAGGCGCTAAACCGCTGCACCACCCAGGGATCCCGATTTTACTTATTTTCTTGACAGAGAGAGCACAAGCAAGGGCAGTGGGAGAAGCCTGACGTGGGGCTCAATCCCAGGACCCTGGGGATTGTGACCTGAGCTGCAGGCAGACGATTAACCGAGTTAGCCACACAGACACTCCTAAACTTGCATGTTTTATATTTTGATCAAGAGGTCAAAAAATAAAATCATCTATCAAAGTAAATCAGATTGCTTGTCCTTGACACCATATCATGAATCTACATTTGAGCTCTGAAATAAACATCCTGAGTACACATTTTGTCTACTGGTAATAGTAACACCAAAATAACTTGAAGCAATTCTGGATTCCTATACTTTTTTATCATGCTAAATGTACACTTTATGGATTCCTAGACTTTTATATAACAATCAGAAGCTGTACCATACAAAAATATTTCAACTTTAAAAAAAGTGACATTTGTTTTGCTAATGACTCCTACAAACATAATCCTAGCTCTAAAGCAGCTTTAATATAAGCATATGTGAACGGCACGATTAAAAATATCTAAAAACAGAATTAAAAATAACTTGCTAAGCTAATGTAAAGAGTAAGAAATATAATCTTAAAAATTCCCCATTTATACACGAGATCAAGAAAGTCTATTTCCATGAAGAAACAAAAGGAATAAATTTCCGAAACATCAGAGGTCCACACATTTTAAATCTATAAAAATCAAAGGAAACATACTTTGTAAGCAACTACATAGGAAAATCCCAACAAAACAATATATGGATGTGGCCAAATTTTTTTAAAGAGTACCTACAATTACATTTAAAACTTAATCTATACTTCATAAAACAATTACTTATATAAATGTATTGAAATAATGAAGCAAATAAGAATGGAAAATAAGCCAAAAAGTTTAGTTCCAAAAATGTAACTGTAGAATAAACAGCTTAAATTTATAAACACATTAATATGCAAAAAAACCCCCACAAATCCAGAATTAGCAGTATGTTTTACTTAAGATTCAAGGCACAACACAGCATGATGATATAGCATCTTCAAGACAAGCAGTGTCTTACCTTATGCAAGTCACCAGCTACCTTCTGTCTTTCACTTTGTTCAGTTCTAAGCTTTGTGAGTGTTTCATTTAACTGTGTCTTTAACTGTAAAAATAAAGGGAATACTACAATTAACTTAATTTGCATTCCTCTTTGATTGAGACCTCTAGAAGAATGAATGAGAAAGAATGGGATCGCTAACAGTTATTATGCACAGTGGATTAGCCAATATGCTGCACCAGATGTATAGAAAAGCTAAGCAGTGGAGGTTCCCATCTGGAAAGCTAAATATAAGAAGAGCTACAGAAACAAACTATGGTTCAGAATAGAAAACTGTAAACGTAAAAACAAAAATCATCACATTCCAGTAAAGTGCCTTTTAAAAGTATTACTGTTCACTATTCATAAAGTATTTCATTCACAGTTAAATTATTTCAAATTAAAAGGCAAGTAGCCAGAAATTTTACTCATTAGTTTAAGGCTTTCTGAGCTATACAGTTAAGAGTCAACTGTGTATTTTAAGAGACACTGAACAGATGAATCTGTAAATGAAATCCATAAAATTAAAACTTCAAAAATTTAAAAGTTTTGATCATCTTTTAAATCATCACTAAAAGAGATCAGTGTAAGATCACACCAGCCTAATTATACAAGCGATGTCTTAAGATATACTTCTCAATAGTCAATTTGTCCAGTTTAAAGCTCTATAAACTCTATTGCCAATACATAATGCCTCTTCTCATGATAAATGTTCCAATTAAATATGCATAAGGGAAATGGACTATAGTGACAACAAATAACTTTATTAAATTCATCCAGTTAACAGATTTTGCCTCACACCAATAGGTGCAACATTCCAAACAGTTTCTGGAGACCTAATAGAGAGAAATGTAAGATACTAACCTTTTGAACTGGAGAAAGAACTAGTGAGGGACATTTGGGGAACTCTATCTAAATACTTTAGTTTTTGCTCCTTCACTTAACTCTATTTAGTACATCAGAAAGATTATTCCTTCAGCTCCCAAACACATAATGTATGTATAGGCAAACAAAGTTATTTTACCTTAAAATGTAGCAACAGTTATCCTGACCTGAGCAAACAAACTGAAAAACTAAAAGATTATGAATTCAAGGCAAAAATAAGAAATACCATTTAAAATTGCGCCCCTTAACAGAAGTAGAGAGGCAAAAATACAAAAAGAACATTAGGCTGAATGAAGACTCAATCATAATCCTATGGGTTTGATGCCTCTGTTGGGAGTCAGATACTAAGCACCAAAGTTAAAAGTAAAATCTCCAATAGTTAAAGTTAAAATGATTTTTAAAAAACACATTCTAGGGTAAAGCTTATGGCTTGTAGCTATGGCATAACCACAGTCCTGATCTGTGCCAATATATAGCACACATATGTATAAAACTTCACACACTGCAGTGGGAATGATTCGATTAAATAAAATGAAAATAAAACAAAAATTTTATTTCAAAAATAAAGAGGGGAGCTCTATGTGTACATTTCAAAGAGCCCTACTTTGAAAACTCATTCCCATAAATCACTGCCATAACACAGAAGACCAACTACAAATGAGTTAAGAAATTTTTGATACATAGAGCAGTACTAAGAAAGTTCCAAACTGTGCAGGGTTAATTTGGGGTAAGGAGAAACTTACTATGATCTTCCTAGAGTTCATTCAGATATTTCAAATTTAGTCAAGTGTTATAACAATGTTTCAGTCACAGAAAATCATAATTATTGTTTGAAACATACAAGATAGTCATATTTATCTAACAGCTAAGCTTGTCATAATCAGTGTAAATTTCTAGAAAATTTAAGAATGGGAATATAGGGTATTCTATGTCTTTATAAGGCATTTAACTTTATAAGACAACCATAGTTGTCTTTAAGTCTACAGTTTTAGAATTACTATACTCTAAATGCTATGTTGATGATAAAGAACTTCACAAGCTTTCTGTTATCTATAATCAATAGAAAGACCAGTTAAAATAAGAAGCGGAATGAATTGTTGCCCTTGAATGAAGAATATGTATCTACAATCTTCAGTAATCTCCTTTCAGATTAGAAAATAAGAGGTCCAGTTAACTATCATTAGCTCTGAGAAGAGAATCTTCACAATTCAGGCAATCTTTATTTGTTTCACTTCTTTTTTCACTGAAAATAATGCTAAGAAATTAGGTTTTATAAAACATGAATTTTTTTCTGGAAAAGAGTTGCAAGCCAAACATGCCATTGTTAGGAGCTAAGAAAAAAAGGATCATCTTAGGGAGTCAAGAAAAGAAAAGATCATCTTAAGAGTCATCAGAATATGAAGATTATCTTAAACTTACAAAAATGCCAAGCTAAAGATGTTAGCAAGGAGAAAAAGTTTGGATGGTTTCTCCACATGTCAACACAAGTGTTTTCAGAGCCTACTTGATACCCAGTGGAGAACAAGCTTCTTACCAAATTTAGCTCTTCATTCTGTCTTACTGCTTCAGAATATGAATCATCAAGTTTTTTCTGCAATTCAGTCAACAGATCTTTCAGCTGCAATGAAGTTTAGAGTTTAAGATTGATCTCCTTATGATATCTCATGTTTTGTATGCTACTTGGAAGTTCTGCCACAAACAATGTACACTGAAATATTTTATCACTATCATAAACTTAAACTGAGAAGCAAGGTGGAAAAAATTCTAAGTACCTCTCTGACTTCTGTAACATAGGTAGATCGTTCAATTTCTGCCTTCTCTAGTTCCATTTCCAAATGCTCTCGTTCTCTTCTCAGCTAGCAACGCAACAAAGAAGAAAAGTTATCACATTTAAGAACTCCTTTCATGATGCCCCCCCACAATGGAAAGTTATGACATGTACAAATACAACAACTGTATCATCTCAAACACTACCCAAGATGTTCTTAAAAGTGTAACAACTGTATCATTAAAGAAGTCTTAAAACACAGATCTTAAGACAACCCTTAATGCTAAAACTGAGTCCACAGGTTATATATAAATCAAGCAAGGAAATAACATACATTTTCAATATCTTTATTTTCTCTTCTTAATCGCTCTAGCTCTTGTTCTGAAGATGTGAATGATAACTGCATCTGAAATATGAAACAATTATATGACCAACTAAATCAAGGATAGAGAGGCTTCTATCTCGTAGAATTTTAATCAAACTTCAGGGGTTTTGAGATCTTATTTAAAGCCATACTGAATTTTAAAAGACCTTGAAAAGGAGAGCATGACATTTAACTTGATCTAAATTATGGTCAAAACCTACCCCATTTGCATGATATTAAGGCCCAGCTCAACGTGTGGGTTTTTTTTTTGGGTTTGTTTGTTTTTTTACAACCAACAAATAACTGGTCCTGGCCATATTTAATTCCCAAATACATTAACATAGAATACCACCAACAACCCTAAATTCTGCACAGGCTGGCCCAAGAAAACAAGTGAGCAACAGATGACACTCTTTACTTTCCCTTTAATTGTAATTTTTAACTAAAGTATAATTGACATATCATATCCTGATAGTTTCAGATGTACATTATAGTGATTTGATACTCTCTTACATTACAAAATGATCCCCACAAAAAGTCTAGTTACCATCTGTCCATACAAAGATGTGACAACAGGACCCATTAACTTTTTCTTGAATACTGTATCATGGGGTCACATATCAACATTGCAAAGTTTGTTCTGAACCCCCAATTCTTTGCCTTATATTACCACATAGTAGTTCTACAACCTCCAAAGCACTCTACATTCTAGATTACCACCTTTCAGTCAAACTTTGAACCACCTATTCTCAAACATGGGTGGGCATCAGAATCAGATGTGGGGGCCCTTCAAAACACACACTACTGTCCCCACAGAGTTTCAGGTTCGAAAATCTCAAGTGGAGCCCAAGAAGGAGCATTTTTAACAAGTTTCCAGGCTGTACTGCCACTGCTGATTGAGAGCCCACACTCTTGAGAACCACTAGCTCTATGCTTTTCTAAATACCTGTTTAATAGTCTTCTGTGATTCATCGACCTTAACTTTCCATTTATTTTCTTCTTGCTCCACACTTCTCTGTAGCTTCTGTAAAATTCCTTCCTACAAGCAAGAGTATAGTTGTTTTGAAAAATTCATGTGTTGATGACAAGATAAACTATTTAAAGCCACTAAGGAGTAAGTTAATAATTTAAAAATAAAACCAAAAAGTAGATTAAAAAAATCATTTCCTACTGTTTCTGCCAGGACAGATTTATATTTTTCACACTCGAGCTGTAACAATGTATGCATTTCATCAGCTTCTTTCAACTTGTGCTCTAGAACCTACAAAGAATGAAATAAAGAAAAATTCTCTAGTTTTGCCAGTTTTATGTGGTTCAAATTTGCTCCAGTATTTAACGGTGTATTATGACAAATGGTTTCTAACTGTTTTATAGTGAGATATTACATTTCAACCTTATTAGGTAGTAATAAAGTTCAATGACCTTTTTGGTCATTCAGGCTTTACTAATAAAACTCCCTGAGTCTGATTGCTACAAAATATATAACACAATTTATAATAATAAACAGGCTTATCATTCTTTAGCAGGATGGTTAAAATCAAAGCAGAACCACATGTGAAGTCAAGTCACAACGCCTATGCTACACACACATGGAAAAGAGGATTTTATTCATGCCACTTGAGATACAAATAAATCTTCCAAATTTAAGCAAAGATAAAAACACATCTAGATTCTGAACTCTTAATGATGTATTTGGGGATACTTTAGCAAACCAGTCAGTTTCTACCTACCTACCTCAACTGATCTTTACTTTTTAAACCCAGGCTAAAAAGAGAGTAAGAGATAGTTAAATACACAGTTTTAAAAATGATTACGATACAGAGTTAAACAGAAAACATTAGCTTTGTGTACTTATCAAATGCAATGAAGATTTATAGCATTTCTATCAAAATTTATACAAAATGAAACCACTTTCTTATACTTTCTCAAAAGGTCATTATTCTATTCATAATCATATACTTTATCTTTCCAAACTTAAAAGACAAATTCTGATTTATTTCCTTTTTCCATGTCTGGTTATAACACAGATACTTCATTCCTTGAACTAACCTTCACCTCCTCTGAACCTGAAGTTTCAGCCACACATTCTTTTGCCTTCTTTTCAAATCCACGCAACCACTCACCATAATTCTGTAAAAGAGAAGCCAAAATAACCGATTTCCAAAAATATTTAAATGAAATAGATAAAACATATTAAACAACCAAATTAGATGACAATAAAAAACAACAACAACAACAACAACAAAAAAACCTAAAGACAAACACCACTTCCCTGGAAATTTCAAAAAACATAATTGCTGGGGCACCTGGGTGGCTCAGTGGTTGAGGATCTGCCTTTGGCTCACTCAGTTTTTTCTTTTCCCCCTAACTCAGCTTTTGATCCCAGGATTCTGGGATCGAGTCCTACATCAGGCTTCCCCCCACTCCCCCCCCCACCCCGGGAGCCTGGTTCTCCTTCCCCCTGTGTCTCTGCCTCTCTTTGTATCTCTCCTGAATAAATTAATAAAATCTTTAAGAAAAAAATAGAATTGCTACATAAATTGTACCTAACCCACCTTGAAAATAAACACTAAAAATACACCTCTGTATTACCACCAAAATCATACCTTATTTACTTTGAGCAAGGATATCTACCACTGAATTCTGGACTTACATATAGAGCTTTGCACTCAATTAATTCCAGCTTCTACCACTTACTAGTGCCAGGACTAACAGAGTCGATCTTTAAAACAGAGAAAACTGAAAATAAATTTCAAAACTTTTCTTGGGTAAACCAGTTCTCAAAAACTAAGTATTCTGAGTTTATAAACTAAGAGTTTAACTGAAAATATTCAGAGGATTTCAAACTATGAAGGTACTCCAGGGATTCTGGAAATACTTCAAAATAAATACTTACAATGAAGTATTTTTAAAATCGTAATGAGAGGTGATAAGAATACATTAACACTTACTTGTTTAAAACCAACAAAAAAATCCTGATAGGTTAGCTGATGCCAACACAAGGCATATATTTTGGTTTTAGTCATTATTCTAAATTTTAGAATAAATTATGCTATATTTTTTATGCTCCTTGTCCAAATTTTAAACTCTGATACAGAGTATTTGTTTAAAAGAGGAATAAGAGGAAATTTGATTTAAAATCCCTGGTTTAGTTTACTCCAAGAAAAAATTAAAAAAACAAAAACACATGAAATTTCTATTAACTGCTCACATTTAAAGCTTTACTTATATGGCCTAATCAGAATCTCTATACTCTATTAAATAAGAATAAAAAATAAATAGAGCTGGATGCTAAGACCATCCCATAGAACAAATTGTCAAAAAAAAAAAGCCTCTTTTTTTTAAAAAAAAGATTTATTTTTGAGAGAGAGCGCGCACGCGCGCAAGCATCTGGTGGGGGAGGGGGAGCATAGAGGGAGGGAGTCTTAAGCAGACTCCATATTCAGTGTGGAGCCCAATGCAGGGCTTGTTCTCACATCCCTGAGATCTTGACCTGAGCAAAACCAAGAGTTGGATGCCTAACTGACTGCAAAACCCAGGCATCCCCAAAAGGCCCATTTAAAAAAAAAATTACATTCTTATATTATATATTTAATCCAAGACCAAATGTATACTATTAAAGTCCTACTTAGCTTCAAATACCAGGATTCAGTAAAAGTTAAAGTCAGCTGAAAAGCTGATTTAACCGCTTAAGGTTTATAAACGTTCTTCTAAGGTTACATAATTTAGATCTCTCCTATACAGATTTGTTTAGCAGAAAAACAATAGAAAACAGTAAAAAAATTTTTACTTCATGTACAAGGCCCCTTTTGTATCTACTAACTATATTAACTTAAGATTAAATTTCATTAACATTGTTTTAATGTAAGTTAAATAGAGGAGCTTATCCTTCACATTTTTAAAAACATAAAAATGCTACACTTTTTAAGTAGTAGAGTTAATATACTTCTCAAATACAAATTACATGCAGAAATATTTAACTTTTAACAAGTGATGAACAAAAGCCAAATATCATCATCCAAGTCTTATGGTGATTTATAAATATTTACAGTGTCAAAAACATGGCTACTGAGGGTAATATTGCTTTAAGAATGAATCTGTTACATTAAGAATTTTTAATGCTGGTGACCTTATACAATCTTTAAAGAACAGATAGTATAATCACTAACTGTTGGCTCATAAAAACACTGCCAAATAAATCTCTCACTTTATTTCCATTATGTAATAAAATTATAAAGTAGGAATAAAGAAAAAAAAACAAGTCATGGCCACAAAAGAAACAAATATGAAATAGATGAACCACAACCTCTTTTTTCTAGGCTCCATGTAACAGCCTAGAACTGCTAGGCTCTCCACCACTAATAACTAATAATGTATCCTTCAGTCTGTCCAGTACAAGTTGTCTCATCATTTGAACCCACAGAAGTAGACAGCTACTAAAGTGATCAAACCTGAATGTACCCTCAACAGTGACAAAGGAAAAAAAAAAATTTTGCTTCTTGTACTAGTTAAATGTAGACTGTCTGTAGATATAATCTGAGACTAACAGCTAAACTCACATTACATATAAAATAGGCTATGAAGTTTACTTATACCTCACCTAGCACACACAGAAAGAAGAGCCAAGAGCTCCTTGGATAAACAGCTGATTCCAAGTTTGGGGCAGAAAATGTAAATGATAAATCAGAAACATGTTGTCATACCACAAAGCAAAGCAGCTATGAAAGTTTAGCAGTGCTGTGTCAAAAAGGATTTGATAGCCAGCCTAAATAAGTTCCAATGGGCCAAAGAAAAATAAGCAGACATTTACAGACCTCATGATAGAAGTGCACAATACTGCCATGAAGAAGTTTTGCCCCATTCAATCCCACCTCCAAAATACTAAGCCTGAGTTTCATCAGGCCTCTACTAACTACCAATTTATAGGAATAAAAGGACAGACAACACACTGACACTACAAGAATGCAGTTAATTAAATTCAGACTGGGAAATTTCATATGAAACCATTAAGCTTAAAAGGTGGGGGGGGGGGCGCTGGGGGGCATAGTTAGCTAAGTGTCTGATTCTTAATTTCAGCTCAGGTCATGATCTCAGGGTTGTGAGATCGAGCCCACACTGGGTGTGGAACCTACTTAAGATTCTCTCTCTCCCCCTCAAGGAAAGAAAGAAGAAAAAAAAGTTGGGGAAGGGAGGTGTAGCTGACATATTGGAGAGGATCCGTGGAATCAAAAAGATCTAAGAGACGTCTTAAACCAATTACATATCGACCTTACTTAGGTCCTGATTATAACAAACTACAGTAAGTGGTTGTTACTTCATTAAAACTGAAAATGTATACGACAAATGGAGAAATGCATTGGCAAAATATATGAAATTAAGGATTTTTAATGTAATTTTTTAAAGGAACCCTTATCTTTCATAAATACATACTAAAGTAATTTCCGATGAAATGCTCTGATGTTTGACTTACTTCCAAAGAGTCTAGGAAGTATAGGAAAGGAGGTAAAACAAGACTGTGTATTGATATATGGGGTACATACATCAGGCTCATTATGTTATCGGAGTGTGTATACAATTTTCCATTAAAATAAAGCTTAAAGAAAGATATAACACCATTTTAGGAAACTATATGAACTCTCACTGGCTTTCTCTACCCTCAAATATTCACTGTAATAATTCTCTGAATCAAAGCTACTTTTTCTCTCTCACTTAACCTCAAGTAAAGCAAGTTATTCTGTATTATCCTCAAGACTTTTCCTTAAAGAAGTTAACAGATGACCAAAATCTTGAGCCTTGGTATGAAAAGAGCCTGGTTCAAAGTAATAAACATATTTCATTAAAAAATAAAGTGTTCTAAAACTAGAACCAATCAATTCTATTAAGCTCTATTTTGGGGCTCCTGGGTGGCTCAGTCAGTTAAGTGTTCAACTCAGGTCTTGGCTCAGGTCTTGATCTCACCATCATGAGTTAGAACCCTGTTGGGCTCCATGCCCAGTGTGGAGCCCACTTAAAAATACATACATAAATATATAGATACATAAAATAAAAATAGAATTAAGCTCTGTTTTGAATAAAGCCATTAAAAACATAACTGGCTTAAACGTTAAGCAATATTTCTTTCCCAATTGTTTATGTTTTCCTAAATAAGATATGTAAATTTTATAGCATACAAAAGAGTACCAGTTGAATAAACAGAAATGAGTTTTGAACCAAGTTATTTATCTTCCCTAATCAAAAGCACCCTAGGTTAAAAATGGAAAAAATTAAGAATAGATGTACTTCTAAACCAAGTGCAGAATGCAAATGCTGCTTATTCGTAACTTCCTTAAATAATGATAAAGAGGACACATTTAAAGAAATAATAAATCAATCTTACCAAATGAGGAGGAACAGACACCTTTGGAAATAATTTTTTGAGAACTTCTTTAGCTTCTAATTCAATAGCTTCTACATATTGTTGTCTTTCCTAAAGCAGAAGATGAACCAAGTCAAACTTACAAGATTATAGAATTTTTAAAAAATCTTTTAAGCTCCAAGGGAGGAAAAAGTTACAATATTTTAAAAAAATCATCTTGATACTGATGAAAGTTAAAGTTCCTCATTTCAAAATATTAAAATGCTTGCATAAGAAAAAATCTGCAAAATCTCTAAAGCATCCTAAATAACAATGTCTTATATTAATTAAGCCAAGGCAGTATCTCATAATATGGACATTTTCCTTGCTGTTAGAAATCAAGTGATCTGCCCATCTAAAAACAATTCAAAAAACAAAGAACAAAAAAAAATTAAAAGTAAGCTTCCTACAGCTAAAACTTTAAACTACATGTATAAAAACCCAAAAACACTTCCTATAGCTAACACTTGAACTACATGCAAAAAGATGCACCTGAGCAACATAACTGAGGCTTACTGGCTGGGCAATCTCTATTTAAAAAAGGCATCACTGCTGGACTATAATGCCGTGAGATTAAAAAGGCAACTTTCACATTTCCAGCTTCAAGGTCAAGTGAAGTTACTTATGCTAAACAAAGAAAAAAATAGGCCATCAAAATTTGATGGGTAGTACTTTATGGGAAAAAGAGAAAAGAAAAAAGAGGAAAAGCTGATGGCAATTAATTCACCAATACCAAGCATCAAGAAGAATAATTATGACACAGGGACTCTGTCAGCTGTAAATTTATGACAAATGCATATCTAAATCTGGTGATTTTAAAACCAGCTATAATGGATATTATTAACTCAAAACCATGGTTTGTCAAAATTAGGGTAATGACTTGATCACACGCAAAATAAAAATCTAATAAATCATCTCTACAAAACTAAAAAAATGACACCTAAAAAATGCACATCTAAAACAAGCCAAGAAAAAAAATACTTGTGAAGTTCAACAGGTGACAAGAAGGCAAGCAAGCTAGCAACATCTCAACCCTATCTTTCTCACATCATTTAAATGTGACTTTTGAAACCCATTACTGAGATAAGATGCACACTCATCAACTGAAATCTAAATAATATGAAAATCTAAAAATTACACAATAAAGTTAGAGATTCACCACATGCTATACACACACACACACACACACACACACACACACACACGAAATTTACTTTATTCAAGATTAGTGGCAGTATTTTTACCAGATGTTTTAATGGAGTATTTTCAGTGATTCAATAAAGTCCACTATTTTTCAGAAACACACCCACCTAACTGGATAAGATACATTCACTCCAGGAAAACTAACTGCTAATTCAGAATTAGTTATTTCACAATTAAGAGGTCATTTTAATCATCTGACCATAGAAGTGGTAGAACAATGGCTAAAGAAAAACAGGAAGAGAATACTGTGCAACCAAGTGTTTTGGAAAACTTTCCAAGGGAAAAAGAATCTAAGTAAAAGAAGCAACTAACTTATAACAAGACACAGAAAAATGAGAAGTTACTTTTGATCTGTACTAATTTTCCATTTTTAACATTTAAAAAATATTCCACTTGATAAAGCAGCTTGGTTGTGGATAGCAATTTCCATTCCACTTTACTCTGGAAAAGATCTAATATTGAAAATTGCTATCTTTATCTAAATATAATTTATATGAAGTATCTTTCAAGTGAACCTATCATTTATAGTAGCTCTTCAAAAATATTTGCTACTTTAAAGATAATCCTGAAAAAGCAGTGTATCACCCTCTCTCACATTTTAGATAAGCTTATTGTTCCATATTTTTATCATCTAATACACAAAAGGAATTCTACAGTTATTTCTCCTTCCAGCATAACTTGTGGTTTTCTGAGTCAATCACTTTATACCTAGACTATTTGAAAACAGTCTAAATTCCATTAAAATAGAGAAAGACTGTAAATTCTATTCTCTTTAGATAATTAGCTATGCAAGAAGCTACTACCATGCACTTGATGATGAGTTTTGAAAGAAGGGTCAATTTTTATACTCATCACTGAGCACATGAAGAAACATGGATAAATTTTAGTTCTCTTTTGGAAACAACATGCAAGAATGCCTACACAGTAGCCTGTTAATTTCTTGCAGGAATGGTATAGTAAGGGAGTAGCACTTCCCCAAACCCCAATCTCATGAACAAAATAAAAGCTAAAGGACAGGTGTTAAGAGTAAAAAACAGAGTAACAGAAACAACCAGAAACTACACTAGAACCCTCACTGTTAATAGAACTGACTTCAGCCACTTCCAATAAAACAATATCCTACCTAACCTAGCTTATTCTGTTCCCTGGCCCAGATTTCTCTAGTCCCAGTATCTGTTCACGGTCTCAAATTTAGGTTTTAGTGAAAATTAAGGCAGGGGAATAGGTATAGAAATAAATACAAATCTATCACACTAGAGAAAAAAATAATATATATGTGATTTAAAAAATTTACAGAAACTATCCTACTTTAAAAAGAAGTCCTCCAAATGTCATTAAGACCTACATTTAATAAAAAAAAAAAAAGACCTACATTTAAAATTTAACAGGTTACTGCAATCCCCAAAATACTTCCAGAACGCTCAACTAAATCACATAATTAACTTTATTAAGTCATCTACAAAATTCAATACTCCTGTTCCACGTTTATCCTTTGCAGGAATTTTCATAATGCTTGACTGAACTGGCACATTAATTTGTCTCCATCTTTAAGAACAACTCTTCTTAATTACAATTCATTAGAATCTTCAAATTCATGGAACGACTTAAACTCATGGAAAGTATCTTTTATTGTTTTGAAGACAGAGAGAGCTCTATGTTTCAGGAGTACTTTACATACTCAGGTCAAGAGAATTATTTCTTCTATTAATAGCCATACTAAACATAACACATACCTCATTACTGTCTAGCCACTTCAAAACCTTAAGTTTAATCTTAACGCCACCTCTTCTAAGAAACCACTCAGAATTGATCCCTTCCCTCTACTTAGCACTTTGATCATTTTCTACCTTCTGTGAATCATCTTGATGTGCCCAAACAACCTAGGAGAGTTTGTGTACATCAAGATATTCAAATGTGTTTGTTAAATCAGTTAGATTTGGGGGGAGGGGTCAGGGTTTTTACCAAAGTGTCCTTAACCAACCCATGAGGCATACAGTGTGACAGGAGCTTACACGGGTAGCACAGATCTCCTGAGATTCTTCAGCTTAAAGCAGTAATCATCAAAGCTCAAACAATCAGGTAATCACAACAAATTGCATGCCCAAAATTAAAGCTTCAAAGAGTAGATGAAAAAAGCAGAGATGACAGAGATGATAAATGTGGATGATAAGGAGATTTTATATTTAAATTGCAGTAAAATTAAATGCTTTAGTCTGATTTTAAGACAAGCTGCAGATTTTCTCTGTTCAATGGATTGCTTCTAGGAGTTAGCATTACAACCTTGGAAGTCTTGTTCACTTTGTCCTGCAGCATTTTTTCAGTTGATGCCAATGCTTCCATTGCTTCCCAGTTTTTCTCCCGAAGGTCCTAATCATTTTTAGAAAGAATGATTTCAGTTTATCCATTATTGAAAGATTTTTGCTTTTTACTTCATCAGTATTTTGCACTGCATTTAAATGCTGGTTACTGCAAAATTATTTCAATGGGAAATATGTATATTAGCAAAAAAATAAAAGGCAATGTTTAGAAGTCTGAATGAGAAAATAAAGATGCCCACTTCCCATGTTTTAGTATACACACCAGATATGCCAGCTATAGAGTAATTACTGTGCACATGTGACAAAGAAGAAAGCATTCAAAAGTAAACAAACAAACCAAGATAAAAATATGATTTCAGGTACACCAAATATTAGAGGATTAAAGACAGGGCAAATACACAAGTACAGCAGAAAGCTTTACATGTCATTTTTAAACAAGGCCCATGTTCACTCAGACTTCCACTGCAACATAACATTTTTCCCTCTAAATAGGTTTTATTGAATTAACACTTTTCAAGTCTACCTATGAATAACAGAGTCACTCACTGTGCTTGCCCATCTTTTTTGGCATAGTCAAATGTGTATGCCATAAAGCAACCTGACATGAATGCATGAGCTACTTGATTGAGGTTGAAAACAGGGAGGCTGGAAAGCTCAACACCACATTCTCTTGGAAGAGAAACAGAAGTCATGGGAAACTGAGCTCTGAAAGATCTATTTTAACAGCATTTCATTAGCAAATACCAGTAAGGAAAACCTGCTATACTTCAGTCCTTCTTCAGACTGAAATCTACACATTAGATTAAACAAAAAGCCAATCATCACCGTTTACTGAATGCTTACTTATGTGCCCAACACCAAACTTGGTGCTTCAAATAAATTCTCATTAATCCTCACAACAACACTAACAAGTGTTTACTCCCATTTTATAGATGGGGAAACCACAGCTGAGGTGGGTTAAGAAGTTTGGTCAAATGTCCACAGCCAGGTAAGTGGCTGAACTAGAATGTAGAATAGACTGCTGCCACAATCTGTTGGCCTCCAGCGTCCTGGCTCTTTTCACACACTTCAATGCCTGCAGCGATGCTGCTGCATTAGACTGGTTTTACTATGTCCTCCTTATCTCAGATAATAAATCCAGATAATAAAACAGTGCAGATGTTAGCAGTATACTGCCAAATTCACCTCAGGTTTTGTGGCCAAGCGATGCTGTTAGTAAGGTTACACAAACATACAAAGGGCAATTCACATTCCTAATTTTGACAAACTCAGGGATGCAAGGACATGTCAACTCGTTAAATTAACAAATTAATGCAAACTTTGAAAAATTAAACTTTCATTAGAAAACACTTATCAATTTCCTATCAATATCCCCTTTAAGAGATTTCAGTAACATTTTTCAACTTTAAGTCTTAGCAATCATACTTTTGTACAAAAATTCTCTCTCTAGCAAGAATGTTTGGATTCTACTTCTGATTAGAGAGAATTTAAGAAAATCACCTAACTTCACTATTTGTCTGTTCAGCAGAAGTATTAGGATTTATACTTCTCAGGACACTATCCTTTCCCATTCTAGTATAAATGTATTCAGGTTTTGAGGCCCCTACCATCCTTAACTACCAAAATTTGAACCACCTCTTAGTTTAAAAAATGAGGCCAGAAGGCTCTGAAAGGCATTTAATTACTGAAAATACTGAGTTTCAATACTGGGTTGAAACTTAGTTTACAAAAAGGCTAGCCCAGTCAAATTAAAAGAAGATACCACTGATTTTAAAATATTGAGATGAGGGGATCCCTGGGTAGCTCAGCAGTTTAGCGCCTGCCTTCGGCCCAGGGCATGATCCCAGGATCGAGTCCCGCATCCGGCTCCCTGCATGGAGCCTGCTTCTCCCTCTGCCTGTGTCTCTGCCTCTCTCTCTCTCTCTCTCTCTCTCTCTCTCAGTCTGTGTCTCTCATGAATAAATAAAATACTGAGATGAAAAAATAATTTTTTTTCAAATTAAAGTTCAACAGAAAGTCAACTGTATTTTAATTAAAAAATTAAAAATCGGAAGCTGTAATAATTATAGTTTCAATATCTAAAGTGATTAGAAGTATACAAAATTAGTCTTTTCATTAATTTCATTATTCATTAAAATATCTGTTCTCCAATAAAATGATTACTCTAATAATCCTCCCAAAAAAGGTACACTATAAAACAGTACTTTCTTATAAAGATTAAGAAAACAACAGTAAAAGTACATTTTTTTTAATAATGGTGAAGCATGATATTTCGGTGAAATAATAAAAAGAAAAGCTTTATTCTGACAAAGATTTGCTTACATTGTTTTTCTTCCTCTGGTGTTCAACAGCCTCCTTCAAAGAATCTAACTCATTCTGAAGACCAGTTATTTCCTTCTCTCTCTCTGAAATTCTAAACCAGAACACGAATACACATAGCAATATTTTAGGTAAACAGCGAACATGATATTTATTACTACAAAATTAAAACAGAAAGTAGACGATGCTTTACAAAATGTATTAACTTAATAGGCAAATACTTTCAAGCTTAGCTATTAACTGTAACCATAGAAAACCTATTTGTGATGCATTTTTATTTTCACAAGTGACTTTTACAATATGGCACGCTGATATTTGTGCTAAAGAGAAATCATTCCCTTAAGAAACAGTTCATGAATATATGAACTGCTACAGTTATAGTTGTTTCTACTTTTATCTGTGGCAAGGAAGTAGCTATTTTCAGAAGGGTGAAAACTGATATAGAAACATTCCCTTAAATATTTTTTCCAAAAGGTAATCAGTTATGACTTTCTTTAAATGGTTAACAAACAACAAAAATATATTAATTAATGTGAGGTAGGTATCATTATTTTCATAACATTCTCAGGGCTCAGGTTTTTCTAATCCTAATGAATTATTTAATTCCCAGAAATTCAAAAGCAACGTCAAAAATTCACAATTCAATTCCACTGAAGTTGAGAGCAGCTTGGGTAAAAGTTAAATTACAAATAGCTTATCCTTAAGAACAAGGCTCTATATAAGAGGGCTCTGAGCCCAAACCACAGTCCTTTTTGGTCTGGCTTTCAAGCCAAGAGTTGATTTTATGTTTTTAAAGAATCATTTTTTTAAAAAAAGGGCAGGGGAGCGGCACCTGGGTAGCTCAGGCAGTTACGCGTCTGCCTTCTGCTCAGGCATGATCCCAGGGTCCTAGGATCAAGCCCCACATCTGGCTCTCTGCTCAGCGAGGAGTCTGTTTTTCCCTCTCCCTCTGCCACTCTCCCTGCTCGTGCTCTTTCTCAAATAAATAAAATCTTAAAAAAAAAAAAAAAAGGAACATGAAACAGAACTCTATGGCTCACAAAGCCTAAAATATTCACTACAGGCCATTTACAGAAAAAGTTTGCCCACCTTTGTGCTATACAGCCAAACTCCAGACTCAATCTATCAGTAAGTAATTCTAAACTAGTAAACCAATAGCCTTGTAAATCAGTCAAGATGAAAGAACATTTAGATTACTTTTATCACCAAATATACTTAATGTGGTTGACATCCAGCAGTCCAAACATACCAACTTAACAGAAATGACCTTAAATGTACCATCTTAGCAAAAAATACAAGCCAACAATGAAAGAAAAATGCTTCAGTAAAAAAATAAAGTCTCCTTAAGGGGAGTTTGGGTGGCTTAGTCAGTTAAGCAGCCAACTCTTGGTTTTGGCTCTGGTCATGATCTCATGATCTCCCCCCCTCTCTCTGCCCCTCTTTTTTGAGCTCTCTCTAAAATAATAAATCTTCAAAAAACAAAGAAGTCTCCTTAAAAGAAAGCAACTATTGGGGTATCTGGGTGGCTCAGTCAGTCAAGTGTGCAACTCCTGATTTCGGCTCAGGTCACGATCTCAGAGTCTGAGATTGTGCACGGGGCTCCACACTGGACATGGAGCCTGCTTGGGATTCTCTCCTCCCTTTCCCTCTGTCCCTACCGCCTCTCCGTTTGTGCAATCAATCAAGCAATAAAATTAAAAGAAAAAAAGCAACCATAAAGGTTATGAGATTTTATTTTTTTAATGCAGAAGCAGAACCTTATTTGCATTATTCATTGCCATGATATCAGGATAACTGAGATAATTTAAGGTAAGTAAAGCTCTAAAATATATTTTAACTTTATTAGATGTTTTCAAAATGCCTAAAAGACCTCACAACTTCCTTCAACAAAACTCCAAGTACCAAAAAAGGTACATCAGTTCATGCAAGGGCATAGCTCAACACTTGTGACCTGCAGAGTTCACATATCAAATAGAATTAGGTGCCATTTGAAATTACATTAAATTGCTTATCTAAGGAACCATGTAAAACGATAAAAACGATTACCACTTCCCAAACTGAATCAAAATTATTACTTACACTTTTAATAGTTCTTCATGTGGGGGAAAAGATGATGCCTATTGAAAGAGTTAAATGTTTTTTCAAAAAAAAGTTTTCTAAACGACTATAAACAATTAAGCTCTTCTCATATATAAATTAACAAAGGTAAAAGTAGTATATATTCTGTATGCCTACCACCAAGTAATTTTAATAAAAATATGTATAAGTTCATAAAATGTACTAAGCACTAAATCAAATCTTCACTGTCACTACATAGATAAACTCTTCATTTAACAAGTATTTATCAAATTTCCTACTACGTGTAAGGCACTGAGTTAATGCCTGAAATCTTCCAACTATACAATTCTTATTTGACTATATTAAGACTCCAGAAAAATAAATAAATAAATAAATAAATAAATAAATAAATAAATAAATACCGTAAATGAAGTCAAAAGAAAAACTAAGAAAAATTTGCATGTAAACAGAAATTTCACATAATATGTATAAGTACACAGACCTTCACATAAAGTATTTACATTCTTTAATGACTATAATCTTCCAAACTGAACTATTATACTATAATCTTCTCGTTGATAAGGACACATTCTTTGCCCCCTCATAATACTCTAGTTTACATCCATTCAGAGGGGGAAAAATAAATTTTTTTTGGTAATATCTTTAAAAAATTTTTTTTTCAATTTTATTTTTACCAAGCAGAATGATACCTTGAAAAAATATTTAAATAGTGACCAACTATTACTCATAACATTGCACAATTCCTAGCTTCTCTCCAAATACTAATTTGGGTGGGGGGGAGCAGAAAAAGAACTGGAATATAGATAGTAATATTATTTGCATACACCTTATAAATTATAGATTATTTTATCTTGGATGTAGCATAGGAAACAGCATAAAAAATTACTTTTTTTTTCATGACATCTGCTAAATACTTATAAATAAAACAAGATAGTCTCAGTAAAAAGGCAAAATAGTTAAGAATATTTATAGACAGTCATGGGTTATATAACTTTTTACCACATAAATGAAAGGCAAGCTACCTAATAGTACCTACCTGTTGGTAGTTATATTGCTTAAGCTGCTCGATTTCAGATTTGAACAATTTGTTTTCATCCTGTACTTCCTATTTAAACAAAAATTAAACATGAATACCTGCACAGAGATTATTTTCCATATAAACTTTTGAAACCTTCCATACAAGCCAGGAAATTTCTAAAACAGTTTTTTTTTTTTAAGTGACAATTTTAAAAGTAATAAGTTCTACATTAAAAAACAGTATGAAATTAGAATAAACAATTCAGCATCAATCTGGGAATGAGTATGTCTCAATGGAAAAAAAAACAGGATCCAGAAACAGATCCAAATACCTATAAGAATTTAGTACAAAGTGACATTTAAAGGTCAATAGGGCAAGTTCTAGTGACATTTTGGGCTGGATATTTCTCTGATAACAGGACAGTCCTGTGTACTCTAGCATGTTTAGCAGTATCAATGGCCTCCATCCACTATATGCAGTAGCACTCCTCCACCTGCTGTGACATCCAAACCTGTCTCCAGACAGTGTTCCATGAAGAACAGAACCAGTACAGTAAAGTAATAATGGATTCTTTAATAATGTGGCTAGACTTTTTTTTTCCTTCAAGGTTGAAATGTTATTCTAACTTATTCAAATAAATTACATACGAATAAGATATCAAAAAGTAAATTTTAATAAACATTGAAATGTGAAAATATTTTTATGATCATAGAGTAAGAGAAATCTTTCATTCTAAGACTGCTCAGAAAATTACTTATATTTGAGTACATAAAAGTTTTAAACTTCCAGAAGTAAGGAGAAAAACACAAATGAAATAAAAAGAAAAGCTTAAGAAAACGAATCACTTCTCATATGACAGAAGGTTAATTTTTTTATGTAAAAAAAAAGTTATAAACTGGTAAGAATAAGTCAACCCAGAAGAAAAATGCGGAAAAAACTAAAGGCCATTTAATAGACAAATGAAGTACTTCTCTCATAATCAACTGTAAATTAAAACAACCCAACCATCTTTCAAGCATAATATCAAATGTTTTCATCTTTGTCAGTGCTGGGAGAGGAGGAAAAGGAAATGGCCCTCTGTTGGTGTAAACTTATAAAAATACTTTTGGAGAGTGATTTAGCATTATCTAACAATATTAAAAATGAATCCACTTGGGAGAGAAAGAGAATGTAACAGAACCAACACTTGGACTATGAAATGTGAGCAAGAGTGGTTGGAGACAATGCGGCCATCTAAATTTGCCATCATTTCAAATCAATGTTCTCTAAGTACTTTCAAAATTAACAACATGGAGATGAAGAGATAAAGAATTTTCAATTTTAACTACCTCTTTTCAAAAAGAAATTGCATAAACCTTTGACCCAAAATGTCACTTCCCAGATTTTTAAATACAGATATACTAGGAAAAGTATTGAAAATGAACACAGAAGGATATTTGTTGTAGTAACAGAAAGCACAACTTTAAATAATCTAGGCATCTGTAAGCCAGGATTGGTTCTATAAATGATGACAGATGATACAAGAGAATACCATGAAGACAGAAATGTGCTTATGTGGAATGATCTCAAAAACATTAATAATTGAGGGAGAAAATCCAAATAAAAACATGTGTATGGTTAAATACAGTGTGTTTAAAACAAGTACATGTATACATATTTTATCCATCGGCACTTTCTCAAAAGATACACAAATATTTGATAGTTTCCTGAAGAATGAGACCCAGCATGACTGGGAGGCAAGTCTCTATTTTCTTTTGTGGTAGTTAAAATTGTTTAAAATATGCAAAGACAATAATTAACAATAATTAATTATAACTATATATATTCACCTGTAACAGCTTTATTTTGCTAGAAAGATCATTCTCCCTCTCTTTTAGTATAGTTTCTATTCTCTTCATTTCATTTTCCTTTTCTTTCAACCTAGAATTTTTATAAAGACCTTATATTTAGTTACATATAAAAAAGGACAACCAGATTTCAATAGCATCCCTAAGAAAAAAAAAGACAGCAAAAACAATGCCTCACAGCTCCTTCTTTCCATACTACACCAACTTATAAATTTGTTTTAAAAGACATATTTCCAGAATCACTCAACTCAAAGTACATCATAAAACTGCTACAGTTTATTTCGTAGTTAACATTCCTTAAGCAAGAATGGCTTTACCTAGGAAGAAAACTTAAAAAATTTTAAAAATGAAGCCATTAATTGGTTGACCCTCGAACTAAAAATATGCCCAAGCCTTTGTGAAATGATTCTACATATAATTTAATCTGGTTTTCCCTTACCCATAATACATATTAGTCTTACTCTAGCTCAAGTGAATCCCAACTGGCCTTGTCATCCTAAGCAACAGACTTCTAGTATAAACACATTATTTTAATAGTGTTAACTGTTATTTTCTCAGGGCAAGAACCCATTTTAGCCATTCAGTATTCCTGTGCCAGAGGGCAAACAGGTTCTCAAATATCTGCTGAACTGAAAGTTATTTTTATCCCACCTTAATGTAGTAAGAATTTCAAGATGTTTATAGATCTACATGAAAAATGACAATAGACCACACATGAAAAATAGGATTAAAAGTTTTGGGGGAGGGGGATTCCTGGGTGGCTCAGTGGTTTAGCGCCTGCCTTAAGCCCAGGGTGAGATCCTGGAGTCCCGGGACTGAGTCCCACATCCGGCTCCCCTGCATGGAGCCTCCTTCTCCCTCTGCCTGTGTCTCTGCCTCTCTCTGTCTCTCTCATGAATAAATAAATAAAAACTTAAAAAAAAAAAAGTTCGGGGGAAAACCCCAGCAAAACTTAAATACATATTGCTAAGTGAAAGATGCCATTCTGAAAGCCTGCATTCTATAGCATCTCAACTATATGACATTCTGGAAAAGGCAAAATTATGGAAACGGTAATTACAGAGATCAGTGGTAGCCAGAGACTTGGGGGGGGGGGGTGGAAGAAGGAAGGGATGAATAGGTAGAGCCAGGAGATTTTTTTAGGGCAGTGAAACTATTTTGTATGATATTGTAATGATGGATACATATCATACATTCCTCAAAACCCACAGAAGTCTCTGGGAAACAAACTAGGGGTGGGGGAAGGGGAGGTGGGCGGGGGTGGTGGGGGCAACTGGGTGACGGGCACTGAGGGGGGGCATTTGATGGGATGAGCACTGGGTGCTATACTATATGTTGGCAAATTGAACACCAATAAAAAATAAATTTACAAAAAAAAAAAAAAAAAACCCACAGAAGAGTGAACCCTAATGGAAACTATGGACTTTAGTTAATAACACTATCTCGATGCTGCTTCATCAACTATAACAAATGTACACCCTAATGCAAGATATGACAAGACAAACAGGGTCGGGGTGGAGGAAAATAGGAACTCTGTACTCTTCTCCCAATTTTTTGTAAACTTAAAATTGATCCATCCACAAATTCTATTGATTTTTTTTTAAAGAAAAATGTGATGCAGAAATACAGCCAAAATCACATACTTTAATGAGTTATATACTACAAATGGGCCGGAATGTGTCCCCAAGCTTTCTATTAGCAAATGAAACAAAAATACCTTGACAGTTACACAATGTCCCCATGATAAACAATTAGCTATACAAATGAGAACTTTAGTGTCAAGAATAGAGACATCTCCTTTGTCTTCATAAAGACAATGACCTAATATCCTCAATATCTTACTTTTAAAGACACAGTTTCGAAGAGCCACTTCTTAAACATCCATAAAGACTGATGGCAGCACAGCAAAGCAAAATCTCTTAAAAGTAATTTTATAGCATGCCAAAAAAATGAAGTCCAAATATCCTTCTCACCACTGTGGACTCATTTAAGATAAGAAAACAGACTTTTTAAGACAAAAATTTCCTAGGATGAACATCTATAAAGACGGATACCTCCTATGCTGATCAGATTCAATGTTTTTACTCTTCAGCACAGTAACTGATATGACGATATTAGTCTCCTCAAGCAAGTTAGCTTTTTTAGAAAGATTCAATAATCATCAAGATCATAACTAAGATTATCTCTTGGATGATGGGTTTGAAGGGCTTGGAAAGGATAAAGTCTCTGGGTATCTAAAAGCACAGAAAGAGCCTCTGTTTTATTAAACCAAACAGAGACTTACTAGTTTATTTGCCTCTGGACTATCAATTCCTAATTTAACAAGAAATGACTGAGAAGAAACTCATCATGATATTCAAGTACATTTTAGAAAATAATGAGAAGTCCCTCTTTAAAATGCAGGTGAAAATTATACTTACACAGTCTCAAGTTCTTCCAATCGTGATGCAGAACATGCCTAAGAAACAGATTTACATTTTTAATTCTAACATCAAAAATATCAGGTAGTCATCAATGAAATAAAAACATTAACTATATGTTAAAATTAGGTCATTTATAAAACAAAGACAGAATGAACTTTATTTAACTGAATTTTTTAACTGTAATCCTTTACTTAAAGGATTACAAATTAACATACCAAATAAACATAGATACCTATGTGAGTTTAAGAGTCAATCTCAAAAAGTAAGGACGAGAAATGCTTTTAGGCTTAGGCTGACAAATCAAGGCAGGAAAACTTACAAAGATAAAATTTAACTTATTTTATCAACAACTACTCAACCATGATATGGTAATTTTTATGGCAAGTAAACTCAGAACATAGTTATTTCCTAGCATAGTAAAAAAAAGATTCCTCATCTTTTATGTAATACGTTTGGTAATGTTTATACTATACCTCTTTCAAGTTATGCTGTGCTACCTCCTGAATATGAGTTTTTAAAGATTCATTTTCTTCTTGAAGATCCTGAAAAAGAACTGGTATGAATTGAACTGATACTCAAGTATAAAAAAGTTGTTTACTTTTGTTTTTAATTTCTCACCTGTAACCATTTCCCTCGACTAGCCAGGTCTTTCTCCTTCTCTTCTAAAACAGTCTTCATGGTATTCATCTGTTCCTCTTTTCCTTTTAATCTGACAATAATTTAATAAGAACTATCAGTGAAAATGTTACACAACTACACAAACCAAAATTATTGGAGACTGGAAAAGTAGACTTTAAGCTGTATTTACAGCCCAAACTAAAATATATAAACTAAAATATACATAAAATAAATTAAAATATATTTCAAGTATAAAGGCCTACAAGATTTTGCAGATAATAAATTAAGAAGTATGGGACAACTGGAGCGCTTGGGTGGCTCAGTCGGTTAAATGTCTGCATTTAGCTCAGGTTATGATCCCAGGGTCCTGGTAGTAAGGCCCATGTCAGGCTCCCAGCTCAGAAGGGAGTCTGCTTCTCTCTCATCTTTTGCCCCTCCCCCTGTTCCTCTCCTGCTCACATGTTTTTCTCTCCTGTGCTCTTTCTCTCAAAGAAAATCTTAAAAAAAAAAAAAAAAAAAGGAGTAGAGAACAATTAATGAAAAAAGTTCATGTATCACTGAAGATCCAAATACTACATAAATTAGGGTAAGCCCTACTCTCACCCATATCCTGTTTAAATCAATACCAGCAAATTTAGTTCATTACTACTGGTTTGGCTATAAAATATATAGCCAGTTTCACAATGACTATCAAAATGGACAAAGAGCAACATCTCTGTCTGAGGTCATATTCAGATTTTAAATTATGAAAAGTAAGACTTTCCACTCTATCCCCATTCTCAATCAAAAAGCCTTTTAAGTGAAATTCTAATGAAAAACTTAAAACCATGATAACTTTGAGATATATTTTCATATTCCTAAAAATGCTACTTGAAATTAAATAAAAAGCAGCTATAATTTTCATTATAACTGTATTTGATTTGTATTTGATTTGTACATACTTGTATTTAACTTGTGGAAAAGACATATTAAAAGGAAATAAGAGAAATGGTACTACTTACAAGTTCTGAAGTTCCTGAATTTGAGAAGTAATAGATAACTGAAA
Source organism: Nyctereutes procyonoides (assembly GCF_905146905.1). Taxonomy (NCBI): domain Eukaryota; kingdom Metazoa; phylum Chordata; class Mammalia; order Carnivora; family Canidae; genus Nyctereutes; species Nyctereutes procyonoides. The sequence continues at coordinate 41,204,427 of NW_026575139.1, forward strand.
TATAAAGAAAAAAGCAGAAAAAAAGCAATTTATAATCCTTTCAATTTACTGTAAGCTTTAGGATAAGCTTTAAAATGCATACACTTCAAATTACCAAGACCCTAGTTGAATTTGCCAAAATGAGATGTGTTTGGATTTTGCCTTCTCTTGATTTCAATGACAGTTACAAAATAAAAATAATACATCTAAATAATGTGATAATTTCTAAAGTTGTGAAAATTAGAGTATTAACTGTCCATTTACCTCTCTACTATGTCAGAGCTCTTCTTCCTTCCAGGCTTCAAAGCCACCTACTCAACAGTACTCAACATTATCCTTTCCTCATCATACACAGTAATTCAACAGCACTTTTTATCCCCCATTGTCGTCTCATAGTCCCTTCAGATTTTGGCTTAGATGTCAGATCCTCAAGAGACTTTCCTAATCTCTCAATCTATACTAGAGAACTGTGATCTTTTCATCATAATCTGTTTCATTCACATATTATCTTAAATCACTAACCCAGTGCTTTCACAAGTAGAAGAAACTCAGGAAATACTGTTGAATAACTCTGTTGGATAAATGGCTGAATCATCAATTCCATCACACTCACAATTTTTTCAATGAAGCCTTATCAGATTAAATTCATCAAAACCTATCTATGTCCAACAATGCCAGCTACCTCTGAAATCCCACAACGAAGTTTGTACTTGTTCTATAAGCAAAGGTTGAGCAATACATATTCTATAACAAAATATTTTAATCCATGCAATAAAAAAAAGGTTAAAGAAAGATTTACCAAACTGTTGTGTGTTCAAGTTGGCAAACTAAAACAAAACATTAATACAAAAAACTTTCTAGAAAAGAATCTTTAAAAGTTAAAAAATATATTGATTAAAATATCAAGAACATTTTCTCAAATCAAGCAAAAATAATTAAATAAAAAGCACATAACCCAAAATACTTACAGCACACTAAAAGTTTTTTTTTTTCCAAGTAACAAGAAAAAAAAATCAAACAGCTCATAAATACACATACACTAACAAATCTGTCATGCTATGGCTCTGGGATTTTTACCTGTTGAGCCTTTTCAAGCTGGATATTTCCTATTTCTTCTTTTAGAGCCTCTATTTCCTGTTTCAAATCCTTGACAATGACAAAACAGACAAGATTGGACAATGGAAACACAGAAATTGACATAAAATGCAATGTACAGACAAACACATGAAATTAAATGATATTCACTAAAGTTGATAAACACACACACACACACAAACACACACACACACACACACACACACACACACAGTTTTCTCTCTCCCAATACCTGAATAGTTTTCTCTTTATTAGCAACTTTGAGAACTTCTGCTTCCAGAAGCTCTTCCACAGACTTGATCTTTCCATCCTTTTCATGGATCCTTAGATGAAGAAATGCAGTATTTTAAACTTTAATAGAAATCATCAAGATCCACCAAGACATAAAAAAAATAGCACCAACAAGGATCATCCAAAACAACTCTTCCCATTTTAAGTAAAACAGCAACGTATCTTGCAGATAAGGGAAAAAAATACTTAAAAGTCTTCCTAAATGAGGCATGCCTGGGTGGCTCAGTCGGTTAAGTGTACAACTCTTGATTTTGGCTCAGGTCATGATCTCAAGGTGCTGAGATCAAGCCCAGTGTTGGGCTGAGCACTAAGTGTGAAGCCTGATAAAGATTCTTACTCTCCCTCGCCCTCCCCCTGTCCTCTCTCTAAAAAAAAAAGGAGGAAAATAAAAGAAGTATTCCTAAATGATAATTAACCAGTAAATACCAAATGGCTAAAGCCTATGCACACAAAGAGAAGCAGGTGACATGCTTTGAAAGCACACAGAGAATGTTAAGACGTGTACCCTGAAGAATACTAGAAAGAATCAAGTTTCTCTCAACAACACTGGCTTCCAGAGTTCTGAAAGCAGTGGCAGAACCTTTACAAAATTATGGCATCAAACTTTTCAGAGGTCAAGAGAATACATGATCTCTATATCCAGTATAACCTGGTTTTCTTTTTTAATAATTCTTACTACAAAAACAGAAAATTAACAATTTGATGCCATAAGTTAAGAAAATAAATGGAATTATAGAAATAGATGTTTTAGCAATCATACTGCACTAGGAAAGCACAGCTAAATTTCCTTAATCCACCAGTGAAAAATTCTAGAGTGAAGGCTTAAACTAACACATATACCAGGCTAAACTGCACAAATCATGATTTATAAGCACTAAGAAAATGGACCAAAAAAGAATGATGAATTTTAAAATGTCACTTACACTTTCTTAAGTTCTTCAACTAGAGATGCAAAAGAAACCTGGAAATAAGAAGGTATCCTACTTAGTAATTTGCTCAAAATATAAATGAATTCAGAAATAGAATAGTATATTACACCCTCAAATTTTCCACTATACCAAAATCCAAAGGAAAACAGTAAACCCAGGAATTGATTCTTTCTAGGTTTTTTAAATGTCATATTATGAAAATGAAAAGCACTCTGAAAGTAAGTAGCTTTAAGTCTACTTATGATAAGTGTAGGCCAAAAGAAAAATCAATAGATACACATCATAACTAACTTAATAATTCTAACCAGGTAAGAAAAAAATACAACTTGGAAACTGCCTGATTTCAGATAGCTTCTTCTACTGCTATTTAGAGCCTTTACATTTGTACACTCAAAACCTTTTATTAAAAAAAAAAAAAAACTTTTATCATCGCATTAAGCAGCAATGATATCCTATCTAGAGTACTCTATCCAGTGCATGGCATAGTTAGCATTCAATAAATTGCAGCTTCTAGTACGTTATTCAAGTCACTAATCATTCACAGATTAATATTATGATTGGCAAATCCCACATCAGTGAAAGGAGGAAAAAACGACAGACTTGCTCTATTTGAACGTAACAGGTTTGTGTAGTTGCAGGATCTACATTACCTGATCATTTTGCTTAGCCTTTAAGTCTTGAACTTCTTTCGTCAGAGATGAATTTTCTGTTCTTATTGCCTTTTTCAAAGATACAAAAGCACAACATACTTTCACTTACTAAAAAGTCACCTATCTTCAAAATATCCTACCTTCTCATTTTTTTTAGCTGCTTCTCCCCCTCTCTGGAAGGTCCAGACATCTCCTTGTCACACCTGTCTACAATTCTACAACTTCTAGAGATAGTCAAATGAATTTTAATTCATTTATCCCCAACAAGTATTTCCACTTATGTTTCCACAACCTCAAGAACACACAGTATACCACTGTCAAGTCATTTCTTCCCCTAACTCAAACTTATGAAGTCTGTTAGTTATCATTCGGTTATACTTTGGGCATAGGTGAAGGTAGGGAAGCATATATTACTAACCATAAAAACGGTATTTCATTAAATAAATGCTACAATCAACTATGCATTTTTTATTCCTAATAAAATGTTAAATTTAATGGGGAAAAGATCATATATTCATAAAATGTGGATAATACTAAGTTTTAAAAGCTGTGAGGAAAAATCTTATATTACAATAAGTCCCCTTCAGGATTTTTACTGACTAACCCACAAAGAAAACAAATACACAAAATGTTTTACATTCAGTTCCTCCTCTTTTGTGGCCACTTGAATAAGTCCAGTTTCAAGTAATTCCTCCACAGTCTTCAATTTTTCATCTTTCTCTTGAATGCTGAAATCATAAATTTAAAACATATTAACTATTTTTCAAGGTAAATGCTATCACTGCTAAATATTGCATATCAATCAACTCCTGTGTCTTTCTTAGGAAATGAATTTTAGGAAGATATCTGAAGGTCTTTGATCATTGTCTAAAGGTAGTTCTTTACCAGTAAGTAAAACGTGTTCAAGTAATATATGCTTACATGCTAGTCTAAACAAAGTCAATACCATACATAACACTACTAACCAAATGAGATCCCAAATCAAACCAGCTGACAGCATACCACCCTCTTCCATTATGAAGTACAAAGAGTAATTTAAGAATCTAGATTAATATAGTTAATAATTCTGTTACCTTGAATTTGGTAGAAATGAGTCATTAAAATATAAAAAGAAAAATTTAAACTCTTACCATTTTTCCATTTGTTCCACAACATCTTTATTAGGCTAAAATAAAAATCACCCAAAAAAAGAAAAAAGTTTAAAAATAGAATTGTATGATAATTGTTTAGTTTTAATTAGATCCAAAATTTAGAAGGCAATCTACACTTAAAGACTGCTAACAATTAAGGAATTAATTCAGAAAACACAAGACAGAAGATAAGCAGCTACACAACACATAAAAAGATGAAATGTAATATAAGCTAGTAAAATGAATTGGTACCTTATGAATAACTTAATTACTATAAAAGAAAATCTTAAGAACAAAGAAGAGAATTTGCCTTAATTCTTCTACATCAATTCAATTCTTCAAAAAAAAAAAAAAAAATCCAAGGCTCTAAAGCCTTGAAGACCAGGAAGGAGGCTTTGTTCTTTCTTCTAATAAACTGACTTTTTTACTTTTAAAAAACTAACATTTATAGAGGCAAGTGAAAAAAATCTTGTATACAAATCAATTTTTAACATGTAGATATGTGACTACCACCTAAACCAATACACGGAAGTTTTAAAATTGATTATAAACTGCAAGAACAACACATGAATATATTCTCCTTGTAAAGCATTAAAACATGACGTAAGCTGATCCCCACTTTAACCACTTCCCTTCTAGCATCTCTTTAAAAACACAAAAGTCTCCACTGCTATAATTTATTTTGTCCAGAAGAGGGGCTTTCCCCCTTAGCATTCCCAAGCCTCCAGGCAGCTAAGGAGCCTATTAAAACAGGCTTGGGGTCTTCTTTATTTTTTTCTGCCCATCCCATTCTCTACCTATACTCTCCTAATCTTGTTTCTTACTTTTCCCCCAATTTTATTATAACCATTTTTCACAAATACTATTGTTTTCCATTGCCAAACCCAAGTCCTAAGACTTCATTTCTTACATATTTCTAAAACTGACTCCCTTTTTTTTTCAATGCCTTCATTCATCTCAAATATCACAATACCAAACAATTCTTCTCCCTGACTGTTGCCTATAAGGAATATTTTGTGAGGGGTATAGGAAGAACTTCCCAATGGGAAAAATTTCTGTCACTGAAAGGAGATATGAGCTATCAAAAATACATGGTCAGGTTTATAAACTATGAAAATAAATAATTCAGTAAGTTTATAAATCTTTCATCAAGATGGGTTTTTGCCCATCTTTATTTCTGATGAATGCCATCTCACATAAAATTTAACAGGGGCATTTGGGTGGCTCAGTTGGTAAGCATTAGACTGGATTTCAGCTGAGGTCATGATCTCAGGGTGGTACGATACAGCCTTGCATCAAGGTTCATACTGGGTATGGAGCCTACTTGGGATTCTTCCTCTCCTTCTCCTTCTCCCTCTCCCACTCCCCCCTACCCTGCTAGCATGTATACTCTCTCTTAAAAAAAAAATTAACAAAAAATTTATAACTATGTATGGTGATGGATGTTAACTATCAACCAGACATTATTGTGATCATTTCACATTATATATATATATACATGACATAAATCATTGTGTTGTACACTTGAAACAATGTTTTATGTCAATTACGTTTCATTAAAAAAAAAAAACACACCTATTAAGTCCAAGTTATTTCCACCTTAATCATTCATTGCATTATACCTTTAGTTCTACGTATTTCTCCCCCACACAAATTCAAATACCTCATTGTTATTAGAGGTCTAAAATGCTAGACAAAACACTTACTCATCCTTGCATTACCCTTCAGGGATTTACCAATATGCTAGATCAAGCTCATGATCCATACAGCATACAAAGTCCTTCGTGATTTACCCTAGCCAATCCTTCTCTACGCCTTACTTTGCATACTTTGCATTTCTACAACATGCCAATAAACTCTGATTACACCAGTCTAACTACACTGCCATGACTTTTAACACTGTATTCCCCCAGCCTAGCTTTCCCCTTAGCTGTTGGGCAAATTCATGGTCATTTTTCAAAGTCAAGTTTAGCAGGCCCTTCTCTGTAGTGCCTCTTCACCCTCGCTGCAGAATTCATTATCTCTTCCTCTAATTCTGTAGCAGAGTTCAATAATTTTATTCATCATACTTTCCTGTGGTACACATCTATCTCCACACTAAAAGTCATACTCTTGAGGGCAGGAACCAAGTCCTATCTATCTCTGTAGCTTCGGCATATAGCACAATGTCTAGTATATACTTAATTCATAAGCATGTAATGAAATTAATTTCCTTTAACAAGGTTCCAGTTTAACATGTATTCTTGGTCATCAGCTTACCAAATATTCAATTGTAGAAAAGTGACCAACTTAGCATCTATCCAATCTTTTTCCTTTATACATTATTGGCCTAACCCAATCCAATTTTGTTCTCTCTAGATGTTTTTCCAAAACTACACTTTATACAATAAATTCTTTTGCAATAAAATACAACCAGGCAACAGGGCAAAGAGAAAAAATTTCTTACTCCAACAGTTTTTACTTAATAATCTTGATCAGTGAATCTTAGAAATATATATTAGAATAATAAAAACACTCCTCCTCCTTTGCTAAAAAGAGCTTTAAAAAAGGGGGGGGGATCCCTGGGTGGCACAGCGGTTTGGCGCCTGCCTTTGGCTCAGGGCGCGATCCTGGAGACCCGGGATCGAATCCCACGTCGGGCTCCTGGTGCATGAAGCCTGCTTCTCCCTCTGCCTATGTCTCTGCCTCTCTCTCTCTGTGTGACTATCATAAATAAATAAAAATTAAAAAAAAAAAAAAGGATAACTCAGAACCCTGCCTCATCAGAAATTTTAATTTATTCTGAATAAATGAGATCCTAGTAACTGATTTATTTGCACCATCTATCCACAGGCCTATATCCAAATAGGGCCTTCCTTTCATTAGTGTAGAAACAATCAGTTTACTTTACCTGGTATTTGCTGTCTTTCTGCCTCCTACACCTGAAGAAACAACAGCTTGGCACCATTACCGGTTTCTGTTTTAATAGGCTCAATCTTTTCCTCCCAGATAAAAATCCATGGAGCAAAAGGACTGAATTTTTCTTTATATAACTAAACTGTTCATCTTTCAACTGTCACTTGGAATCCTAACTGCTGGATAGGAAGGGTTTAAAGAAAGGTGGAAATTGGGCAGCCCTGGTGGCACAGCGGTTTAGCGCCGCCTGCAGCCTGGAGTGTGATCCTGGAGACCCGGGATCAAGTCCCACATCAGGCTCCCTGCATGGAGCCTGCTTCTCCCTCTGCCTGTGTCTCTGCCTCCCTCCCTCCCTCTCTCTCTCTCTTTCTCTCTCTGTCTCTCATGAATAAATAATTTTTTTAAAGAGGCGGAAATCAAAGAAATTAAGATTATACTAATCTTTATCTTTTCTTTCACTAAAAATGACCAAAGAAGAAGCCAAAGAGATGGTTCTTTGGTCTGCCAAGATGAGAGAAAGAAGTCACAACTACAACCAAAACATACCATCATAGCTATATGCTTTACAAACGACTTTTAAAAGAGTTTGCTTTAAGAATAAGAAAAAGTCTAAGAATCATCAAAATGCAAATCTTAAATTAGTACCACAAAATAGGTTTACCATATCAAATTCTTTTAAATAAATTTTTTAAATGTAGCTATAAAATTTTGTTCCATGGATTGTTCATTAACTTCATAAAACTATTCATTTAAACAAAATCTATCTCGTGCAAAAAATTGTTATTTTAACAGAGTATTTAAAAGTACATAGAAACCTTAGTAATAGGAAGAAGGCTGATTTGGTTAAGGCAGAAATTAGAGGAATTTCTTTCCTATTAATTAATTCCAAACATATGGGAAATTTTATGCAAGATATTAGAATGGCAATTCTCAAGTCATCATATTATCTTTAAGGAAAAAAAATTTAAGGTTAGTGGTTTTGTTCTTGTCTAATGATGGAGAATACATTTTTAGTACAGAACTACAAGATTACAGGATTCTACAAGTTAAAAGATTTGTTAAGATTCAGGTTTTCTGTTTAAATATAAGAGTTACCAGCACCTTTAATACTGGAATTCCAGGACAGATTCATACATTTCTAGACATTTGTTTTACTTCCTATGAAGTTAATTTTAGGAAGTATTCAAAACCTTATACACTGAAATAGGTGTATATAACCAACTCTATAACCAACTCACAATTTAGCATTCTGCTTTTCTGGGTAAGAAATAACACAATCAAAAATTATCAATTGTATTTTACCTCATCCAAGTCATTAATGTTGCATCTTACCCTTGGCACTTTATGCAGCTACTAAAATTTTAAATGCTGTCAGCTAAACTATAACCAGAGACTGTAAAATACATCCAGACTTCAGAGTTAATAAATTGAGGGGGAAAATTCTTACAGTTGATAAAATATATCTCTTATAAGCTATACCACAACAAAGGGAAATAAAAATAAGATTTAAGAATAAGACTTAAATATTTTAGGATTACAGCGGCATGAAGTCATGTTCCTGCACAGCACTAAATATCATCAATTTACATTATCTCCTCCACTGCCTTTTGTTTCCAAGAGTAAAGCATATACAAAGTAATGAAGATTATGCGAGGCACTTACGATCATATTCAAGAGGGGGAGGAGAATAAGTAGATTATTTCTTAAAAAGTAAACAGATGTTAAATAACTTCTATAGTATTTGGTACAGCTACTTATACCAATACCTGCACAATGTGAATTAAAGAAAGCAAGCATGCATCTGTGAAAAAAGTACTATCATTTGCAATAACTTACATTTCAGCTTCCACTACAAGTCCCCAAATTTAATACTATTAGAGAAATATTCAAAGCTTCTATTTTAATGTGTCATCCAGTATCAAGAGTTTTCAGAACATCTTTACACATTGGATTTTGAAGAAGAGTTGTGTAAGAGAAAAGTCTGAAGGCAACTCTCAGGAACAGCCACAGAACAGACATTGCCAGGGGCTCTAGTTTATGGAGCCATGCTTATTCAAGCTGCTATAGTTTTGATAGCTTGTTATAAATATAGACAAAGTATGATAGCAGTAGGAGGTAGAGAGATGAAAAATATTCTAAAGGAAGGAATTAAGGTTTAAGAAGATGCCTGCCAAGCACTAGGCTATGCACCATACAAAAACTTCTCCATTTAAATCTAACAAGCTTATGATGTAAATAAAATCTCATCATTAGGGCAGCCTCAATGGCTCAGCGGTTTAATGCCGCCTTCAGCCCAGGGCCTGATCCTGGAGACCAGGGATTGAGTCCCATGTCCCTGCTTCTCACTCTGCCTGTGTCTCTGCCTCTCTCTCTCTCTCTCTCTGTACCTCTCATGAGTAAATTAAAAAAAAAAAAAAAATCTTAAAAAAAAAAATCTCATCGTTAAAGACTTGGAAGGAAAGGTCTCAGAAAGGTTAAGCAGTTTGATCAACATGATTCTGCTTTTAAGTGCCGTAGCAGGTTTCAAATCTCTTTTTAAGAAACCATGCTGCCTTAGAGGAAAAGCTCCAAAAGTGTAGACTTTTATCTTGAGAGCCAAATGTATCAAAATGACTTAAATGCTTCTAATGTCTTTTATTGCATTTTTTAAGTGCTTATAAACAAGAGATTAGCATTAGTTCCCCCTCAGGGGAAAAATATTTTCCTTAATTCAGATACTTGATAAGCACAAGATGAATAGAAATGCAATGCAAAGATATATCCATACTTAGCAAAACTCCTCAAAAGGAATGAGTTGGTTAATATTTAAGAAGAACTAGATCTTGTTAATATTAGATATTTCTACCTTATAATTCATAAAAAGCCTTACCTGTTCAGAAACAAGAATCTGTAGCTTCTGAACTTCTAATTGCAATGCTTTGTTCTGGTCATTTAGAATCTGGAAAAAGATAAAAGAATCTCCAATTTACTGCTTTATTAAGAAAAGATAACAAAGTAATCATTTTAATAAGTTAAAAAAAAAAATCAACCCTCCCCTACCCCCAAACTCAAAACCCCTATTATTCCTTCAAGTATTCTTAAAGTGACAAGTGAATTATGTATTGACATAAGAATGCAAATCTCATGTGGTTTCATTTTCAATGAATTTCCAAAATATAGATATGTAGTACTAGCTATAAGCTACAAGTATGATTATCTTGTGCCAACGGATTCTGGGAAATCCTTTCATAAGCAAATATTTACAAGTTTCCTATTAAATAAAAGCAAAAAGTAAAAGAATGCAAATCTCATACACATGAAGAGATGGACCCCAGCAAGAAGACTGCTTTCCAATACTCAAGCTGAGTGGCCATGACCAGAAACTAGCACTGCATTGACAATGGAGTGTTAAAACCATCACAAACTATCAAGTGAAAACTGTAGAGCAAAGACTGAGGCAAAGCAAATTTCAAAAGTCTATTATAAGAACATGTAATATAATCTAGGCAAAAAAAAAAAAAAAAAGAAAAGAAACCAAAAACAAAACAAAACAAAACAAAAAATAATCTAGGCAAAAATTATATGACAACAATTCACTGTCTGTATAAGCCCCCAAATAAGCTACAGAAACACTGCTTCAGGGTGATTTTATATAAAAACTAGTATTTCTAGACTCATTTCAACTATAGAAAGTTGTTCTAAACTCAGTTGACAAGCTTAATTACACACCTTAAATTCTTCCATTTTGTTTGAAATTTCACATTGTAGCTGTTCTTCAAGCAGTCTTATCTGATCATCTTTAACATGAATACTATGAGAAAAAAAATCAATGAAAATATTTCATATATTCAAAAAGATTACATAAGTTATATGCACAAGTATCTGTTATGAGTAGCAATAATTTCTACAATTACACTTGAACATGAATGTATGAACGGCTCCATGCACAGCAATGCTTTAATCACCTTTTTTGCATCTTCTCCAGTTCATGTGCAGCAGCAGCCTGTGTTTGGAATGGGATGAGAATATATAACTTTTTAGAAAGCACTCAAAATTATTTTTTATTTTTATATACTGAAAAACTATATTTGATATTTTTGGAGTAAATAAAAGTTAAAGCAATGTCATACACATTTCTGTAATACTTTTTGCTGTCCAGTACTTTGTACTTCTCACTGGTCAAATTTTATCCAAATAAAGGTATATCTCTTTTTGATTAAACAGCAGAAAGCTAAAACAAATCAGCACATTAATGTTTTAATGGATTCCTCTGAGATCTTAAAAATGATCAATTCATTTGATTGAATGTTAGTTTCTACATGAAAATAATAGTATCTAAGTGGGTTGTGAAAATCAAGGTCATAGACAAGGCTTTCAACAATAGCCATGCAGGTAAACACAAGTAACCACTGTATTTACTATGTATACGAATGAAATTGGGCTTGCGATACCAATGAAAGTAAGTATAGACAAGGTCAAATTCTGAGTAAATGCTCAATAGCAATAAAAATCTACCTGTTCATTTGCCAGAGCCTGTAACTTTTGAACTTCAGCTTTTAATAAGAAATTCATATTCTGTATATCCTAGAATAAGAATGAAAAATAGTATAAAGTAAATATTTCTAAAAGTTTGTAAGGCATCTCTTCTACATAAGGTCTCAAAGCAAAGGTCTCAAATCATAATTTCTTAAATCAGAAATCATCAATTCTTGGTATTTAGCATATTTGCCAAATTACTGTGAATTACATCATGTGAGAAAAGCCCTCTGAACATCTCTTCTTAGAAGGCTAAAGAGGATTTTGTAGTTTAGAAAAGAGATGGATGGACACTTTTCAAATGAATTTAGAGTATTTTCCATTCTTCATAAAAGGTCATACTGATTACCTTATCAGGGTAATTCAATGCCTACAAAATACTGTCACCATTTATCAGAATTACTGTACCTTAAGTTCCTCTTCTTTACTTGTTAAATGATCATGTTCATTTGCTAAAGAATCTTCAGTCTGTTTTATCTGCTTATCCTTTTCAGCAATCCTTTAACAGGAAATACATTTGTATATTCAATAAACGTTTAGAAGTCATCACAAATCAAAGGATTAAAAGCTTTAAGTATGGTCATGCCTATTTAAGGAGTTTCTCATGTATCTGTAACCTCCATTTCTGCAGCTCCTTTCAGTTTAGTAGTAACTATCATATGCATTACTTTAACTCCCTAAAATACATACCCCTGTTTTAAAACTTGAGGTAAAAAGAGGTAATTTACTTAAGCTCACAAGCCTGGTAATACCAAAGCCAGATTTCAGGTCTTCTGAACTCAAGTGCGCTATGTGTATGTAAATTAAACAATACAATAAAAACAAAACCTTGTTTTGGGAATACTACCACATAGTTAAGATACAGAGCAAGTACAACTACTTATTAGGCACAAAAACTAATTTACTTCCATTAATCTCAAATCACTATTCTCTCTTCCACTGCTAAAGCCCAAATTAAGCAAAGGCTCCCCAACTCTTTTTACAATAAAGACATAAAAACACAAAATGTGCAATGTTTAGGAATTCAACTCACTGAGAGGGAGGAGAGCAAAAGTTGCTCTAGATCTAGTTAAGATTATTTTCTAAACAAGTTAGAATATCAAGTAAATCATAAGTGCTGATAGAACAGGTATCATTTAGTGGTGACTAAGCAATTATAAGAGAAGCGTTGAAAGGCTTACACTTTATGTAATTCTTCTGCTAGAACTGAAGCGGAGGTCTAAGAAAGAAAAACAGGGTCAAGATAAAAGGATTTAAGTCTAAAAGTTGTACAATAAGCAAACAGAGCTTTAAAAATTAAGAGAAATTAATGTATATCAAGTTTCTATGGCAGTATCTGGCCCATGATGAGTGGTCAATAAACAGTAGCCATTATTCTGAAAACAACTTTGATCACCAACAACCAGTATTAGGGAATTTCATAGCATAAGACAGTTCAAATAAAACAAATTGCCAGGCCTGGAAATTATATAACTGACAAGTAACAAATATACAGGAAAAACACCCACAAAAGGCCATTTTTCATCTTTACCCTTCTTTATCTTAGTAACAACTTCCAATAATGAAATGATACATACAGTTCATGATTAAAATAACAAGTCATCTGGTAATACTCATGTTCCTCTTTACATTTCAAAAGTGTACTTACAGCATTCCCTAAGTAATTTCTCTAAATCTTCTAGAGCTACTAACTCAAAATTTCAATTCACTTTGGGTTATAGTTTTATATATACATGTGCATTCACATACACCCACTCTCTCCTATAGTAAAAAAAAAAATTCTAAAAAAATTCTTACCCAATTCATTTTAGACTATTGTTTTTACAAAGAACTAACTAGAAAAAAAAAAAATACGTGCAGTCTCAAAGTTCTGGGAGTCTGAATTTGCCTGAACCTTAAAATCAAGTTTTTAATGTTAAAATTATATCTTAATACAGAAAAGGCTAATATTTTTTCTATAATTTTAGAATTTAAAAGTTGAGGAATTAAAAAGAACTGTATGTATGTTATGGAAAATGTACTTAGAAGTTTTTTCTCTTTTTTCTTAATGTAGTATTATAAATATAGTTATATGCACTTTAGAATGCAATGTTGCCAAAGAATAACAGGTCTAACAATACAACATGCAAAAAACTCTAGAAGGTGTCCCCACTTACTGAACAGAAGTTTTAAAATGATCTTTTTGCATATATAATCTGAGATTATATATTAACATATATTATTAACATACTGCTATCACCTGGGGATATACATAAAAGTTTTCCCTCATGGCGGGTCAGTATTTAATGAGCATCTTTAATATGTAAACCACTATTCCTAACACTATTTGGCCAATTTCTGCTATTTTGTATCAAGATTATGAACATTTCTTTCTCCTATGGTAAAAACGCTCCATTAGTTGGAGTTGGATTTCTTTCTTGGTGTTTTCCCACAGCACTATACATAATTATCAGAGTGCTTTGCAGATCAGGATCATCACTGTTGATTCACTGACTAGTTTTCCAAATGCTAATCCAGTGCTTGGCACTCTACAGGCACTCAAGTGATTAATTTAATGGCTAAGAATTATATTGTTACACTATATATTTCTACATATTACATATTATATAGTTATATTAATATGCTGTTACTATTATTATATTAGCAATGACAAGCAATATGAAAGCACAATTACCTGGGCTGCTATCTGGGAATGGAACTGTTGAATTTGAGCTTTCAAAGCCTCATTCTGCTCCAAAATATCCTTTCAGAAAGAGCAACCAAAAAGGAAAGAGAGGAAAAATGGGCTGTTAACAAATATACCAACTTATACGAACAAAATGAGGTACAAACTTCTGTTTATCTTTAAAAAGACATTCTTAGATTCCAAAAGGCATAATTTAAACAACAATGACTAGGCACTCTATTCTGAGAGCTGATGTATATGGTAAAAAATAATAAGTTGTTATCCCTAATCTAACACAAAGAATTTAAGACTGTGAGTGAAGATGTCTTTAAGCATATATTCAAACACACCATTTGTGACAAATGCTCAATGATTAAGTTATAATTATTCATCACCACTCCAGAATTTGGATAAGGTAGACTATCTTCTTTCTCCCACAGAGACACATCAAGCCATGGTCCACCTTTATTTTTTAAAAAGAGAATTAGATACCTGAACTTGCATTTGTAAAGACTCCTCTTTGGTCACCCTTTTTTGCTCCGATTCCATTAACTGCATTAGTCTTTGCTCCAACTGTTGTTTTGATACCAAGGTATCTGTAAGCTTACTATGCAGACTCTGTACTTCATTTTCTTTGGCCACAAACTTACTCTGCAAATCTGTAACAAAGCATTACATTTTACAAAGTTATCTTCCTCTGCCTGGTTACTACTACTACTCATCTTTAGTGTAGGCATTACCTCCTTTGGAAAAAACTCCTAGAATACCTCTTCTTCTTACCCTCCTGCACATGACTCCCCTGAGCAGTCTAGACTTACCTTATCACAGAACCTGTCACACTGTACTAATTCTTCTCCTCGCCCAAGAAGTGAGCTTTCTGTGATCAGAATTGCCTTTTCTCTATATCCAGAGCAGTGTCCAAGTATGTACATGTAATATGTATGTCCAAGTATGTACATGTATATGTAAATGTGTCAACCGAATGGTACATGAATGTTTAAAAATGCTGCTTCTTGAAAGCATTCTTTATTTCCCCAAAGACACTTTAGTAAGTTATCTAGTGAATTTCTTATAAATTCCCTGTACTCTCCTACCTGGAAAACAAAGAAAGATGCTGAGCGCTGACAAGTGTTCTGGTGTAGAATGAAGTACAACTTTTCTGTCTGCTTCTCTTCTTAGCAATGACCCCAAAACAACAAAGAAAATGAGAAACAAACACAAGCTATCTTTGATGTAATCAGAAAATAACTAACTCCAAATCACAGAAATTAAGATATAATGAATAGAGAGATGATCACTAACTTGGAAAAGAAAGGTGTTTCAGAAATCTAGAAAGGCTCAGGAAATGGAGATACTAGGTATTATGAGAGCTATCATCTTGGCCCTAAACATAAACAAGTCTACCACCACTATCACCAAGGAAGAGAGGCAAATATAGAGAAAAAGAGAAAAGGCATGTGTGTGCACATTTTAAGAAAAAATGTTATTACCATAACAAGACATTAATAACAGAATGAAATACAACTCAAAAAGAACTCCTTAATAAATATAATGGTCATATCCAGGATTAGAACTCAGAAGAGCACAGTACTTCTTTACCAGCAACAGTAAAAGTTAAAACACTGAATTAATGCCTTCAAAATTCTGTGGAAAAAAACATTTATAACCTAGAACTCTCCATCCAATCAAACTACCAATCAAGCATGAAGGAGAAATAAAAACATTTTCAAGTATGCAAGGCCTCGACATATGTACTTAAAAGCATACTCTCATGGGACTAAAAGATATGCGATTAAATGAGGGAGGAAAGCAGGAAAGATGGTGGTGACATAGTATCCAGAACACAGGTAGTCTCAGGAAGACAGCTATGGAGCCAAGAAAACAAGTCCTAGATACAAAAAAAAAAAAAAGAAAGAAAGAAAAAGAAAACAAGTCCTGAAACAGGAAGATGGCCAACTCCAGAGGCACAGCTAACACAGGCTTCTAGAAAAAACTGAAAAGATTCTCCAGTACCTCCTATGTTGAGAGGTGGGGAGAGGGGAGAGGTAAGAGTTTAAACACAGGTAAAATTTTAAATCATAAAACAAGGATCAAACAAGTTAATAACATAAATCAATAATTAGCTCTAGGTAATTAAACAACATTGTTCATGAGATTTACAGTTTTAATATTTATCTTGGCTCAGGACTGAGTTACACTGTCATAATGATGTAAACAATGGATACTGACATAATCAAGAAGTATGCATAATTGTATCAGTAGAATGAGGGGAAGGTGGGAAGAATGATGTAGGAGTGTTAAGTCTTCATTTCCTGTAACAGAAAGTCAACAGATGCCTATTAAGAAATAGCAGTATATGTACAAATAATATGCTTATTTAGAAATAAGATGGAAAATACTAAAAGTAAAAGTGACTGATTCTCGCAAGAGTGAGGTTTTATGGTTTACAGTTACATGGTTTATAGAGAAATATATATAGTTTATAGCTCAATTCTTTTGTTAAAATCCATACATGCTTCATTGATGGAACATAAAATACAAATTTAAAAAATAAATGTATTTTAACATAAACTTTATACATAAAGAAAAAGGTCTTTAAAGTTCTTGAATATATTTAAATATTAAGCTAAAGGGAAATACAGGGGTGGAAGAGTGGCAGGGATGGGGAATCAGGAAACCCAAAGGTCTAAATAAAGAGCCAAAACTCTGTATGATCTACCCTACTGTTTGGAAGTATTTTACTAGTTCAATGACTCCTGAGGGAGGAAAAGGAGTAATGTAGACAAATGATGCACACAATACAAGCTTCATTATCAGATGGATTCACCAAATTAAGAATAAGTAATAAAAGCTAACATTTAAGTAGATGGTTTTAAGTCAACTATTTGAAATGGTAAAGCTCTTGCTGTTTTTCTCTTCACAATGCAGGGATCCTCCCTTACAAACAAAAAATAAGGAGGTAATCAAGGGACCAAAAGGAGTAACTACAGAAAGGAAACATACACAATTAAGTTCCTATTACCCTATTATAAACTATATATTATCTGCAACTTAATGCTTCAGGATAAAGCTAGTAGAAAATTTATTTTAGAAAGTCTAGGAACTCTTAAAAAAATAAAGGTACTCTGGAAGTGCAAAAGCTATTTTTATTGTCCTCAACAAAAAGGTCAACTCATACTTTCTTCATCTCTAGAGAGGGGAGAGAATCTTACCCAGAACTATATACTAAATGTACGTGAGTATCTCTCCCCTTACCTTGCTGTGCTGCTTCATGCTCTGCTGTTCTCTTCCTGATATAGCTCTGGACTTCTTCCCACCTTCTCTCAGCTTCTTGTAGTTGAACCTGGATAAAGTCAGCACAATCAGAGGATTTCAAATTTAAAAAAAAAAAAAAAAGCATAATCTCTCTTTATTCGTCAAAAAACTGCTTATTCCAATAGTCCCCTACATTAATAAAACATAGACAGATATGCCCAGACTTATTATATACAAAGATATCAGCCACAGTCATTCTACCCTCCAATATGCAGGACTTACAAAAACTGAGTATTTGTGTAGGTCGATCACTATAGCTAGGCTACTATGTATATATCTCATCTACTTAGCTATGATCTGTTTCCATTTTTATCTTCTTCAGCTGATAGGCTTTCAAAAGGATAGTATCTTTACTGCCAAATCTCAGTAGGGACCTAAAATTCAAATTCTGAGGTATAGCACATTTCAGTGATGACTTTAGTATCCATGATACTAAAAGATCCATGATACTTCAATGATGACAGTCTTTAGTATCCTTTATCTGCTTATCCATATCCATATGGAACCTCCATATTTGTAAGCACCAGCAATAAACAAAGCAGCAAGACAAATCTTTTTTTTTTTTGACAAATCTTAATAAAAGACAATTTTATCAATCTCCCAAAGAGACCCATGAAAACTTCAAGAAAACAAATTGTACCATTTTCCACATTCAATTATTCTCAAAGTCCTTTTAACCCCTACCACTCTGGATATGATATCAGGTATGATTCTATCAATGATCTAGGAAAGAATCTAATATATTGGACTTATGCAAACTGAACTGTATGTTCAATAAATCCTCTCCCTATTAGAGGAGGAAAGGACAGTTCTATTTATCATTCTACTCAATGTACATATGCTATGAGGTGCAAAAAAAAAAAAAAAAACAAATCTATTCCTCTGTAGCTTGAGCAACCCTGTGCATCACTTCTCAGCATGAGCTTCTCATGGTACTACCATTCTGGTTATCTAAAGAAACTGTGATTTTTTTTTATACTATGGCTCAAGCAAAAGCTACTGGAGCATTTCTCGGTCTTGTGCAAAGAAAAGAAAAGGAAAGGAAAATCATCTAGTCCAATGGTGGAAGAAAAATACACTCTATTGAACTTACTGAAAAATCCAAGTTATGGTGGTAAGTGATATTAAAGGTAATTTTAAACTACTTTATTTTTGCCTCACACATGTGAAACCTAACCTCCCTACAGAGAAATTCTGTTTGTATCCATCAATCAGCAAATTAAATTTTCCTATCTTCAGTCTTTAACTTCAAACTCAAGCCTATACTCAATTCTCTCATTACTACTATACATGCTTCCATACAAACAGAACTCTTAAACTACAGGTCCCTTTAAGCCTCAAATTACATTTCTCAAACCTACATACACACTTAGATCCCTGGATTAAGTATTATTTATGAAATGATAAATAAAGGTGGGACTATATCACCTTCAACTGAGTAACTGCTTGCTCAGCATTCTTCTTTTGGACTTCCTCTTGCTGTAGCTTTCCTGTTTTCTCAGTTAGTTCATTCACCAACCTAGCATAATCCTGGCGTAGTTTATTTAGTTCAGCAGACTGCCTGAAAACAATAAGTGGATTAGGAACCTTCTATTATTACAAACACATAAGAAGAATAAACAAAACACGTTTAATATTTGTTTTTCTGAGAAATTCCACTTACAGCCAATAGAGAAGGAAATATTGTAAGAGACTATTAATAATGAGGTCTGGTTGAGTATAATCTCTGAATAATTCTGATAACAAACAAATTCTAAAATCGCCATAAAATAATCAAGGAAAATGAATGACCACACAATCATGAGCATCAGTCAACAGTGTCACCCTCAAACCGGTGTCCTGAAAATCTATTAAAATAAGTCAGTCAGGGGATCCCTGGGTGGCTCAGTGGTTTAGCGCCTGCCTTCGGCCCAGGTCGTGATCTTGGAGTCTGGGATTGAGTCCCACATCAGTCTCCCTACGTGGAGCCTGGTTCTCTCTCTACCTGTGTCTCTGCCTCTGTGTGTGTGTCTCTAATGAATAAAAAAATAAAATCTTAAAAAAATAAAAATCAGTCAGAGTGCTTATTCTTGTAAGCATGCTAATTCTTCTCTAAGGCACAGTTCCTCAAAATATGGCCCAGAGACGATTTCATCACTATCACAAGGAATGTGTCTTAATATACAGATTCCTGAGCTCCACCTAAGAGCCACTGAATCATAATCTTTTAAGGGTAAGACTCAACAATATGCTTTTTTAATGAACATGTCAGATGCCCTTCAGAATAATGAAGTTTAAGAACTACTGTTAAAGGGGATAGAGGTTTCAAAACTTATAAATTTGTAGACAATGTTCCATTGCTGGCACTAGTAGTTATCACACAGTTTAGCTGAAAAAGTTCTTTACCAAACAAGAAATTTGTTTTTGAAAATTCACTTTAGAAACAAATGTAAAACACAGAAGTCTACCCAATTACTATCAAACATCATTTTGATGGTTCAAGAAAATATTCTGCCATTCAATGAAAATATTCTGCCATTCAATTAAAACTAAAGCATTTGGAACATACTTGCTTTCTAGTTGGTTTGTAGTGTTGCTGACAGCATCTCTCAATATGCCATTCTCCTGCTTCAAGTGAGCTATCTCTGCCTCCATCTGCTCACGAACTTGTTGGAACTAGAAGTATTTTACAAACATAAGATTTAGAAACAATAACTGCCAAAGCTAACTTAAAAGAAATTTTATTATGAGTATGTAAAAAGCATCAATAGAATGAAGTCTGGACAATCTTTCTCAAATAAATATAAACAAATTTAAAAACTGAGTTACATTTTGATAGTGGGGAATACAAAGTAAATACAAGTTGCCAACATTCAAGAATGCAAGTAGATGCTAGCTGCTATCATACTGGAAATGTAAAATAAATACAAATAGAAATATAGTTTTAGAAATAAAAGACTTTGAATTTCTTTTCTACCCAATAGACTCATACAAAATAATACTATCTTTATCCTCTATCAATTTTATGTCAGCAGTTTTTAATGAAAGATTTTAGTAATCAGAAGTTTAAAAAGTGAAATTTGTCCAATATATTTTTATTAAGTTACAAATTGAGCTATAACCAAATAGATGGAAAATTCGTCACGCAAAAATTTATTCACAAAAATATCCTGGCCTCTTATTTCAGAATTACAAAACCAAGAGATGAAGAACAGTGAATCTTACATTCCCATAAGGATAGATCTTACTTTAGAATGTGAAATAATCTTAATTTTAAGAAAACCTACTCAAGTGAGAAAAATTAAAGTATATGTTTCTATTTTTCAGAAAACTTATCATATAGAACCTATATCCTGACCTCTAAAAAAGAAAAATAGAAATGATAAATCACCTGCCACCCCCAATAAAAATACCACAAATATTTGACTAATTTCCAAATTAGTAGTTAAGTAGCAATTAAGAAAAAGAAAAAAAAATCACTTGAGACTAGAAAAATCAGTTCTTCTATAATCTATTTATTAATGGGAAAGAATACCTCAAATGGCTGAGGGTTGGAAAGATAGAGAATTGGGTCAAATGAAAGCACAGAGTAGTGGACACTGTAAGAACCTGAAAACAGATTCATTCACTTCTTCTTTGTTATTAGTGTATGTCCATGGAAAACACTGGGACTTTGTGGCAATGAAAAATATTTTAAATTTTTTTCAGCAGACTAACAATGGGATCAAATACCTTACAAACAAGAATCTGATACTATTTACATGTTAGAATGGAAATCAGAGATTGAAAAGACACTATAATTATGCCAATATGAAATAATAAACTAAGGTGATGGGTGATGTCTAATAACTGAATGCAAGAGTACCTTGAAATAAAGAATCTTAAAGATTTCAGAACTATAAACTGGAAGAGAGAGAAGTCAAAGGATTCAATCATAAGGATAATAATGCTTCAGATATTGGAAAATAAGAACTTGATCAAAAACAAGTTTGATTTTATTTTATTTTTTAAGAGTTTGATTTTAGATGTATGTTAAATTTGAGGTGATGATGAGTTTCCAAACTGAAGCATCAGCTAGCAATAATAATTTTAAAAAATCACTAGTCCAGAAAGTTCAAATAAGGAGAATATTAGATGCCCACTAGACAGCCTGACCCAAATCATGTTCTTCAACACCCTCTTCAACAATGATAAAAGTGGTATTTCAATCTTAAAAAGAGAGAGAGATAACAAACCAACTAACCACTGGTCCAGAGCTAGATGGATTCATGGAAATGAATAATTGTAGAAAAGACAGTAAGAACTAACACTTCTGAAACAATGAAAGAAGAGAGATTAAAGTAAGACCAGAGACAGATTACTTAGGTCAAAACCTTAGGAGTTATCCTTAAATATCAGCTCGCTCTTACTCTCTCCTCCACTCCATCACCAAGCCCCATCTCTAATTCTTCTCTATCATTCAAACTCAACCCCCCTCATTGTCAACATCTGATTTTAGACTCTTTTTCTCAGACTTGGAATTCCTGCAAAAGCCTTCCAATTATCTCTTATTCCACTCTCCATTTTGTTACCAGAGTAATAATTTAAAATACTAATATAATCAAACTGCTGAGTTTCTTAATCTCTTCTAATGGGTTCCCACTCTTCAGGTATGCAAGGTCCTTTAAGTCAGGGCCTCTGTTTACATCTCTAAATTTTTTCCTCATCCTAGCCCTGATTTCCAAACACCAAAACTCACACTGCATCTCTCACAAACTGTTATCACTGAGCAATCTCTATCGAAACACCTGGGATGTACTCATTAAAAGATCCATCCTGGGCCCCAAAAATAGACCCACTGAACCATCACCTCTAGGAATGAGACTAAGTAATCACACCGAGTAATAAGCCAGTGCCCATTTTTTCACTCTCTCACCTAATAATGCTTGTTTTTAAAACATTCAACACAGTTTGTATATTATCATTTCTAGCAAGTCTTCACTATCATCTTCCTCTTCCCTACATCCCATTCCAAAGGTTCCAAAACACCCACTGCTTACCTCTACAATAATCCCTCCTTATCCATAGGTAATACCTTCCAAGACCCCCAAGTAGCTACCTGAAACTGCAGAGGACTAAAACCCTAGGAATACTGTTTTTTTCCTATACGTACATACACATCACAAAGTTTAAGTTATAAATTAGGCACAGTTAAGAGATTAATAACTAAAAACAGAACTGTAACAATGTACTGTAATGAAAGTTACATGAAGGTGATCTCTCTCTCTCAAAATATACTATACTGAATTCACCCTTCTTGTGATGATGTGAGATAATAAAATGCCTACATAATGAGATGGGAGGTAAGGATGCAGACACTATGCACAGTCTTGGGCTACTATTGACCTTCTGACAGTATGTCAGAAGGAGAATCATCGGATTTCAGGCCACAGCCGACCATGGGTAACTGAAACCACAGAAAGTGATGAGGATAAAGCAGGACTACGTTATTGTACTGGAGTATTTCAGCTTCCAGCCTCTGCCTCATCCCCACCTTGGAAAGGTGCTTACTTACAGACAGGGAGCCAATTTAGCTAGCCATTGGATCATCACCCAGCACACAGCCTTGCACATATTAGGCACTTTAAAGTTTGCTAATTAAATGAATGCAAAATTTCATTTTGTTTTCAAAAAATAAAAAAATACCTTCATCTGCATCTGCTGAGTCTCTTGATAACTAACATGCATTTTGTTTTGAAATACATTATGTTCCTTTTCTAATGTTCCAATCCGATCTTTCATTCTCGCTATAACCACATTGCTTCTTTCTTTCTCTGACATCATTTCCTAGAAGAATAAACCAGAAAAGAATTATGAAAATTAGCTTTTTAAAAATACCATAAGATTATAATAAAAAACCATTTTTAGCATCAGCAAAAATGATGTCAATAAAATAATCATGAATTTTGAAATAACTACATGCTTGAGATCAAGGGTTTAAAAAAGAAATTGTCAGGCAGCCCCGGTGGCTTAGCGGTTTAGTGCCACTTCAGCCCAGGGTGTGATCCTGGAGACTCGGGATCAAGTCCTATGTGCATGGAGCCTGCTTGCATGGAGCCTGCTTCTCCCTCTGCTGTGTCTCTGCCTCTCTCTCTCTTTCTCTGTTTCTAATAAATAAATAAAATCTTTAAAAAAAAAAAAGAAAGAAAGAAATTGTCTCTGCATCTTACCTACATCAACCCTTACATCAATGACTTTCATAAACACTTTGCTATTCTGTTTACTCTTATTTCAAATGCACTTTCTGGTCTAAGAGTTAAAGAAGTTAACCAAGAATAAATCCTACATTCTAACTTGATCTTAAGCATAGTTTTAAGGCAAAACAATTAATTTTCTATTATTTGCAGATACTAGCGTTTTTAGGGTTTAGAAAAAGGCCTAAAAAAGTAACCTAACAGGGGAAAAAAGAAGTCACTTTCCTAAGAAAGAGAAAAATACCTGTTTATAGCAGAATAGAAGCTTACAAAAAGACAGGTTTATAGCAAAACGGAAGCTTAGAATAAGACAAAGTAAAAAATCAGAACTCTAAATCTTATTATACTCAAAAGTCAAATCTTAAAAGGGTGATTTCATTTTGTATTTCAACTATCATGAACTAGAATATTAATTATCAAAGTAAAAAAGAGCCAACCAACTTTCAAGTTATTGGCAGGTATGATCAGTTTATATACCTCCTCTAAGAAAGTGACAAAATTTTAAACTTTTTTTTTAAGAAAGTGAGTGTGCGCCCACATGTTGGGAGAGGGCAGGTAGGGATAGAGTGAGAGAGAATCTTAAGTAGGCTCCACACCCAATATGGAACCCAACACTCAGTCTCACAACCCTGAGGATCATGACCGCAGCCAAAATCAAGAGTCAGACATTTAACCAAATAAGCCACCGAGGCACCCCCCCAAATTAATACTTTTATGTATTTGGAAAAAACTTACGTACTTTTATGTACCCATAAGAGTTTACTTACATCTGGAAAGTGTTACACTAATGTATATTAATACACTTAGGAAAAAAGTACACACATCTTTTAGGTATATAGCTCAATGAATTACTACCAAGTGGTACCCTTCTTAATTTTTAAGTTATAGTTAAGATACTGTAGCCACAGAAAACTAAAGTGTCTAATCTTAAGGAAACATGCTTTTAAAAATTTTTTTTTTATTTATTCATGAGACACAGAGAGAGAGAGAAGCAGAGACATAGGCAGAGGGAGAAGTAGGCTCCCTGCGGGGAACCTGATGTAGGACTCGATCCCAGGACCCCAGGCCAAAGGCAGATACGCAACCACTGAGCCACTGGGGTGCCCCAGAAACATGCTTATTTTAGTAACAACTTTGATTAATCTTATGCTGACCAAGTTTTTCCATTAACTTTTATTTATTTCAAATTCACATAAAAAGTTTTATATTCAAATGAGGCTATCCTCATAATGTCATCAAGTAGCTTCATGAACAATAAAAAAAAATAAACCTCACTTCCTGTATCTAATTCCTAAAAGGACAAACAAGTACCTCAGGAAGACAATATTTTCTATAGAATCTCAATTATATTCTCAGTCTATGTAATTTTTTTGAGAGATATAACTGACATAGAACATTATATAAGCTTCAAGTATACAACATGGTTCAGTATTTGTATATACTGCAAAATGATCACTGTAAGAAGTCTAGTGAACATCATCACCACTATAATTACAAATTTTTTTTCCTCGTGATGAGAACTTTTAAGATACACTAACAACTTTCACATATATATAATACAGTATTACTAACTACAGTTACCATGCTGTACATTACATCCCCAGGACTGATATGTTTTCTACCTAGAAATTTTTATCATTTGACATGGTTTTTACATGAGTTTTTAAAGGTCTTTTTTTTTTAAACTCTCAGAGTAA
Source organism: Nyctereutes procyonoides (assembly GCF_905146905.1). NCBI lineage: Eukaryota > Metazoa > Chordata > Mammalia > Carnivora > Canidae > Nyctereutes > Nyctereutes procyonoides. Next base: position 41,229,800 of record NW_026575139.1, read on the forward strand.
AATTTCTGAGGTTTAAAGAACTTCACTGATTAAAAATTATATTTATCACAAGAACCTTTATAAATAAATTACCTATTAAGAGTTTCACATTTATCCAATTGGATTTAAACAAGATCACACCCAATTCTGTGCTTCCTTAGAGACTAATTCTAGGTCAGATCCAAATGAAACATGTTCCCAATGTCCAAATGCTTGTTATTCGAAATGAATATATCTAGAAGCACTGTTATTTTAAATTTATAATTCAACTGTAGGCTATAACAACGTGAAAAAGTGAGACACTTCCATAATTCTGTAAGAAATTTAATTTTACTGGGTATAAATTTGTTATACAAATAATTAAATCTATAATTAGACAATTTCTGAAATCCTTCACTGCTCCTGATTCAGAACACATATCCCTTAAATATAAGAATGTCTTCACCTGAGTTAACTGCTTACAGCGATCCTTCATAACAGCAGCATCTTCCTTCATAGCAGCAAGTAACTTGTCTTTTTCTTGAAGCTGATGCACAAGTGCAGTCAACTCTCCTTTACTTGACTACAATTGAGAAATCAATATAGAATTAGTAAAAGTTAACATGGGCTAATGAAAATGAAATATCTAATATCTAACATTCTTAGGCCAATGCAGAATTCACAATACATAAAATAGAATCATAGGCAAGTACTAGTCAGTGAAATATCATTTGTGAAAGTCACTGTATCATTCTATATTCTGATGCATACAATAGGATATATATCAACCAAAAAATAAATTTTTTCAAAGAATTCTAAGACTCCAGTTTTAAACCCATAGTCATGGTAGCAATCTCCCCCTTCTCCTCATAAAAGATCAAAAGAGGAATATGAAACCAAAATGCAAACAACCAAAATGACACAATCACCTGTAATATCAAAACATAACATCAGAAAAGACTGCCAAAAGTAGTGAAGATCAAACACAAGTGCTTGACAACCCCATTAAAATATATTCAAGACTACAGAAGTGCCCTGGTGCCTAGTTCTCTGTAATTAACCGGAATATTCTGAAAGGAAAAACCAACAATCTTCCGTTTGACATAAGGAACAAAGAAAATACGACTATTTTGAAAGAAGACCTCAAGAAGCTAAAGAAGTGGGAATGAAGAAGAAATCATACAGATAGTTTACTCCAAGAGAGCAGCTAGTTAGGAAGAGTTGAAAGAAATTCTCTATAGTGAGACTCAGTAGTTAAGTCTTTTATCCAGGAAGACGAAAAGACTAAAATAATTTATTTTCACACACAGCCTGAGGAAAACAGCAGTTAGCCTTGGTCCTTTCATTATCAATCTCCAGGCCAGAGTTGATCCAAGAAGAATATGCTCATCTAAAGAGTACTGATTAAAAAGAAAACAGGGTCTATACAAGATACATGAAAAAAGGACAGAAAGGAACAAAAAACAAATGACAAGAAAAATCACCCAAAAAAGACTGTCAAAGAGCAGACAAAATTGTGATAAAAAAAATATCGTCATGATTTTTAAAAATCTTACAGCAGTCATTTCTGGAAAAACAAGAGCAAAGAACAGAGTGCACAAGAAAAGGTAATAAGCTCAAAGAAAGACCAGAGAATGAGATGAAATATGAGCTGGCAAAACCCAGAGTGGAAGTAAAAGTAACACTACCTCAGAAATACAATCCAATTCGAAGCAGAGAACAGAAAATGACACACTGCTGAACTATGGTAAGAAAGAGTCCAGGGTGGAAAGAATAAGGAGAAATAAACAAAAAGCTTTTATTTTTAAGCATTAAAATATAAAAGATAAAGATAACAGGCAAAGGTTTAGTATATGCATAATCAATACCCATTATTTCAACTATGTTAAGGGACAAATATCATGATTGGAAAGACATGCTTTATCCAAAGAAATACTGAAAGAGAACACAAGAGTCAAGGCCAAAACCATATTAACTTTACTGATTAACTTGAAAGAAGCTGAATCCCTTGATGTCTGTAAATCAAGTTTGTAGGGTGGACACTGGAAAAATCCAATAAATAATAAATACTTAGGTAAATTGCCCAAAGGATGTTTTTGTTGTGAGAGTATAGTCTGACAAAAATACATGAAAAGAGTGCAAAATTCAGTGTGGTCTCAGATCTCTATCCAGCTATAGGAGTAGAGAACGGCATAATGCAAGCATGAAAAATTTTCAAGAGAGTGAAACCCAGAAATATTATACCCCACCAAATTATCATTCAGATATAATGACAACAAAAGAGCATTTTAACTTGCCAGAACTTGAGAAATATAGTTCCTATGAGCCCTTCTTGAAGAAAATAACTTCAGCAATCAGGAGATGAATACAGAAACTATTGCAAAAAAACTGCTACCAAGCTTTGACCCCAGCATTAACCTATACAATTATGATTAACCAAAACGTGAAAATCATAGTCACAAAACAAACATTAAATATTCTAATTATCTGAGAAAACAAATGCTATAATTAACAAAAGTTGAGAGGTAAAAAGGAGGATAAGAAAAAATTTAAGTAGGTAGACCTGCTCCTATTATATAGCATAGAGTCAAAAGAGAGAAGTTAAAGTTGAAAAATCACATAATTGAGGCAACTATATTTAAAGAACACTAAGAAATTAATAATCAATTAAAATATAAAATATTTTCTTACTAATAATTACATTAATAGTCTATGGTAGGAACTCTAAGCACCTACTATGTATTACTTCATTTAATTTTCAAAACTTGATTATCATTCCTATATGGAAGGTGAGGAAACTGAGGTATTGGAGTTAAGTCACTCTCTTAAGGCCAAACAAATCTCAATGTGGCAGAACCCAAATTTGAATCCAGAAAATCTGACTCTAGAACCCAGTATATTACCTGGCTCTAATATAAAACACAAGTGTCTTGTAGTTTAAACATAAAGGCACATGTGTGGATGCACACACAGGCACATAACCTAAGATCTCCTCAACTCTGCAACCCGTCTAGCATTTATTCTCCTCTTCCCATCTAAGGTTATTCAAACTGGACACACTATCACCTTTCCTATTTATTCAGTATTTATTTACAGTCCAGTATTCTGATGAAACAGCTTTCACTGAGGATATCAAATCCATTTTTTCACATCTTTATCCTCCTTTATCTCTCTAAAGCATGTCATTGTTGACTTTTCCCCTCACCCGTGAGCTCTCTACCTTCCCTAAGCATCTATGATTCCACTTGCCCCTGGCCTTGCTACTCCTCCTCTTCAGTATTCTTTGTGGTGGCTTTCCTGGCCCTTTAAATGGTGGTGGTTTTCAGGGCTCATTCTTGAACTTTCTTAGAACTCTGCATATATAGAGAGGTCTGGTCTAATACACATCTACCATGTGTATTGATGATAGCGGGTGACTTTCCTAAATCACACCCATTGTGATCTTTTTCCAACTCCAGAGAAAAAGATGTTCAACTGTGAAATGAATACACCCACTTAAATGATCCAAAGGATGCCTAAAACAACTTCCTGAAATTTTTCACATTCGTCTAGTCTCTCCTCCTTGGCAAAGTGTTCATAAACACCACTGTCACCACAATCTATCCAGTTACTAAAGAGACAAAAACAAGCATTCATTCTAGACTCTTCTTTAGCTACCATAGGTAACTGGTCAGCAAGTCCTCTAACTCCTGTATCTCTATCCTATGTTGGTTCTCCTGCACTTATCTTCACCCCTTATCTGGAGCAATCCTTATTAGGTGTCGGTATTTATTTATACCTGGAACCTTGAGATCTAGTAAAAGGTCTGACAAAGACAGTTTCTATGACAGGAAAAGGAAGATACTAAACTTACTTTTGCAGATACTGAGTGCCTACAGATAAGAGAACCACTCCATAAGAAACCCAGAACAGTAAAAGTTTAAAAGAAAACCAAAAAGTTCCAAAGATGGGGAAAAATGTGAAGTTGCAAAATACTCTATTTCAAAACACTATCTTTAAGAGGACCCAACTTCCTCCTTGACCTGCCTAAAAGAGCTATCAACCCAGTCTCTAGAGTTCAAAGCTACCTCAGACAATAAAATAATTAACTCTTTCCTCCATAAGCCACCACCACCATCCTCAGAAGAGAACACTTAAAGCAATTATTTTCAATTTTAAAAAGCAGTAATTTCAATCATTAGGTCAGCTGTAGGCTTTTCTCTCATCCCTACAAATAACTAAGATACACACTTTTAAGATATACACTTATCCAATTAAAATAAAGCAAATCAAAGGGCAAATTCTTCCACTAAGAATTTCAAGTCTCTTGCAACAGAATGATGTGATTTTGTACCCAAAGTCACACACAGTTACACACTTTCCCTGATTACACTGGAAGACCTTGTTTACTCTGGGCCATTGCTGGCACCATGTGCAAACTGTCCAACAAGCATATTACATTATAAAATGCCAGAGTTGTAAAATACATTGTCAATACATACTTGGAGGTATAGACTTAATATGCTATGATAAAAGCTACAACAAAAAAGTGTAGATAGGAGAAAGAATAGCAGAGAGAACAATTTAGAGTGGGAATTCAGATTAGCCTTATATGAGGAAATAATACAGAAACATCAACTAGGAGACTACTGAAGGTAATCTGGTGAGTGAGATGGCTTGGACTCAAGTGTCTTTAAGAAAAAATGGGCAACACCTGGGTGGCTCAGCGGTTGACGGTCTCCCTTCAGCTCAGGGTGTGATCCCGTCCGGGGTCTGGGGTCGAGTCCCACATTGGGCTCCTTGCAGGGAGCCTGCTTCTCCTCTCCTTCTCTCTCCCTCCCTCTCTCTTCTTCTCTCATGAATAAATAAATAAATAAAAACTTCTAAAAAAAGAAAAGAAAAGAAAAAAATGGAAGCCACTCATAGCTTTAAAGCATATAAGTGGTTAGGAGTGTATGTGTATGTTTAGAATAAGAACAGTTAAGTCCAGCGTCTAATATTGAATACCAGACACCATGTCATTTTATCTTATACAATATTTGAAAATTTGTCACCTTTCCCAGTATGACACAGTATACATAATACTATTCATGAGAAATTAAATATTAATTCCATCTTTTGTTTGGAGGGATGGGGCTTGGTTTTGTTTTTGTTTTGTTGTTCTTTTTTTTTTTTTAAAGATTTTATTTATTTATTCATAGAGACACAGACAGAGAGAGGGGGGCAGAGACACAGGCAGAAGGAGAAGCAGGCTCCATGCAGAGAGCCTGATGTGGGACTCGATCCAGGTCTCCAGGATCACGCCCTGGGCTGCAGGCGGCACTAAACCACTGCGCCACCGGGGCTGCCCTGTTGTTCTTTTTCTTAAAAAAATTCAGTCATAGCAATGATTCTACCATCCAAATCACTTATTTTAGAAGGATGATATCTCTATCACGCTCTCTCTCTCTCTCTCTCACACACACAACTCTCCCAGATTCTTTGACGTATGCTATATTAAGTCACAGAAACATTCCATATAGTCTATCCAGATATCACCTGACCTTGCCTTCAATACCTCCAAGCAGAGCAAAGCAAGGTTAAGTGCCAAATGACCTTAAAATCCTATAAATCATCTTATTATAAGCACTTCACTTTGGTCAAAATATCAGATCACTCAGACACCTGACTAAATAAATAAGTATACTGATTAGTATGGTTTAAAAAAATAACTTCTGAAGACATTCTGGAACTTTTAAGTGTGATTATGTGCTTTGGAGTATGAAAGATGGGAATGTGAATTTATTCATTTCTCTAGCAAAGTCTTACTTGGTGAATCTTTTTCCTTTTCTTTTTGAGAGTGAGAGAGCAAGCAGGGAAGAGAGGGGGGAAAGGGAGAGATTCTCAAGCAAAATCCACACCCAGTGCAGAACCTGACAGGGGCTCCATCTCCCAACCCCAAGATCATGACCTGAGTGAAAATCAAAAGTTAGACACCTGACTGAGCCACCCAGGTGCTCCTTGTTTTATGAACTTCTAATCACTGTTCCCAAATATGCGCATACCCAAAAATATGCTTACCCTCTTCAAAGCATCCTGTATCACACCAGACTTCTCCTTTAGCAGGTCTACAACACAAAGGGCCTCATCTTCAGAAAACATCATAGTCTTCAAGGACAGAAGAAAATCTTTAAATTTCACTTCAGCATTTTCTTTAAAAAAAAAAAAAAGAGTTGCCATTTAAGAGACCCAAGTAATAACTTCAACAAAGGTAAGCATCAAGAATTCTTGACCCAGAAAGTCAATAAGCAAGAGAAAACAGATTTATATTTCAGGCCAAACAACAAAAAATGCTCCAGTCAGGAGAGAAAAAAGTGTTCACCGTCTTTAATACATTATGGAATAATTACACCAACTAAAAAGTTGGCCAATTTGCAAAATACTAAAGTGCCAGTATGCCTTCACTTTAAAAACAAATATTCACGTGTCTAGTATGCTAGTATGTATACCAGACATGTTCACAAATATTCTCATTTAACCTTAATACTCATGGCATATAAATCAAATTTTACAGATGAGAAAATAAGCACAAAGATAATTATAAAAAGGAAATCTGATTTATAAATATCAAATACAAAAAATCCTGACATTTAAAAAAATTCATTTATCAAGTATCCTCTGATTCACCCAATTTCCCTGGGAGCTCTTACATTAAGCACAAACTTCTTCTTCTTAAAAAGCAACTGCAACCAATTAGACCCAAAGAAGCCCAAGGCTTTATTTTATTTTATTTTTAAATTTATTTATTCATGAGAGATGCAGAGAGGGAAGCAGAGACACAGGCAGAGGGAGAAGCAGGCTCCATGCACCGGGAACCTGACGTGGGATTCGATCCCGGGTCCCCAGGATCGCGCCCTGGGCCAAAGGCAGGCGCCAAACCGCTGCGCCACCCAGGGATCCCGAAGCCCAAGGCTTTAATAGTTAAGCAACGTCGTAACTTTAAAGTCAGATGTGTGCATGTGTGAGGACAAGGGGTGTATAGGAATTCTCTATACTTTCCACTCAATTATGCTGTGAAGCTACCCTTGCTCTTAAAAAAAAGTCTATTATAAAAGTAATAATAAGAGATGGTTGTGAATTAGCATAGAAATTTCACAAGTGACAAGAGTCCAAGAAAAAAAATCACCAGACAGCAAAATAACTGTGAGATCTTGGGCAAGTCAAATTCCAGGGTCCAGCTCTACAAAATTTAGTAGACCAGACTAGAAAACTACCAATAAACCTTTTACTGCAAAGATTCTATTATTACTTTACAGCTCATTCCACTAGAACTCAAAAATGTATTTCTTGGGATGCCTGGGTGGCTCAGCGGTTGAGTGCCTCCCTTCAGCCCAAGGTGTGATCCTGGAGTCCCAGGATTGAGTCCCACATCAGGCTCCCTGCATGGAGCCTGCTTCTCTCTCTGCCTGTGTCTCTGCCTCTCTTTATCTCTCATGAATAAATAAATAAAATCTTTAAAAAAGAAATTGTATTTAATACAACAAACTGTTGCATGCCATTTGTTACCTTTGTCAGTTTCAGTCTTCAATTTTTTAGCCCCCGTTTTCTGGATTCCTTCCACTTGGTCGGGTTTAATTAGATCAATAACCTCTCTCTTATCCAGCACAGGATTTGAATCAGCATTATCCATCAAAGGAATATAAGTAGTTGCATGTATAAGGGGCTCATCTACCAAGACTGCAATTTAAGTTCAACAAAATTATAATCACTCACGGTTTTAACTCATAACATGTACACACATTTAAGTTTAATGATAAATGCAGTTAGTTTCAAATACCTAACACCAACTTGGCTTTAAATTCCTATTTTATCATTTAACAAGTCAAAACACTCTAATTAAGCAGTGCCGGTTCAGTATTATTTTACAATAAATCACTTACATTATCTAAAAATGTGTTAACATATCTCCTCTCTAATAGTATCTGAAAATTTCTTCTCTATCCTCTACTAAAATGTAGAGTTTACTTAGTTCTCATTTTCTTCCTGTTTTAACTAAAACTCCACTCACATTTAATTAGTGCCCAAGGAAAAATATTAATCTGTATTTATGTTGGTACTTTACTGAATTCTTACTACAAATGATAGTTTTTAATTGAGTCACTTCCTAGTACAAAAAAATCAGTCATTGTTCCTTGCAGATATTGTCTCATTTCTAAAAATTATGTCTATAATTTCCATGGTACATTTAGGTTAAAATTTGCAAAACAACATTAAAAGTGGAAAAAGGAAGCCTCCTTATACTTTGCTCCCAATTTTAATGGGAAGAACTGTAAGAGCTTAAACATAAAAGTCTGACATTTGTTAGCTAGAGATATAAACTTCCATATACATATGAAAATTTCTCTAAAAAATTTTTGGGGCATATGTAGTTTTTATTTAAAATCTATAATAAACATTTAATATTACCAAATATTTGTGGGTAATATTTCTCTGTACCTAGTTGCTTCATAATTTTTTTTAGTTGCTTCATAATTTTGATACAAATTGAATCTCATCTTTTCTCTTTCCAATTGTACTATTTTCTAGCACTAGTTGATACCACAGCCCAATTATTATCTTAATATAACCATTTAATCTACACACATTTCATAATGCTTTCCCTGGACAATTCTGAGCATATAAAAATTGCTCCATCACTCTTCAGTGGATGCTTTCCATATATATATGCAAAACTATGTTTAGGAAATAATTGGGAGTATAGGGTAATGACAGATGTAGCCAATGCCCTCAAGCATAATTTTTAAGTAATACTTAAAAGTACAAACATTTCAGGAATACTTTTCTTCTATAATTTGTATGCTATTTATATTATTTTCAAAACTCAGTTAAGAATGAGAATATTTAATAAATGCTTTGTCCTTTTTAAAATTCAGATAAACTTCTTCATCATAAACTTAGACCCTGGCCATCTGTCAGAGCACTATGATACTCCAAGGCTCTAGAGATCCCTGGACTTCTATTAGCATTAACAGTTATTATAATACATTAAGTGGGAATTAATAAGCATGGGAGGTTTCTAGGATCCTTGTTCTAGTGTACTTCTCTAGAATTAGTATTTATTAAATACATATCTACACATTTCACCATTTTCTGCCTTTTGCTTCTTTGAAGAAACTTTCTTCTTTCCTGATCCACTTTCTTGTTTAGTCTCTTGCTGGAGGGGTAATGATTCTTGCTTTTTTGAAGGTGCCATAAGAGTTTCCACCTTTTTATCCTGGTCATCTTTATTGAAAATAAATGAAAGCCATCATTGAAAACAATGTAAAACATTCAATTACTAATGAATAATTAGTAAACACAGAAGATTCAATAAATGAGTAAGCCCCAGAATGCTTTACCTTCAAATTTTTAAACTCTCTAGTAACATCACTCTAGCTTTCTTACTCTGTTATATCTGTCTTTAACTTCATCAAGACTTCTTAGTACTTGCTCCTTCTTTTATAACCCATTTTTCAGACACTCTTAATCCTACTACGGGCATGCTCAAATCTCTACCATTTAAAAAATAAAACCCCACCACTGTAATTCCTACCTTCCCACATCCATTTCCTTATAATGATATAAGAATGATCTGTACTTCCTTTTCTACCAATCATTTCTCAACTAAGTGAGACCTGATTTTTATCTCCTCCATTATATCCATGAAAGGATTTACACAGCAACCTAGTGTCCCAAACACCCACTCTATCAATATTCTTTAATTTTTCCTTGACTATTTCTCATTACTACTGATCTCTACCCTCTTTAAAATTCTCTCTTCATTAGGCTAAGTGAAATCAGACAGTCACAAAACAACAAATATGATTTGACTTATATGAAGTACCCAGAGTAGTCAAATTCACAGAAACAGAAAGTAGAATGATGGCTGCCAAGGGCTGGGGAGAGAGGGTAAAGGAGGAATTATTGTTTAATGGGTACATAATTTCTGTTGGGAAAGATAAAAAAGTTCTTGAGACAACTGGTGGTGATGGTTGCACAAGAATATAAATGTATTTAATGCCACTATATGCACTTAAAAACGGTTAAAACAGTAAATATTATTTTACCAAAATAAAATTTAAAATTCTCTATCAGCTCCCATAATTCTTTCTTACATTTCAAATATTCCCTTTCAGACTCTTGTGAGCCACTCTTGCAAAATACTTCATATGCTCGTATTCTTCAGGGTAATGTCTTTAATGTAAATAATTTCCTTGGATGCTCTTATCTACACCTATGTCTCCAACTACTACTTTTTATGCTTAAGGCTTCTGAATCTATATTCTAGTCTTATGCCTCTCCTTACACAACCTGTTGCATCCTAAATTGCTCCTATGTAAGTGGCCCCCCAGAAAAACCTGAAACAAACTGGAAGCATTTCTCCTCTCCATACACATTCATTCTCTTGCCAATCTTAGTGCTACCAACCACCTCCCAATCAGGGGTTGACAAACTTTTTCTATAAAGGGCCAAACATTACATAGGTTAGGTTCTGTAGACCATACAGACTCTGTCAAAATTATTCATCAGCTGTTGGCAGCATGAAAGTCAGTCACAGACATATGTTAATGAGTGAGTGTGGCTGCATTCAAAAACACTTTAAATAAAGTGGATGAGGAGGTTTGAATTTCATATAATTTTCACATTTAACAAAATACTGTTATTCTTTGAATTTTTTTCAAAACATTTAAAATGTAAAAACTATTCCTGGATCATGGGCCATGTAAAACAGGAAGCAGGTCAGATTTGGCACAAAGGTTTTTAGTATGCCAATCTTGAGAAATTTAGAACTTCAGTAATTAGCTTTGATATTGCATTCTCCTTCATCTGTCATACTTAATCTAGTAAGATTAGTCATATTGATTTACTTCGTACACCTCTCTAACCTACTTTCTTTTCTTTTTTCTTGCCCCCCCCCGCCCCGCCCCGAAGTAGGCTCCATGCTCAATGTGTGGCTTGAACTCAGGACCCTGAGATCAGGAGTCAGATGATCGACCAACTGAGCCAGCCAGGCATCCATCTCTCTAATCAACTCTGTATTTCTTCTGTCACTACCATAGCTCAGTCCTCCTATTTGACTTTGTAAAATAACCTCTTAACTAGTCTATATACATAATAAAACTTGCTCTCAAGTTCTGCCAAAGATATAGTTCTAAAATATAAATATGACCATGTAAACTGACCTGCTTGAACTATAACATCCCGCTCCTTAACAGTGTATACAAAAACCATCACAATCTACCACCAGCATATCTTTTCATCTTTGTTTACTACCACTCCCAACCTTTAATTTCATGGTTCAACAATACACTGTATTCTTATCTTTGAGCCTTTCTACATGATATCCTGCCAGCATGGAATGAGATCCACTAGTTGCTTGATAAAGGTCAAGTGAGTCATTCGGGAAATCTCAGGCACTGCCTCCTCATAAAGCTCTTCACCCCAGTCCCCATAAGTAATAGTCCTTTATGCTTCTTGCAGTTCTTCTGTATTTCATGTATCTCTTCCACAAGTCACATTTTATTATTGGCTTACATGTCCTTCTCCTCCACTAAAACAGAGGTGCTTACTCATTTCTCTAGTACCATGCCTTAATCATGCCGGCAAACAAATATTTAGAATCCAATATAACTGGGGATCCCTGGGTGGCTCAGCGGTTTGGCGCCTGCCTTCAGACCAGGGCATGATCCTGGAGTCCTGGGATCGAGTCCCACAGGGCTTCCTGCATGAAGCCTGCTTCTCCCTCTGCCTGTGTCTCTGTCTCTCTCATGAATAAATAAAATCTTTAAAAAATAATAAAATAAAATCCAATATAACTAATTTAGTACTCCACAAGACACACAAACAAGTTAATGTTAAACACAAGTCCTTTCATACAAACTGCAGTTTCACACATCATGACACCATTTCTTATGTGCTTTCCATTATATTTGCTTTTTGTTTTGTCTTGTTTATTAGTAGGCTCCATAGCCAGTGTAGAGCCTAATGTGGGGTTCAAACTCACAACCCCGAGATTAAGATGTGAGCTGAGATCAAGTAGGATGCTCAATGGACTGAGCCATCCAGGCATCCCTCCATTACATCTGTTAACCCCTCTAACTGGAATACCCTTATCCCACCGATCCCCTAACACCCAAAACTCTAGCTAGTACTTACGTTAACATCTAAATTAATTTCAGGCATCACATCCTCTAGGTGATCCATCCACCTTAGAACTATTACACTGGTTATACATTGGTATTACATACCAAGATTATTATTCTAAACATTTTATAAGAGGGGTGCCTGGCTGGCTCAGTTAGTGGAACATGCAACTCTTGATCTCAGGGTCATAAGTTCAAGCCCCATGATGGGCATGGAGGCTACTTAATTTAAAAAAAAAAAAAAACTGAAATAAGTATTTTACAGTAACTATGTTCATGTCCACAGCTTAAAAATGCACTACTTTCATCTCTGTAGTCCTAGTACCTAGTATAATCCTAGTATAAAATAACTACATGATAAATGTTTAATCAAAGGCAAAAAATGATATCTAATTTATCTTTTCATCTTTAATTCTTATCACACTAATTAGAAAATATTGGTTGAAATAAATGTAAAATTCTAACTGCTGCTATTTATAGGTCCTTAGTTGTGTTAGTAAAACAGCTGGATTTTATATATTTCCATTTAATGTATTTTCTATGTTTCTAATAGAAGTTGTAGTTTTAAATGCTATTTTATGATCAATACTAATTATTTTATCAGCAATTGATGCAAATGAAAGCAAACATATATAGTGAAAATGACAGTGTTCTTGGTTTTTAACTCAGGATTTAATATAGTGGACACACCTAACAAACTATCTAAATTTCAAGTTCTAAAGTTATTAAAACTAATATAATCATATAATAAAGTTAAAAAGATTATAATACCGCTTCCATTTTTAGACTTCTTCTGTCCTGGTTTCTTCTTTGAGGCAGCTGCTTCAGAGGGGGGTGTCGGCTGTTTAGTAACTGGGACAGGTTCTACTTTTTTGCCTGGAATCTTTGACACATCACTTTCTTTGGTGACCTGCTCTTCTAGTACAGGCTTGTGTTTCTTCTCCTTCTTCTTTCTTTCTCTGACACTACTTGAAGTTTCAACTACATTCAGTGGAACAGGTACAACTTGCTCATCTTCTACAGCCAAGGCATCAGATAATTTAAAGTCCCGGGGTACACTCTCAGAATCAGATTCATGGAGGTTCCCATTCTGGATCTCTTTCTTTTTATTCTTTTTCTTTTCTGCCTTCTTTTTATCTGTTTTGGTAGGAATAAGCTTTTGTTCTCTTTTCTGCTTTGCAAGAACTTCATCATATAATGTTTCTTTCATGAAAAGCCAGAAGAAGAGGAAAATTACTGTAATAACTACTGAAGGAATAAGGACAATAAAATATGTTGACTCATAAAACTCCATGGTGCTTTTGTTAATGTAATTCTGTAAAACCTAAATGTGGGAAAGAGAAAAAAACAATCTCGAGTCAGTATTATAAAAATTAAACACGCAAAACTGCTTTTGAAAGTATTTCAGATCTAACCTGGTGTATAAATCTAAATAGGTTAATTTAAATCACACAATTATTTGCCACCTACAATTCAAATATACTATGAAAGAAAAATTTAGTTTAATAACTAAAAAGAGTGTACACATCCTTCTACTTTTAAATCATGTGAACAGATCCTAATGGGAGGAAAAGAACCTAGACACCCATTACTTTTTTCTCCAAGTATCAACTTTTGACATTTTATTAGTATATGGCTTTTTTCCTTTTATTGCACATTGATTAGTACAACTATATGTAGAAATAGAAGAACTATTACCAAATATTGGGTATTTATTAAAAGTACCATACTTTTAACAGAAAAAAAAAAAAGAAATAGAGGTTGCTCATTCCTTCATTTAGAGATTTAAGCTCTTCACAAACTCCTAGCACCTTCATTTCAGGGACGAACCGCCTCATGATATAATGGGATACAGCACAGACATGGAGATATAATAAAGTGAAAATCAAAATGTTAGGTTGTGTCATTTGGTATTAAAATTATAAATGAGGGATCCCTGGGTGGCGCAGCGGTTTGGCGCCTGCCTTTGGCCCAGGGCGCGATCCTGGAGACCCCGGATCGAATCCCACGTCGGGCTCCCGGTGCATGGAGCCTGCTTCTCCCTCTGCCTGTGTCTCTGCCTCTCTCTCTCTGTGTGTGTGACTATCATATATCATAAATAAATAAACATTTAAAAAAAAAAAAAGAACACTAGGAACATCTCTTAAAAAAATAAAATAAATAAAATAAAATTATAAATGAGATGCTTTTCTCCATTTTTGTTCATGGTACTCCTTACTGCAACAAAGTATATACTGCAAAAACAAAGCTGGCCCTCAAAATATTTCCCAAATGCTAAAAGATGAAAGAAGACCTCCCTCTTCAATAGAGAATAAGTCCTACTTTTAGATTAACCCAATAGCTACAGAATATAATGGTATGAACTGATTACCCAGATCTACCTCAAATACAGACACTACAATCCCTCATTCTGAAGGATAGTTATAGCTAAAATTAAACCTCAAAGTAAGAATGATTCTTATGTTTAGATATCAATATTCCTATAAGTAGATATAAGCCACATAAATATGGTTTATATTCTTATAATGCATATCAAATTTATTATGGAAAAAGACAAGGTATGTAATTCAGATGAAATTAAGCCTGTGAACATGCTTAAGATAAAGCTACTTAAATACAACTTTTGTCCTTTAAATGTATAAATGAATCTGAGAATTTTAAATTTTTTAATTATCCATCTTAAGTCTCAAAAAAAAAGGTAATGATTAAAGAAACAAAATCCTACCTAAACAGAGGAATCACTGTAAGAATTATTTTAGATCTTATAAAAAAATCAGCTTTAAAGCTGAATAAATATCACAAGACTTCACCAAAACCATTTTAAGAGGACTTGAATTTTCTAAGACAAAATAAAGCTATTCATAGTGGTCTCTACTGCCAGATAGAAAGACCTAGAAATTCTATACTGATAACATAATAAATGATTTAGCCTTTCAACTTGGTTATAACTCATAATACATGTGGAATATACTTTTTTTCAAGTTACACCAGCAATGACCTAAGTCTGAAAATAGCCAGAAATGGAACCTGAAAACAAAGCTGTTTATTAGGCACACTCTTGGTCTTTATGATTAAAACAGCATTTGTTAACATTTTATACTTCCACAAGCAATTTTTTAATGATATTAACAGAACCCTAGACTTAGGCAAAGTCTTAACAAGTTGAAGGGGAACAGAAATCATGTGCTAATAAAATACTAAAAGAAATTTTATACAGAATTGTTTTTCCCTTATAAAGCATGAACTCTCCAGGTTTTCAATCAATTAGACATATATTACTGTGTGTCTAAATGTTACCAGTCAACCAGAAATGCTTTCAACAAGCAGAGACCAAGTTTTTTGTTTTTTATTTAACATTATCATCCATAGGCTACACATAACCTGTCCAACTTAGCTGGGGAATTAGAAGGAGAAAAAGGACAAAACGAGTTAGAACTCAGATTTTTAATTTGGGGAAGAAAAGACGCAAAGTTACTTAGCAGCAGCCACAGATGCTGAAAAAAAGGTCATGTCAAAGTCAAAGATCTTGATGAACAGCAAACTGCAGCCATGTGCAGCTTAGGTTTTAGGAAAGCAAGGAGAGCAAAAGGCAAACATTCAGGGAAAAGAGAAGCCATGAGACCACAAGAACTCTGAAACAGTTTCCTCAAATGTTCTGATGATTTTCTGATTTCCTTTTCCAGGTCCCATATAAGCCTGGAAGAATCAGGATTCTCATCTTTGGATTTTCAGGAAATGCCCTTCACACAATTCAATTCACCCTGTCTTGAACTTGTTTTCCACATCTAGAGGAGCCCAATCAGAAGACCAAGACAAATTTAAAGTCAAGAAAATGCTTATGTTTCTTTAATCCAATAATCCTGATTCTTTAACCCAAAACACTTGCAAGGAAAAGTACATATAAAGATGTTCACAGCAACATTATATACGAAAAATAAAGAGACAGACATAAAACATTCAACATCCGAATGGGTTCAACTAGCAAATATCAACTCAATAAAATATTGCTTTTAAAACTGTAAATATTTTTAAAAATTAAATAAGATTTTTATCTAATTCAATTCAATAAAACTAAATAGTCAAAATCATAATTTTACTTGTATGATCAAAACATTTTATGTATAACAGGGTATATCAAGATCATTAGAGTTGTACCAGAATCATGGGTGGTCTCACCTGCTTTAATATTTTAGTTTTACACCTTGTCTTTTTAAAAAAGGAATCCACAAAATGTTTAATACTTAGCTTATTTTTTAAAATGGCAAATGAGTAAGTACCACAAAAATCAATAATAAACTTTAATTTCACATTATATACATGGGTAGAAGAATAATATAAGGAGAGGAGTGCCTGAGTGACTTAGCCAGTTGAGCACCTGACTCTTACTAGACTCAGCTCAGGTCATGATTTCAGGGTAGTGAGATCAAGAGGCATAGCACTCCAGGCTCAGCAAGGACTCTGAGATTCTCTCCTTTTTCCTCTCCACCCCACCTCAAGTACATACACGCACAGGCTCTCAAATAAATAAAGTTTTTTGAAAAAGTAACATAAAGAGGGTAAAGAGGCAAAAAGGAACTGGGAATGAAATCCAGAAAAAACAGAGAAGAGCAAAGGCAGGAATAGATTTTAGGTGGGGGCAGGGGGTAACAATGGAAAAAATAAAAAGAAGGGGTAGGAGAGGATGCAACAAAGTTAATTTTTAGCTCAAGGTGATACTACTCAAGTTGCTAAAATTTTCTCAGTCTGCAATTTGCAACTCAATGTAATGTTTGAGTTAATAAAACATGGAGACAAGCAGCAACTCAGGTTTTGAGATGACAGCAAAAGTCACTAATATTAATAATTGCTCCCATATTCTATTTCCTTTGTAATATTAAGAGCCTTGAACCTAATCATACCTTAAACCTTAATAAATTCCAATCTGAATGTAATTAACAGCCAAGAGTAGACAACTAAAGCAGGACCGAAATAACCATGGAATCATAGGAAATGGAGTTCAAACTATTCTCAAACCACATTCCAAGCCAGTGGCTTTCATATTTTATTTAGACATACACCCTTAAGAAACTGATCAAACATCAGTGCACTTTCTCAAAAGTGTAACATGCTAAGGTGTACATATAATTCAGAAGGTTCCTGGACTCCCTAAGGGGTATGCATGAATCCCACATTTAAAATCCTGCTCTAGAGTAAGAAACGAAGAGTTTTTATCCCTCCCCCACTGATAAAGGACTTAAATTTTTTTTAAGTTAACAGAATGAAGAAACAATATATATAAATTGTTTCATCTGAGTATTATGAATGCTAATCAAATAATTTTAAGATGCCATTTACTTGTCTTCTTATAACTTAATTTGTTCAGACAAAAATTGAACGGCATTACTCAGTTAAATCTTGTAAATTTCTCAGAAGACTCAAAAACCTTTTTATATTAATAATGTAAAACCTGAAACTTTAAATGATATAAAATCTAGGAGCAATTATTACAATTTCAACCAAACTGCTTAATCAAAAAGGATAAAACTACATACTTAATAACAATAGATTGTTTATAATGATAAAGCAATGAAATTATCTAAGTGTGGGACATCTACAAAAACATCACATATTTAAACATCACACCATTTGGGGCACCTGAGTGGCAAAGTCCACTGAGAATGGACTGCTCAGATCATAATCCCAGGGTGGTAAAATGGAGCCTGGCTCTGCACTCAGCGCGTAGTCTGAGACTCCCTCACTCTGTCCTTCCCCCTGGCATGCTCACCTTCTCTCTCTCTAAAATAAATAAATCTTTAAAAAAAAAATCACACTATTTAAAATAATGGACAGTGTAATACAGCAAAATACAATAACAAAAAAGCTAAAAATTACATTGAGCAAAATTATATACATATAGATAACCTGAGGTTATATAGAAAAGGAGAAATCATTTTTTGGAGTGAGATTACAAATATTTTTAATATACAGCTGACACTCTAACACAGGTTTCAACTGTGTAGGTCTTTACAAGCAGCTTTTTTTCAATACAAACTTTCATTACCAGTAAATATAACACAGTGCGGTAAATGTATTTTCTCTTCCTTACTATTATCTGAATATTTTCTTTAGCTTTCTTTACTGTAAGAATACAGTACATAATCATATATTACACAAAATATGTTAACTCTTATCAAGAAGGCTCCTAGTCAACAATAGGCTATTAGTAGTTAAGTTTTGGGGCAGTCAAGTTAAACGTAGATTTTCAACTGCCTCTAACCCCTGCATAACTGTTCAACTTTTTAAATTTTTTCTACATTAAAACAGATTTAACCATCTTGAATGCCCATTACAGTCTTAAAGGTTTAAGTAAACACAAATGAAAAGGAATTGCTTACATGTTACAAGGAGGGAAAACTAAAGCAATTTGATCAGTATATTACTGAATCTCAATTTCAATGTAAGATTTTGAATTCTACTTTCTTACTACCGTAGCATTTCAGTTACTCTTGCTTCAGCCATCATTTTGTTTAAACTAAAAAGATTTAAAACAAAAAATTTATTTTATAAATTCTGTTGTAAATTGATAAAATGACGTCAACTGGGATGACTCAAAGAACTACTAGGAAAAATACAACAAAATTTAGACTAAATTCCAAACAAACTGAAAGTCAAATTTTTTCCACTGATGTACACCAAACAACATACTAGTAAGCAGGCATATTTGTAAAAAAGTAATCAACTGAGGGAAAGGCAGTTTTCAACCCAGGAATACTAAATTTCTATATAAATCAGTACAGTCTGGACAACTAAATGAACACACCTTTAAAATATAGAGACACTCTCAGATTAGCTTACAGAAACTTTATACAATATACAACATAGTTAAAATTTTGTAAGTAGCTGTGAAACAAGCCTAAACTGAAAACTTTTATTACAGTTTTTGTAAAAATAGTGTTCTTAAGTAAAAAAGAAATCTATCTGTAACCTGACCACACTGAATTGAAATAGTATGCATTCCAAACATACCATTACTCATACCATGTTTCCCTTCCTTCAAATCCATGATATCTAACATTGTTTTTTAAGTGAACAAGTTAATCTTTCTATGAAAATGGTTTTTAGAAAGTACAATGATAAAAAGTCTATTATTGGTAGACAAGTTATCATTTAATCAAATTTCCATTCTACAACAGAAGTACCTATAATATTTTCTGAACTCTTCTTGCTAAAATTTAAGAGTAGGCATTGTGTTGTGGCTAACCTTCTAATACAGTATGCATGCTATAGTATTGATATATCCTAAGCAAAAATAAATTTTAAGACCAATGAATAGCAATATAATAAAGCACTAAAGTGAAATTGAGAGTCCTGACTTTTGATTTTAATCTGCCTTGGCTCCAGGGGTCTTTTCTTACAAAGCTCTTAAGGTCCAAAAAACCTGCATTATCTCAGAATACAAAGCCAAAAAATTTAAGTGGTCTCAAGATGATGGTGCTCACAAGTGCCTGTGACCAGAAGTAAATGCACATTCCCTCTGGTGGAATGCCCTCCCAAGTGCAAAGCTCAATATTTCCCAAGACTGTCATCCAGATAAGAGCTAACAATCCAAAATGACAGAACACAAAATAAGCCACCATGAGCAACAGTCAACAAAAAAACAAAATAAGAAATTAGATCCCTAAAGATTTAAGATACTGTAACCAATAAATTACCACATACCCACATAAACAAGAAAGAGGGAATTGTGAAAATAAGCAAAGAACTGAAACTACCAAAAGTAACTGGGTAGGTGTAAATTAGAACTTCTACAAATAAAAATATAATAAAAATATTAAATTTAATGGATAAGTAAAACATGGATGCAAGGAAGCCAATTAAAATTACTATCTCACTCAACCAAACAGATCTGATGATAATGAATTAAGTCAATGCAGATAGAGACACTTGGGTGGAATTAAGGATGAGGCAACGCTCAGAGCCTAGTAAAAAGCAAAGGAAGAAACTACTACAATTCATTTCTAGCTTGGAAGAATCCATAAATGATAAAATCACTTGCCAACATCAAGAATACAGGAGTAGGTTCATGTCTGGGAGTTTTAGATACGATTTTGAAGAATATAAAGCATAACCAGCTACAGAAGATCAGCAGTCAATTGAGACAAAATCAGCAGTAAGAAGTTACCACAGGTTCTAAATCATAAACCAAAAAAGTCATTTTTCAAAAAAAAAAAAATCCTATCTCACCTCCTCCCTACTATCCAATCTAAAAAACTTTGCCTTGTCCTTTGCATAAATCTTCACTTATCCTTCAAAAACTAGCTCAAATCATTATCTATGATATTATCTTTTTAACTATGGTCTTCCATAATAAGCTGTCATTCATTCATACAGTTACCTGGCACCAATTATATGTCAGCACTGTTCTCTAGGGTTTTCTGAATAAAAAAAGTTAAAAAAAAAAAAAAAGCCACAATCCCTGCCCTTTTATGGCCATCATTCTACTATAGGGAAGACAGGCCAGCAATTAATTTACAGTATAGGAGACAGGAAAATACATGGTATGTTCGAGCAAGAATAACTGTAATTCAAGTATAATAAACAAGATTAAAAGTAGATGAAGTTAAAGAGATGATCTGAAGTGGGCAGGAGCAGTGAACACCATGTACTTTCTTAACTGTAAAGACTATTGCTTGGGCTTTGAGTAATATGGGAAACTAGTGGAGGGTTCTGAATAGAAAATATGTAGGGGAGGCTGAAAGGGAAAATTGTTAAGAGATGAATGTAATAATCTAAGCAAGAGATGACTAGAGCAAGTTGGTGGCATGGGGGGTATTAAAAAGTTGTTAAATTATATACATTTTGAAGGTTGAGACAAGATGATCTGCTGAGGACTAAAATGTGGGGCGTGAGAGAACAAGTAAAAATAAAGCCAACTCCAAAGATTTTAGACTATGCCAAAGACAACAGAACTGCCCTTTACTGAGATGAGGGAAATATGGAAAGGAGATGATTAGGGCTGAAGATCAGGAAATAGGTTTTAGACAGGTGGAGATGTCCAGGAGACAGCTAAAAAAAAATCAGTATGTGACAGGTGAGACATGCAAGCTGAAAATACAAATTTAGGAGTGTTCAGTATTAATTATACCTAAGGCAATTAAAGAAAATTAGGAGTACGCTACCCTGGTGGCTAAATGAACAGTGTATGAAGGAGAGATCAATCAACTTTATCAAACGGTGTTGGTAATAAAGTACGACAAAACATAGAAAGTGACTGTTGGATTTTGCAACACAGACATCAGTGATGATTTCTGGCCAAAGGCAGTAGAGTAGCTGTGATCAAAACTGAAATGACTTCATCTGTGAGAATGCCAGCAAGTGTGGACAACTCTTTGGAGGAGTTTCTACGAAAAGAAATGAAATGGAAGAAGCTAGAAGGAAATATGAGCCTGAGAGTTTGATTTTTAAAAACAGAAGAAATTACAGCATGCTAATATGCTGACAAAGATGATCCAGCAGAAAGAGAAAGATTGATGATGCAAGAGAATGAAGGGCAATGTTTTCAAATGGCAAGAACGAACAGGATTTGGTATACAAGTAGAGAGTGACCTTAGACGGAAGCACAAACTTCTGTAAAAACAGACACAGGCAAGGAAGTAGATACGGTAGAGAAGTTTTGTGAAAATGCTCATCCTTGATGATACTATTTTCTTTTTTTTTTTTTTTGATGCTACTATTTTCTTAATGAAAAGTCCAGAATAAAGGTAAAAATGGTAGTATTAGAGGTCCTATCAAACACATCCCAATTATTATATTGTTAATTTTTTATTCTTTGTAAATTGATTGTCCACTTAAGTTTACAAACATGAATGGAGGGCACCCTGGGTGACTCAGCGGTTTAGTACTGCCTTCAGCCCAGGGTATGATCCCGGGTCTCGAATGAGTCCCACTTCGGGCTCCCTGCATGGAGCCTGCTGAGCCTGCTTCTCCTTCTGCCTGTGTCTCTGCCTGTCTCTGTCTCTCTCTGTGTCTCTCATGAATAAATAAAATCTTTAAAATTAAAAAGGGGGGGGGAATGGAGAATGCTGGATGCTTTAGCAGTGTTGCACAAATTGCTGATATTAAATGAATTCATGATCTTGCTGAGAAAGTTAAGCACAAAGTTATCTATAAAACAGAGCATAAAAACCAAACATGAGTCTCCAAGTGGTTCTACTCTTTCAGCTCAAGTACCATTCCTACAGCTAGTTCCCTTTTCCTAAAATCCTAGAGTACTTATTCTTCATGTATACATTTACAGAATTCTGTGACATAGGAGAAAGTCTAACAATTAAAGGGAGACTGTAATCTACTGCAGTGTGATATAGATAAAAGGACAGATAATAACACAACTCAAAATATAAAACAGATCCAAATAGACATTTAGTGTACTATATGTTATTTCAAGCCAATAGAGGAGGGCTAGATCATTTACATCAAATGAAGACATCAAAGTTTTATTTTATTTTTTTAAAGATTATTTATTCATAGAGACAGACACACACACACACACAGAGAGAGAGAGAGAGAGAGAGAGAGAGAGAGGCAGAGACACAGGCAGAGGGAGAAGCAGGCTCCATGCAGGGAGCCTGAGGTGGGACTCGATCCAGGGTCTCCAGGATCACGCCCTAGGCTGCAGGCGGCGCTAAACCGCTGCGCCACCTGGGCTGCCATCAGACAAGGTTTTAAATATAAGAAAATGTATAAAGTACTAAAGAAAACAAGAAAATAAGACTCACCTCATTTTGTACAGTGGTATGTATATGGTTAAAAGTTTACAAGTGTATTACACCTGAAATAAGAATTTTTTAAAACTTGATTCTACAAATCAAGAAAAATACACCAGTGAGAAAAATCAAGGCATTAGCTGCTTCCTGGAACAGCCATCAAAATACAAAAACTCATCTAAGTTTCCATTCTCTAGTCAGTTGCTACACAGAAAGTATAATGGCCCCAGAGTCCACAGTAAAACTATAAATTGATCTTTTAAAATAAGAGGAAAAAAGAATTCAAAGTAACAAAAAGATAAGCCAGTAAATGAAACAATGAGTTGCCTGACATGGGAACTCAACTAACAACAGCTTTTCTAAAATTAACTTCATAGACTACACTGAAATCTCAAAGCTGTGGTGCAATTTCTCCTTTTAAATTGCAACACACACGGTTATTTCTGTGACTCATACCTTACTAACACACCTCTTATTTCAAGCAATATCCATTCTAAAGTACTGCTACCCCAATCTAAAACAAATCCAACTAATGCCAGAGATGAGTAACAAATCTAATTTCTCCACTAGGCATCACGTCACAATACATGAAGTGGCCAATTTTTTTTAACCAAACTTACTTTTCTTCTTTAATACAAGAGATAAATCAATTTGAACAGCTTTTTTTAAGAAATTAAGAAGGATCTGCATAACTGAACGTTAAACCAGTATCTTCCAGACTTGTGCTTAACCATCAAGTCCAAACTACTCCACTTTCTCAGCAAACAACCTTGCTCATTTCAAAACATCACAACAGGTGATAATCTGGTTAAAAGTTTATGTCTGTAAAGAAATCTAACTTTTTTTATATACTTTTTTTAATTGTTTTATTTATTTATGATAGTCACAGAGAGAGAGAGAGAGAGAGAGAGAGAGAGAGAGAGGCAGAGACACAGGCAGAGGGAGAAGCAGGCTCCATGCACCAGGAGCCTGATGTGGGATTCGATCTCAGGTCTCCAGGATCGCGCCCTGGGCCAAAGGCAGGCGCTAAACTGCTGCGCCACCCAGGGATCCCCAAGAAATCTAACTTTTGATAATTAAATCAAAAACTTTAATGCCAACAGCACACTTTAAATATGCAGTATTTCAAGTAGGCTCCACACCCAGCATGGAACCCAATGCAGGGCTTGAACTCACAACCCCAAAATCAAGACTCGAGCTGAGATCAAGAATCAGATGCTCAACCAACTGAGCCACCTAGGTTAGGTGCCCCAAATACTCAATATTTCAAATCAATATATAATTTCTAAAGACAAGAACATAACTCATCAAAACTGTTCAAAAATTAACATTAAAACATGAAATTCACATCAATAATGTAACTATAAAATACTTATACCATATAGAGAAGACTTCCTTCCCCTAACGTCTACAATCTTGACCTACCTTTATTTTTACTACAAGATTTTTGGATTAGAAATTACCATCTAATCCAATTAACCATTCAAAGGTTGGACCCAGCTGAATGGTAAGTTTCTGCTTGAAACCCTGGAATAAGCACTTCCCATTAGCCCTTTTTATATATTTTGAAAGCTGTTAGAACATTTTTCCTAGTTATGATCCAAAATCTTATCTCCCTGTAACTTCTTCAACGGTTCTACTTCTTCCTAACCTCACCAAATAGGTCCAATCCCACCACCAAAAAGTCGTTCTAATAAATGATGTCTGGTATCAATTCAATTTATCAGCAAACAGAAAACTTCTTCAAAACCTGTCATCCCTTAGAAAAGCCTGACTAGAGTGTTAAAGTTGAACATAACAGGCTGATAAAATAATGCTACAGTGTATCACCTTAGGTCACTCAACAACAAAAATACTAAAACAAAA
Organism: Nyctereutes procyonoides; assembly: GCF_905146905.1. Classification (NCBI taxonomy): domain Eukaryota; kingdom Metazoa; phylum Chordata; class Mammalia; order Carnivora; family Canidae; genus Nyctereutes; species Nyctereutes procyonoides. The sequence continues at coordinate 41,254,506 of NW_026575139.1, forward strand.
TGTTGTATTTATTCTTGCCTATTCCCAGGAAAGACATAACACTAAAAAACATCATTTCACAAACTAAACATGAAATGCAAATGATGAGACAAGAATGCCAAATATTAAACAAAAAGACTGAGGGAAATACTGAAAAAGCTTCAAAAGCTTCACTTAATGAAAACAAGAATTTGCCCAAGAACAGCCAAGTAGAGGAAACAGACCAAATTCATATGAAAACTTCAGTATATAATCAACGGGCCATTTCAAATCAAGATGTAAAAAATATAGATTATTTAATGAGTAGTACTGACACAAATAACAGCCATTTTCAGGGGAAAATAAGCCATCAATAATACACCTCAATAATACATGAATCAAAGTTTTAAAGGGTAAAAAATTAAACCATGAAGAACTAGAAGACACAAGTGTATTTCTTTGCATTTTAAAGTAATCCTTGTCAAAGACTTTTCTGTGTCTCATGTAAAACCAAGCACCATAAAGGAAAAGACTGAGAAATCTCACTAGAAAACATCATAAAGATTTTTATGGCAAAAGAAAAATGACTAAATCCCTAAACTGGTGAAAGTCTGACTGCTTTACCTTACAAACATCACTTAAAATGTGATGAAAATAAACCCGAAAAGGTTAAACCCAAAGGACATGTTTTAAAGGTTCTCAAAGGAAATAACGATATCCAATAAATATGTTTTAAAAAATGCAACCTCAGTCACATTAAAAAAAAATTCAAGTTTCTACTTAGGTTGGCAGGGCAGGAAAAAGCGGATATGAGGAATTACAAAGGGGTACAAGGTGATGCATATATGTTCATTATCATGTTGTGGTAGTTTCAGCAATGTACACCTGTCAAAACTTATCACATTATACACTTTAAATGTATGTAGTTTATTGTGTGTAGATTATAAAATAAAATCAATTTGAACAGCTTTTTAAAGAAATTTGATAAAGCTGCCTAAAAAAAAAAAAATCAGGCATGGGACACAAAGTACGAAACCCAGTATTTTCATTTAGTGTTAGTTTGATTATAACTAGTGTAATCTCCTTAGAGAGAAATTTGGAGAAATCTTTAAGTATAAAAACAGTGCATAATCCCTGACAGGGAAAATTATGCCTTTCCTAGAAAAACTACTAGGAAAAAAAAAAAGAAAAACTACTAGATATCTATATTCTACAGTTAAGATCACACAAGTAGACGATATACCCAAGAGTGTTCACTTAGCAATGTAACTTTGTAAAAAATAAAAAGGACTGTATGTCCAGCATTAGGAAATGACTAAGCCTGTAGAAGAGCTTCACGTGTAATATGGTAAGACATTTAAAAGAAATATTGTACATAAATCAAACATATATAAAATGTAAGTTGCAGAAAGTATAGAAAGAAAATTGTCTTTTATGGGACAGAGTCATGCTCATACATGCTTAGAAAACATTTAAGACACATCAGAAACAGATAACTCTATGGTGATTTCTGAGTACTTTTCTTGGTAACTTTTTGCTTTATATCCTTCAGAATGTTTACATTTTTCCATCATGCACACGTAATACTTTTATAACACAATTGAAATTTAATTATATTTTTAAATTTTGAACTAATTATGACCTAAAATCAAATTGAAGAATCCATGTTTAGCATTATGAGCAAAAACTCTTCCAATTATATATAACAAAAATTGTTTTGCTCTAAAATAGGCAAGTCTTCTGGTATTTAAGGGAAATTCTAAGAAAGGGGAAAAATCAAACAGGAAATGAAAGTGTTAATAGCCATTTGAGAGAAAGACAGAAGACACTGTGCTGCAGTTGGGAAAATGGAAATGAGATAAATATTAAAACTGAGACTTTCAAGGATTGTACAGTCAGTGAAGGCTAAATTAAGAGGTAGAAATTCCCTATTTATACAAAGAAAAGAAAAACTTTTGAATGGTAGGAAAAGCGGGACAAGCTAACAAAAAAGTTTTCATCAAGATTTTGCAATCATAGGTTCTGAGATTTGCATCCACAGTCTCTGCCAGTCCAGGACATTCCCACTCCTTCGATCAAAAATATTAACACAAAAATGGTGCCAACATCATGAAATTCTCTGGAAAAAAATTCCTCTACCCAGTGTAACCTACACAGTACAGTATTTGCACATACGCTCCTGATGAAGGTAAACTTACAAACAGGGATTATATCCCCAGAATCCCAAATAGAATAATGTGGTGAGAGTATAAAAAAATTTCAGCTGTTGGAAGCATAAAAGAAATCACACGCAAGAATTAAAAACTTATATATATATAAAAAAGACCAGATTAGAAAGAATTGAAGAAACTACAAATTGTGAGTGAGCATCCATACACATATGCACACAGAGAAACACAGACTTTTAAAACTAAATGGACTGATAAGAATAACAGAAGGAGGGGCACCTGGGTGGCTCAGTGGATGAGCATCTGCCTTCAGGTCCTGCATCTGCCCTGGGTCCTGGGAGGGGAGCCTGCTTCTCCCTCTGCCTATGTCTGTCTCTGCCTCTCTCTCTCATGAATAAATAAATAAAAATCTTTAAAAAAAAAAACAGATCTGATAAAAACTGAATGCAGCACAAAAGAATACATTAGAGAAAACATGAAAAAAAATACTAATAGATACAAATGAAAGAATGAGAAAGTGCAAAAGGTCAAATGGCAAGTCAAGGAGAGAAGAGAATCAAGTAAGGTAGTATCTGTTGAGATAATAACAGAATTCTTAAAAACTATTGAAAGATAAGAACCTTCCAATTCTGGAAGGGCAACAAAATCTGAACAGGACAAACATATTTAAACATGTAGTAGTAAAACAATATAACAAAAGATGCAATGATCTTAAAGCAATAGAAAAAAAAAACTATAAAGGAACTAAATTAGACTTACATATTACTCAGCAATAGAAGCCAAAGAATAATGAAATAAAATCTCCATAGAAACAATTCCATTAACACGGAATTCCAGATCCAGCTAAACACTGGAATATCCAGTTTTCAGAAGCAATAAAGACTATCAGCTATAAACTGAACACCAATAAAAAATAAATTTATTATTAAAAAAAAAAGACTATCAGCTATGTGTAACAAAAAAACTGCTGTTGGCAAACAAAAATACTTGATGTGAAATTTAATAATCCAAAACATAGTTTTTGTAAATGAGCAATACTTCCTACCAGAATATGACTGAGAATATTACAAAACACTTTCATTATATTAGGGATTACAGCCGATCTTTTTCTTAATGAACTTCTGAGAAAGCCAAGAAGAAAACTGATAGCAAAAAACTTTCTCTTCCTGGCCCCTCAATTACAGTGTTCAGAGCTTCCAAATACAGAACCATATAAAGTTAGAACGAAATTTCACAGTATTTTGCAATCAAGTGCACCAGAAGTCTGATTATTTTTTCTTTTTTTTAAATATTTATTTATTTACTTATGATAGACATAGAGAGAGAGAGAGAGAGAGAGAGAGAGAGAGGCAGAGACACAGGAGGAGGGAGAAGCAGGCTCCATGCCAGGAGCCCGACGTGGGACTCGATCCCGGGACTCCAGGATCGCACCCTGGGCCAAAGGCAGGAGCCTAACCGCTTAGCCACCCAGGGATCCCCCTGATTATTTTTTTCTAAGACAATACAATCTATTCTTCAGTCTACATTTCAGCTTCTATACTTCTACAGTCTGTATTTCAATTTTTTAAATGTCATTCCACAATTCCTAATTCTTTTACTTAAGAGGAAGATATAAAGTCTATACAAACAGCAAAATTGTGAATAGCAAAATCTTACACATATCCAAACTGCAAGCACATATAAATTGATGGAACTAAAAAAGGGCAAGGCAACTACTTACATGTTTTCATTTTCGTATTTTTCTGCAACAACACTTACATAATAAATTGATTATTAATCCACAGTGATGTTAAACACTTTAAATAATTAAGAAATGTTCCCATTCCCATTTACCAAAATGAAGCAGTATTTGCTTTTACATTCACAATCTTATAAAGTCACCTTTCTTTCAAACTGTACCTTGAGAACCACAGTTTAAAAAAAATTCACTTAAGACTTTACCTACTTCATATACAAGGCTTACTCTACACCACTGGAAGTTTAACATGCCAAATGAGTCTCCTATTGATCTGTACCTTCTCTCTTACTGTCTGTAAGCCCAACACGATGCTCCACAAATAGCACGGCATAAATCTATAGAGGAAAAACAAAAAGTTTCCCTCATGATACAAATAATTTCAAAACAGGGGCACCTGGGTGACTCAGTGATTGAGCATCTGCCCTTGACTCAGGTTATGATCCTGATGTAGTGGGACTGAGTCCCACACTGGGCCCCGGAAAGGGAGTCTGCTTCTCCCTCTGCCTATGTCTCTGCCTCTCTCTCTCTCTCTGTCTCTCATGAATAAATAAATACAATCTTTAAAAAAATTTTTTTCAAAACATAAATAGCTTTATACAGGTAATCCTTATGAGTCCCTCCCTTTGGATTTTCTTTCAAAACAAACCTTCATAAATACAATACACATTAATCCTATCTGTGTTCACTACTACTCTGAAAAAATCAAGGACTTTTAATCACAATATGGACTTCATTATAATGTTCTTGAAGATAAAGACGGAATATATAACAGAAAGTTAAAAATCAAATAGTCCAGCTAAAACTACCATAAACTGGAAGTGGAACTTTTGTATTTTAACACTTAAGCCTGCAACAGCCAAGAAAAAAGAAGTTTTGTTTTGGTTTTTGTTTGCTGTTGATACGATTCTTTTAACTCCCAATAAGCAACCTAAACAACAACAAAAAACAGTGAGAAAAGTTACCTTACTAAGAACAATCTCCAAGAAAAACTCAAGTCTCTGAAATTTTACCAACTGAATTCCCACACTCTTCAAGTTGCTTTATAAATTATCGAATTAACATAATTGAAAACACTGAATAGTAACCTTCAAAATTTATGATTACAAAGCCTCCCTTCCAAACAGAAATATTTAATGCTTCAAAGGTGACCAAATAACAGAAATCTAAAATATAGCCACAAGAAAGCAATCCCATTTATAATAGCACCATTAACAATACTCAGTAAACATAACCAGGAAGTGTGTACACTGAAAGGTGTAAGACAATAAAAGCATTAAAGATACAGATAAACAGAAAGGTATCACATGTTCATGGCATCCATAATGTCCTAGCCTTACATCTATAGATTCAGTGCAGTCTCATCAAAATTCTAATGGTACATCTTATAAAAATAGAAAAAACAATCCTAAATTCATATGGAACCACAAAAGACCCTGAATACCCAAAGCAATCTTGAGAAAGAACAAAGCTGGAAGTATCACACTTCCTGACTTACAACTATACTACAAAGCTATAGTAATCAAAACAGTATGGTAGTAGAATAAAAACAGACATGTGAAGCAATTGAACAGAAACAAGAGCCCAGAAATAAGCTCACACATTATCTCTCTGGTCAACTAACATTAGACAAAGGTGCTAAAAAAACTCAATAGGGAAAAGACAGTCTCTTCAATAAATAGTGCAGAGAAAACTGGATATTCACATGTAAAAGAATGAAACTGAACCCCTAATCTTACAACAGTCACAAACATCAGTTAGAAATGAATTAAAGACTTAAATGTAAAACCCCTACAAGAATAGGACAAAGTTCCTTGACATTGGTGTTGACAGTGATTTTTAGATGGGACACCAAAAGCACAACCAACAAAAACAAAAATCAACAAGACTACATCAAACTAAAAAGCTGCTGCATAGCAAAAGAAACAGCAAAATGAAAAAGCAACCTACAAAATAGGTCCAAAATATATATAAACTATCAAGGAAGGAGTTAATATCCAAATTACATAACTCAATAGCAAAAAAAAAAAAAAATTAATTTAAAAAATGGGCAAAGGATCTGAATGGACATTTTCCCAAAGAGGATATATATAAATGGTCAGATACATGGAAAGGTACTCAATATCACTAGTCATTAGGAAAATGAAAATCAAAACCACAATGATATATCACCTTGCACCTGTCAGAATGGCCATTATCAAAAAGACCAGACAACAAGTGCTGATGAGGATATGAAAATACTTGGTACACTTTTGGTAGAACGTAAATTGGTACATCCACTGTGGAAAACAGTTCCTCAAAAATTAAAAATACTACTACCGGGAATCCCTGGGTGGCTCAGTGGTTTAGCGCCTGCCTTCAGCCCAGGGCATGATCCTGGAGTCCGGGGATTAAGTCCGACATCAGGCTCCCAGCATGGAGCCTGCTTCTCCGTCTACTTCTGTCTCTGTCCCCCCCCCCCCCTTCATAAATAAATAAAATCTTTTAAAAAAAAATACAACTACCATATAATCCAGCAATCCCATTTCTGGGTGTATATTCAATGGAAATGAAATCATTATCTCAAAAAAATAGCTACACCTTCATGTTCACTGGTGCATTATTTACAATAGCTAAAATTGGAAACAACCAAAGTGTCTGTTGAGAGATGAATAGATAATGAAAATGGATAAAGAGGGATTCCTGGGTGGCCCAGCGATTTGAGTGTCTGCCTTCAGCTCAGGGCGTGATCCCAGCCAGGTCTGGGAATCCAGTCCCACACAGAGCTCCCTGTGAGGAGCCTGCTTCTCCCTCTTATGTCTCTGTCTCTCTGCGTGTCTCTCATGAATAAAGAAATTAAATCTTAAAAAAGAAAAAAGAATGGATAAAGAAAACACACACACACACACTGGAATATTAGCCATAAAACAGAAGAAAATCCTACCATTTGCAACATGAATGGACCTTTAGGGCATTATGCCAAGCGAAATAAGTGAGACAGAAAGACAACTACTGTAACATCTCACCTATATGTGGAATCTAAAAAAATAAAATAAAAATAAATAAAAATAAAAACAAAATAAATAAAAAATAAAAAATCCAAACCTGTACATACAGAAAGTAGATTGGTAGTTACAAAGAGACGTGGGAGAATCAGTAAAGGTGGTCAAAGGATACTAGCTTCCAATTACAAGATGAGTATGTTCTGGAGATCTAATGTACAACATGGTGACTACAGTTAACAATACTCTATTACATACCGGAAGTTGCTAAAAAGAGTGAATCTTAAGAGTTTTCACCCAGAAACAAAAAACACTATATGAGGTGATGGATATGTTTACTAACCTTATTGTGATAATCATTTGGCAAAATATATGTATATCAAATCATTACACTCTACACCTTAAATTTACCTAATGTTATGTCAATTACATCTCAGTAATGCTGGAAAAAATAAATAAAATAAAATATAGCCAAAAGAAAATGTTCCAATCCTATGGATACCCTGTTCTGCAGACAGTTCTTAGAAACTTATGTTTACACAACCTTAGATACTGCTTTCAAAAGACAGTAAGTACATAGCTGCCACAATCCTAAATTTCAAGATCCATGAAAGACTTCTATTTTAATTACAAGATGCCTGAGAGGTTTTTTAAGCTATACTGATTCCTTTTTTAAGATTTTATTTATTCATGAGAGACACAGAGAGAGAGAGGCAGAGACATAGGCAGAGGGAGAGGTACCCTGCCTGAAGAGTTTAAAAAAAAAAAAAAAATAAAACACTCATGTATTGAACATAGCAGGAAGTAGCCAAACTAAAATTGGTAAACTTATTGTGGATAAATCCTGACAGTGTCACTAAAAAATTTAAGTGTATCAAAAGTCATTCACTATAAAAGAGTCATTACAATGCCTTTGAGACAAAAGGCTTACTGAATCAGGAAAACCCAATACACATTATAGAATATCTGATTTTAGCAGAACAGTTGATAAAGTAAACAAGCTATCCCTGGAGACAAAATAGGAAAATACTGAACATGGCTGAATGGTAGTACAAATCAGTTAAATGTTAAAAGATTAAATGATCGTTATCTCAAAGTTGCCATCTAATGGTTAAATGATTAAATGATCATATCCCAAAGTCGCCAGTTAATGGTTTAGAAAATGTTTTAATAACATATCAAAAGACTGTTCTTTGCCTGAACTTACTAACATTTTAATCAATTTTTTGGATAGTAATATTTGCCAGTCTATAATGATGTGAATGTAAGAATATTTCAAAAGAGAAAAACAAAGGATAAACCAACTAAATAATATTTCATAAAAGATTTTGAGGGTACTTGGGTGGCCCAGTTGGTTAAGCATCCAACTCTTGATTTTGGCTCAGGTCATGATCTCACAGTGGTGAGGTCAAGCCCAAAACAGGCTCCACACTCAGAGGGGAGTCTGCTTGAGATTCTCCCTCTCCCTCTGCTCCTCCCCCCACTCACACTCACTCTCTAAAATAAATAAATCTTTTTTAAAAAAAAAGATTTTTATTTTCTACTTTGCCACCAAATTCTTTTAGTCCCCTAGCTGAAACAGCAGAAATTCCAAGAGCTAGTTTAGATAAGGAAGGATACAACATTATTTCAGTCTACAGACTTACCTCACATAATTGTTCAGTTAACTAGTTTTCATCAAAATGGCTCTTGAAAAGTACTTTACTTTCCTTAAGATTTTATTTATTTGAGACAGAGAAGAAAGAGAGAGCAAGCACGAGCTGGAGATGAGGCAGACGGAGAGGGAGGAGCAGACTCCATGATGACTAGAGAACCAAACACAGAACTCAATCCCAGGATCCCAGATTCATGACCTGAGCTGAAGGCAGACACCTAACAGACTGAGTCACCCAGGAGCCCCAAAAAGTACTACTTTTCTAACAAGGGCTTTTTTTTTTTTTTTTTGTGGTATTAGTGATTGCTCACCTAAAACACACACAAAATAAATATTCTATAATGAAACTTCAGTATTATTTCAGCTAAACACACAATTTATTCAACATAATGGTTTCCAGTTATATATATATGTATGCTGTACTACACAAATTAGGTGAACCCGGAGCATTTTGCTTTGTATACATATCAAGAGGAATACAGAGCTGTCATCTCCTACAACTCTTTAGTCTTCTCTGCATATGTTCTATTTCCATACTGTTTATAGGACTCGTGTTAGGACTTTATTCCTCTAAAGGAGATTATCTATTCCATAATTAGACTTTTAAGTGCAGATAAAAATGCAAGATAACCCTGAGCATCAAAAAGGCTGACATTAGTCAATAAAATGGTACAAAAATAATAGATTTTCCAAAGAGTACGGCTCCACTAACCACCACCACCCAAGTTTTCTCTTCCTCCTTTGGCCAAGTACAATATACCTTCATTTTATCAATTACATTTTACATTCAAAGTGTATTTATTTTCAAATTGTTTAAATTTACATAAACTCATCTTCACTGCTAAATTAATATTTTTCTTATGTATGAAACTGGTTGGTTGAGATGGAACAACAGCATAATTCTCCATCAAAATTAATGGAAATATGTCTCCATGTAATGGCTTTTCACTTAGCAAGGTTTTCAAGAATGAACTCAGGACATTAAACAAAGGATAGGTACATGTGATTCTGAGTTTGAGGTAAGAAGAAACCAAGAGTTCAGAGAGCAAGAGATAACAGTTCTACCTTGAAAAAATTATTCAGTCTGTTAGACTAGCAAAGGATACCTACACTCCAAAACAGACTAAAGAAACATAAGATGAGTGAGATCAACTACCATGACAAGAATCACACTTCAAGGCCTTTGGATTTTCATTGATTGCAATCATAACATATCAGTGTGATACTAAAATCAATTTGTTCTTATAGAGTTAAATAATACCCAACAAGATTAAAAGAAGGCAGAGTTTTGCAAAGAGAACAGATAACAGAACTAGGGCAGTCAGGACACTGAGCTAAGCATCAAAAAACAAATTAGGATTATAAGAGGTAAAAATGAAGACGAAGATTTCCAATAAGGATGGTTCTATCCCAAACACTTAAAATGATGGAAAAAAGATAAAGATCATCAAAGATATGGCTGAACTCAAAACTAAGATAACATCTCCCTGAATCAGAAACAATAAAAATCCAAAACAGTAACCAATACCTAAATGCAGTGTAAAAAAGAATGGAGGTCGACCAGATCCTGGCTCTAGAATAGGCAAAAGTATTCAGCTCCTGCAGGTAACAGCAACAGAAATGAACCAGAATCACTACTTGACACCAAGGAGCAGGAATGGGAACAGGAGTTACACATGTTGTGGGCAGGCGGAGAAAGTGGGAAGGAGGGGAGGCAAAGAGAAAGATGAAAAATAACCAGGCTGCAAACCTATTACCTAGAGTTACAGCTCTATAAAAGCTCTGAACTGGAGAGGAAAAAGGACAAAACATCTAGCCTTACAGAAAATTTTAAACAACTCCTTATTATCAAGTATTAAGCTAGTATTCATATCTCCCCAACTACTTTGTAAATATCTTCTCAGTTATTCCGTGTTGACTGATTCATTTATCACCTAGGTTTATCATTCTCAGAATTTGGGGAGGTGGAAGAACCAGGGAGTTGGTCCTGTAGGGATTCCCAGTATGAATTTTGTGGATGGTATCTTCATAGTACTTAACAAGTTTTTTATCCTTTTATTTCCTATAAATTGGTAAATTTAAAGGCTCCATCAGGGGTCACCTAGGTGGCACAGTCTGTTAAGTGATTGACTCTTGGTTTTGGTTTAGGTTCTGATCTCAGGGTCATGAGATCAAGCCCCTCATGTTCAGGAGTCTCTCCCTCTGCTCCTCTCCTGTGTGAACTACCTCAAATAAATAAATGTTTAAAAAAAAATAAAGACTACATCAGATTCAGGATTATGACTTGATTGTATGACTATGGCATAGACAGCATGGCATACTTCTAAAAGTAGGTATCCAATGTCCAGATGTCTCCCCCTTTGTAGTGACAATAGCAGCTACTGGTGATCTTTGCCTAAACGTTATTAAGAGATACAAAATGGTGATATTCTATCATTCTTTCTTGATTTGGTAGACTACATCTATAGAAATTTCTCTCCTGATCCATTTGGTTACCCTGAAACACAAATTGTGAGAATAGGACAAATGTTTATTTACCACATGTCAAAATAATAAGCTGGACCAAGAGCAACTAAGTAAAGGTTTTTTTAAGGTTTAGTTATCATGAATTCACAGGTTAAACATTTCATTTGTCAATTAATTAATTACTATCTTTATCGATGTTCAAATTCCCCCCCTTTTGGCCAATGGAATTCAGGATGGCTCTTGTGTTGTTTTGACACTACTAACCTCATAGCCTTGAGTCTGTCTATTGCTGCTGGTATGTTCTAGGCTGTGACAAACAGACCCTATAGAGTAGTCCCCATGGTCCCAGCCTCCTGGTAGTCTCACCTTTGTTCAACCTCCTCCTATTAAGTGTGAGACCTGTAACGTGCTTCTAATCAATAAAGTAGGGGAAAGGTAACAGGATCTAAAGGATTACATATACATGATGTTACCTAAGACTATAACCCATTTTATTAGGACACTTTCTCTCCCTCAACGGCTTTGAAGAAGCAAGCTGCCATGCTGTAAGCTGCCTATGAAAAATGGCCATATGGCAAGGAGCTAAGTCAGCTTCCTGGACAACAACTAGCAAGAAACTGAGGCTTCCACTTGGGCAACTTTCAAGGAAATGAATACTACCACCAACCACTTGAACATGGAAGCAGATCTTTCCCTAGCCTAAGCTTCAGATGGGGCCCCAGCCCCGGTCAACTTGGTAACTGTTTTGTGAAACACTGTAGATCTAGTTAAGCAAGGACCCAGTTAAGCAAACTCCTGACCCACAGAAACCATGGTATAATAAATGCGTGTTGTTTTAAATATATAACGTGTGTTCTCTCTATAACCTTATAGTAATATTGTAACACAGAAAGTAATCTTTAATTTGTAGGTTCAGTCTTAGACATTTCCTGCCTTAGAAAATGCCCACTCTAAGCATTTTTGTCTTGAAATGTTTACTTTTGTCGTGAAAGGTATTTAAAGACTACAATATAGGCACCAGGAGTGTTTTTTTGCTAATAGGTTGATCATTGCTTCTAGGTCTTTTTAGTCAACAGAGCCAAAAAAATGCATACATTTTTAATAAGCTAAATTACTGCATGACTCATACAGATCCTTTCATTCAAACTTAGTACTATAGCATTTCTACATATTTTACTGACCTTAACACTACATCAGTTTTCAACAATGGCAAAAATCTGTTTTCAACAATACCAATGTAATCACTCATTTCATTTGGCCCACAATGCACACATTACTCAGTACTGGAATAACAATGTATATGTTACTACCAAGATTATGACTGTAATAGTTCAACTTGTTTTCCTTTTTTGCCATCCTTCTTCCATTCTCTTCCCAGAGTACATTCTAATTGGGACATATAGTCAAGTTATCATGTTTTAAAGTCACATGGCATAGTTCACTCTGGTGTTCACCAAGTGAATACGAGTAAGATTCAGTGGTTTCACTTAACTTTGACTTGTAGAGATTTTTAAATTTTTGTTAAATAATTACGTAAAATATTTAAATGGCTCCAAAGTCAAGTCTTAAGAAAAAGGAAAATTCAAAGCATGGATTATACTCTTGTACTTTCTACACTATGCTTCTCTCCCCCATAAGTAACCATCATTTAGATTTCATTTCTCTTCTACTTTTTTAAAGCCATTTTTTCTAAAGATTTATTTATTTGACAGAGAAAGCAAGAGAGCGTGAGCAGGCACGAGGCAGCAGGAGAAGCAGGCTTCCCGCCGAGCATGGCTCCATCCTAGGACTCTAACATCATGACCTGAGCCAAAGGCAGACACTTAACCAACTGAGCCATCTAGGTACCCCCACACACACATTCTCTTCTATTTTTAATAAGAGCAATATATATATATATATATATATATATATATATATATATATACACACACACATATATATATTATCTTCTCCTTTCTTATTCTTAGTACATGATTGTATATTAAAAACACTTATAACCACTTCTTTCTTTTTCTTTTTACTGTGACTAGAGGTATAGTGAGCCTGGGTGAAACTGAAAATAACTTAGAATGGTACAGGGAGTTAGCACTGATGGAAAAAAAAAGTGTTAAAAGATCTCCAAGCCTAACAAACCAAAATTCCAAACCACAGGAAGAAATTTAATGATGGGGGTGGGGTCAATAAAGTTAATTAACACCAAATGGTATTAGTTTTATAAAATAGTCTTCACAAAGATTTTTAAATTTGAACACGTTGAAGATGTTAGAGAGATAAGATATTCCTTTTTTAAAGTAGCAAAAAGATTACAGAGAAAAAAAAAAAAAGAACGGAAACAGGTGTATTTGAAAAAGCAACTCCAAATCTAAGAAATGAAAACTGTAGATACTGGCATATAGATTCAACAGACAAAATGGAAGTCTATGCTGAACAGAGCAGAATTGGAAACTACGACAGAGTACTGACTGAATTCACCTAGTATGAGGCATAAAAAAACAAAGGGAGGGGGACCCCTGGGTGGCGCAGCGGTTTGGCGCCTGCCTTTGGCCCAGGGCGCGATCCTGGAGACCCGGGATCGAATCCCACATCAGGCTCCCGGTGCATGGAGCCTGCTTCTCCCTCTGCCTATGTCTCTGCCTCTCTCCCACTGTGTGCCTATCATAAATAAATAAAAAAAAAAATAAAAAAAAAACAAAGGGAAAAAAACTGAAAGAGCAATTAATATACAAAGACCCCACTTAGGTCTTTCAAAAGACCATAACAAGCCATATTTAAAGAGACAAGAATTTTCCTAACTTGAAAGATCGGATTCCTCAAATTATACATATACCCTTAATACTAGTTGGATATAGATAAGTTTGTCCACACTTATAGGGCACTGTGGTGAAATTGCAAAATACCAAGCACAAAGAGCTGCTACGTAAGGAAATAATTAACCAGACAATAATTCACAACAATGTCCATAACAATTCAGGAAAACCACATGCAAACACTGGCATCACTAAAATGTTTACAAATCTCTTATAATGTCACATGGGGTGAGTGAAGACGTTCAAGTTACCTATACTTTGGGCAGCCCCAGTGGCTCAGCGGTTTAGCGCCACCTGCAGCCCAGGGCGTGATCCTGGGGACCTGGGATGGAGTCCCACGTCAGGCTCCTTGCATGGAGCCGGCTTCTCCCTCTGCCTGTGTCTCTGCCTCTCTCTCTCTCTCCTCCCTGTGTATCCTCACGAATAAATAAATAAAATCTTTAAAAAAAAAAAGTGACCTACACTTTATCCATACTTTAACATTCTTACATAATTATTTTCTTACAACTCTAAAAGCAAGCTATAGACCGTGCACAAAACTATTAACTCAAAGACTTATTTCAAAGCATCTAGTAAATTCACATTTTAGCCTTAAAAAACAAACTGAAATGCTAAGCAGTAAAATTTTAGAGAAAACAGTAGCATAAAAAAGAAGAAATAAAAATCAATTCTAGGCAAAGAATTGTGAAAGGCAACATAAAAGGACATATAAGAGTACCTTTATAACATTGAGGTAGGGAAGGATTTCCTAAGACACAAAGTATAAATCGTAAAAGGAAAATACTGATAAATTCAACTAAATTAAAAATTTTAACTTTTATTAACACACTATACAAGAAGACCAAAAAAAAAAAAAAAAAAAAGAAGACAAGTCACAAAGTGAGAGAAGACATCTGTGATACTAATCAGCAAAGAACATATACAGAACTCCTGTCAATCAAAAAGGAAAAACAGGGGCACTTGGGTGGTTCAGTGGTTGAGCACCTATCTGCCTTTGGCTCAGGTCATGATCCTGAGGTCCTGGGATCAAGTCCCACATGGCGCTCCCCGCAGGCAGCCTGTGTCTCCCTCTGCCTATGTCTCTGCCTTTCTTTGTGTCTCTCATGAATAAATAAATAAAATCTTAAAAAACAAACAGATAAACAGCCATTCCAGAGAAAAGAAAAAAATGGCCAGTACACATCAGAAAATATGTCTCCTCTCAGTAAGCATTAGTGCAGAATCCACAAGAGATCATTTCATTAGGGTATCTAACTTTAGTATTTGCCAATTTGGAAACCACCGAAATGCCCATGAACAGGTAATAAAGTGAAAAATACTCACACAATGAAATCTCCATGCAGCAGTGAAAGTGAATGAATAAGAGCTATATATAACAAGGTGGAAGAATATCAGGACCATAAAGCTAAGTGTAAACAGAAGTTGTAAATAAACTCATTCAGAAGGATCTCATTTATAAAGTTCAAAAACAAAACAAAAAAAAGTTAGGAATATATGTGGCAAAACTAAAAAAAAAAAAATTAAAAGTTAGGATAACATTCTTAACTGGATATTAGGTACAGGCTCTTCACTATATCCTTACTCTTTATCTTACATATATTTTATGAATATTTTTATGTACTTAATTTTAAAAGAAAAAAATTTAAATAAAACTGATGAAAGGTACACAGGTATTTGGTACAGGGCTATTTCTTTTATATTTAATCTTTAAATTATAGACAGTCTCTTGTATACCTGAATCATTCAATATTTTTTAACTCTCAACAAAATAAAAAGATAACAAGTACAAAGAGGTAAACATAAATTTAAAACTAACAAGCTGGGCAGCCCGGGGGGGGGGGGGGGGGGGGGCTCAGCAATTTAGCGCCACCTTCAGCCCAGGGTGTGATCCTGGAGACCCAGGATCAAGTCCAGCGTCGGGCTCCCCGCATGGAGCCTGCTTCTCCCTCTGCCTGTGTCTCTGCCTCCCTTCTCTGTCTCTCTCTGTCTCTCATGAATAAATAAATAAAATATTTTAAATAAATAAATAAATCTATCTATCTAACAAGCAAACAGGCATATGCTTTCCTGCTTAATTTTATAAATTATGACAGTGCTAAGCACCTCTCAAAAGTTATACTATAGAACAAATCCAACCCCCACCTCCCTTTTTAATTTAAAAAAAAAATTTTAAAGCAAATACTTCAAAATATAAGAAAGTTCTAAAATCTTTACAAAAATACCCAGGATTTTCTTGACTAGCGCAAAGCTACCTTAAGAAATCAGATATAGTAACCCAGAGTAATAACTGCTGAAACTCCCTACACAAAAAGTAGTATGTTATTTTAGAGGCACCACGTGGCTCAGTTGGTAAAGTGATTTGACTCTTGATTTGGGGGTTGTGAATTTAAGCCCTATGTTGGGTGTAGAGATTACTTTTAAAAAGATAAATAAAATCTTTTGAAAAGTAGTATGTTATTTTAAATGCTGCTGGGATGTTTTGCTTAAATAAAACTGAAAGCATATAGAATATAATTACTCATTTATGCCAGATAAATAATGCGAAACAAGGAGACAAGAATTCAGCCTTACTGAATTTTACAGTTATTCTATGTTTATTTATAAAGTATTTCTTTTATCCCCTACCCCTATAGGAGAAAGTAAATAAATGCATGGGTTATATCTTCCAAGGCTATGGAATATATATGGGTTATATAATTTCAAGGCTAATCTTAAATGTATATTTTACTTGAAAAGTACCCCAAAAATTTCAAGTCCAGAAAGACTTCATTCAAGTTAAAACTAAATGTAATTTTTAGACACTCCCCCACCCCCAACCACCAAAGGAGCAAAAGAACAAAGTCACTTTTACAAAGGATCCAATTTAAACTTAAAATTACAGTTAACATCTAGGTCAAGCTCAAAGCGTTTTAAGAAATGACTCCCATTCATCAGGAACAGTGTACCAACCACAAGTATTATACACCATAGTACCTGAAACCACCCAGAAATGAAGAGTACCAAATGATATGACAAGCTTGAGAAATTCACATCACAGAAATCAAAAATGTCAGTCAACCTCAGACATTCAAGTTATAAAAACTGTAGAAGAATTATAGAGCACATTTCAAATAAACATGACTTCCCAATAAACTAAGTAAGTACAGGTCAGAAGCAACATAAATGAATTTAACCTGTGTGTGGATATTAAAAATATAAGAAAACATCTTAAACGTTCAGCAACACAGCATTCAGAACACTTGGGAGCTTTCAATGTACAGCTTAGCTTGTTCAAGTTTATTTCAAAGATAACTTGATCTCAACACATGTAATCACTAAATTATGTATACATTTTACTCAGAACACTTACATTACTGATCAACAAAGTTAACTGGAACTGTGCACAGATATATTTTTGCTGAAATTCGTGTATTAAGTAGTTTTCCATTCAGCTCTCAAGAGTAACCCAGAAACCCTTTTTATTTTACACGGCATTTCACGTAAATCAACTAGCAATACTATAAAGGAGAATGGCACAAAGAACTAGCAGAAGGCTCAGTGAGTCCCAATCATGTGCAATCAAGCAACTCATTCATCATCAAATCGAATGCCACCTACTTGGGACCCCTGGATGGCTCAGCAGTCTAGCGCCTGCCTTCGGCCCAGGGCGTGATCCTGGAGTCCCAGGACAGAGACCTGAATCAAGCTCCCTGCACAGAGCCTGCTTCTCCCTCTGCCTGTGTCTCTGCCTCTCTCTCTCTCTCAGTGTCTCTCATGAATAAATTAAAAAAAAAAAAAAAAGAATGCCATCTACCAGAAATATAATTCAGTGGTAAACAAGACAAAGTTCCTATGTCATAGTGCTTATAAGTGACACAGCTATCAAGGATATAAATAAACATACTACAATGTTAGGTAGTAACTAATCAATGAAAAAATGTAAGGCTGGGATAAAAAATAGAGTATATATTATAGATGGGGTGACAACAGTTAGCCTTTCTGATATAACCACTGAGCAATGCCTACAAGATCACATGGCAGTAACTTATAATACATACTCATAGGAACTGAAAAGACTTCTTGGAATCTAAAAAGATCACGGTCTACCTATTTTCTAAATAAAAATATAAAAAATCTGTAACATTAATGTAGCTTTCTAACACCTAACAGAAAATTGCACAGAGACAGTACTTTATTTACTTTTAAGTAATCTCTATGCCCAACGTGGGGCTTAAACTCATGACCCCAAGATCAAGAGTGGCACACTCCACCAACTGAGCCAGCCAAACATTCCATTATTATTATTGGTGGTGGTTTGTTGTTATTATTGTTTAGAAAGCATTCTTACAAAACAGAGTAAGGATGAGTGAGGATGGACTCTAGAATCAAAATACCTCAGTTCACATTCAGGTTCTTCCTCTTACTTGCTCTCTGGACAAATTATTAAACCTATCTCCCTAGTTTCCACCAAATAGTACCTGCCTCATATAAAATTGTTTGAAATGACAAAATATAGTTCTGCACCTAAAGTGTTAACAGAGACAGCAAATAAGCACTCTAATAATTAGCTATCCCTTATGTAGCAACTAGTAAGATAATACAAGCCAGGTAAATGAGCCTTAAGGAGGTTAACACACAGTAAGGGGTACTAACTAGCAAAACCAAAACTAAGCTCTTCAGACTCCCTAGCACCCATGCTTTTTCCATTATGCCACACATTATACATAGTGAAAAAAAGAAACTTGCATAAAATCTGGGAGTTATTAAAGTTTAAGACCTGTAGATCTCTACGTATGGACTTCTAGCTTATTTCACTAGACCAGACTGTTTCCCTGGCAACTTAAATGACTCATGTGCAAAAATAAGTAATAGTTGTCCCATGTTCTCCAGTGAGAATGTAGCATAACATCAGGCCTCTTGATAGACAATTACTAAAAATCATTTACGTTCTGATAACTAATCATACATTTTAACTAACCAGTCAAAATAAAGAAATGTGGATTAAGGACATTTTCCTCTAGTAATTGTAAGCTAAGAAGCTATGGCCCTTATGAAATGTATTCAATATGGAAGCTACCTTAAAGGACCTCTCTCACTGGAGTACTGACATCCTTCCCCTTGGTAAAAAATACATGGGCTGGTGTCTACAGAAAGCTAAATGTTCCTGGTGAGCAGTCTACTCTCCTATACACTCACTTATTTCTATAAATTCATTAAATAGTAGAATAAAAACAGAAGTTGTTATTTCTTTTAAAACTATGTTACATTCTTTGGAAGGCCTTGATGAATGAGTGGAAAATCCAGAATGATTTTTGACTTGGAAAGTTTCCCAGTGCCTACATTTTCATTCCATTTTAAAGAAACAAATACTAGAAACCAAAGGCAATGCTTTTAGGGTACGATTTATAGAAAAAAGATCAGGAACCCCTACTAAAGACAAGAGATTGATCCAAATAAAAAGAAAGACAAAAATAAATGTTTTAAGTTAAAACAAAACACTTAAGGTACACAAATATTTGAGTTTGTGTTTTAACCAACTTTTTAAGTTACCTAACCAATGATCCTAATCACAGAGGGAAGGTCCAGAAGAGTTCCACATCACTACCTCCACCAAGGTATTCCCAGAGGCCTCCTGCCACTTTTCTTTGGTTCTCTGTTCCTAGGAAATGAGCAAACTGAAAACTATATGTGTTCAAGAATGAGGTATCACAGTAAGAAACTGCAGGATAAGGAATTAATTCACATATAATGAACAGATAGTTATTTAATAAATCTTTATTGAACATCTGTCCAAGACTCTTAGGATCCATCAATAAACAAAACAGACAAATGGCCCTGCCTTCACAGAGGTTACATTATAGTATATGTTTGGGGCAGAGAGGAGAGCGAATGAATACAATCAACAAGGAAATTATACAGTGTGTTGGAAGGTGGCAAGTGCCATGAAGAAAACAGAGCAGGATATAGGGATCACTAAATACGGGAGTGCAGCTTTATCCTTTTTAAAGATTTATTTGAGAGAGAGAACCCATGTGCACATGCATGGGGTGAGGTGAGTGGGGAGAGGGGACAGAGGGAGAGAGAGAGAAAATCTCCAGCAGACTAATTCAAGCAGACTCCCCAACTGAGTGCAGAGTCTGACTAGGGAGCTCCATCTTGCCACCCTGAGACCACCACGTGAGCCAAAACCAAGAGCTGAATGCTTAACCAACTGAGCCACCCAGGCACCACAGGGGAATGCAGATTTAAATAAAGCAGTTAGACTTTTTTAAAAACATTTGGGGCAGCCCCGGTGGCCCAGTGGTTTAGCGCCGCCTTCAGCCCAGGGCGTGAGCCTAGAGACCTGGGATCAAGTCTCACGTCCGGCTTCCAGCACGGAGCCTACTTCTCCTTCTGCCTGTGTCTCTGCCTCGCTTTCTCTCCCATGAATAAATAAATAAAAATCTTAAAAAAAAAAAAAAAACACACATTAGAAGGACAAAGATTTGAAGGAGTTGGCCATGCTGATATCTTAGGGAAAAAGTGATCCAAGGAAGGACAACAGTCAATTTAAAGGCCTTATGACAGCCAGTGGGGCTGGAGGGAAGTAAGCAGGAGGCAGAGTAGTAGCTAACTTGAGAGGTAAAGAATAGGAAGAGTAGATTCTATAAGGCATTGCGGGCCATACGGACTTTGGCCTTTACTCTGCATAGGAGAAGTCACTGCAGTGTTTTGAGAAGTGATAGGATCTGTTTGCTGAGTTGAAAGAGACCTAGGGAGCTAGTGAAGAAGCAGGAAGACCAGTCAGGAGGCTAATTGCAGAAATCTAGGTAAAGATAAAATGGCTTGAACCAACCTAGCAAGCAATACAGGTGGTAAGAAGTGACTTTATTCTGGATATATTCCCCAAGATGAGAAAGTCAAGTGTAACCAACAAAAGAGTAAATCAGGAGTGACTCCAACTTTTTTTTTTTCCTTTGCCTGAATGTTGGGTGGGGCTGCCATCAAATGCGATAGAGCAGACCAGACCGTAGGGTTTAAAGGGAAAAATGGAAGGTTGGCTTGAGTGGACTACTTCAACTACAAATGGAAATGCAGAACAGGTTGTCTGCAGTAAAGAAGGAAAGCCTGGCTTGGAAATATAAATATGGAAGCCATCAGCATATAGGTATTTAAAGCCATGACACTGGATGAGATCACCAGGGAATATAAAAAGAAAAGTGAACCAAGGCCTGAGCACTTCCACTTCAAGAGTAGAGAATGAATCATAAGGCAGAAAGACCAAAGCAATTAGTGAGAGAAATCCAAAAGCAATGTCCTGGAAGGAGGGGAGTATAAACCAATTAAGTTCCACTTACTGTACAAATCATTTTCTGAAACCAGATTTAAGTTAAAAGTTCTTAATCCACTTGTAGCAGTTAAGGTGACAAGTAAAATAGCAAATCACAACGTTTTCAAAAGGAGTAGAACATTTCTTAAATAATTACTAAGAATATTCTATTTCCTATTGGGAGTCTCTACTAAAACTACTCTTAGTACTAAAAGTACATTTTGCCTATTTTATCTTTTTAACATTAAAGTCTATACTATTGGAGGAGAGGATAGCCTAAGTGGTTTGCAGTGCTCTCTCTCTCTCAAAGACCAAAAAAAAAAAAAAAAAAAAAAAAAAAAAAAAAAAATTAAATAGCAAGTCAACAGTCTGGCATGCAAACAATTATAAATTGTCATTACTTTTCTTTTTCTAGAGCTCAGATACAGCAGGTTAAGTTAATCAAACTCCTTAGGTTCATAGTACTTAAGATTTTTCCCATTTAATTCTGTTTATAGAAAAAGTAGCTTATACCCTTATCTAAACCAATGTTTTCCCTTTGATTTGCACATAAACATTTTTCAGATCAGAACATCCAAAGTCATGTTCACAAAAATTGAAAAAGAAAGCAATGAAACTCTACTTATGCATGAGTGATCAATCTCATTTATAAAGAACCAGTTAGGGATCTCTGGGTGGCGCAGCGGTTTGGCGCCTGCCTTTGGCCCAGGGCGCGATCCTGGAGACCCAGGATCGAATCCCACGTCGGGCTCCCGGTGCATGGAGCCTGCTTCTCCCTCTGCCTATGTCTCTGCCTCTCTCTCTCTCTCTCTCACTGTGACTATCAGAAATAAATAAAAAATTTAAAAAAAACAAAAAAATAAAAAAATAAAGAACCAGTTACTTGCTTCTAACCTCTAGGCATACTCTGGATTTAACTAAATCTTAACTCTATAGTTATATACTTCGAAATAACTTAAAAACAAAGAATACAAGAACAAGCAGTTTCTAAGATGTTAACCTCAAATAATTGAATGTTCCTGCAAAGCATGGTCTCTCCATTTCTTTATTACATATTAGAAGTCAGATCCCTAAAAAGCCCAAAACCTTCCTGGAAACATTAAACTTACTAACAATTTAAATTTTTACAATGTATTATGAGATCTTTTAGATTACAACTTTCTTTGCTATACAAAAATTATAATAAACATTCAATTAAAAGTACATCTTCCATAGTTTTTCAAGTAAAATTCAATTTTTACTTTAGTAACAGTAACAATCTTAACATGAATCCTTTAGAAGTTAAGCCTCAAAAAAGCTTTCACTTCTCAGGCCCTTTAGAAAAGCTATATTGACTGTTATTTCACATCTAATTATTAAAACGTTTTCCCTACTGAAAGTAGACTCAAGCCTACAAACTAGAAGACTTGGGATGAGAGACTGAAGAAAACACCCGCATCAGCAGAGCGACCTGAGCTAGGATGAAGCCAAACTAGAAGACTTGGATGAGACTGAGAAAACCCGCATCAAGCAGAAGCGACACTGATGCTAAGGGATGATACAGAAAAAAGTCATATATTAACGGCTATTCATAATGTTGACCCTGAGTCTTCAAGAAAGAGTTAAGTAATACTGGATGTCCCTTATCATTTTAAAGTGCTCAAATACATTGAAGAAAATTTTTCATTAGGCTTTCCTGTATTTTAAGTTTCAGTATGAGTCTCAGAAAGGTAAACACTTCATTCTCCAAGCACACCTGACAGAGATACTGTTATGACTGCTCATGCAGCCAAATTAGAAAAGTCATTTCTAATTCAACGTTACAGAGGAAAATGGATTTTTTTCTTAGAACCTACAAACAATAAGCCCAGCTATTTCTTGTTAGATCCTAGAACTAAAAGGAGACGGGGGCAGCTTGTTTCTTAGAGAACACAGTAAACACGAAAGTCGGTATTTTGTAAAGCAGGGTATCCATCCCAAATACAGGTCAACTCCAGAGTGCTCAGTGTTATCCTTGGGAAGATCATTCCGTTTCTCCTAAGAAACCGTTTTTTGGCCAAGCCGGAGACAGTGTTGCCATTTGCCGGCTAGGTGAGGTAGAGAGAAAAAGCGCAACCTAATTTAGCAAGAATTCAAACTTTAGGTCTATTTCTGTGCAATTCGACATGCTTCGTTTACCTCAAGGTATTGATCTACGGCAGGGTACGGGTGTCCAAAATTTTCAGGACTTTCCACAAAGCATCTCAAAAAAAAAAAAAAAAAACCCCACAACTTTGAACAGTTAGTTAGCTCTTTCAGGCAGTGCTCATTCACAGGTCTGCTGAGGAATCCTCTTCTGATACAGGCCCGACTGCGACTGTCGATCCCTCCCAAGCGAAGGAATGGCTCACACTCGAAGCGCGGTCTCCAACCTGAGCAAGGGGCAGCTGGACGGGGTTAGGATGCCGCTCCCCCGCGACGGGAGCCGCTCGTCTCCGCCGCACACAGGCTCCTTCCAGACAAACGTGCGCGGCGGCACATCCCACACCAGGTGTCCCATTACCCAACGACTTTTCTAGGCTGCCGGTTTGGTTTTCGGCCGAGCTCCCCAAACGCCAAGAAAAAATCTCATTGTTGGAAAGGGAGGGGGGAGGGGGAGGGGGAACCACGGAGGAAGGACACACCCCTCGGGGAGAGGAAGGGTAACTCCCCCCCCGTCTCGAGGGCGGGCCACACGTTTTCCCCAAGTCCCCTCACGCCGCTTTCCCAGCCCCAACCGCCCCCCCGCCGCGACCCGGGGACACGCAACGGCGGTGGGAGGGGGCCTGGGAAGGCGGCCAGCGCCGGTCCCCTAAGTATCCGGAGGGGCAGCGAGGACCCAAATTCCAGCATGGCGTAAGCATGGCCCAGCTCCGGCCCGGGGACGGGCTCCCTCTGTCCACCGGCCGAGGCGGCGGTAATCCGCCTTCCTCCTGGGGGCCCTGAGGCCCAGCTAAAAATAGGCGCCTCGGTCACCCCGGGGCCCTCTCCGGCCAACCTCGCACCGGGAGACGTCCCCAGGGGACTCCGCAGCCGCGCAGCCGGGGTCGGGGTCGGGGTCGGGGTCGGGCCCTGGGCGGCCCCTCGGAGCCCCCGCCGCGGCGGCCCGGCTCAGGCAGAAGCCCCACCAGCGGCGCCCCGGCGCCCTAGGCCTACGCGGCGGCGGCGGCGGCAGGCGGAGTCCGGGCCCCGGGCCGCGCCCCCCGTGCGGCGCGGCCCTCCGCCTCCCCCCCCCCCCCCCACCCGGACACCGCGGCCGGCAGCGCCCTCTCCCCCGCCAACCCCGCGCGGTCCCCGCGGCCGGCGGCCGGCCCGGCGCGGCCTGCTCACCCTTATCCTGCGCTGCCGGGGAAGGAGACCGGGAGGACGCGGCGGCGCGGGCAGCACAGCCGGGGCAGCCCGCTCCGAGGCGCCGCCGCCGCAGTTGCTCAGGTGCCGTCGCGCCGCCCGGGAGGAAACGGGCGGCTGCGGGGCGGGGCGGCCCCCGGCACGTCCCGGCGTCTGGGCCGGCGGTGCCGGGAGAGCGGCCCCTTAAAGGCACAGGCGCCGCCGCCTCGGCCCCGCCCCCCTGCGCGCGCGCGTCCGCCTGCTCCCGTAAGCCCCGGCGTGCTGCAGGCTCGGGATTCCGGGGCTTCCCCCCCACCCAGGCGACGTCCAGCTGCCAGGTAGCGGGTGGGGAGCACAGGGTCGGCAGGCTCGGCGGAACTCCCTGCTTCAGTCCTTAGCCCTGCTCTGGTCCTCTCGCCCTCTCCCTCCTTCGCCCAAAGCTGGTTTCGTCTTGCACGGCCCTCCCACTGAAGAACCACCTAGCCCCCTACGCTGAATGATTTTTTTTTTTTTTAAACCTTAACCAAATGGTACCCGATTTCACCCTGCCCGTCCTAGATTTCCTCCCAGAAATCACTGGAAAACGAAATCTTCCCCCTCCTCCGTCTCCAGAGTTTCTCTGAATTCTCCTTCGGGTAACCCCAGCTTCAGGCGGAGAGAGAGAGATATTAAAAACCGACCCAAACAAATTGTGTGCAAATATTGTGAAGCTGTTGTGTCTGCCAGTTGGTGGCCGTTCTTTCAGCCAGAGTAAATGACGAGAAGCTGCAGCGGGAAGGAGAGGCTGCCCGAATCCCTGCTGATTAGCTTGCTCTTTGCTGAGAGGATAGCAGCGATCTTCCTAGTCTACCGGCAAAGGCGATGCTCATCAGTCTCTTGCAAAATGCCAGGCACTACCCAGACCATACACAGATACCCCAAACTCTCCTCGAACGTTATGAGAACTCAGAATGATTTAAGCGCTTTTAGAGCGTAGACTGAGATCAATAAAATTAGGACTTGTCACTAACTCCTCCCCTTACATCCTGACCCAGGGGGAATAGAAGCAATCTGTAAGGAATGAACATCAGAACAGATCCTACACCAACAGAGGATTTCCTGTACATGAGCTGGCTAAAAACGCCCTACTCATTTGAATCCTAATTTTTTTTTTTGTCTAAGCTTTCTAGAGCACCTCCAAAGTACAAATGAAAACTGAACAAGAACGTGTTAGCCTGAGATTCTGCTGAGGATTCTGCTGGCCTCCAGCCACTATGTCCTCCAAAGATGCATTGTCTTATTTTAACTCGAGAAGTGTCCTCTTTTTCCTTTCTCAGTAGTGTTACTCAGTCCCTCAGCTGCTCCAGTGCCCTCAAAGCAATCTGTCTCTAAACTACCGGCTGCCTCCTGAGTGTGTGCCAAAGGATCCAGCGTTATTGAAGAGTGAAGCCATCAGACCCAATACAAAGGGGGAAATGCATCATTTGTATAATGGAGTTTAAGGACTCTTGATTGGCTTATAAATAGCCACCTAATTTCCTCTGGTTAGTACTAAAGCACGTTTTAGACTAGAATAAAAATTTCTGCCATTTTCCTGACTTCAGTAAAACCTGTGTCATTTTAGAGACAGTAATACTTAAGTACATTTGTACGTAAGACAGTAAGTGGAATTTGGGGACATGTTTACCCTAAATATACTGTTTTACAGTCAGAGCACGCTTATTTTCGTGTTCCATAATTTGAAACAAAGAAGCATGAGTGTATCAGCTATTTCAACTTTTCTGGGTGATTGAACTTTGATTTTTAAAAGGAAACTGATTAGTTGCTTCATTTATAAATTTTCTATTTATTCACATGTAAACAAAAAGTCTAACTAGAACTGTTATGCATGATAAACCGTATTAGGAATTAAGACCTACCCTCTAAGTTTTGAAATATAGTATAATTAACAATAATTAACACATAATAATTAATCTAAAATGTAATTAATCTCAGTTGCTGCTTCCTACCTTCCAAAGCTACTGAGACAGCAACTAACCTGCTAAAAAGGATTAGCATCTGAGTTGTCTCTTACGGTAACAGCTAAGAAATTAAATTTGATTGAAAATTGTAAAGAGCGATGGGCACTAAGGAGGGCACTTGATGCAATGAGCACTGGGTGTTACTCTACATGTTGGCAAATATAATTAAATAAAATAAAAAAAAACTGTAAAGAGTAACACCTAAAGAGTACTCATCTCTTTTATTTTTAATTTAACAAAGTGCAGTTTATTGGAGCATACCTTCTGATAATTATTCTCTCTGTTCTGAATTTTGGACAACTTTTAAAGACACAGTACACATCTCTCCAGCAGAAAGAGAAAGCTGGCTATTCCTGTTTTGTCTAGGGAAGATTTCCCAGAAGTGGTGAGTTATGTAGAGATCTGAGTAATATGTGAGTAACAGATTACATCTCCTACTCCACCAGATCGGGGATGGCAGAGATGAAAGTATAATGAAGCAATTCACCGAACCAAGAGTAAAGGTCAGATTCCAGGTATACCTTATCCTCCCAAGTAATGGAATGGGGAAGTTCATAGGAACATCTGCAGCTGCAGACATACAAGTAATCAAAAGTGGCACATGACTGGGCTTATTAGAAGTCTGTATTGTGCCCCTTTGACATGTACTCTCTTCAAGCATATAGTATTCAAGTGCTTTCATGACAAATTATTTGCCACTCTTTGCATGGAGAGGTATGATCTGTGTCCTCTACCCTTCAATCTGGAAGGGTTCTGTGACTGCTGTGACCAATAAGATATGCTAGAAGTAAATACCCCAAGTTCTGGGTCCAGACTCCAAAAGCCAGGCAGCTCCACTTCCTGTCTCTTGGAAGCATTAATCTTAGAACCCTGAGCTACTAGGTGAGAAGCCCAACCACCTTGCTGCAAAGACCACGTGGGGAGGTTCTGAAACTAGGGGAGGAAGAGAGACCTACCTGGGCCTACCCTTCTAACTGTACCTACCACTGTGCCAGATATATGAATGGAGCCTTCTAGAACCCCAGATTATCCATGCCACAAGTTAAGAACTACAGAGTGGCCCTACTCAGTACTCCATGGAGAAAAATCACCCAGCCAGCCCCAATTGAATTTCTGACCCCATATCATTTTTAGGATTTTTAAATGGCTTGTTAATCAATAATAGATAAGCAGAATAATCTTTCTTCTACTTCTAAATAGCTTCAAAAAATATTAGACCCTCCCCAAATCACTAGAACTCACACAGAAATTCAGCAATGTGACAGGATACAAAATCAATGCACAGAAATCAGTTGCATTTCTATACACTAACAATGAGACTGAAGAAAGAGAAATTAAGGAATCAATCCCATTTACAATTGCACCCAAAACCATAGGATACCTAGGAATAAACCTAACCAAAGAGAACTCTACAAACTACGGAACACTTATGAAAGAAATTGAGGAAGATACAAAGAGATGGAAAAGTATTCCATGCTCATGGATTGAAAGAATAAATATTGTGAAAATGTCAATGCTACCTAGAGCAATTTACACATTCAAAGCAATCCCTATCAAAATACTATAGTCTTTCTTTAAAGAGTTGGAATAAATAATCCTAAAATTTGTGTGTAATCAGAAAAGACCCCAAATAGCCAGAGGAATGTTGAAAAAGAAAACCAAAGCTGGGGGCATCACAATGCCTGACTTCAGGTTATATTACAAAGCTGTGATCAAGACAGCATGGTACTGGCACAAAAACAGACACATAGATCAATGGAACAAAATGAAAAATCCAGAAATGGACCCTCAATTCTATGGTCAACTCCCCTTCAACAAAGCAGAAGAGAATATCCAATGGAAAAAGGACAGCCTCTTCAATAAATGTTGCTAGGAAAATTAGACAACCACTGCAGAAGAATGAAACTGGACCATCCTCTTACACCACACACAAAGATAAACTCAAAATGGCTGAAAGATCTAGATGCGAGAAAAGAATCCATTAAAATCCTAGAGGAGAACACAGGCAACACCCTTTTTGAACTTGGCCACAGCAACTTCTTGCAAAACACATCAAGGAAGGCAAGGGAAACAAAAGCAATAATGAACTATTGGGACTTCATCACGATAAAAACCTCTGCACAGCAAAGGGAACAGTCAGCAAAACTAAAAGACAACCTACAGGATGGGAGAAGATATTTGCAAATGACATATCAGATAAAGGGCTAATATCCAAAATCTATAAAGATCAAACTCAACACCCAAGAAATAAACAATCTAGTCATGAAATGGGCAGAAGACATGAACTGACATTTCTCCAAAGACCTACACATGGCCAACAAGCACATGAAAAAATGCTCCAAATCACTTGCCATTAGGGAAATACAAATCAATACCACAATGAGATACCACTTTACACCAGTGAGAATGGCTAAAATTAATAAGACAGGAAACAACAAATGTTGGCGAAGGTGTAGAGAAAGGGAAAGAGAGTTCTCTTGCACTGTTGGTGGGAATGCAAGCTAGTGTAGCCACTCTGGAAAACAGTGTGGAAGGTCCTTAAGAAGTTAAAAATAGAGCTACCCTAGACCCAGTAATTGCATACTGGGTATTTACCCCAAAGATACAGATGTAGTGAAATGACAGGACACTTGGCTCCCCAATGTTCATAGCAACAATGTCTACAAAAGCCAAACTGTGGAAGGAGCCAAGATGTCTTTCAACAGATGAATGGAAGAAGGCTGTAGTATATATTCACAATGGAATATTACTCAGCCATCAGAAAGGATGAATACCTACCATTGACACTGACGTGGATAGAACTGGAGGGTATTATGCTGAGCGAAATAAGTCAGTTGGAGAAAGACAATTATCATATGGTCTCACCCCATATGATATGGTGGAATATAAGAAATAATGAAAGGAACCATAAGGGAAAGGGGGGAAACTGAGTGGGGAAAAATTAGAGAGGAAGACAAACCATGAGAGATTCCTAACTCTGGGAAACAAAGGGTTGCTGAAGGAAAGGTGGGTGGAGGGATGGGGTAACAGGATGATGGGCATTAAGGAGGGCACATGATGGGATGAGCACTGGGTATTATACTGTATGTTGGCAAATTTAATTTAAATACATTTTTTAAAAAATATATCAGTTTCATATAAGCAGAAGGGAGTTCCAACTTTCCCTATACAACCCCAAGATCTCACTGGGGACTTTGAAGGGAAACTTGAGTAAGAATGGGTAGTGAGGTAAAGCTACTTTGTAGCATAATTTAACATTATTGAAACTACCTTGGTGTGTCTCCCATCTTCAAAGGATTGTTCCACAATTGAAAATTGGTGGATTAAATGAGGAAAGATGAACCAGTATTGATTATACCTATGCACTATGCAGGTATTTAATGTACACTAGTTTACACAATTACCAAAACCACCCGATGGTACAGTAAGTTCTAGGCTTATGCTGAGTACCTACCTCAAGGACACAGAACTCAAAAACCAGCAGCTAAACCCAGACTCCAATTCCCATGCATGTGCCAATGTACTATGTTAATTTCCAAGGTGTAAACCCTTAAAGCACAAACATTTAAAACATTCATTTATATATAGATTTCACTTACTCATGATATCTTTTCTGCCATTAGCATAAATAATGAGTACATACATTACATCCAACTAAATCAGCAATATGAAAATGGCTACCAGCCAGCATCCTATAAACTCTTAACAGAATTCACTATTGAAAAATGTATACTTTGTTCAAGCATACCTAGTAACTGGAAGAAACAATCTCTTTGATTCTTGATCGCATGATTTTTATAAACTTCCTCGTAAGGATTTTTGTTAAATATTTTTTAAAAGATTTTATTTATTCATTAATGAGAGAGAAAGAGGCAGAGACACAGGCAGAAGGAGAAGCTGGATCCATGCAGGGAGCCCGACGCGGGACTCGATCCTAGGTATCCAGGATCACACCCTGTGCTGAAAGTGGCGCTAAACCGCAGAGCCACCTGGGCTGCCCGGATTTTCTTTTTTTTTTTATTAAAGATTTTATTTATTCATTCATGATAGAGAGAGAGAGAGACAGAGAGAGAGGCAGAGACACAGGCAGAGGGAGAAGCAAGCTCCACGCAGGGATCCCGACGCGGGACCCGATCCCAGGACTCCAGAAACGCACCCCGGGCCAAAGGCAGGCGCTAAACCGCTGAGCCACCCAGGGATCCCCCCGGATTTTTGTTAAATATTGAATTTGCAATCACAGAACCTAGTTTTGCTCCCTAGCTATGCTCCCTCCTAGCTGTGTGACTTTAGACAAGTCATTCACCTTTCAGAGTTTTAGTTTCCTCCCTGATTACAGAGGATAAGAGCACTTAGCTCTAAGACTTAATGTGAGAATTAAATGATATCATGCATTTTTTTAAGTAATCTCTACACCCAACATGGGGCTTGCACTTCATGACCTCAAGATCAAGTGTCATACATATGCTCTACCTACTGAGCCAGCCAGGTGCCCTGAGATCATTCTTTTTAAATATTTTGAAACAAAATTATAATATAACTACTCTATTATTATAGACTAACCACATTATAACAGATTCTTACTCAATATAAATATTAGATAGGATATTGTTTAAGTTCTATCTGAATTATAACTACAATGTCAGCTTTTTATATCCTGCTTATAACTGCAAATTCTAACAGTAGTTAAGTGAGATGTAACTATGCCCATTTTGCAGTTGAGAAAGCAGGTTCGGGAACTCAGATAACTTGCCTAGGCCAAATGGCTAGTAAGTGGCAGCACTGAATTTGAAACTCCCAAATCCGAGCTTCTTCCACTCCACCCCTGATATGCCAACCGGCTAGTTGATAAACTGTTTGTATAGTTGATACAACTGCTAGTTGATAAACTGCTTGTATAGCATAAAAAAGAGAATTGACATTTCTCCTGTCACCTCAGGCCAAACCACTCTCCTGCCCCTGCAAGATAGGTAGAAATCATTCTTATCTCTAAAGACATTACATATAATCCAATATTCTTCCTCAAACAGCTACTTCAGTTTTGTTTTTTTTTTTATTTTTTTTTATTCATTTATGATAGTCACACACAGAGAGAGAGAGGCAGAGACATAGGCAGAGGGAGAAGCAGGCTCCATGCACCGGGAGCCCGACGTGGGATTTGATCCCAGGTCCCCAGGATCGCGCCCTGGGCCAAAGGCAGGCGCCAAACCGCTGCGCCACCCAGGGATCCCGCTACTTCAGTTTTAAATATTCAGTGTCCCATTGTCCTTCCCATCACAACCTTACTGTTGTGTAATCCTTCCTAACCTCCATCCTAATCTCCATCTTAGACACCTTTTTAAAAAATTTTTATTTATTTATTCATAGAGACACAGAGAGAGAGAGAGAGGCAGAGACACAGGCAGAGGGAGAAGCAGGCTCCGTGCATGGAGCCCGACGTGGGACTCGATCCAGGGTCTCCAGGATCACACCCCGGGCTGCAGGCAGTGCCAAACCGCTGAGCCATCAGGCTGCCCCAACCACGTTCATTGTTAAAATACACTTGGCAAAGAAAAATAAATACATAGATAGAAGCAAAAAAAAAAAAATTATTACCTATAGACTTATATCCAGAGGTAACATTTTTACATTTCTTCCATTAAAAGAAATCTGTGCGCATTTTTATCATAAGCACGATTGTAAATGCCAAGTGAAGTAACATATGCAAAAATTTTAGATAACATCCTGTTTTTTATTATCGATTTTTTCTGACTTTTACTCAGGAAGTTGGCAGGACTGCTACATATTAAAGAGAACAAAGAAATGTGATAAGTTATCCTTGATTGAATCATTATGCAAAAAAATGTTACGAAAGACATTTGGGGTACAAATTGGAGTTATCTGAATATGGACTAAGTATAGACAATATTAGAGGACCAATGTTAATTCCTTGTGTGTAACAATATATGTGATTGCAATAAGTAACTATGTCAATCCTTTTATTTTTCAGAAACACCTGTTAAAATATTTAGGTGAAAAATCATGATGTCTATAACATACTTTCAAATGATTCCACAAAACTATACATGGATAAAGGAAATATGGAAAATTGTCAACAACTGTTGAGTCTAATAGGTAGGCATGCCGGTGTACATTGCACTATTTTTCAACTTTTCTCTATGTTTGAATTTTTTTTCCACAATAAAATGCTGAAGGAAAAACTCAAAAGAAACACATGGTTATTATAGAAAATTTGCAGAAAACAGAAAAATGTAAGGACAAAAATCAGTATGGTTTTAAACCTTTTCTTGTGTCTTTTGTGATGGTCCTATTTCTCTGTAAGTATTTGAAGAGTTTATGAAAATCACCCTCACAGCATTTCTCTTTTCTCTAATCCAGTTACTGCCTGGGGGTGGGGGGGAAGTCTTACTTTCCAGTTCTCTCCTCATCTTTGGGGTCCTCTCTTAACATTTTCATGCCACTCTTTAATAGTGGATATTGTACCTTTACTAATTAGAGATCTAAATAATGCTCAGGGTCAAAGATTAGTTCTTCATTCTTTAGTCTTCACATGACAAACGTCATTTATTCAGTAGGTTAGATCTGTTCATTAGAATTAGCTATTCAATAAGGCCTAAAGAAGAAATGTTGTCAGCATGAAGGCTGCTTAGTGCTACATAAGAAAAAAAAACAACAAAACTCTTTCACCACTATTGCCTACAAGCTTCATCCTAACCAGCCATGTTGCAGAGATGAACCATGGCCTAAGGAGTCTGGCAAGAGAACATGGATATTTTAGCATAAACCATCACCACTACTACCCAAATAATTCTTAAGAGTCTGACCTGGTGTGTTCAGATCAAATCAAACCAAATCAGTAATATTTGCAACATGCATAGCATCACATTAGATGTTTAAATATAAAATGTGCATGGAAAAAATTTTGTCCTCCAGGGACACCTGGGTGGCACAGTCAGGTAAGTGTCCAATTCTTGGTTTTGGCTCAGATCATGATCTCCAAGTCCTGAGATGAAGCCCCATGTCAGGCTCCAACATTCAGCACAGAACCTTGCTTGGGTTTCTCTCTTCTTTTTCCCTCTGCCCCTCCCCTGCCTTTCTCACCCTTTCTCTCTAAAATAAATAAGCAAACCTTTAAAAAAAAAAAAAAACTTTTGGTCCTCCAGAATGCTTTTTAAACCACACTTCTTTTTGCTGGTCCATATTCAGCTCCTTGTTATGACCCTTAGATCCCAGCCAATCCTTACGGGGTTTTTTTTCCTCTTCATAGTATGACAACCCTGTAATTAACCTTCCCCAGCTTTGTTCCATTTATTTCTGACCACATCTCCAGTTTACCAATGTGCTTTGATCCAACTCAACAATTTTTAAAAGCCACTTTTTGGTACTTCCAAATATTGTTTTGGAAATTTTATATTTATAAGACAAGATAAAGATTGCAAGCTTCATTACAAATCATCATTCTGTGAAGGTTATAGAATAATTCCTCTGGATGCCAACTCTCATAACACAGAACTCTGGATGTCATCCCTTCTGGCCTCCTCAGGGACCTCACTCAATCAGCACACCCTTTCTGTCTGTATCTTCAATCTTTCCTGGCAGCCATTTGTGCATTCAGGGCTCTCTCCACTCAAACAGAGGAAAAAAGAGGAGTTCCTTTAAACTCCAGACCAGGGACACCTGGGGCAGCTCAGTGGTTGTACAGATATCTGCCTTCTGCTCAGGTCATGATCCTGGGGTCCAGCATTAGGCTCCCTGCTCTCTGCCTCTCATGAATAATAAATAAAATTAAATAAATAAATAAATAAATAATAATAAATAAATAAATAAATAAATAATAAATAAACTCTAGACCACCCCATCTACCCCATGCCTTGCAAAGTCAGGTTTTTGGTTGGTTAGTTCATTGGTTGGTTAGTTCATTGGTTGGTTCAGAAGCAAGTTACTTAACTGTATCCTCACTACCCATCCACTTATTCGTCATACTACAGTAAACTGCTCCTGCAACCACAACTGGATTCTGAAACGCTTCTCATCAATGATGTCTCCACTGCTAACTCCTCTTCGTCCCTTGACACCACTAATTACTTCTGGAAATGCTTCTCTTTCCTTGACCTCAGTGACCATACCCACATGGCTCTTCTGTCTCCTCTTCTCCTTCTCTGCAGCCTGAAACTCCTTCTCAGTCTCCTTTTTAGTTTCCTTTCTTTATCAGTTTTGTGTTCCTGTCCCTCAGGGTTCCAGCCTTGTCCCTTTATTACCTAATTTTACAATTCCTCCCTCATCTTATATTACAGTCTGTATTCTCAAGCAAGGGCCAAGTTGGTGCATTTTGCAACCCCTACCACTAAGGAAAAGGCAATTATATTAATCTGCTTTCTCCAAAGAAATAGGACCAGTAGATTGTAATATTTATTGAGAGAGAGAAAAACAGATTTATTTTAAGGAACTGGTGATTCCTTAACTTATGTGATTCTGGAAACTGGCACGTCCAAAAATTTTATGAGTGGGCAGGCAGTATGGAGACTCAGAGAAGAGTCAATGTTGCAGTTCAAGTCCTAAAGCAACCTACTGGCAGAATTCCTTTTCTTCCAGGGAGGTCAGGCTTTCTCTAGTAAGACCTTCAACTGATTAGATGAGGCTCACCACATTATGGAGGATAATCAGCTTTTCCCCAAATCTGCTGATTTATATGCTAATTCCATCTAAAAACTATTTTCATGGAATCATCTAGAACAATGTTTGACCAAATATTTGGATACTGTGGGTTAGTCAAGTTAACACCTAAAAGTAACCATCATGGGCATCTTTGGACTCTGAGGGCAATATATACCACATTTGGGTATGCTACGCTAATTTACTAAGTAATTTAGATTGTTAACTCTGAGTGGGGCCCAGAACAAGAAGGAACTCTGTCCAGGGCTTTTGTGTCTCCTATTATCAATTGAGCATTTTGACCCAGCAGATTCAATAATGCTAGAGGTATCCATAAAAGATGAGAATTCTGTATATAGCCTCCAGCAAGTCTCAATAGAAGAATCATGAAGCAGACTTCTAGGTTTTAGGATATACTTAATGCCACTATGCCCTAATTGAGTTCAAATACGTGACTATGAAACAACACCAAGTAACCAGGTGACCTAAGCTGCCCATTATAAATTGAATGTAATCCAACCCATCAACCCATTTTGGATGTGGGAAAGAATGTTCATCATCAAAAAGATATGGTTCATTTAAGATCTAGCATGATCAGGCTCTGAAAGCACAAATGAGTTACATAAACATGTCATCTACTCCAGTGCCACCTCTCCTTCATCACACCTATGGTCTCATACAAAATTCCACTTGATCAGGGAAGCAAAAATTTGAGCCTGGTTTAGAGATACAACTATACATTATGTGAGTATCAGCTGAAAGTCAATTGCTGTAGAATCATAACCCCATTCAAGGGGGGCCCTGAAGCACGATAAGAAGAATACATCTTCCCAGTGGGAATAAAGTCAAGCCATACATATGGTGTGCATTTTGCCTGAAAGGAGAGATGCTTATATGTTTAGATCTACACAGATTCATGGGTTGGAGGTTAGTAACCTAGAAGGTGCAGTATTGAAGAACTGATAACAAGGAGATTTGGGAAAGAGGCATGTGGATATGTCTACTTTACAATAGATGAAGAATGTAAGGACATTTCTTTTCCATGTGAATGCTCATCCAGGGCACAAGTTTGCCATTCTCTATAATCAAGTGAGCAAGATGAGCCACTATGGGTATACCAATCTCTGTCCTCGGCCAACCTACAATTTGTTAAATGAGCTCATGAATAAAACAGCCATAGGAAGCAGGGATGGAGGTTAGGCAGGGGTTAAAGCATGTGGACTTCTCACCAAGACTAATCTAGCTACCATCATTGCTAAGTGCCCAGCCCACCAACCAGCAGAAACCTACACTAAACCCTGGTACACAGCACCCATACCATGGGTGGAACAGTAGTCATCAGACAGCAGGTTGATTTTAATTAACCACCTTCCATCATGAAGGGAGTAGTGATTGGTCCTCACTGGAATAAACACTCATTCTAGATGGGGATTTGCCTTCCCTGCAGGCAATGCTTCTGCCATCACCACCATCTGTGTATTTACTGAATGCCTATTCACTGTCACAGTATCCCACACAATATTGTTCTGACAGAAGAACTCATTTCACAGCAAAAAGAGGCAATAGGCTAAGACCCAAGGGATTTGCTAGAAGTAGCTGACATTATAGAATGGCCAGAATGACTATCAAAGACCCTGTTTTGGTGACAAACAAGAGACAAAGATGATACCTTACATTAGGCTGTTGTTCTACAAAACGCACTATATACTGCTAATCAGCTACCAATATGTGTGGCTCCTTTTTTCACTCCAC
Organism: Nyctereutes procyonoides; assembly: GCF_905146905.1. Classification (NCBI taxonomy): domain Eukaryota; kingdom Metazoa; phylum Chordata; class Mammalia; order Carnivora; family Canidae; genus Nyctereutes; species Nyctereutes procyonoides. Next base: position 41,291,291 of record NW_026575139.1, read on the forward strand.
AGGTTATATAGGTGCAGAAACCAAGAGGAAGACAAGAGAGTAGCCTTTCTTGTTATTATACCTAATCATCTACTTATACAAAGTTTTGCTTCTGCTCTCTTCAGGTTTAGAGGTCTCAGTTCCCAATGGAGGACGGTTCTACCAGGAGATACAACATGGTTCAGTTTGAACTGAAAATTGAGGCTTTCATCTGGCCATTTTGTGTTTCTTCAAGCCACTGAGCAAGAGGAGGGATATACTCTACTGTGTGTTGTGATGGATCTGTACCAAGGATATCTGGCCAACATAGTTGGTAACTATGTTAACCAACTTATACAAAAAAGCCTGAGGTTTTCCCAATTTTATCACTCAAAGTCTCCCATCCCAGAAAACCCCTCAGTCCTAGGCAAAGTGGGGCAGTTGGATACCTGACTAACTTCCTTGAGACATGGAAAGCATTCAGTAAAATTACTTTAAAGTGGATCTTGTTTATATCAGACTAAATCCATCACTACCCTCCCAAAATATATCCTTTTTTTTTAAGTAGGCTCTGCACCCAGCATGGAGCCCCACATTGAACTTCTGACCCTGAGATCAAGATCTAAGCTGAGATCAAGAGTTGGACAAAACTGACTGAGCCATCCAGGCACCCCCAAAATAAATCTTTGATGACACTCAAACTTATTTTGCATCCCAGGGAGAAATGTTTGATGGTAACATTGCCTTCCCCTCCTTTCACTCACTTCTCATAATTATCTTCAATAGCTTACATGCCTTTGAGGACAGAGTTATGCTTTCTTGGCAAGTTGAAGACAAAGCCCTGGAAGTCACACACTTCAGCTCAGTTTTGCTCTTCACTCATATTTTCCCATATTTTCTAGGGCATGGATGTGGTAGTTTGGTCTTTATCTTTTTTGTGTGAATTTTTATTAATCTCATTTTTCCAGCACTATGGAAAACCTATGTTAGATCTGGAAGAAACCATAGAAATCATCTCATCCAAACCCAACATTTCATGTTCATTTACAATGCTCTGTTAAACTTCTTTATTTTTCTTTTAGTTTATGATTTGTCATGTGTTCACAAAGCATTCATTTCCTTAAGTGACCGAAAATTACATTTGTATGTTTAATCCAGTGAGTAATTTATTTTTTGCATGTATAATAATTGTGAGCTCTGACTTTCAAAACCTAGAAAAAGCTCAGTGTTCTTTAGCATCTCATCAAAAATCACTACTCAATGAGGGCTTGTTGACGAGGGACCCTGGTCTTTTAAGTATTGCACATCAGTCTCATTTTCTATTGTGTCTGAGTAATGACATCAGTGATTGTCAAAAGATCTGTTTGTAGATGGACTTGGCTTACAGCACCAATCACAGAGTAGAACTCAATATTAATATTTATTTCATTTCAGGCAGTGATAACTAAGGTAAAACAATACCCTCCCACAAAACCTCCATTGGTTCTACTCTCCACCAACTAATGGGGTAAAGAGATCATTAGTTTTGTGTTATGTTCTTATGAATCAGTTCTAATATTCCAATGACAATAATAAAGAGCAGAATTGGCAGAAAAAACAAACTGTGAATTTAAATACTAACCAAGAAATATTCAGCTTGCTTAGAAACTCCTTCAAGGATTTATCAGCATCCACTTGCTGTGAAATTGCCAGGAAAGAAAGGAGATTCCTACTGTCAGCTAAAAGCCAAAGAAAAATTTTTTTCATCCATGCTTTTCCTTCTTTGACTTTAAAATTCATTATTTTCTTATTTTATTTCCTCCCTTTGAGTGCATTGGGACCATTATGGAAGATCTGAATTCCCACTGGTGCCAGAGATTGAAAAGAAACCAAGATTGGAAGAGAACGAGTGTCAACAACAGCAAACTCTTTTCAGCTCCTAGCCTGACAGTAGAAGATACAATGTCAAGAGTGGTAAAAAGCCCAGATCTAAGCATTAATAATGCCCCACTAAGAAGTTCTATAAATACTTTTGTCCAGTTATTTAATATTGGGAAAAGAGAAATAACAGATATCTCTGAAAGAAAAAAAGCATGTTTTGATTTAAAAGGAGTTCAAATCAACGGCTGAAGCATTACACAATAGCTTCAGGTTTGAATGATCCCTCAACTTTTTTACAGTTTCTTCTCATAAATCCTGTAGTGAATCTTGTCTCATCGAGTTGTAGGAGTGTATTGTAAGTGGCAAACAATTCTCAAAGGGCTCCAGAGCAGAAATCAAGTCTAGGATAGAGCTGTAAGATCCTTTATTTAGAAGTCAAGGAGATTTAAGGCAGTGACTCATAGGTCCTTGCAGACAGACAGAAAGGCTTCTAAGGATTTTAAGAGTATATCTTGCAGACTTCTCTGTTTCAGGAATGGGGCTTCTGTGAATCTAAGGTCATTGTCCCACAGCAGGTTTATAGGAAGTACAAGATAGATGAAAGCTTATTTCAAATAGATTTGTGAGTGTGACTTCTATAGAATGGAATGGATTATAAATTGACACTCAAGAAGTTCACAAAACTTTTAAAGTAATTATCATGATCTGAGACAGACATACAGCACCTCCATGCCTTAACCAGCATTTCTCAAAGTGTAGTTCACAAATTACTTGTGATTATTCCTGATCTGAATGGGGGCGGGGGGAGGGGGAGGAATATCCAGGAATCAATATTTTTAACAGGTAATACTATGAATGTTAAAGTTCAATATCTACCTCAAACACGCCTATTTACTCATTCCTAAATATATTATTCCTTCTGGCACTGTCTTCCATTCTCTTGTATTGGAACACCTCTGCCTTCCATTCCTCACATAATATCCATAGTTTAAATGTTTTGCATTCTGTCCTTTTGGTAAATAGTAGTGGATCAATTGGACAAGGAAAATGTGATACCTATTTCACATTAGATACACAGAAATTAATTTGAAATGGATTGTAGCCCTAAATAAGAAAAGTAAACTAATGCTTTTAGAAGAAAACATAGGAGAATATCTTCATAATCTTGAGGTATAAAATAAGAGAAAAAACTATAAGCATAAAACAAAAGAATAAAAATTATGCTTAATTAAAATTAAGACCTTTCAGTCAAAAAAAACCTTTAAGAGAATGAAATGTAGGGTAGAACTGGTAGAGAAATTTGCAATACATATATCCAACAAAGTACTTGTATCCAGAATAGGTGAAGGACTCCTACAACTCTAGAAGAAAAAGGCAGACATCCTATTTTATTATAGCTATTCATGGGTGTGAAGTGGTATCTTCTTGTAGTTTTAATTTGTATTTCCCTAATAATTAAAGATGGTGAGTATAGTTTAAAAAAAATTTTTAAAGGAACCTCCACACCCAACATGGGGCGTGAACTCATGACCGTGAGATTAAAAGTTGCATGCTCTACCCACTGAGCCAGCCAGGAGCCCTGGGCACCTTTTTATATCTGTTGGCCACTTGTATATCTTTTTTTTATGATAGTCACAGAGAGAGAGAGAGAGAGAGAGGCAGAGACATAGGCAGAGAGAGAAGCAGGCTCCATGCACCGGGAGCCCGATGTGGGATTCGATCCCGGGTCTCCAGGATCGTGCCCTGGGCCAAAGGCAGGCGCCAAACCACTGTGCCACCCAGGGATCCCCACTTGTATATCTTTAGAGAAATGTCTGTTCAAGGCCTTTGTGCATTTTTACTTTATATTATTCGTGTTTTTACTGTTGAGTTCTATGGTCAGAAGCCTTAATATTTTAAAAATGTTTGTACTAAAAAAAAAAAGTTTGTACTACCCAAAGAGATCTAGAGTCAATGCTATCCCTGTCAAAATTCAATGACATTTTTTACTGAAATAGAGAAAATATCCCTAAAATTCATAGGAACCACAAAAGACGCCAAGTATCCAGAACAATCTTAAGAAAGAAGAACACAGATGAAGATATTAGGGTGCCTGGGTGGCTCAGTCGACTAAGTCATTACCTTCAGCTCAGGTCATGATCCCAGGGTGCTCAGCAGGAAGTCTGTTTATCCCTCTCCCTTTTCCCCTACCCCTGATTGTACTCTGTCCCTCTCTCTTATAATAAAAATATCTTTATAAAACTATAAAAACTTCCTGATTTCAAAACACATTACAAGATTACAGTAATTAAAACAGTACAGTACTGGTATACTACAGTATAGTACTGGCATAAAGACAGACATATAGACCAATGGAATGGAATAGAAAGCTCAGAAACAAATCTACATATATATGATCAATTGATCTTTGACAAGAGTACCAAGAATACACAATAGAGAAAAGACAATCTTTTCAATAAATGGTCTGGGAAAATTAGACATTCACACGCAAAAAAATGAAATTGGACTCCTACTTTACAGCATATACAAAAATCAACTCAAAATGGGTTAAAGACTTGGGTGCCTGGGTGGCTCAGTTGGTTAAGGTCCAACTCTTGGTTTCAGCTCAGGGTCACGAGATTGATCCCACATCAGGCTCTGCACTGGGCATGAAGCCTGCTTGAGATTCTCTCTCCCTCTCCCTCTGCCCCTGCCCCCATCCCCACTCGCATATGCTTTAAACAAACAACAACAACAAAATGAGTTAAAGACTTAAACTTAAGACCTGAAACTGTAGGGCAGCCTGGGTGGCTCAGCGCTTTAGCGCCGCCTTCAGCCCAGGGCCTGGTCCTGGAGACCCGGATTCGAATCCCATGTGGGACTCCCTGCTTGGAGCCTGCTTCTCTCTCTGCCTGTGTCTCTGCCTCTCTCTCTGTGTGTGTGTCTCTCATGAATAAATAAATAAAATATTAAAAAAAAAGACCTGAAACTGTAAAACTTCTAGAAAAAAGTATAGGGGAAAACCTCCTTGACATTGGTCTTGGTAATGATTTCTTGGATATCATACCAAAAGCACAGGCAACAAAAGCAGAAGTAGACAGGTGAGACTACATCAAACTGGAAAGCTTCTGCCCAGCAAAGGAAGCAATCAACAGACTGAAAAAGCAACCTACAGAGTGGGAGAAAATATTTGCAAACCATGTATCTGAAAGAGGGTTAATTTTTAAGCACCCATTTTCAGTCTCAGCTGAGACCACAATGAAAAGACACATGAAGGGTCTTCTCCTTGTAAGTGGCACAAGTACATCCGGAACAGCATGGAGTCCACCAATGTGGACCCAACATTACACTGACTCCTCAAGATCATCATGTTTCTGCTGGGGGGAGTCTCCTGGTACCTGGGGCACCTGAATCTCTGACCTGGGCTGAGATGCAAGAAGTATGACCACCATGGGGAAGGGGAAAAATAACAGAGGGAGTTCTTGACTGAGGTGTGGGGAAAAAAGGGGGGGAACCAACTATGTTTTGCTCTCGTGCATAAGCACCTCAGTGCATTCTAGAAAAATTAAACAGAAGCCTTTGTTTGGATATCAGCTCAGTTGTGCCCATTAGATCTCCGCTCAAAGCCCCTTCTGCCTGTTCCTCCCTCAGAAGTCTCAGAGTGCTCATAGCCCTGTAGCATGCTTGGTTTTTTTTGTTTGTTTGTTTTTAATCATATTGAAGTACGATGCTAACCAATAATACTACCCAAGAGTGTGAGTGTGGTTGGAAAGATTAATGAAAGGTTTGTATTTTGGTTTGTGGCTTTGGTCGCTGCTTGCCTCTCAAGCTGCCCTTTTCAATTCAAATTAAGCAGCGCTTCTCAGACCGTGTGTGCCAGCATGCTGTACGTGCAGCTGCTGCCCTCCATCCATCACAGCTCAACTTACCCTACTCCAAGCTCCAGGTCAGCATTTCCTGATTGCATTCCTTGTCCCCGTCATGCTTCGAGCTGCCCTACTTCTAGCCATTCATCACCCAGCAATTATTGCTGTTAGTTGTCTCTCTCACATGACCAGTCCTGCAAAGTGTGCCAGATGGGAATGCCAGTGGGCTGCTACAAGCCGGATGTTGCCTGGGATTTGTTAGTGATCTTAAGTATCATAGATAAATGTCACTAGCAAAATCTGTGTTGAAGCTAAATGAAATACCCAAGGACATTGAAGGCCAACTTCCTTTACAAAGTTAGAAAGCATCCTCAAGTCTATGCTTGGGCTGCAGTGTGGACGAGAGCTTAAGCACACAGATTTTCAGGCTACAGAAGTCTGTCACAAATGTGAGACAATCCTTTAGTTCTGCTCAGTCACCTTAGTCTTAGGGTCATTACAAGAACTGAGTTAATTTACGTAAAGCAATTAGAACAACGCCACATTAAGAGTTCTATAAGTGTTTGCTATGGCTATTTTTCTGCTCACTCTGCTTAGTATGCTTAGGTTGACAACTTCAGATCATTTATTTACTCCTTCAATCAATATTTACTGAGTACCTATGATATTCCTGGTACTGTGGACAGTGATCCATTTCCTCTGCGGTAAGCCTCAGTGTGATCATCTGGAAACCCCTTTGCAGTCACAGCTGTGCAACTATGGAAATATAAGATCTCAGAGAAGAAACTGCTGACCAGTGTGCCTAGGCAGACAGATCCCTAGGCAGCTTCTTGATTACCATGCTCCAAGAATAGCCTAGGAAGGATGGAGGCAGACTGAGAATATGGAAGACACAGTATTGACTTGAACAGATGCTCTCCCCCTCAACTATCCATTCACCCAGAAACTCTGATATATTCTCAAGCAGAGGAGGAGGTTGGAGAGAGGACAAGGGAAGATGAAGAGGGAGGTGTAAAGGAATCCTGCAAACAGCTAAGGTTATCTTTCCAGCGAATATGGCAAGATGAAGGTGCAAAATTGAATTAAATTGATGTAGAGAAAAGTACTAGGGTAAAGCAGATGAAATTGCTGATATTTGACAATTTTTAACTTACAAAACAGCTTTATATGGTTCACTCTGCAAAAGGTGCAATATTTCTTGCGCTTCCTGAGTTTGTAAAGCAGTCATATTTGCCACACCTGTTTTAAATTGTTTGTCTTAGAAAAGCTCAGGTATAAGAAATCATCATCATGAGAATTGGGCCTCACTCTGAAACATCAAGTTTGGGTTACCTGCATTAGAAATTTAATGAATGAGGCCTCAGAAGCTCAGGTAACAACTGACATGTGGAAGGTTTATTTGTTCTGCTCAATAAACCAACATGAACTGATTGGGTTTCTTTCTTTAGTTCACTTTCTAGCTGGATGCTAGTGATACTCCTTCATAAAATGGGTTTATTAAAAAGTTCAGGAAGATTTGGGATCTCTAGAACTTCTCAAGGACCAAGGTAAATGGTGGGCATATTCCTTGCCAATTTCTTTGTCCTTATTGAGTCGTTAGGTACTTTCGCATCTGGCAGGATCCAGAGTTTAGATTACATATTTTTTAGAGGGTGACTCCCTACATCATCAAGATTATAAACATTCCAACTAAAATGAATACCAAAACAGGTTTCACACATCTTAAAAACAGGTTTACTCAGTGCACTGAGAGGTCCCATGGATCTGTCTCTTGCTTCAACAATGTTTGGAAGGAAAAGACCCAGGGACTCCCCTTCTGCCAGCTTCCAACCAACCTCCAACCTTTCCTCCAGTCACAATTTTGGGAGCCATATTCTTGGCCTTCTCTATCTCTGGGATCGCCCACACCTTATTTTGAGCTTAGCTCCTTATTATGGATCAACCATGAGCTCCAACATGCCTCAGAACTATTACACCCAGGTGGAGGCCACCATCATCAGCCACCTAGTCAACATGAATCGGCTGACCTTCCAGACCTACCCTTCTCAGGGCTTCTATGTTGACCACGACAATGTGGGTTTGGAGGGCAAGGGCCCCTTCTTTCTCGAGTTGGCTGAGGAGAAGCTTGAGGGTGCTGAACATCTCTTGAAGAGGCCAAACCAGCATGGCAGCTATGCCCTCTTCTAAAATCACACAGGAACTGTCCCAAGATGAGTGGGGTAAAAACCTCGGTGCCATAGAAGCCATCCTAGTTCTGGAGAACCTGAACCAGGCCCTTTTGGATATGCATGCCCTGTGTTCGGCCCACACAGACCCCTACCTCTGTGGCTTCCTGGAGAAATACTTCCTAGATGAGGAGGTGAGGCTCATCAAGAAGATGGGGATTACCTGACTCACCTTTGCAGCCTAGCTGCCCCCAGGCTGGGCTGGGTGAGGATCTCTTCTAAAGACTCACCTTCAAGCACAACCATGAAGCCCAGCAGCCTTTGAGGGGCCCCTCTGGCAACTCTGTGCTTCTAGGGCTTGTGCCTGAGCCTCTCCTTGCAGCCACTAGGCAGCTTTTTAACCACCCTGGAGCTCTCTCACAAGCCATGGACCAAATGGAACCAATAAAGTTTTTTGCAGAAAAAAATAAACAAACAAAAAAACCCAGATAGGTACACTCAATGTCCTAGCAAATTCTCCATCTAGAAATGTACTTAAAGGACATAATTAAAGATGTACATAAAGATTCAGGTTTAAAGGTTATATTAGTAAGAAAACAACTGGCATGCTCAAACTAGGGTAATTCAAGTGGGGTTAATTTACAAAGAAATGGAGGAGCTGTAGGAAAACCACAGGGGATAGTACAAATATATGTGTATATACATACACATACAATGCTTGCACACACATTCATACAAGATAAAAGGTTTAGAGTGTATACATCAAGATATAAATGGTAGTTATCACAGAGACACTATGGTTATAGATGATTTTATCTAGGTTTTGCTTTTTGTGGCAGCTTTTTTGTTTTGTTTTGTTTTGTTTTGCTTTTGCAGGGAACATTTAGTATAAAGAATTATTAACCATGGCAGGGGATTGGAGTAACAAGGAATGAAACAGAGAGCTCTAAAGACTATAAGAAGAGCAGATATGAGGGGCAGCCAAAACCCCTAGGTCTGAGCTAGAGGGCCCAGGGACCCTCCCCACCAAGAGCTGAGGAGAGGTTTTGCTGGGCAGGGTGTGGCCACGGGTTGGCAGGGAAGTTACTGTGCTGCTGTGTGGTCTACACTTATTCAGAATCTGCTCTTTAGGGTGCTGTGGAAAGCTCATCACAGGGCGGTGTCTCATCAGAAACATTCTGTTGTAAAACCTCCGGAGAGATTGGATATGTCTGTTGGGGGAAGTTTCTGGCTACAGGCGCCTGCCAAGGCAGTCCACTGGAACAAGGGAGGAAAATCCCTTCCGTCTACAATGAGAGCTCCCTGTATGGCTAAAGTTTAACACATGTGTCAGCTGGCAAAGGGAAAATACATATGGGCCCATCTCCATTTTTTGCAGAATGGGGAATGAAGCATGAATTTGAAGCTGAAAAGCCATAAATTGATCACTGGCATATACTCCCAAACCTTACCACCTAGGGGTACTGCATGCAAACACACCCCGATCTGTGTATGGTTTTATAACTTGCTGCTTTCTTGCAGTAAATGCTGTGGACATCTTTCCTTGTCAATAAATATAGATCTGCGTCAACATCTTTCATTATTAAATAGTATGTATGCACTTTGTTTTATATAATTGTTTGCCTACTGGTAAACATTTAAATTGTATCTTATTTTTACCATTCTGAACTATACTGAGTTGAGCTTCCTTAAATGATTATTTTCTCACAATAAACTATTAGAAATTGAATTGTTGGATTAATAGGCCTATGTTAAATTGATACGGTACCTGTTGGGTACATTGTTTATTTGATTTAGCAAAAAAAAATCATTTTTTGTTTTATGCATTTCTCAAGAATGCATGAGAAAAAATGCCACTTAAAATATCTGGTCTGGCATCCAAGTTAAATAAGGTTAGACACCAGTGTGGTTCCAGAAAGAATTTCTCTGAGAGCCAAGTAGACTGGCCAAGAAAGCTAATTGTCAAAGATGGCACCTACTTTGGCTCTTCACTGAAATAGCATATAGGATCTTTTAAATTAATAAACTTTATTTTTTAGAGCAGCTTTATTTAGATTCACAACAAAATTGAGCAAAAGTACAGAGAATCCCCATATGCCTCCTGCTCCCTACATATATACAAACTTCCCCATTCTTAATAACCCTCACCGTGGTGATACATTTTTTAAAACTGATAAGCCTACATTGATACATCATTTTCATTCAAAGTTTATAGTTTACATTATATTAGTTTACATCATGTTTACTCTTGGTCTTGTGCATTTTATGGGTTTTGACAAATGTATGATGACATGTATCTACCATTGTGATATACAGAATAGTTTCACTGCCTTAAATATCCTCTCTGTTTGGCCTATTTATCCCTTCTCCCCCACCAATACATAGTGACTACTAGTTATTTTACTGTCTCTATAATTTTTGCCTTTTCCAGAATGTCATATAGTTGGAATCACTTTTTCAGAGTGGCTTCTTTCTCTTAGTAGTATGCATTTATTTTTCCTCCTTGACTCTTCATGACTTGACAGCTTGTTTCTTTTCAACACCAAATAACATCCTATTGTCTGTATATGCCATGTTATTTATCTACCTTGGTTGCTTCAAGTTTGGGCAATTATGAATAAAGCTGCTATAAACACCCATGTGCAGGTTTTTGTATAGACATAAGTGTTTGGTTCATTTGGGTGAATACCAAGGAGTATGATTGTTGGATCGTAAAAGAATATGTTTAGTTTTGTAAGAAACTGCCAACCTGTGTCCCAACGTGTCTGTATTACATTGCATTCCTACCATTAATGAATGGGAATTCCCATTGCTCCAGATCCTCACCACCATTTAGTGTTGTCAGTTTTGAACTTGGGCCATTCTGATAGTCATGTATTCATATCTCATTTCAATTTGCAATTTTCTAATGACACACAATGTTGAACATCTTTACTTGTGCTTAGTTACGAACTGCATATCTTCTTTGGTTAAGACCTTTTGCCCATTTTTAAATTGAGTTGATTGTTTTCTTGTTGAGTTTTAAGAGTTTTTTGTACATTACAAATAACAGTCCTTTGTCAATGTATCTTTTGAAAATATTTTCTCCTACTTTGTGGCTTGTTTTCTCATCCTTTTGACAGTGTCTTTCACTGAACAGAAGTGTTTAATTTTGATTAAGTCCAGCTTATCAGTTATTTCCCTCATGGATCATGCCTTTGTGTTGTATCTAAAAAAGTATCATCACCTAAGATCATCTAGGTTTCCTCCTATATTATCTTGCAGGAGTTTCAGAGCTTTGCATTTGACATTTAGATCTGATCCATTTTGTGTTAATTTTTGTAAAGGGTATAAGGTCTGTGTCTAGATTTTTTTCTTTTTTGCATGTAGCTGTCTAGCTGTTCTAGCACCATTTGTTGAAAAAACTATCTTTGCTCCATTGTATTGCCTTTGCTCCAGTGGCAGAGATCAGTTGATTATATTTATGTGGGCCTATTACTGGGCTCTCTATTCTATTCCATTCATCTATTTGTCTGTTCTTTTACCAAAGCACTATCTTGATTACTATAGCTTTATCATAAATCTTGAAGTTGGATAATATCAATCCTCCATCTTTGTTCTTTTTCAATTTTGTATTGGCTATTCTGGGTCTTTTGCCTCTGCATATAAACTTTACAATTAGCTTGTCTATATCTATGAATAACTTGCTGGGATTTTTTTGGAACTGCATTGGATTTGTACGTCAAGTTGGGAAGAACTACCTCTTGACAATATTAAGTTATTCTATCCATGAACATGAACTATCTCCATTCATTTATTTCTTCTTTGGTATTGTTCATCAGTTTTGTAGTTTTCCTCATGAATATACGTATTTTGTTACATTTTTACCTGAGTATTTCATTTTGGGGGATGATTATGTAAAAGATAACATTTTATTTTCCAAATTGTATTGTTGTTACTCATTTATAGAAAAGCAATTGACTTTTGTTTTTTTTTTCTTTTTTCAATTTTTATTTATTTATTTATGATAGAGAGAGAGAGAGACAGAGACACAGGCAGAGGGAGAAGCAGGCTCCATGCACCGGGAGCCCGATGTGGGATTCGATCCCGGGTCTCCAGGATCGCGCCCTGGGCCAAAGGCAGGCGCCAAACCGCTGCGCCACCCAGGGATCCCCACAATTGACTTTTGTATATTTACTTTGTACTCTGCCACTTTGCCGTAATTGCTTATTAGTTCCAGTAGTTTTTTGTTGATTATATTTCTAGCAGAATAAAACAGGGCTATTTTACTCCTATTCTCCAGGAACCCCCCCCCCCAATTTTATTGACTATACTGTCTGGAAAACTCTATGCAACCTTCTCATTAAATATCTCTTTACAGAATCCTTCTGTAGTTCCTAGATCAGTATAAGAACCCCTTACTTTATGTTCTTTTTTTAAGATTTTATTTTATTTATTCATGAGAGACAGAGAGAGGGAGAGGCACAGAGACACAGGCAGAGGGAGAAGCAGGCTCCACACAGGGAGCCCGACGCGGGACTCCATCCTGGGACTCCAGGACAACCCTGGGCCGAAGGCAGGCGCTAAACTGCTGAGCCACCCAGGGATCCCCTCACTTTACATTCTTACACTTGTTTTTATCATAATAGTAATGCTTTACTTTCATTACCAATTAAAATTCTGTCTGCCTGACTGTGGTGTAAGGTTCACTGTAGTCAAGGACCTTGTCTCTCAATGCATGTTTGTTGAAAGAATGAATAAATGATTGTAACCTCCCTTCCAATCACTACCAAAAACTGAATTATCCTATATATATCATACAGAGTCAAATCAGGAAACTGAAACCACTCAAAGTATTTAAAGCAGATGGAACTTACTACAGGTGAATTGGTAACCCAAGATATGGAAGAGAGTGAGGAGACCAGCAGGAAATGTAAGTTTCCCAGATATTCACAACAGCAGAAAGGTCTTAGGATTTTCAGGTGGGAGGGACAATAGGAAGAACTGATATTACAGAACCCAGGGGCCCCCACTCTGTAGGTTAGAAGTCCAAGTGTGACTCAGCTGGATCTTCTGTTTGTTTAATCTCACAAGGCTGAAATCAAGGGGGTCAGCAGGGCTATAGTTGATTGTGGAGGTTCTGAAGGTTAATCTGCTTCCATGCTCATTCAGATTATTGGCAGAATTCAACTCCATGTCGGAGTAGGATTGATGTCCATGTTTCCTTGCTGGGTGTCAAGCAGGGATGATGTTAACCTCTTGAGGCTGCCTATATTCCTTGTCTCATGGCCCTCTTCCTCTATCTTTGAAGCCAGCAATGTCAGATCAAGTCTTTCTCATGCTTCAATCTCTCAGACTTCTCCTTCTGACTCATTTCTCCCATTCCCAGTAAGAAAAGATTCTCTCTTTAACAGCTCATATGATTAGAGTGGACAATCCCCCCATCTCAGGCCCTTAACCTTAATCATATCTACAAAGTCCCTTTTGCCACATTACATTTTAACGTTTTCACAGGTTCTGAGGATTAGGAAATGAACATCTTTGGAGGATCATTATTCTGCCTCCCATTGGCCAACTTGGCTAGAATCTAATTGATACAAGGGGCTAGGAAGTAGGCCTGCAGAGCAGAAGTATGAGGAACAAATCTGAGAGCAAGCAGGCTTAGGTTCACCATATTTTATTTTATTTTTTAATAAGGAAGCTGAGATAACATTTTTTTAAAAAAAGATTTTATTTATTTATTCATGAGAGAGACAGAGGGAGAAGCAGAGACACACACAGGCAGAGGAAAAAGCAGGCTCCATGCATGGAGCCCAACGTGGGACTCGATCCAAGGACTCCAGGATCACACCCTGAACCAAAGGCAGACACTTAACCACTGAGCCACCTTGGCATCCTGGTTCACCATATTTTAGATAACATTTTTTTCTTCACCAACGAGGCTTAATAGATGGTGGCCAGCTTTTTGGTTGCTGTCAAAAATAATGAATTAATTCTGTTTATTGTAAAACAAAACAAAACATAACAATGATAACACATTCTGTCATGAGAGGAACTCAAACATAATGCAATTGCCAGTCGGTTTCCATAATCCTTCAAACCTTGTTTCTCAAATGGGGGCCAGGTAAATTTCTTCTCTTCTGCAGAGAAATATGGAAATGAGGGTTAGGTCAGGCAGGGAAATGTAGACAATCGTAGCCTTAAGAAGTACAGAGGTTGAAAGTGAGTCCCTGGGAGTACAGTATATTCTTGGTTCAGGCTCTCTAGAGCCAACCATCAAGATAACCGCCAGCTAACAGAGATTCCTGGAATCTTTGCTGCTGTCCCAGAACACTCAGCCTGCCGCAGGCCCCAGAATTATCTCTGGCAATGTCAATAAACTGCCACCAGGTGATATCAAGCTTCAGCAGGGACCATGATAGATTGACAGAGCACAGTTGTGCTCCTAGACCTCTCTGCTGCCCTGTTCTGTCTCCATTGCTGGCTCACGGTCATTTCATTGACTGAATAACAAGACTGAGTTTTATACAGTTACAGGCTTTGGAGTCCACAGGCCAGAGAGGGAGGATTTACCATGTTTCAAAACTTGTGCTATTATTTTTAGTAAACACACTCCCACATTTGCTTGCTTCTGAATAACTCAGTATGGCAACAATACCTAAAAGAGAACTTCAACTTTAAACTTAGTGAAAGCAAGGGAAGAACTGTTGACAATGATGGGACCAGCTCAGGAATGAGAGCACTACCGTGGAGTGCGATTGCACTTACATCTTACCAGTGTGTTGGGGAAAAGCTTGACTACAAACACCCAATTCTCCTCTGAGTGGAAATCTTAGGAAGCGTCACACCAAGGAGAAGAATCTGCTCTGGTCCGACTCCAGTTTGTGCTGCTCCAGTTCTACTGTGCCTCTTCTGTCTTTCCCCCCTCTTATATCTTTGGCCTTTTGCAGAAAGACTCAGTCTTTCTTTTATGTGGTTAGTTAAAATTCACCTGAAGGACAGTTCTTGAAGAAGTTTGTTCCCTCCAGTACACCGTACAAACTACAAACCCAGACTCCTATTCCCTGGGAATGACAATTCTCTCTGTTCTCCTGTCTGAGGAGCTTTCTCTTCCCTCTAGAATGAATTCCCAGCATTCTCTCTTCAGTCACCTGAAGAATATGCTCTCTGTTCTGCTCTTCCATTTTCTCGTATTGCCAGCTACCAAAGGGTTAACTTCTCCCTTAGTGGAAAGAGAAATATTCTGATTGAGGTCTGAGCTGAAAACCAATGCCTCTTAGGGCAGGGACCTGTGTTATGTGATCTTTAAAATTAACACTTTGACATTTTTCCCAGCTGCTAAAGCTTACATTCTTTTTTAAATTTTATTTTACAAATAACATACAGTAAAATTTACTCTATTTAAAAAAATATTTCTTTGTGTTTTTTTTTATTTTATTTATTCATGAGAGACACACAAAGAGAAGCAGAGACATAGGCAGAGGGAAAAGCAGGCTCCCTGGGATCATGACCTGAGCCAAAGGCAGGTGCTCAGCCACTGAGCCACTCAGGTGCCCAAAATTTACTCTCTTTAGCAAACACTTCTATGAATTTTGACAAATAGAGTACATAACCACCACCACTGTCAAGATTCAGAACAGTTCTATAATCCCAAAAAACTCCTTTATGCTGCCCCTTTATAATCAACCCCTCCCAAGCTCTGATAACTACTGATCTTTTCTTAGTCCCTATAGTTTTGCCTTTTCAAGAATGTGATATAAATGACATCATATAGTCTTTTGAGTGGTTTCTTTCACAGAGATTAATGCACTTGAAACTCATTTACATTGTTGGGTATATCAATATTTAATTCTTTTTTATCATTAAGAGGTATTAGTTTCCTATGGCTGCTATAACAAATTACCACACTTGGTGTGGTAAGTCACTTGGTGACTTAAAGCAATGTACTTTCTCATAGCTCTGGAGGCCAGAGCCTGAAATCAGTATCACTGGGTCTAAATTAAGGAGGTGACAGGGTCTTTGGAGGGTTCAGGGGAGAAGCCTTTTCTGGCCTCTTCCAGCCCCAGCAATGCTTGGATTATGGCCACATCACTCCAATCTGCAGCTTTATGATTGCAGTGCCTCCTCTTATGACTACCTGGAGTCAAATCTTCCTTCATCTTACTCTTATGAGGATTCATGTGAATCCTACCAGCTCAAGTTACTTAATCATATCTTCAGTTCTCTTTTCACTGTAGGGCATAACATTCAGAGGTTCCAAGTTTTAGGACATAGATATCCTCAAATATGCCATTATTCAGTCTCCCACATATGGATCTACCACAAAGTACTTATCCAGTTACCCCATTAGAGGATATTTGGGCTATTTCTAGTTTGGGACAATTATGAATAAAGCTGCTGTAAATATTTGCATAGAAGTTTTTGTAGGAACAATTTTTCATTTCTCTTGAGTAAATAAAAGTGGGATCACTGAGTCAAATAGTAGTATATGTTCAAGTTTATAAGAAATGGTCACATTGTGGGGCATCTGGGTGGCTCAGTTGGAAGCATCCAACTCTTGATTTTGGCTCAGGGTTATGATTTCCAGGTTGTACGATCAAGCCCTGTGTTGGACTCCATGCTACAGCATGGAGCCTGCTTAAGTTCTCTCTCTCTCCCTTTCCTTTTTTTTCTCTCTCTCTTCCTTTCCATCTGCAACTCTGCCCCACAACCCCCTCTCAAAAAAAAAAAAAAAAAGGAAATGGTCAAACTGCTTCCAAAGTGGCTGTACCATTTCACATTCCCACTGGAAGTATATGAGAGTTCCAATTTCTCCACATCCTTGTCAACACTTGGTTTTATCAGTGTTCCTAATTTTTGTCATTCTAGCAAGTGTGTAGTGGTATTTCTTTATGGTTTTAATTTGTACTCCCTAATGACAGTGATTGTGAGCATTTTTTTCATGTGTTGAAATTTTAATGTTACATCATTTCATGCCCTCTCTCAGTTGGGTACACTTTTATTTAGCTCTCTAAATGTGCTTTAGTAATGATTTAGAAATAACCACTTAACAGGCAAAAATCTTAGAATTATTAACTTCTCAGGAAATTAAAACTACTGAGTATCTTTCAATGTAGAGAAATACTAACTATCAAAATGAATCAATACAGCAACTAAAACCAAACAACTGGCTAAAAAATGGGCAGAAGATCTGCATGGATATTTTTCCAAAGAAGACATAAAAGAGAGGTGAGTGTGCTGCAGGTAGGCATGGGGAAAAGCAAAATAAGACAAAAACAAATAAAAGAAGAAGACATACAGATGGCCAACAGACATGTGAAAAGATGTTCAACATCACTGATGATTAGGGAAATGCAAATCAAAACTGCAATGAAATATCACCTCTCGCCTATTAGAATCATTATTATCAAAAAGATAAGAAATAACTACTGTTGGAGAAGATCTAGAGGAAACACTTGCAGACTGTTGGTGGGATTGTAAATTGGTACAGTCACTGTGGAAAACAGTATGGAGATTCTTTAAAAAATTAAAGATAGAGCTATATGATCCAGCTATTCTACTACTGGGTATTTATCCAAATAATATGAAAACACGAATTCAACAAGATATGTTCACCCCTATACTATATTCACTGCAACATCATTTACAGTCACCAAGTTATGGAAACTAAACACACACATTGGAATATTACTCAGGCATAAAAAAAGAATGAGATCTTGGGTACCTGGATGGTTTAGTTGGTTAAGCATCTGTCTTTGGCTCAGGTCATGATTGTTGAGTCCTGAGATCAAGCCCCATATCAGGCTCCCTGCAGGGCTGGGAGCCTGCTTCTCCCTCTTCCACTGTTTGTCACTTCCCCTGCTTTTGCTTTCTCTCTCTCGCTCTCAAATAAATAAATAAATAAATAAATAAATAAATAGTCTTTAAAAAAATGAGATCTAGGCATTTGCTATGTCCTAGATGGAACTTGAGGTTATTATGCTAACTGAAAAAAGTCAGAAAGAGAAACACAAATTCTGTATGATTTCACTCATAGGTAGAATCTAAAACCAACAAAACTCATTGACACAGAGAATAGATTGTTGATTGGACAAAGGGATAAGGGTCAACTGTATGGTGATAGATGGTAGCTAGAATTTTGGTGATGACCATTTTTAAGTGTATACAAATGTTGAATTATAATGTTATATACCTGAAACTTATATATTTTTAAAAAATTAGTCAATGAAATACTCATAAGATATACCTAAGGTGCATGGTTAGTATGAGATGATTAGCAAGATGATTGGTAAGGAGTATGTCTATAATACACATGTGGGATGTTTTTCTTCTTTACAAACCTATTTGCATTAAGAATCTATATGCACCACAATAATTCAGAAGTGTTCCCTTTAAAAAAGTGAGTGTAATATGATATATCTACCTCAGGAAGTCCATATAATTAGGTCTTCAGGGCACGCTTGGATGTGAAGCCTAACAACTAAATTTGCTTTACAGTAAATTTCTTAACCATGGAAAAACTTCCTCTGAAACTGGCAGAAACTCCAAAAATCACCAGGTTCTGCTGAGGGACCTGGATAATAATAAGAGCCATTTGAATACAAATCAATCCTCTACTGAATGCCAAAACTCTCATAGACTAGTTCATGCATAAAATACGCCTTCACATTTCCAATAGCTTCAGGATAAATTTCCTGTGCTAGAGAAATAAAAGAGACAAGGCACCTACTTCAAGAGGCTTGGGGATCCCTGGGTGGCGCAGCGGTTTGGCGCCTGGCTTTGGCCCAGGGCGCGATCCTGGAGACCCGGGATTGAATCCCACGTGGGGCTACCGGTGCATGGAGCCTGCTTCTCCCTCTGCCTATGTCTCTGCATCTCTCTCTCTGTGATGACTATCATAAATAAATAAAATTTTTAAAAAAAAGAGGCTTGGAAGTTAGGGGAAGTGAAGACAGTACAAAAGACTCAAGTGGAAAATCTTATTCTCTTCAAAAAATTATTAGAATATTTAGTTAGCAAAAATGGTAGTAGAAATGGTGTCCCAGTATCCTTGTAATGTATATTAATAAAAATAATATTACAGAAAGTATCTTTTATTACATGTGTACACTCTTATGCCAGACAGTATTGTAAGTCTTTGGCATCAGTTAATTCATTTAGTCCTTATAATTACCCCAAGAGTAGGTATTATCTTTTTTCCCCATTATAGGAATGAGGCCACTGAGACATAAAGAGATTAAGTCACTTGCCCAAAGTCCCAGTGGAGGATTGGTCATCACATGGAGGTGGAGAGTCTCTACTGCATCAGATGACAGCTGTCCAGGAGCTGATACTGTGTCTCCTGAGCCTGACTGAGGACCAGCCTGACCTGTAGAGCTTTTTGAAATGGTGTTTCCCAGGCCCCAGTCCTAGGGTTCTAGTTCAAATGGTCTGGAATCTGCACTGCTTTTGCTGGTTCCCTGGGTGATCCTGAGCATTAGCTGGGTTACTAACATTAGGCTGGTTTCCCAGTAGTAATTTAGCAGTGCCTTTTTGCAGGTTCCATACCACCCAGCAGAGAGATCATAGACTTTTCAAGCATAATTATTAAGTTCCTCGTCATGGTGATGAGAGATTAGGACCACACATATTCCAGATCTTAAATGTGTAGTTTGCCAAAGGCAGATTACTACTTTCTTTTAAAAGTTTGAAATAATATGAGTAAAAATCAGGATTCATATTTTACTTACACATAATACTTGTCATATCTGAGCTCAGCTTCATTTGAAGTTTGTTTTCAGTGTTATCCATATTATACTTCTATATTTATTCATGTGATAAGAGTTATAATCTTTTTATTTTTCTCATGGTTTCCCCCAAATGCTAGTGATAACCAATTTTATATTTCTACCAGAGACCTTGAACTCCTGAACTGAATATCAAATGGCATGCTGGAAGTTTCTTCCCAGAAGAAGAGGCTCTGATTGAACTTGTCTGAAACAGATCTCCACACACCACACCCCAACCAAACCTGTTGCTTCTTCTACGTTCCCTTTCTTGGCCATCAGCCCTACCACCCACTCAGTAATGCAAGCCAGTTGCTAGAAGTCACTTGGATTCTACTCTCTCTCCCACTTGCCACAGCCAATAATCATCTACGTCTTGTGACCTTTCCATTCCCACTGCCATTGTGTCATTGCATGTCCTATCACCTTTTGCCTGGTGTTCCAGCTCCCTCTCTCTAGGCTACCCTGTTGCTTTCTACTTCTTTTCTTTCTCTTTGTGGGAGAAAGTGTATACTTTTGGATCCAAGCTTAATTTTTTTTAAATTTTTTTTTAATGTTGTATGTCAAATATACAGCTGGGGACAGAGAACAAATAACTGTGTTCTACTAGTTTTATCAAAATCTTAACAATGTCATATTTGCGATTTTGTTTAAATAAATGAAGAGATCCAGCTACAGATATAGCTATTTAAGACCACCTTGACTAGCCTACCCCCATTCCCAAGCCCTTTCTTTCCCAGCACACTGTCATGAATTTGCTATCATCATGTGTGTTTTGTGCTTTCTCTAGATACTCGAGTTGATAATTTAGTGCATTGCTTTGTAGGTTTTTAAACTTTACGAAAATGACCTCCTGCTCCTTGCTTTTCTGACTCGATTTAATTTTTTCTTTGTGTTGACACATGTTGCCCTAATTCATTCACTTTAACTACCATATGGTACTCATTCTGTGACTATACCACAATTTATTTATTTATTCTCTGTTGAAGGACGTTTAGGAATTTTGCTGCTGCTAACAGTGCAGCACTGCTCTCTTTGAGCAGATGTTTGAGAGGCTCTCTAGGCTATATTCTCAGGAGTGGCATTACTTTCCCGCTCTCTTGAGCCAGGGAGACAAATCGTTTCCTGCCTCTCTGTAATCTAACTGCTGCCAGAGTCATTTTTCTGAAATGCAAATCTGCTTCTGTCACTCCCCTGCCAAGTCCCTTTGATGGAAACAAACCTACTATTCCTCAATAAGACTTTCAAGCACCTCCCCCACCCTGCCCAGCGTCCAGACCCTGGTCTTTTACCAGCCTTCTCTCCTACTCCCCACACCCAATGCCCAGCCAGGCGCTGCCCCCTCAGAATTGCTCCCTGTTTCCCCTCTCGCACCCCCTTGTACATTCTTCTCTCTTTCCAGGACTGTCCCATCCTCACCCCATCCACTCCATCTTTCCTATGAGGAAACACTTGTTTTTCAAGGGTCCATCTACTCACGGAAACCTTTCCTCACCTGCCAGCAGCCACTGGTTTGAATCCCAGTTCCTCTAACTACTGACTTGGGCAAACCTTTCAATGTCCCTGAGCTCACCTTTCTCATCTACCAAATGAAGATAATAACAGTGCCTACCTCATATGCCTACCATCAAATTTGATCCTCGATATAGAGCATTTCATTCATACAGTGCTTGACAATAAATGTTTTCTTCTGTTCATTTATCTATTAAAGTATCTTTTAGAATTATTTCTTTTTATTTCTGTTAGTTATTTCTTTAAGCATTTAAGCACCGCCCCTCAACTATTAGCTGTCTGGAAACACATCTAATTCACATTTATATCATGAACAGCACAGAGCCAGGCACAGAGAAGAACATGGTAAGTGTTGAGTGAATAAATAAATGAGTCTTTGGGTTCTCAGAGCTGTTAGTTAAAAAAAAAAAAAGATTTAATACTTTGTCATAGATGGTATCTTATTTTCATAGAAAATGCAATCTCTGGTGACAAAATTTTTGTTTTCTTTTTACTATCAAAGCTTTCTAACGATAGCCTCCTGCCCCATTTCTTTAAGTTGGTGAATGATTTATGCAAGCTGATCAGTAAATAGTATTAAAATAATTTATTTTGTCACTTGTGTGTTGCCTAGGGAAAGAGTTTGCTTTAAGACAAAACAAAATCCCACTAGTGTTGTGGTTCGTTTGGTTTTGTTGCTTACTTACAATCTTATCGAGGCATGAATTAGTACTGAGAATTTCAATTTAAAAAAAAAGGACAGAATCTGTGATCTGATCTGAATCTGCAGATCTGTGATCTGAATCTGCAGATCTGTGAATGTAAATTCAACTTTAAATCATGCAAATACAGATGCTTCTGAGCGAGAAGGGAGCAACTGAAAAGGAGATATGTGGACAGGGACACATTCTTTTTCCTTCCTTCCTCTGTCTCAGACTTTTTCAGCACTCAGAAACTGGGATCCTGTCGGGCTCCTCAAACATTCCATACAGCTCAAACCAGTGTCTACCCTTGGTTTCTACTCAGTTGCCTTTTCCTCACTGTGCTGCTGTCTTCCTGCAGTACAGCGGCCTTCTCTGCACCTCTGGGTGGTGACAGCCCAGAAAAGAGCTACTTCTCAAGTGGTTCCTGCTCTCTGCATTCCCCGTGCCACCCCCAGTAGCAGGCCTGCCTCATAGAGACAGCTCTTCTGAAGCCAACTGTCTCTGACTTCTGAAATGTAAATTTAATTGGACATCCTGTATTTTTATTTGCTAAATATGGTAACCCTTAAACAGAGGCAGATCTTTGAATCCCAGAAATGGTAAAGCCTACCCCAGCCCTAGGGTAGCCCCAGTTCTAAATCACTCATGAACTTTTCACTCCTCTTGGTTAATGATTGGTCTCATTATGGCTTATTACCCAAGTATGATTAGTGAGATGAGGAGAAATCTACTGAGAAGAAATGCCTTATGAGAAAGCCCTATATTTTCCCTCTTCTGTCTGCTTTGTAAACAGCAAGCAAAGGTATAATAGTCCTCTTTTCAGTAGTAGTCAACAAACATGAAGAGAAAGAGTCATCCAATCCAGGGGTTCTCAAAGGGTGACCCAAGGACCTCAGGGTCCCTCAGGCCCTTTCAGGGGGTTCTCTTTTCTCAAGGAAAGGGTTCTCCTTTCCAACCATATATCTATGTGAGATCAGATTTCCCTCATATACTCCAACCAAATAACCATAGCCCAACAGATTGACTGCAGAAGAAGATTGGAAAATCTACTTGTTCTTTATTAAGCCAGAGATCAAAGAGATTTGCAAAACGCTAATCTTCTGATTTTCTTTTTGTTTTGAAAGTATAGTTATTTTTCAAAAAATATGGTCTGACAACAACTTATGCTGCTCAGCCAATATCAGTAGCCATAATCCTCTGGATTTCTAACAATGAGAAAAATTAACTGCTATTTGTTTGACACCTCTAATAACGAGCTGATCACAACTTCAAATGATTTATGAGCCAACTCAATAATGAGTAGTCATTGCTGATGCATTATTTAAAACTGATCAATTGAAGAGGCAATTTTAATCACTCATGGTTATTGACTAGTAATAAAATGAAGTAATAAATGACAAGGTCACAACCATGTGAAATATGTTTTACAGAAAGAAAGAGCTAGACAAATAGAAATTTTTCAGAGGCAAGAAAGGGTAGCTAAAAAATCTGCCTCATGATTTTCATGGACAGTCTGCCCACCTCTAGAGAGGTATCTTCATAATAGATATTCGGTATTTACATTAAATACATGATATTAAACGCAGAATAATTAAAAACAAAGTATGTATTCCATAGTCCTGACCTAAGAAGTTTACTTTGAAGGCTTTGAAGGACTTATTTAGATTTTTTGATCTTGAAGCTTCTTAATTATGGATAGTAACTTGTGCTCCTTTTTCCATTGCATTTGACTTTCTGAGCTCCTTAATTTTGACACATGATAATGACCTTATTCTTGTAAAATACCAGTGACTTACCTTAAGCTCTCTTCCTTTCCATCTGCACCTTTGTTCACTGTTACACAGTATTAGCAATGAGACTTAAGTGTTGCCCAATAGTTTCATGAAATATTCTTGATTCCTCTCCATTTTAAGAACAAAGACATAGGGCAGCAGCCCCGGGTGGCTCAGTGGTTTAGCGCCGTCTTCAGCCCAGGGCCTGATCTTGGAGACCCAGGATCGAGTCCTACATCGGGCTCCCTGCATGGAGCCTGTTTCTCCCTCTGCCTGTGTCTCTGCCTCTCTCTCTCTCTCTCTCTCTCTCTCTCTGTGTGTGTGTTTCATAAATAAATAAAATCTTTAAAAAAAAGAAAAAAAAAGAACAAAGACATAACTTCCTGTCACCTCAACAATAGCAGAACAAAAAGCATTTTCACTATAGCAGTATTAAAGCTAATGTAAGATATAAATTTGTTCTCTATTTTCATGAAATTACTCATTAAGGTTTTTGGGCATAGAGAGGAAGGATAAAATGTCCTGCCTTCAGAGTTGCTGTGCTTTTTAAAACCATCTAACAGTATGAAACTCTGCCTTAGGCCATTAAACTGATAAAAGTAGACCACTGTCAATATGTTTTTACAGCTTCATGTTTGTTTGTTCTGGAAAGAACACATACAACTGCTGCATTCAAACTGTAGATGCTTGCAGGTAAAATGTGGTAAATCTAGCATTAAATGAAAAATTTTCAGCTAGCTTTTTCTATTCAGAAAGCCTGTAGCCTTCAAGAACTACTTTTAAAAGAGGAATTAATGGCTCTTGTTATATTTGCATTCTTTTTTTAAAAGGATTATATTTATTTATTAGAGAGAGAGAGGGCAGAGGCAGAGGGAGAAGCAGATTCCCCACTGAGCAGGGAGCTCAACATGGGGCTTGATCCCAGGACCTGACCTGAGCCAAAGGCAGACGCTTAACTGACTGAGCCACCAAGCTGCCCCTTTACTTTTGCATTCTAAAATAATTTTCATAGACAAGTCACACATCTTCCCATATACTTATAATAAATCTTGGTAAAGCTGGATATTTTTTTTAAAACTTTGATCTTTTTAAAAATGTGGTAAGATACACATAACACAGAATTTACATCTCAACCATTTTTTCCATCTTAACCATTTTTAGATGTACAACCTAGTAGTGTTAGTATGTTCGTGTTGTTGTGTGACCAATCTCCAGAACCTCTGCATCTTACAAAACTGAAGCTCTATAGTCTTTGAGCAACAAATACCCATTTTCCCCTTCCCCCTAGCCCGTGCAACTACCATTCTGCTTTCTATGTGCTTGACTACTATTCTAGAAACCTCATTGAAGTATAAGTAAAATCATATGTTATTTACTATTTTGTAACTGGCTTATTTTAACACAATGTCTTCAAGTTTCCTCCATGTCATAGCATGTGTCAGAATTTCGTTCCTTCCAAAAAACTTCAGTCCTCTGTTATACTATTGTAAAGGCTTATTTTAGGCTACTTTGATATCAATGAGAAGGAAGAGAGAGAAATATGCTGTTTTAGAATAGTGTTTTTCTTAGTCATTAACATTAAATGAACATGTATATGCGTGTACACATACAGACACACACACACATGCGCACACACACAGAGTGTGTGTATTTACATTATAATGACCACTATAGGATAATAAAGTCAAGAGATATTCAGAAGCAATCTTTACTACTTTAGATAATGCAAGAAT
This sequence comes from Nyctereutes procyonoides, assembly GCF_905146905.1. Lineage (NCBI taxonomy): Eukaryota > Metazoa > Chordata > Mammalia > Carnivora > Canidae > Nyctereutes > Nyctereutes procyonoides. Next base: position 41,316,563 of record NW_026575139.1, read on the forward strand.
TTGCTGTTTGGAGAGGCGAGACACTAAAACTTGAAGCATCTCATCACAGACTGGTCCCATTAGCTCCCCAAAGGGCAGCATAGAGAGTGTGCTTTCTCTGCCCATATGTGGCCAACAAATAATGAAGGTCTACTTGGTAGCCCCACTTTCCTGGGAGACTTCCTTTTCTGTAAAGTCTATGTGGTTTCATGGTTCCATCACAACTATTAAGGGACACCTGTGGTTTCAAAAGTTAACAGGAATTCATAGTTTTGTGTATATTTGTCCATTAGCATGTTCAAGATATGAAAAAGAAATTAATCAGTTCACCAGTTATGAATTGTCAGATTGAATTCATGTAGTTGCCAATATTTTACTATTTTGACCTGCAAAAACAACCTTTCACATAATTCAACTTAATAAAATCCTACTTCTTACTTTCTTCATCTATCAGAGAGTTAACGGAAATACATTTTATTGTTAAACAAAAAGCATAACTAAGCAAGCAAGAGTGCATGCAACATATTCGAAAGACCTGGTTTGCATCCTGGCTCTGCTTCTTTGTGGGTGTGTGGACTTAGGCAGTCCTCACCTTTCTAGGCCTCCTGGCCCATAAAATGCAGGTGAGACTACCTATAATTAGAGGTAGTCTCTCAAAGGTAGTCTCAGAGGTGACAATGTAGTAAGACACTTCAAGTGCTTAGCAGAGTGCCTGGCAATTAGTAAGCTCTCAGTTAGTTCTAATACGGCAAGAAAAACCCAAAAAGTTTCACAGGTGATGGCTTCTATAAGGTAGGGAATTTCGAATATGAGAGTTGGATTCAATTTTGCTAGTCTAAGTTGAGAGACTCTGAAATCATAGCAAAGCACAGCCAGGACCACAATCCTCAGAGTTCGTTTCCAGCACATATTCCAGCTTGTACTACTCTCCTTTCTGGAGCTCAAGTCCTCCAGAGATGGAAGCTCCAGAATGGCCTGGCAGTGCTGATTTTGTGTACTTCTGGGAAATAATGCCATAGAATACAAGAACTAAATGACTCTTAGTTGTGATTTTTGAGCTTTCTGCCTCTCTGGAAATCAGCTGGCTTCTGCTTGCTCCATTTACTGTGTACCAGCCAATGCAAAATGAAATGCTCATGCTGTAATTGAAAAATTAAGCATGTCCCAGAGGATCCCCAAGAGGGGTGCACATCCGTATTTAACAGTCTGCGAGTCCAATCACAGGAATGGTTTAGAATAATCTGTTCCTCACTGCTCAAAGACCTCAAGCCCTCTCAAAAGTCAGAGCTTGTCAAATGAGGAAATGAAAAAGCTGTATCACATTCAGCTAGCTGTTTCATTTGCGTTATGGGGCAGGGCTGTATTTTCTCACTGAGGCCCTTTGTGTTAGCTTAGCATGCATATTAGTAAATTACAGGAGTAGAGAGGCAGTGTGCCACGGTCGTTAAGAAGAAGAGCCTCTCTGGTGGGACTGGGTTTGATTTGGCTTCACCGCTTACTAGCTGTGTAATGCTTTGCAAATTATTCTACCTCTTTCTGCCTCTATTTCCTTTGCTGTAAACTAAAGATAATAATGGAATCTATTTCATTATTGGCTTTTGGCGGGATGAAATGACCATATGCAAAGCACTTAGAAAAGTGCCTGACAAACGGCAAGCATATTAGAGGTATTTACCGCCATGGTTACTTTTTTTTCGTTTACATTTTTTTTTTAAAGATTTTACTTCTAAGTCATCACTACACCCAATATGCGTTTCGAACTTAGAACCCTGAAATCAAGAGTCCCATGCTCTACCAACTGAGTCAGCCAGGCGCCCTTCATTTACATTTTTAATTTGGAGATAGGCCCAGTTGTATATAATATAAATTCTTGGTCTTTTTAGGTGGTAAACTGTATGTAGCAAAAAATTGACTATCTTAACCATTTTTAAGTGTGCAGTTCAGTTGGCATTAAGTACATTCATGTTGCTGTGCAGCTGTCACCACTATCTTACTCCAAAACTTTCTTTATCATCCCATGAAACTGTACCCATTAAGCAGCAATTCCCCATTCTTCCCTTCTCCCAGCCCCTGGAAATCACTATTCTTTTTTTGTCTTCATGAATTTGACTAGTCTAGGTACCACCTATAAGTGGAATCACACGGTATTTGTCTTTTTGTGACGGGCTTATTTCACTTAGCCTAATGCCTTCCATGTTGGGTCACAATGGATCAGAATTACACTCCTTTTTATGGCTGAATAATATTCCATTGTATGTATATACCACCTTTTATTTATCCATTCATCCCTTGATGGACATTTGGGGTAATTAATTCTACCTTTTAGCTATTGTGAATAGTGCTTCTACAAACACTGTTGTGCAGGTATCTGTTTGATACAAGCTTTCACTTGTTTGGTGTGTATACCTAGAAGCGTAATTCCTGAGTTATATGGTAATTGTATTTTTCATTTTTTGAGGAGCTGACATTCCAGTTTCCACAGGAACTGTACAATTTTACATTTCCACCAACAATGCATAAGTGTTCCAGTTTCTCCACATCCTTACCGACACTTATGATTTTATTCTTAAAAAAAAATTTTTAGGGGCACCTGGGTAGCTCAGTTGGTTAAGTGTCCAACCCTTGATTTCAGCTCAGGTCATGATCTCAGGGTCATGAGATCAAGCCCTGCATCAGGCTCTGCACTGGGCATGGAACCTGATTAAGATTCTCTCTCTCTCTCTCCCTCTGTCTCTACCCCATTGCCTAAAAAAAAAGAAAATAAATTTATAATAGCCATCCTAATAGGTGTGAAGTCATATCTCCTTGCATTTTTAAAAAGATTTATTTATTTTAGAGAGAGAGAGAGTAGGGGTTGGCAGCAGAGGGAGAGGAAGAGAGACAGAACCCCAAACAGATTCCCAGCTGTGCATGGAGCGCAATGTAGGGCTTGATCTCATGTCCTTGAGATCATGACCCAAGCCGAAACTAAGGGTTGGACGCTCAACTAACTGAGCCACCCAGGTGCCCCTCTCCTTGTAGTTTTGATTTGTGTTTTCCTAAAGATTACTGATGTTGATCATCTTTTCATATGTGTATTGACTATTTATAAACTTTGTTTGGTGTAATGTGATTTTTTAGGTACACATTTCCTAATTATCAACCCTAAATATTAATGAGACTTAATCTATTAGCATGTAATGAGTACCTTCTCCCATGCATAATACACCATTGTATGCCTGGCATAGATAAATAACAACCCTAGTAAAGTTACTGTATTTTATTCTTCATTCAGCCAGCTATGATCGAGATAGCCAAGGTGATAATGGAAAGGAAGTCTCTTGAGCGGAGAGAGTCAGACGGGGAATTTTCTAGGCATCCCAGGACTGAATGTTGTGCTCTTCTGCTGAAATGCTTCCAGTTGCCACAGTCCTTGCAGAAGGCAATTGATGGTTGCCAGCATTCAAGGGCATTTCCTGGCAGCTGAAGCAAGGATTTTGCAGAATTAGAGTCACATATGTTATAACAAGAGCCTTAAAAATACCATTCTTTGATACTTTGTCCTTTAAATCTGCTCTCTGAGCAATTTCAGACATGGGAACAAAGGATTCCCTGCAATGAGGGCTTCTGCTCCGACAATAGAAAGTGATGTGATCATCACTGGATGCAGGATAGATCTAAAGACAGGTATAGGCAGATCTGAAGACAAACAGACAAAGGAATGGCTCAGAATCAAGGCAGACACATTTCCGTTAGCCACAGCTGCTTTAAGGTCTCACCAATATCTGAAGGATACAGGACCCCAGAGTAATTTCTTCATAAATGTATCCATTACATATGAACACACAGCCTACTATGTGCCAGATGCTGTTTTAAGCTCATAGTGGTGAACAGAACAGAACAGCTTCCTGTAATATTAGCACTTATATTTCATTGGAAGAGCTAAGATTATAGGGAGCTATATAAATGAAAAAAAAACATAATGTGTGCGGTAGAGATAAGTACTATGCAGAAAGTAGAAAAATTAGAGTCATATTTAATTCTATCTGTAAATTACTATAACTCTATACATACTGAATAGTTATACTAAGCTGTATCTGTACATAGGTTATTCCATAATATGGATTCAATTATCTCAACTAATCTTTCTCTCGTCTTTCACAGCCCTAAGTAAAGAATGTCTACAAGTATTATTAAAAAGAGTAACCTAAGGGGCACTTAGTTGGCTCAGATGGTTAAGCATCTGCCTTTGGCTCAGGTCATGATCCCAGAGTTCTAGGATCAAGTCCCACGTCAGGCTCCCTGCTTAAAAGGGCGTCTGCTTCCCCTCTCCCTCTGTCCCTCCCTCCTGCTCATTCTCTCTATCTCTCAAATAAATAAATAAAATATTTTTTAAAAATAGAGTAGGGCAGCCCCGGTGGCCCAGCGATTTAGCCCGCCTTCAGCCCAGGGCGTGATCCTGGAGACCCAGGATACAGTCCCACGTTGGGCTCCCTGCAAGGAGCCTGCTTCTCCTTCCACCTGTGTCTCTGCCTCTCTCTCTTTCTCTGTGTCTCTTATGAATAAACAAATAAAATCTTTTATAAAAATAGAGTAATCTGAACCCAAGAGTGCCAGCCTATGAGTATACATGCCAAGCAAGCAACACTCTCAGAAGGGAACCTGATATGAAAAATAATCAAGTAGATGATGCACTGTTAAGTGAGAAAGGACAAGTTGAAAATAAAAGAGGGAGATGAGAAGACTAGCCAAAGACTGGGAGAAAATATTTGCAAAAGATATATCCAACAAAGGACTATTCTCTGAAATATACAAAAAAATCTTAAAACTCAACAATAAGAAAACAAACAGCCTGATTTTTAAAAATGGCCAGGGGCGCCTGGGAGGCACAGTTGGTTGAGGGTCTGACTCTTGGTTTTGGCTCAGGTCAGGATCTTGGGGGTTGTGGAATTGAACCCTGTGTTGGGTTCTACACTCGGTGGGGAGTCTGCTTAAGATTCTCTCTCTCTCCCTCTTCGTCTTCCCTTCCCCCTGCTCACACCCATGCTCTCTCTCTGTCTCTTTCAAATAAATAAATAAACAACTTTAAAAAAATAAGTAAAATAAATAATGGGCCAAAGACCTTAACAGACACTCTACCAAAGAAGATATAACAATGAAAGTAAGTCTATGGAAAGATGCTTCACAACATGTCATCAGAGAAATGTAAATTAAAACAACAATGAGATATCACTACTGTGTAGGAAAAACTCAACTCTCTTCCCATGTGTCTGTTTTACTCCCATACTACTGCCACACTCACAACACTGACACCATGTGTTGAGGGAAAGGTGGTTCCCCAACCAAACAATTCTCTGTGATACCAGCTGGAAATCCTGCAATTTAACTCGATTCTGACACTATCTCCCTAGAGATAGCACCAGATCCCACAAGACTGCTGCCCCTCTATTTTAGATGGCAATCGCAAGTCCAAGTTGTCACCTGTGCTTCTGACCCTTTGGCTATCGATTGAAGGTTCTCACCACTCCCTTTTTTGAGAGTGAGGAGGGTAGGGCAGAGGGAGAGAGAAATTCAAGCAGACTCCCTGCTGAACACAAAGCCTGACCTGGGGCTCAACCTCAGGACCCTGAGATCACAACCCGAGCTGAAACCAAGAGCTGGACACTTAACTAAACTGTGACACCCAGTGCACCTCACCACTCCCTCTTTGGGTTCAATTAGGTTGCTAGAGTGGCTCTCAGAGTTCTGGAGAACAGTTTACTTACTGCTTTCTAGCTTATTATAAGAGGATATAATAAAGGATACAGATGAGCACCCAGGCAGAAGAGATACATAGGTAGGGCAAGGTATGTAGAAAGTGGAGTGGAATGTCTGTATCCTCTCTGGACACTGCTCTCCCCACACCTCCGGGTATTCACCAACCTGGAAGCTTTTTGAACAACATACTTTTGGGATTTTTGTGGAGGCTTCCTCATATAGGCATGATTGATCATTAACTCCATTTCCAGCCTTTCTCTCCTCTCTGGAGAATGGGGCGTAGAGCTGAAAATCACAAGCTTCTAATAATGGCCTGGTCTTTCTGGTGACCAGCCCCCTTCCAGAAGCCCACCAAGAGTTGCCTCATTATTGCAAAAGACACTCCTATCACCTAGGAAATGCCAAGGGATTTAGAATGCTTGTATCGGGAATAGGGGTTAAAGACCGAATATTAGAACAAAAGATGCTCCTATGCTCTTATCACTTAGGAAATTCAAGGGTTTCAAAGCTCTGTGCTAGGAACCAGGGACTGAAGCCAATATATATATATTTTCTATTATCTCACAACTACACATCTATTAGGATGGCCAAAATCCAAAGCACTGACAGCACCAAATGCTGGCTAGGATATGGAGCAACAGGAACAGAAAGCTAGTGGGAATGAAAAAAAATAGTACGACTACTTTGGGAGACAGTTTGGCAGTTTCTTACAAAACTAAACATATTCTTTCCATAAGATCCAGCAATTGCATTCCTTGGTATTTACCCAAATGAACTGAAAACTTATGTCCACACAGAAATCTGCACATGGATGTTTATAGCAGCTTTATTCGTAATTGCTGAAACTTGGAAGCAACTAAGATGTTTTTTAACAGGTAAATGGATCAATAAATGGTACAATGGGATATTATTCAGTGCTAAAAAGAAGTCAGCTATCAAGCCTGGAAAAGACACAGAGGAAATGTATAATATGCATTTAAGTGGAAGAAGCCAATCTGAAAAGGCTACATATTATATGATTCCAACTCTATGACATTCTGGAAAAGGCAAAGCTATGGAGAAAGTAAAAAGATCAGTGGTTGGCAGGGGTTAGGGGGAAGGGAGGGATAAATAAGCAGAACATAGAGGATTCTTTAAAGCAATGAAACTATTCTATATGGCACTGCAATGGTACATACATGTCATTATGCATTTGCCAAAACCTATAAAAATGTACATCAAGAGTGAACCCTAATGTAACTCTGGGTGATAATGATATATCAACGTAGGCCCATCAATCATAAGAAATGCACCACTCCAGTGGAGGATATTGATCATATGAAGGGTTATGGGAGGGGAAGGAAGGGGTATATGGGAACCCCTGTACTTTTCACTCAGTTTTGCAATGAACCTAAAACTGCTCTAAAAAATAAAGTTAACTAATTAAATAACAACAACACAGCCTCTGAATTCCTGGCCAGCATAAATGGAATGTTTGAGATCTTCACAGAAAAGCACCCCTGCATATACAAAGAACTCAGAGAGCGAGGCAAACAATGTGTTTAGGGCAGCCCCCATGACTCAGCGGTTTAGCGCCGCCTTCAGCCCATCATGGCGTGATCCTGGGGCCCTGGGATCGAGTCCTACATCGGGCTCCCTGCACAGAGCCTGCTTCTCCCTCTGCCTCTCTCTCTCTCTCTCTCTGTCATGAATAAATAAATAAAATCTTTAAAATATATAATGTGTTTAATTGAATGGAAATGACAATCATACAACAATTAACATCCTCTGCCACCCTCTGCACAGCAAGTACCGCTCTAAAAGCTTTACATTAAGTCCCCACCAACAACGGATGAGGTGGATATGTGCAGAGCAATCATCTAAAGTAAAATTTCACTTAAAAATGTGTAGTAAGAATGAATAACACACTGTGTTGATGAGGATGAGGGGAGACAGGCACTGCCATGCCTAGTTGGCTCCACTTTCTCAGAAGGTTGTATGACACTATTGGATCAATCTTTCACACCCTTTAGCCCAACAGTTCTGGTTCTAAGAATGTATCTTAAAGATACTCACACTAATTACAAAGGATATGTATATAAGGATATTCATTATAGCACTATTTATAGTAGACGAACCATACACCTCTATCAAAATGGCTAAGATAAAAACAGCTGACAATATGAAATGCTGGTGAGCATGCATAATTCCTGGTGAGGAAGCAAAGTGGAAGAGTTACTTTGGAAAAGAGGTTCAATTGCTCACTGAGTGAAACTTAAAGTTACCATAGAACCCAGTAATCCCACTTTAGGTATTTACTGAAGAGAAATAAAAACTTATGTCCACATAAAAGCCAGCATGCAATAATGGTAGATTTATCCATCATTGCCCCAAACTGGAAACAACCCAACATCTTATGACTGGTGAATGGATAAACAAACTCTGGTATATCCATACAATGGGATATAACTCGGTAATAAAAGGAACAAATCATTGATGTACACACAGACAAATCTCAATTGCGTTGGGCTCAGTGAAAGAAACCAGACTCAAAAGTCTACATCCTATATGATTCCATTTATGTGACATTTTGGAAAAGGTAAAATACAGAAACAGAACAGATCAGTGGTTGCCGGGGACTATCAATAAATGCTGGGGATTGTCTACAAAAGGTGCAGTAGGGAGCTTCTGGAGTGGTGGAATTTTATACATCCACCAAAATTCTCAGTGTTGTACACATAGAAGGGTGAGATCTATTGTATGTATTACCTCAATCATCTTGACTTAAAAAAATATTGGAAGTATCAATATTATCAGTGAGTGGTTAAGTAAATTATGGTACAGACATAAATAAAAGACTGTGGTCCTTCCAAAGAAGACAGAGTTCTAAACATAAATGTAAATAATTATCAAGGTGGTTAGATAGAAATTTGTAAAGGCACCGACCAGTAGTCGACTTAAAGAAAGGGGGAAAATGAAGGATTACTTTGCATATACAAGGCATATCTCTGAAAAGATATATAGGAAAGTACACACAGAAATTGCCCCTGGGAAGGAGGACTGAGTTACTAGAAGTCAGAGACTTGCTTTTTAATCCATAGACTAATTTTAATTTAAATCTTTGATTATGTGCATGAAAATTATTTTAAATTTTAAAAACTTTAAAAACTTAAAAATTTACTGTACACCACCAGCTGTGTACAGGTGCAACTAGATAGTGCCTCCTCTGGGCCCCATTGGTTATTCCTTTCTTGTTGTCTGAGGGCCTCTCTGGTACATATTCCAGTTCTGTAGAGGGTCTCCAGGGGGATTAAGTCCCAGGTGCCCAGAATGGAAACCAGCTCACTAACTCACCATTGCATTGGTTTTGTCTCCTTATTTCATTCATAGAAGAAACTCCCACTCCAGTTTCCTGGAACTCTTCCCCAAATAAACTACTTGCATGCAAAATAAATAAATAAATAATATGCACAGAAAATTTTCACATTTAAAAAAAATTATTATTATAATTCATTGTTAGCGTGTACATAGAACAAAATTAAGAGATGAGGCAGGTTGCCCTGTGGTTCAGACTGAAGGGTCTGGAGTCAGAATGGTCAGTTTGAATCCTACCTCTGGCATCTTCTAGCTGCGAAGATGACTAAGCTAATCCCTCTATACTTCCATTCCTTTATCTGTAAAATGAGGAGAGTAATAGCATTTCTCTCATGTGGTTGCCTGAGCCTATGCCTGAAAGCTCATTTAAATAACTTAGAGCGCAATAAACAAAACACACACATAAACACACAAATAAATATTAGTTAATATTATTTTCCAAAAATATATATATATTATTTTTCATTCTCTGAAGGATAGTAGTCATTAAGGGGATTATATATGTTGACAGTACAGAAATTCCATATCATAAACATGTATTTCTTTTATAATTAAAAAAAAAGTTAAAGAATAGAGACTATGCAAAGTTTATTGTTGTTTGGGTCTTCCCTCTGTTCTAACCTTTCTTGCTCAAAAATTGATTGGCCTGGGATCCCTGGGTGGCGCAGTGGTTTGGCGCCTGCCTTTGGCCCAGGGCGCGATCCTGGAGACCCGGGATCGAATCCCACGTCGGGCTCCCGGTGCATGGAGCCTGCTTCTCCCTCTGCCTATGTCTCTGCCTCTCTCTCTCTCTCTCTCTGTGACTATCATGAATAAATAAAAAAAAAAATTGATTGGCCTGCAGAGGAGCTGTAGCTTTTTCTGGGAGCTGGTTAGAAATGTAGAATTTAGGAGCAGGCCCAGATCTCTGAATCAGAGTCAGCTTGTGAATAGGCCTTGGATTATTTGGAGCATAACAACATTGGAAGAGTGTTCTCTATAGCCCTGTGAATATGAAAGAGTTGAACCATAATTTTACTACATGGAATTCACAGTATCTTAAAAATTATGAGATGAAATACACCTTATTTATTAGTGCTTTTTCCTTTTTAAACACAAGCTGGGTTTAGAGACCTGTACTTTGTCTTTAAATAAAATGTTGAAGGCACCCGGGTGGCTCAGCGGGTTGAGTGGCTGACTAGATTTCAACTGGGGTCATGGTCTCAGAGTCAGGGCATCAGGCCCACATTGGGCATCATGGAGTCTATTTGGGGTTCTCTCTCTTCTTCTCCCTCTATTGCCTTCCCCTGCTTGTGCTTGCTCTCTCTCTCTCAATAAGTAAATAAATAAATAATCTTTAAAAAATAACCCAAATAATAGCTTTGAAACTAGAAATACTATCACAATTTAGAGTTATATATTTTTAACACTCGGTAGATGCTGTTTTTCCAAAATTTTATTTTTCTGACTGAATTAACCTTTTTTTCTTTTTTTTTTAAGGTTTATTTATTTATTTAAGAAGGAGAGAAAGAGAGAGCATGTGCGAACCGTGAGGGAGAGACAACCCTAAGCCAACTCCTCACTGGACATGGAGATCAATGCAGGGCGGAGCTCATCTCAGGACCCTGAGATCAGGACCTTAAGATCATGACCCTGAGATCATATCCTAGACCAAAACCAAGAGTGGATCCCTTAATTGACTGTACCACCCAGGGACACCCAACTGAATTAACTTTTAAATGCACTTTGGTGATCATTTTAAGATCATTGTTTAGAACTTGGAATTTAACAGTTCTTGAAAATCAACAGTCATCTCAATAACATTATTTCCTTTTTACATAAAATTATATTTAATACATAATGTGGTTCTACTTTTGTTTTAAAAATATATTTGAGAGACGCCTGGGTGGCTCAGTGGTTGGGCGCCCGCCTTCTGCGTGATCCTGGAGTCCCAGGATCGAGTCCCACCTCGGACTCCCTGCATGGAGCCTGCTTCTCCCTCTGCCTATGTCTCTGCCTCTCTCTCTGTGTGTTTCTCTCATGAATAAATAAAATCTTTTTAAAAAATAAAAATAAAATAAAAAATGTATGTGAACATAGATGCGCGTTTATATGTGGTATATACTGTGTTGGCCACGTGAAAAGGTCTTACACAATGCATGTTTTAAACTCGGTCCCCAAATTCTTTGTTATTTTTCCCATTGATGGTGGGGTCCCTTTCCCCTTGAATCTGGATGAGCTTGTGGCTGTTTTGACCAATAAGGTATGGAGAAAGTGATACTCGGTGGATTCTGAAGTTAATTCAGAGAAAGTCATGGAGCTTCTGCCCAATTCTCTTAGAATACTCTCCAGAAGAATGCTCTTAAGACACTTTTCAGAACTGCCTGCCATGCTGTGTAAAGCCCAAACCACACACATTTGGTGGGGAGGCTGAATTTAGATGCTTAGACTCCAGTCAAAACCCCAGCCAAGTCCAGCCTTCAAGTACCCAGCTCAATCAGCAGATGAGTGAAGAAGCCACCAGATGATTCCAGTCCCAGCTAGTGAGTCACCAGCAGTTCTTTCAGCTGAAGCCCTGGAGCAGTGCAGCCACTCCACTCTGAATTCCTGAATTCCACACAGAATCTGTACAACATGAAGTGTGTTATGCCACTAGGTTTGGGGTGGTGTGTTCCACAGCAATGAATAATTATAATACGCAAGTAAACAACAACTAACTAAATGACAAAGTGGTAATAATGGGATTTAGAAGGTTTTCTTCTTTGTATTTTCATTTTCTCTGCATAAATATGTATTATGTATAGGCCAAACAATATTTTACAAGGAACCTCAGGAATAATTACAAAAATACAGTGCTGCTGTCTCCAAGATTGGCTTCCTTATCTTTATCCAAGGTGTCTAACCAAGAGAAATTCCAGAAAGAAAACCCTAAAGAGAAACTCTGAAGCTTCAAACTAAGAATGGAAAACCACGAAGATCGACCTGTGATTGCATAAACCATCTTGAATTATTTTCACCCACATTAAATTTACTTTCTTTTTTCTTAAGAATCCAGATGATAAAGTATGTTTCTTCAGAAATTTTGAAGAATATCTAAGTTGTTGAGATGAGGGACTCCTACTCCTCATCAACAAGAAGAAAATTACAAAGGTACATTTGGCATGGGAAATGCCACCAATTAATTACACAAACAAGCTGGAACAAGCTCAAATTATGTGAAGAATGTGTACAAGCCTGTAAAATGACTTTAATTACTACCCAAACTACCTACAGAGGGGAATTAGTGGATCAGGTTTGGAGCAAGAGCTTGAAAGATTTTTTTTTTTATGTTTAAAAATAACTTACACTTGTTAAGTACTTAACAATTTAAAGATCGCATTCAGATGTACTATCACACCAAGCCTCACACCAAACCCAGTATTAGGAGCGATATTTTAGAGACTTTTAGAAACTGTGAGTAGCCTAAGGTCATATAGCAAGTAAATGGCAGAAGACATCATACTTGCGTAATTTGACTCAGAGGAGGAAAATCCTTTTCATTGGATTCTCATGTAAACATACTCCTTTCCCTCAGCATTTCCAGATGTAGGAATCCACCCAAAGTGAAAGGGAACATTTCCTGCTCCCCGGTTGTATGGGCTGAAAGTAAAAACCCCTGTCTTGTATGTCAGTCAGGGTCCAAGTCAAAAGCATGAGAAAACCACTTTGGCTGATTTAAGAAAGGAAATCTAGGGGCACCTGGGTAGCTCGGTGGTTAAGCATCTGCCTTTGGCTCAGGTTGTGATCCCGGGGTCTTGGGATCGAGTCCTGCATCAGGCTCACGGTGGGGTGCCTGTTTCTCTGTCTACCTATGTCTCTGCCTCTCTCTGTGTGTCTTTCATGAATAAATAAATGAAATCTTAAAGAAACGAAATCTATTGAAAGATATTGGGCACCTCATGGATTCTTTAGGGTCTATACTCATACTGGTGCAAGGACCATTGCACTGGTGCAAACGCTGCAACGTGCACCCCTGCCCCTCTGACACTGGACATTGTTGCCGGAGACACCACCAGACAGCATTCTGCTGCATTCCTTCTTCACACCATAATTTTTGTTTGAAAATCTGGGGTTTGTGTCCTGAGTGATTCGTGCTGTGCCTCCACCCTGGCTGTAAGAGGCTCAGAAAGGGCATTTCTAGTATTTTCAGCTTCTAGAGTGAAGGCCTAACCCATTGCAGATTCCTCTATGCCAGGAGGTTCATAGGATGGAAAGACAGAAGTAATCAATGGCCTCTGCCGATGATGAGGCTCTCCTTCAGAAGGAAACTAAAGTTGGCGGGATCCCTGGATGGCTCAGTGGTTTAGCGCCTGCCTTTAGCTCAGGTCATGATCCAGGAGTCCTGGGATCAGGTCCCATGTTGGGCTCCCTGCATGGAGACTGCTTCTCCCTCTCTCTCTCTCTCTGTGTGTGTGTGTCTCTCATGAATGAATAAATAAAATCTTAAAAAAAAGAAAAAAAGAAGGAAAGTGAAGTTGGTATGGATTTTGCAACTATGTGAACCTCCTGACGTCTTGTTTGTGCAAATGCTGACTCAATAACAAATTAACAGCTATGTGATTTCATATATGTGGACAAATAATAACATGTAATTTTTTCAACACCTATCATCCATCAGGCATTGTCAGGGGCAGATTTATTATATAAAGTGAAAGAAGGATAAGCTTTGGGGCTCTCACTTACAGGGGCCCTTTCCAAGGTTTTGGACTTAATTTTGGTTTTGTAATTTTGTATCCTTAAAAAGAGACCTACAGGGACTCCTGAGTGCCTCAGGTGTTGAGCATCTGCCTTCTGCTCAGGGCATGATCCTGAGGTCCTGGGATAAAGTTCCACATCAGACTCCCCGTGGGGAGCCTGCTTCTCTCTCTGCCTATGTCTCTGCCTCTCTCTCCGTGTCTTTCATGAATAAATAAATAAATTTTTTAAAAAAGAGAGAGAGAGAGAGTCGTACAAATTATATAAGCTTCTGGCCCAACAGAACCTGGATCTACCTCTGAGAAGTTTACTAGGTACTTCATGTATATTAGCTCTAATTTTCACAACTACACAAGGTAGGTAATAAGGATAAACTATAACCATTTGTGATCACCTGCATACACGCCTACACTCCCACACTCTTTTCTAAAAAAAAAAAAGAGGCTCCTTTGTTTGCTGAGCTTGTCCAGCTCATTATATTCCCAGCCTCCCTTGTGGTTATGTGAATCAGTTAGCTTTTGCTGGGTAACAAATAGTCCTAAAAATGTGGTAGCTTAAAAGAATGTTGCAGACATGGAGATGCACCACTCAGATTCTTCTTGCAGTGAGGACCCACTGCTTGACAGGAAGAAATGGAGTTAGATGGCAGCTTTTAAGCAGGCCATTTTCATCTCAGGGTAGCACCTACCCAATGCCAAAGCAAGGTTGTGGTATAAAAACCTAACCATTTCTGTCCAGTTCAGGATTTGGCTAATGGGCAATCTTAGCTTTGGAACTCCTTGTTGGAGACTTGTCAGGAACATGATGCTCTGATGGCTCCACCTCTTCCCTCCCCCAGCCAAACAGGCTTCCTTCCCTTCTCCTTTCATAGATATTTTGCATTCCGGACTCCATCTCAGCATCCACTTCCCAGAGAACCCTGTGTGCAACCCAGATAACCATTTACTCAGTTGCTAATTCTGTAGGTCATCAGTTCCGGCCAGGCTCAGCTGGGATGGCTCATCACTGCTCCTCATGGTCTCTCATCCTCCAGCAGGCTGGTTGGACTGGTTCACATGGACTCCTTCACTTGTTCGCACAGCAGCTGGAGGATTTCAAGAGAGAAAGTAGAAGCCTAAAGTCTAGGCTCTCAACTATGGGTTAAAATATCACTTCTGCTACAATCTATTAGGAAAGTAAGTCCCAAGCCCAAGCCAGATTCAGGAGGAACAGAGACAAAGTCTACCCCTTGATCAGAGAAACTGCAGAGTTACACTGCAAAGGGTTGGATACAGAGCAGAGTGAAGGATTGTGGCCAATTTGCAAACCGCCACAGTAGATATAGTCAAGTGATTAGGTTATCATGAATAAAATGTTTGCAGAAGTGAAATGTGTAGGCCTGGATCTTCTGACACAAAGCTCTCTTTCCTTCACATTCTCTTCTCCTTTCATTCCAACTAGAATCCACCTGATGTTATTAAGCATGTAATATCAAGGCAGAGCAAAGCTTTAGGAGGAACCTGGGAGAACCAGGGAGAAGAGCTGCCAGTTGAACAGGATCATTTACATCCTACCTGTTAGGGAACAGAGACAGAGAGACAGACAGACAGAGAGGCAATTTTTGAACCATTGCGTTTAGGGACTCTATTACAGTATCTTGTCAATTCGCCAACTAATGGATGTGAAAATTGATGTAGGCATTAAAATCTAGGGGAAAGTAAAAATGTTTAGGAGTTTCAGAGAGCCTTGCTATGCATTGTGTAATGTAACCTCCAGTTGATTGGAGGTCTTCATTATTTTTTTCTGAGTAACCTCCAGTCAAGGTCTTCATTATTTTTCAATGTAAATTTTTGCTTTTTTTTTTTCTGTTTTTACCAGAAATGTCAATATACTAAGCTGGATCTTAAGAAAGTGTGGGGTAGTCAACAAGGACTACTTGCATGTGGATTACAGAATCATTATCTCATTTTCAGATAGGAGCGCTGAAGTTATATAGCAAATAACTGCCGAAAATAGTATTCCAATATTGACTTATCAGATCCCAAACCCATCGATTCTCGGCCTTTAGGCTAAGATCAAGTGCAGATCCCAAACCCATTTCCCACCTAAACGGTTATTAGCTTTATTAGCTATACTTTCCTTGTAGGTATAATGGAGGTTTTATTCTCTGCGTTGTCATCTTTAGAGCGGGTAGAGAAACTTCTCATTCTATCCAAAGGCAGTGGTCTATGGGGATGCATTACAGAAATGTGGCAAGGACTCCAAAACTAATATTCTCTTTGGAGAAAGAGAAGCAAGAGAGTTCAGCCAAGTCATCTTCTTGCCAAAATTACTCCCAGATAAAATTATGACTCATTTAAGATCTTTATTAATTAATTTGATGAAGGAATAGCCAGCTGATGCCATCCATGCAGTACGGTAATGGTGGCTCCTGCTAGAGCCATAAATCAGAAGAGGAATAGAAGCAGGTTTAAAAGTGGCAAAATGCTTTGGATTCTCTCAGTCTTTTGCCAGGGGCTTTGTTTCTGGCCAAAATTGTAATACATTTAACAGTATTTGCATGTTCCTCTGAGCAATATGTGTGCGCGTGTATGTGCATACACACAAAGGATTATTTGGAAAATATCACATTTTATAACTGCACTACTAAGTCAAGATTTAGTATCTTATACTTTTCTGCAACTGAGCAGGAGGAAAAAAAGTCTAATGCCTGGCACTAAATTTTGCTTTCCAGTTCCAAATAACAGTTTTAAATCTCAGAGCTTAAACAGCAAGGGATCCAAAAAGAAATTTATATACATAATTAACTACATAACTGATTACACTTGCCTGAATATAGACTTGATTAGTTTAGTGTTTCTTGAGTACAAGTTTCCAAGAAATAGTACATTTGGTGAATTGAAACAGGAATAAATAATGATAAGAAATTTACTGACGGCTAAATAAAAATAAGATTTTGCAAACATCTTCATATAATTCAAAACTATATTCACAGAAGTAATTCTTTTATGTATTTCATGGAAAACATTCCAAGTAATAATGCTGTCAGAATTATTGCTCATGAACAAATGCTGAAAGTTAGTAGCTCTTCACCAAAACTTGAAGCTGGGGGAAGCCTTGTGCAGGATCTCATCCAGATCATTATCATGTTAAGGATGAAGAAACTGATACCTAGAGAGGATTATTGATGAATTCAAGATTAGGTTTTTTTTTTTGCCCACTCTTATAATTCATCCCTCAATCCTTCATGCTTTTCTTTAAGCGCTTTTCTAATCAATTACTAGTGTAAAGAAGAGGAGAAATGAACTCTACATACAAAAATAATTTCAGAATCATAAATAAAACTATCTCCTTATATCATTAAAGAGTATTTACTACAACATCCATTCCACATACAAGTTTTTCTCTCTGCCTGGTAGGTAGTAGGGTCTCAATATTATTTGAATGAGCAAATTCTTCCAGGCTAAAGACAAATGCAAATAAAACCACCCCTCTTGCCCCCACATGTGGGTTCCTTGTAGAGGACTCTTTCTTTCCACCCTACCTGGCCAGCAGGTCTCACAGGGCTCAATCTGAATGTCACTCCCTGAGAAAGCCTCTGCCTCCTCCAAACGCTAATCACAAAACTGGGGTAACTGTGGTCGTACTTATTTTTTACAGCCTTGATCAGAACTTCATCTTTAATTATGTATGTAAATACGTATTTCACGTGTCTCTTTCCCGCGAAATCAGAAGTTTCTTATCAAGGATTGTGTCCATCTTCACCTCTGCGCCACTACTCCTTGGCACTCACATTGCCCCATAATAACGTCCCAATAAACATTTGCCAAATACATGAATAAAAGAATGAATGAATGAATGAACAAATGAACAAGCAAATGACTGTGTGGCAAAATCACTTTTGGCTAGACAGACCTATGAAGAATAGATAATTTGTCTTTTTCCTTAAGTTGTTTAAAATGAGATAGGAAAGGGAGAAACCAATCATGACAGACATCTGAAACTCAGAGTTCTGCATCAGAAGGGAATACAGACAAAATTGTAGCAAGGAAATAAAATGGTGCCAAAGAAACACATTCAGGAAAAAAAAATGGCTATGGTATGGGAGACCTGCCACTTCCCACAATAAATGGGAGCAGTTTACCTTCCAAGCAAGTCCCAACACTGCTGGCGTGGCAACAGCATCTTGCACATGAACACATCTTGCACATTCATTCACTGAATGAATGGAAGTCTTACATGTGCTCTTCTTCATCCTTCTGTGTTGGCAACTGTTATGTAAAGATTGAGGAGAGAGCAAAGACAGTCTTACCACAATCTTAAAATGAGATTCAAGAGTCTTAAGGCCAATTGTTCTTGAAAATCCTCCATAGCTGCTCAGCTGACTCATCACCAACCAATCAACCAAAACATACTCAAGTTCATGGTTATACCTATCATGATAAATGAGGCAAGAAATTAGAACTAACTTTTCAAAATGAAGTCAAAAGCTTCAAAAGTGGGGCACCTGTGTGGCAAGTCGGTTGAGCACCCAGCTCTTGGTTTCAGCTCAGGTCGTGATCTCAAGATTGTGAGATAGGGCCCTAAGTCAGGCTCTACACTCAGCGTGGAGTCTGCTTGGGACTCTCTTTCCCTCTCCCTCTGCTGGCCCCTCACCCCATTCTCTTTCCCTCTTTCTCTCAAATAAATAAGTAAATCTTTTTAAAAATCTTCAAAAGCAAAAAGGAGATCTAAGCCAAAAATTAAAGGCTGTGACATTAAACAAAGAAAACAAAAACAAGCTGTACCTTCATAAATTATAAAAATAAACAAAAGGAAACGGCATACAATGGTTTATGTACACTGTTTAACACACATCTTGCAACTGGAAGAATCAAGTTCCAAAGCGGAAACACATACTAAATGACGCTTTTAGCATCAAAGCCCCAAGCAGGCTCATTATGTCAAGGTTTCTAGACACGAGGATCAAAGAGAGAATTCCCAAAGAAGGAAGGTTTAGGGTACTCCTTATATACCAAAATGAGTATATCAGAGGAGACATGAAATAAAAAAGATGAAGATGGTAGTAATAACCAACTGAGGAATGTGTTATAATGGAGAAAGTTTGGTTGGCAATGCTCAAAGTACTTGGAATGGTGAAATTAAGAGAGAAGAAGAAAAACGAAACAGCTGGCAAGGAAGCAAAACAAAGCAAAATGTGGTTGAGTGGCCACTATAGCTATATTCAGATTTGTATGATACCTCTAAGGCCTCTGGCTTATATTTTATGAAAGCCCCTTGAATAAAGATCTTGATTCAGAAAAATCACATTCCTTTATGGTTGAAAGTTTTTGTGTGTTCTTTCAAATGCTTTGTAAGCCATAATGCATTTACTGATACACTCTGAATAGCCAAAAATAATTTTCTGAAAAAGTAATTTACCTTAAGATTCAAATTTAGAAGCCCCCACTCCTAATACTTTGATTCAGAAAAAGAACGGTATTGCAAGATAACCCAATAGTTTCATTAGGAGAAATTGTTTTACACTTTTAAATGCTAAGACTGGAATAATAGTGGTTAAGACCAATTCTCAAACTATCTGTAATAAAGGTTTTTCTAATCTGTTGCAGATTGATACTTTCATAAAATACAAAAAAACCCTAGAAAAATGAAATTAATAACAGACTAATTATGAGAGAAACATAAGACAAATCTAAATTAAAGGACATTCTATAAATATCTGACCAGTTCTCTTCAAAACTGTCATCAAAAGGCCATCAAAAACAAGCAAAGTCTGGGGGTGCCTGGGTGGCTCAGTCCCTTTGGCTCAGGTCATGATCCCAGGATCCTGGGATAAAGTGCTGTGTCCAGCTCCCTGCTCCATGGGGTATTTGCTTCTCCCTCTCCTTGCCGCTTATGCTTTCTCTTGCTATCTCGGTCTCTCTCTCCATAAAATTAAATAAATAAAGTAAAATAAAATAAAATAAAATCTTAAAAAAACCAAGCAGAGTCTGAAAAACTGTCACAGACAAGAAGAGCTTAAGGAGACATGACAACTAAATGTAATGTGGCATCCTAGATAGGATTCTGGAACAGAAAAAGGACCAATGAAACAGAAAAAAGTAAAACTAAGAAAATCTCAATGAAGTATGGATTCATTAATAATCATGTATCAATATTGGTTTATGAATTATAACAAATGTACCATACTAATGTCAGATATTAATAATAGGGTGTAGGGTATATGTACTACTTCATAATTTTTCTGTAAATCTAAAACTATTAAGTAAAATTTAAAAGATATATTTAAATTTAAAAAAAAACAAAGATATGCAAAGTATAAGCCCCCAAAATGTTAAATTATTACTTTGAACCGACATAAAATTACTCTGTCAAATCTTGAAGTGATATGAAAAATTTCTAAATTCTTACTCTCAATTTCTGTGCTTATCTCATATGCTGTTAATCAACAGTTCATGGACTGTCACTAACCTATCGACCACACTTTGAGTAGCACTGTTGTAGACTAGTGCTTCCCAAATACTATGGTGGAGTTTCCACTGGGTAGACAGCTAATAAGAAAAGCTAGGATAGTGAATTAATTTTTCATTAAGCTAATTTGAGGTAGACACCATGCCATACCCTGAGATTGTCTCCTTTCCACATATTTAAGGTTATACTGTTTCCACATATTTGTACATGTGTGTGCATGTGCTTGAAACAATGGAGAAGGTAGGTGGTAGTTGTTTTTGCTTGGATTTTTTGCCTACAGATTACTTTTTCCTAGAGATTACTGAAGAGTGGCCAAAACCATAAACATGTTTATAATTTTTCATGAAAAAAGCATGCACTTAAAAGAGTTCCAAGATTGAGAAATTCAGGTGTTGTGATTCCAATACAATTCATTTCATCTTTGAACTGTGCCTTCCTCAGTGTGTTGGCTGTCGCTTTTTTTTTCTTAAGATTTTATTTATTTATTCATGAAAGACACACACAGAGAGAGGCAGAGACATAGGCAGAGGGAGAAGCAGGCAGGGAGCCCGATGTGGGGACTTGATCCTGAGACCTCGGGATTACGCCCTGAGCCAGGGGCAGGTGCTCAACCGCTGAGACACCCAGTGACACCCAGTCGCTGGCTGTCACTTTAATCCAGTTTTTCTCATGGTCTCAAGATGGCTGCCATAGTTCCAGTCATCCCATGAAGACAAGTTTTCCAAAAAAATAAAAGGCTGCCAGTGGTGATTTACCATGAAACTAAAGAAGCTTAACACTTAGAACTCTTCACATTCACAGGCTCTTTCCAAGGCCCTAGAAAGTACCCTTGCAATGTATGTATTCACTTGATCATATACTGTTGTAAACTGTAAAAAAGCAAAACAATTTTATGCCTTTTTTCTTAAAGAGGGCCCCCAAATTGGATAAGCTTCAAGCCTCACAACCTGGATCCTTCCTTAAACAGCATTTTTTCTTCTTGTATCTCTCTCTTTTTGAGAGTAAAAAAAATCTTTCCCAGAATTTCTGCATTAATATCTCATTGGCTGAAACTAAGCCAAGTCTCACTCCTAGAGAAATCACTGGCAAGGGTTGGAGTTACATAATTGGCTTATGCTAATCAAGATGCACCTCTTGCTGCAGAGGAGGAACCCAATTTAACTTGAAGCCACTCACTACTAGATACCTGACACCAACAACAAGGAGGAGGAGTGTGGGTAACCTTTGTGGTTTCTTCAGAGACCTCCCAATCAGAGATCTTTTATATGCAACTTCTTTCCCTGAGAAACCATATCTTAAATCCTTGCTCCTTTTATAGCCCCTGGAAATATGGGGAATCTCTCCAGAAATCTCTGTAAGGCCCTCACCACCCCTCCAGGATATTTTGTTGGACAGTGTGTGAGATAGGTATCCACACCTTTCTCTCTTTTCACAACAAGGCCTCGGGAACATGCAGCCAGTCTTGGCCCCACTAAACTTTTATTCATGGCTAGCCAGCCCCACTCTCATCCTTTATTTCTGGAACAGACCCTGTCTTGCTCTGGGTTTAGAGGCATCCACCCACTAGCTCCATTCCTTGGTGGCAGTTGGGGAATGCACATCATAAGTCTCTCAGTCTGTCTATACTCTGTGTGGGTGAAGGGTCTGTTCTATACTCCACTTTTTCAATGTAAATTAGTCAAAACGAAATAAAATTTAAAAATCAGTCACATGTATGTCATGTGCTCAGTGGCTACCATAATGGAAATCATAGACATAGAACATTTTCATCATTATAGAAGGTTCTATTGGTTCTTGAGCATCTACTTTAAAGTTTCTACATGGTGGGATGCCAGGGTGGCTCAGCTGGTTGAGCTCTGACTCTTGATTTCAGCTCAGGTGGTGGTCTGGGGGTTGTGGGATTGAGCACCGTGTTGGGCTCCACACTCAGCATGGAGTCTACTTAGGATTCTCTCACTCCCTCTCCCCCTCCCTCCACTTGAGTGCATGCTCTCTCTCTAAATAAAGGAATAAAAAAGAAGAGAGAGAAGACTCAAATTAATAAAATCATGAATGAGAAAGGAGAGATCACTACCAACACCAAGGAAATACAAAGGATTTTAAAAACATATTATGAACAGCTATACACCAATAAATTAGGCAATCTAGAAGAAATGGACGCATTCCTGGAAAGCCACAAACTACCAAAACTGGAACAGGAAGAAATAGAAAACCTGAACAGGCCAATAAACCAGAGAGGAAATTGAAGCAGTCATCAAAAACCTCCCAAGACACAAAAGCCCAGGGCCAGATGGCTTCCCAGGGGAATTCTATCAAACATTTAAAGAAGAAACCATACCTATTCTCCTAAAGCTGTTTGGAAAGATAGAAAGAGATGGAGTACTTCCAAATTCATTCTATGAGGCCAGCATCACCTTAATTCCAAAACCAGACAAAGACCCCACCAAAAAGGAGAATTACAGACCAATATCCCTGATGAACATGGATGCAAAAATTCTCAACAAGATACTAGCCAATAGGATCCAACAATACATTAAGAAAATTATTCACCATGACCAAGTAGGATTTATCCCCGGGACACAAGGCTGGTTCAACACTCGTAAAACAATCAATGTGATTCATCATATCAGCAAGAGAAAAACCAAGAACCATATGATCCTCTCATTAGATGCAGAGAAAGCATTTGACAAAATACAGCATCCATTCCTGATCAAAACTCTTCAGAGTGTAGGGATAGAGGGAACGTTCCTCGACATCTTAAAAGCCATCTACAAAAAGCCCACAGCAAATATCATTCTCAATGGGGAAGCACTGGGAGCCTTTCCCCTAAGATCAGGAACAAGACAGGGATGTCCACTCTCACCACTGCTATTCAACATAGTACTGGAAGTCCCAGCCTCAGCAATCAGACAACAAAAAGACATTAAAGGCATTCAAATTGGCAAAGAAGAAGTCAAACTCTCCCTCTTCGCCGATGACATGATACTCTACATAGAAAACCCAAAAGCCTCCACCCCAAGATTGCTAGAACTCATACAGCAATTTGGTAGCGTGGCAGGATACAAAATCAATGCCCAAAAATCAGTGGCATTTCTATACACTGAGACTGAAGAAAGAGAAATTAAGGAGTCAATCCCATTTACAATTGCACCCAAAAGCATAAGATACCTAGGAATAAACCTAACCAGAGAGGTAAAGGATCTATACCCTAAAAACTATAGAACACTTCTGAAAGAAATTGAGGAAGACACAAAGAGATGGAAAAATAGTCCATGCTCATGGATTGGCAGAATTAATATTGTGAAAATGTCAATGTTACCCAGGGAATTTACACGTTTAATGCAATCCCTATCAAAGTACCATGGACTTTCTTCAGAGAGTTGAACCAAATTATTTTAAGATTTGTGTGGAATCAGAAAAGACCCCGAATAGCCAGGGGAATTTTAAAAAAGAAAACCATATCTGGGGGCATCACAATGCCAGATTTCAGGTTGTACTACAAAGCTGTGGTCATCAAGACAGTGTGGTACTGGCACAAAAACAGATAGATCAATGGAACAGAATAGAGAACCCGGGAGTGGACCCTGAACTTTATGGTCAACTAATATTCGATAAAGGAGGAAAGACTATCCACTGGAAGAAAGACGGTCTCTTCAATAAATGGTGCTGGGAAAATTGGACATCCACATGCAGAAGAATGAAACTAGACCACCCTCTTTCACCATACACAAAGATAAACTCAAAATGGATGAAAGATCTAAATGTGAGACAAGATTCCATCAAAATCCAAGAGGAGAACACAGGCAACACCCTTTTTGAACTCAGCCACAGTAACTTCTTGCAAGATAACATCCACGAAGACAAAAGAAACAAAAGCAAAAATGAACTATTGGGACTTCATCAAGATAAGAAGCTTTTGCACAGCAAAGGATACAGTCAACAAAACTAAAAGACAGCCTACAGAATGGGAGAAGATAGTTGCAAATGACGTATCAGATAAAGGGCTAGTTTCCAAGATCTATAAAGAACTTATTAAACTCAACACCAAAGAAACAAACAATCCAATCATGAAATGGGCAAAAGACACGAAGAGAAATCTCAGAGAGTAAGACATAGACATGGCCAACATGCACATGAGAAAATGCTCTGCATCACTGGCCATCAGGGAAATACAAATCAAAACCACCATGAGATACCACCTCACACCAGTGAGAATGGGGAAAATTAACAAGGCAGGAAACCACAAATGTTGGAGAGGATGCGGAACAGGGGAACCCTCTTGCACTGTTGGTGGGAATGTGAACTGGTGCAGCCACTCTGGAAAACTGTGTGGAGGTTCCTCAAAGAGTTAAAAATAGATCTGCCCTACAACCCAGCAATTGCACTGTTGGGGATTTACCCCAAAGATTCAGATGCAATGAAACGCCGGGACACCTGCACCCCGATGTTTCTAGCAGCCATGTCCACAATAGCCAAACTGTGGAAGGAGCCTCGGTGTCCATCGAAAGATGAATGGATAAAGAAGATGTGGTTTATGTATACAATGGAATATTACTCAGCCATTAGAAACGACAAATACCCACCATTTGCTTCAACGTGGATGGAACTGGAGGGTATTATGCTGAGTGAAGTAAGTCAATCGGAGAAGGACAAACAGTGTATGTTCTCATTCATTTGGGGAATATGAATAATAGTGAAAGGGAATATAAGGGAAGGGAGAAGAAATGTGTGGGAAATATCAGAAAGGGAAACAGAACATAAAGACTTCTAACTCTGGGAAACGAACTAGGGGTGGTCGAAGGGGAGGAAGGCGGGGGTGGGGGTGAATGGGTGACGGGCACTGAGGGGGGCACTTGATGGGATGAGTGCTGGGTGTTATTCTGTATGTTGGTAAATTGAACACCAATAAAAAATAAATGTATTATAAAATAATAAATAAATAATAAATAAAGGAATAAGTAAAATCTTAAGAAAAAATAAAATTATTAAGTTTCTACATGGTAGTCTCAGAACTTTTGGTATCTGAAACTTATCATACCTTAAGGACTCAGGCAAACCTAGTAACTGTTGCACATACACTTAAAATGTGAGATGTATTAATTAATTAAATATGATTTTCCTCATGAATCTCATTTCATTTGTAATAATCATTATGTTCTTAAAGTTGTAAATACGTTACAAGGACTACTCTGATCAGTTTGTTTCAGAATCACATAACATGCACACAGACCCTATTTTTCCCTTTCTCTGGAGAACCTGACTAATACAAGCTCCTTTGGGGACTTCTGGGAAGGTAGGTCCCTTGTCCTGTGGTACAGTATTTGTTCAGGTCTAGAAGTGACAGGAGGAACCAGAATTCCCGGGAGCAAGGGTGGTTGGCTTGGATGCAGGATAGCAGCAAGGGGAGTGACCCAACTTTCAGTGAGAGGCTAGTCAGACCCAAGAAGCAGAATCAAGTAGGCCACAGTAAAGTTTGGTGGCTTTGGTTGTGGCTGAGGTAAAATAAGTAACTAAGGGTTTGGATGTGTCATTCAAGGAAATATCAGGAGGAGCAAAATATGTCTGAAACTGACTTGAACTAACTTTAGGCATTAAGTCAATTACCCAAATTTTAAAAAAATCATTACTCCAGATGTATTACATTTGACTTTACTTTGAAATTATGTGAATTAATATTTTGATTTCTAGGGGCACAGTGGTTGAGCATCTGCCTTCAGCTCAGGTTGTGATCCCAGGGTCCTGGGATCAAGTCCCACATCAGGCTCCTGGTAGGGAGCTTGCTTTTCCCTCTGCCTATGTCTCTGTCTCTCTCTGTGGGTCTCTCATGAATAAATAAAATCTTAAACAATTTTTGATTTCTATAAATCTTAACACTAACCCATGTAGGTTTAAAAATACTGCATGCTACTGCATGCTACTTGGATAAAACTAATCTCTTTCTTTCTTTCTTTTAAATTTAAGTTCAATTAATTAATATATAATATATTATTAGTTTCAGAGATAGAGCGTGATCCATCAGTTGTGTACAACACCCAGCACTCATTACATCAAGTGCCCTCATAATGCTCATCACCCAGTAAACCCCATCCCCCCACTCACCTTGGCTCCAGCAACCCTCAGTTTATTTCCTATAGTTAAGAGTCTCTTAAGGTTTGTCTCCCTCTCTGATTTCATCTTGTTTTACTTTTCCCTTCCTTCCCCTATGATCCTCTGTTTTGTTTCTTAAATACCACGTATGAGTGAAATCATAATTGTCTTTCCTGATTGACTTATTTTGCTTAGCATTATACCCTCTAGTCCCATCCACATCATTGCAAATGGTAAGATTTCATTTTCTCTGATAACTGACTAATATTCCATTGTATATATACACATCTTCTTTATCCATTCATCTGTTGATGGACATCTGGGCTCTTTCCATAGTTTGGCTATTGCAGACACTGCTGCTATAAACAATAGGGTGCAGGTGCCCCTTCAGATCACTACATTTGCATCCTTTGGGTAAATATCTGGTAGTGCAATTGCTGGGTCATAGGGTAGCTTTATTTTTATCTTTTTGAGGAAACTCTATACTGTTTTTAAGAGTAGCTGTGCCAGCTCCCATTCCCATGGGCAGTGTAAGAATTATCCAGATTCTTAATGTTGAGAATAAAATATCAACATTTTAAGAGGACTGAATTATGTACAATTGGCTCAATTTCTGAAACCTTAGGTTTTCACTAACTCTTGAAATAAACTTTTATTGACAATTTTTCACACACTCTGGAAATCAATCAATGATGTATTATTTGGCATATTTTAACTTATATTTAAAAGCTGCAGCAGGGAATCAATCACTTTCAAATTCTATTGTGACCAAAGAATGAATGAGGAATCCATTTACCCTCTCTTCTAATCCAGTGCATTCAAACTTCATTTTTTGAGTGTGAAATGCTGCAGTGTTAGCATCTGATGGAGTCCTAAAAATAGTTTTCTAGGGATGCTTGGGTGGCTTAGTGGTTGAACATCTGCCTTTGGTTCAGAGTGTGATCCTGGGGTCCTGAGATGGAGTCCTATATCAGACTCCCTGCAGGGAGGCTGCTTCTCTCTCTGCCTGTGTCTCTGCCTCTCTCTGTGTGTCTCTCATGAATAAATAAATAAAATATTTTAAAATTAAAAAAAAGAAAAGGAATGGAAAGCCCTAAAATTTTTTTAAAAAAATGAAAATAGTTTTCTATTTCTGCAGAGCAGACTACCCCAAAAACTAGTGCCTTGAAACAATAATAATCAGCTGGGGCTGGCCCCAGGACACCTTGGTTCTCCTCCACATGGCCAGCTTAAACATTCTCAGCATGATGGCTGGGTTCTAAGAAGGAGCACTTCAAAGGGCACAAGTGGAAGCTGCAAGGCTTTGTGAGGCCTAGGACCACATTCCTCCGTACAAAGCAAGTCCTAGGCCACCCCAGATTTAGTGTGTAGACAGAATTCCCAAGATGCTTCCCATGATCTCTGCCCCCTGGGATTGTTCCCATGGTGATGTTACTTGGAAAAGGGATTAGTTACATGGCAAAGGGATTTGCAGATATAATTAAGATTACTAATCAATTGACTTGAAGATAGAGCTATTATCTAGGTGGGCCTGACCTAATTATATAAACCCTTTCAAAGCTGGAATTTTTCTCTTGCTGGCAGCAGAAGGGCAAATTAGAGAGATCAGAAGTGGAAGAGCAATTCAATTAAGGGGAGGTTCTCCATTGCTGAGATGGTGGAGATACATGGCTGAGATCTGAGGGTGCCGTCTAGGAGCTAAGAGTGGTCCCTGGACAGTAAGTTAGTAAGACAGGTGGATGTCAGTCCCACAACCAGAAGGAAATAAATTCTGCCAATAACTTAATGGGATCTTAGAAATGAATCTTTCCCTGTCAAACCTCTACATGAGGATACAGTTGGCCAGTGCCTTGATTTCAGCCGTGCTAGACTCAGAGCAGAGGCCCCAGCTAAAATACACTGAACTATTGACACAAAGGAAACTGTGAGATAATAAACGTGTGCTGCTTTAAACTGTGGTGTGTGGTAATTTGTTACACAGCAAGAGAAAACTAAGACATAGGGGACAGAGGATAAAATAGACTTCGCCTCCTGATGAGAGCACTAGCAAAGGTTACTGCAAATGGCTGTGGAATGGGGGTGTTGGTGTTTGAAAATATGGGGTCCACGTCAATCCAAATAATAGCTAGAATTATGTGAAATAAAACCCAACACCTACTGCTATTCTCAGCCACCTATAGTTGTGAGTTTGGGTCTTCTAATTGTGTAGATAGAAGTAGTAAGAAAAGAAACTGATGTGACCGACAGCTCAAGTTATTCATTATCATACTGGCTTCACAAAAAAAAAATTGCGTACAACATGATCCCTCTTACAAACTTAAATGATCACCATAAATTTCGAATATTATTTTTTATTAGTGAGCAATGCTTAAAAATTTTTCACTTGAAAGTCTTAGTCCACAGCATGCCAAGTGTTGATACGGGGTTCAAAGAGACCTAAAATATAAGAAAGACTGCCTTGAACATGTCTGTAAAATAATCACAGAGGAAAGGTCTCATGTGGCATTATGAATAATAAGATTTAAATATCAACTCACTGCTGAGGGTCCTTAAAGCCAGATGCTTTTCCATACTAGTAGCTAAGATATCTCACAAGGGCTTGATACTCATTCACAGTGAGGTTACGGATACATTAAAGGCAATTAGAGACACAAATCATCGACATTATGTTTCTTCTCTCAGAGATCTCAAAGGGTATTCATGTTTCAAAATCTAAAAATATACCCTGCCACCAAATGCACAAGGTCAATAGGCAATTCATAGAAATTGCAATAAAAAATTGAAAGATCTATTTATCCCTATCATATACAGACCGTGGCCTTGGGGATGGGGATTATGATAAGAATAATGATTGGCGTGCATTGAGTGTTTATGGAGTTCTAAGTAAGCACCGTGGTAAGCACTTAATGTCATTCTAACCTTATTACAGGTGTACTTTGTTTTATTATGCTGTGCTTTTTCACACTTCACAGATACTGCATTCTGTAAGGTTTCTGGCAACCCCGCATCGAGCAAGTTACCAGAATCATTTTTCCAACTACATTTACTCACTTTGCGTCTCTGTGTCACACTTTGTAACTCTCATAATGTTTCAACCTTTTTCATTATTATATTTGTTATGGTGATCTGTGATCAGTGATTACGACTCACTGAAAGCTCAGATAATGGTTAGTGGTTGTTAGCAATAAAATATCTTTAAATTAAGGTATGTACATTGTCTTTCTTGACATACTATTGCACACTTAATAGACTAAAGTATAATGTAAACATAATTTTTACATGCTCTGGGAAATCAAAGCATTTATTTGAGTCTCTTTATTGCAACATTTACTTTATTGCGGTGCTCTGGAACAGAACCTACAATATTTCCAAGGAATGCTTGTACTACTGTCTTCGTTTTAATACATTCTGGTTGTTTTAACAGAGATAGCATAGATTGGGTATCTTATAAACAACAGAAATTTCATTCTTCCAATTGTGGAGACTAGAAGTCTGAGCTGGGGGTGTCAGCATGGTCAAGTTCTGCTGACAGCTCCTTTGTGGATTACAGACTGCTAACTTCTAGTTGTAGCCTCACGTGGTAGAGAGCAGAGAGAGAAAGCAAAGCTCTCCCCTGACCCTTACAAGGGCACTAATCCCATTGATCAGGGCTCTACCCTCATGACCCTATCTACTCCTAACAAGCTCCTAAAGGCTTCACTTCCTAATACCATCACACTACGGGGTATGGTTTCAACATAAGAATTTGGTGGAGATACACACTTTCAGTTCACAACAACTACCCTGAATGATAGGAATCATTGTTCCCAGTTAACTGGTGGGAAATGAGAGCAAAAAACATTGAGTAAATTGCCCTGTGCCCATGATAGTTCTGTAGGTCCTAACTGAGTCTGTGCAGGAAAGATTCTGTGGTCTGTTGAAAACAGAAGAGGCTGGAAGTGATGCCTCCATTGAAAGTAAAAGGACACTTAGAGAAGGGAGAAAATAGACAAATCAACAAAAATTCCACAATTGTGATTCATAAACATCTGGGGCAGAGATCATTTACCTGATTGTGAAAGAAAAGGACAGCCCCTGGGATGCCAACAAGAGCATCAGAGGTCACAGTGAGATTAGTGAAATTATTTTTCAGGTATCATAAACTAATGGGGAGATTTTTATGTCTAAACTTTAATGGCATGCAGAACAGAGAGAGAAATGAAGGTCTGAATTTACATTTTATGTCAATTAAATATATTGGTCTTAAACTCTGGCATAAAGATTGCATTCCAGATTCCAGTTCTCTTTTGAATTCAGAGAGAGGGGGGATTATAACTCAGTCATATCATTTAAGATTATTTAAAGGAAAAACTGAGGCAAATGTGTACTGATATGGGCAAATGCAAGAAGTCTCTCCCACCTGTGATTCTGTAGAGCTTATGGATGCTGCTGACACCAAACTCTACTATGCCTGCGGCAACAACCTAACTCTTACGAGATTACTGGAAAGTTCAAAATGTAACAAGAAGGATGATCACTTTTATAACAAAGATGAATAAGAGAATTTGAAGCCGAATTCTATTGGACTTTTATCATCTGAGGCAAGTTCAATTACTTTGGCTGAACCAGATAGAATTCACAATAAGCCCAACAGTTACCTTAAATTGTTTAAATTTATTTATACACATATTTAACAGAAGAGGTCACAAAATGTTTCACTGGTATGTTCTGTTAGTTACTACCAGCTTCTGAAATTAATCATTTAATAAATCATTTAATATATACATGCTCTTGTTCATTCTCTTCTCTAGAAGAGTTTTCACTGAAAGTTTGTTACATCTTGTCGTCAAAATTATCTGGACCCGTTGTTTTCTTTCTAAGAACCCCATTTAAAATAAAAAATTCCATATGTCTAAGGGACTTCTCAGGATTTGTTTTGTTTTGTTGTTTTAGTTTATTCTGGCAAATTAATTTTTTGTAAGCATTTGTTTTCATTTGTTTTAAAAATTATTGTCATGAAGTTTTTTCCTTAATTTCCTTTTAATCTCTACTGTTCCTTGGGTTGTATACCAGTTATTATTACCAGCATAGTGTTTTTGTACCTTCTCTTGTTGTTGATATGTTAATAGATATGTTAATTCTATTAGTAACTTGGAAATTTTGTTCTTTTTTTTAATCCTTTTCTACCTTTGTTTTCTATTTCATTTATTTCCACTGTATTCTAGATTATTTCCATACTTCTACTACTACTAGGTTTATTCTATCGTTGCTTTTATAGCTTTTCAAATAGCTACTTAGCTTATTAGTTTTTGGTCTTTTGACTTTTCTAAATTATCAATTTAAAACTACACATTTCCCTCTCTTCACTGCTATAGTTGATTCTCCAAAATTGTTATACGTAGTGTTTGTTTTTATTTTTCAGGTCTAGATATTTTAAATTTCCCATTATGATTTCTTTTTTGGCCTGTGAATTATTTAGAAGTACATTTTAAAATTTGCTAGCATATAGGATTTTCATGGTCATCTCTTTACAAATTGATCTGAATTTTAATTGCATTGTGGTCAGAAATTGTGGTTCCAATTCAAGATTATTGATACTTGAACCGTGGATTATTAAGTAATCACATTTCATAAGGTTCTGAGTGGTGTGAAAAGAATGTGCATTCTCCAACTGTTTTATGAGGTCCTGTATATGTGCCCATTAGACTGAGTTTGTTAAATGTCTTATTCAAAACTTAGGTTTACTGATATTTTCATCTATGGGACCTATTTGTTACTGGGTATGTGAGCTAAGAATCTTCACTATAATAGATTTATCTATTTCTTTTTGTAGTTCTATCAATTTTTGACTCACATATTGCAAAGCTATATTATTAAGGGCATTCAAATTTACAGTTGCTATAAACATCCTTCTAGTTAATTTGTGCATGTGTCTAATATACATTATATACATATATACATACATGCACATGCATATACTTAGCCACACACTTACATATACTCATGGTAGCCAGCTTCCAAGATCATTCTTATGATCCTTACCTTCTGGTATTCAGACCCTGTGGAGTTCCTTCCCATTCTCTACCACAGTTAATCTACATGACCAATAACATATAGGAGAAGTGGTAGTATGTTCTTAAAATGTGAAAGAATGTGATTTCATTTTGGATGCTCTCTTGTTCTCTCTCTCTCATCACATTTTCTGGGGTGAGCATGCTGTTGTGTGTTAGCAGCCCTCTGGAGAGGCCCATGTGGTAGGGAACTGAAGTCTCCAGTGAATAGTCAGCAAGGAACTGAGACCATCCAGCAATCATGACAGTGAGCGAGGGAAAGGATTCCCTAGCCCTACTCAAGCCTTGAGATGACTGCAACCTCATCAGAGACCCTGATCCAGAACCTCCTAGATAAGCCATTCCTGGATTCTTAACCTCATCTTTAAACAGAAATACTACAATTCCAAACAACCACCATGAAGAATACTTGCCAACCACTTTCAAATTTAAACAGAAATGATGGTGAACACTGACAGCCTTGATCTCAGGCAAAATATAGGTATTTCTGAGAATAAATGAGAGTTTCAAAAAGTCTTTGATTAGAGCACCAAGACGGAGGGACATGGGGAGCCCATGGGAGAAGTATTAGGTGCCCCTAGGGAGACACTAATTCTGCACTATAAAGTGGCAGGAGAGGGATAGCTGAAAAAGAGACCCTGATGGCAATAATTTTTATTATCTATAACCTGGCCTGGTAGCTGAGAGAAAATTTAGTAGATTTCTCAGAGGTAGTTAAAGGATTTACTATACACCATACTAACCTCTTAACTGCCACATATGAAGAGTATATGGTCCCTTAGGAAAGAGGAGTAGTAGTTATAGGAAGTTGAAGAGTGCCCAACTTCACTGTTTACCACCTCCCTCGACTAGGTTCCCCCTGTTGACATGACAAAGAGAACACCTAGGGCCACCTCAGTGGTTAAGCATCTGCCTTCAACTCAGGTCATAATTCCAGGGTCCTGGGATGGAGCCCCACTTTGGGAGAGCCTGCTTCTCCCTCTGCTCCTCCCCTACTTGTGCTCTCTGTCTCGAATAAATAAATAAGATCTTTAAAAAAATAAAATAAATTTAAAAAGAAATAAACCGTCTAGGCTCTATACATATATACTGCAGGAAGAAAGTAAAAAAAGTATAAAAGAATGTAATTGAGCTACAGATAAAGAATGTATATATAAGAGGAATTATCCAAGGAAACAGAGGAACAGCTCAAAAAAACTTTAAAAAAGGTAAAAGGCAAGCCACCCAGCAGAGCTCAGGGGAAAAGGCATTGGAATAGAAATTAAAAACCATGACCAAAAAACACTACATGACAAATGAAAGTGGAAATAACACAATCAAAAACATAGTAAAGGACATAATTGACAGGTTTTTTTTGAAGTCCCAGAAAGAGAAAAGAAAGGAAAATAATATAAAAAATATTAGAGATGATAGACACAGGAGTCAAAGTAGATCTACCAGACCCATAATTGATATTTCTGAAGAATAGAACCAAAGGAGTTTTAAATTTTTTCCCCAAAAATGAGAGGAGAAAATTATTCCAAAATAAAAGTTTGAATTTTCAGATAAAAAAACCATAACATGACCCGGGAAAAACTGAGATAGAATGCCCAAAGTCAAAGTATGCCTAATCAAGGAAAAAGGATCAATATAGAGAAAAGCAAAATGAAAGAAAAAGGACCAACATACATACGAAAAGCAAAAAAGAAAAAGTTCCACACAAGAGAGAAAAATATGGTGGCCCTGAGACTTCGCCACAAAAATCATCTATTCCAGAAGACAGTAGGACAATGCCTACAGAGTTCTACAGCAACGAGTGGCCTAGGAATTTATATTCAGCAAGTTTACTCCTGGTATAAAGGCAAAAGATAGAGTTTCTCCAGCATGAGAGAACCCAAACAAAACAACACCTATGAGCAATTGTTGAAAAAGAAACAAAACTTTGACAAAATCCAGTCATCTAAAGAAGTGGGAGAATCAATACAATTCAGAAATGAAGGGACCCTGGTAAAATGACTGGTAATGAGTAGAGACTCTGGTGACAGATGACCCGGGCTTAAATCATGTCTCTGTGTGACCTGGGACAAGTTACATAAGCTCTCTGTACCTAAGTCTCCTCATTGTTAAATGAGAACAATAGTCCAACTTAAGTCCTAAGATTTTTCTAAGACTTCATTTGGCTCATGTATGTAATACACTTAGAACAGTGCCTTGTAGAGAAAAAGAGCCATGAGCTATATATATGTAAGCTAGTATTTCATCTTAGAAATAAGGCTATACAACCATAAGGCCTGTTGTTACAAATCAGAATGTTGGGTACCTCACAGAATTTCTGGGAAGGCTGCGTAGACCACGTTAATGTCTTTATAGCAAAAAACATCCAAAATAATACAAGTCTGGTCTGGTGAGGACAGGTCCATTGTGGCTGCTATGAAGACCAGAAGCTATAGCTTATGACCCCACCACTCCTGGCACTAGGCAGTGAAGGCCACCACTAGCACTGCTACCCATGGGGCTCTTTTTCTTTTTCTTTTTTTTTTTAATTAATGTTATTTACTTATCCGTGAGAGACACGGAGAGAGAGTCAGAGATATAGGCAAAGGGAGAAGCAGGTTCCCTGCGGGAAGCCTGATGCGGGACTCGATCCCAGGATCCTGGGATCATGACCTGACCCAAAGGCAGACGCTCAACCCCTGAGCCACCCAGGTGCCCCACCCCTGGTGCTCTTGAAACTTGATCTTGCTGTAATAGCCACCAGAAGGTGCATCTGATTAGTAAACCTTATGAAAATTTATAAAAGGAAACCCTGGGTAGGAGGGATCTGAGAGGCCAGCAGGGGGAGCTCTCATACTCAGCACTGTTCAATCTAAATCCAACAGCCAGAGGTGCAATTTGCGTGGGGATGCTACTTTACTATCCCAGCAGGAGGAAGGAAGGCTTCTTCATCACCTTAGCAACAGCCCAGCCAATGAAAAGCCACTATACGTAGAACTCCTAGTTTACCAAAATAGACTTTTTGTGACGGGCTTCCAACTATTTCCCCTTTTCCTCAACAAAGGGCCTTCTTTGTTCTTGTGCACGGCTTGCTTATCCCAGGTGCCATTCTCTGCTATTCCTGGATAAACCCACTTTTGCTAGTAAATAACTGACAGTTTTATTTTCAAGGTTAAGAGGTTATTTTCCAGGTGGCATCAATAACATGCTCACACCCGAAGAGCAAGAGAAAATGGGAGAGAAGTATCAGAACTTTTAACGTTGTAGCGGCAGGTGGGCTCTGTCTTCTACCCAGGTGCGCGTGAAAGAGAATTTCCCAAACACAATCAGAGGATTGAGATGCTGGGCAACCTGAAAGAATGATATGCATCCTCTACAGCAAAGCCAGACAATATAACTCAGATTAAGAGCATGTATAGGATACACAGAACGCCTGCGTGCAAACGCTCTGCAACTGTAGCCAAGTTAATTAAGCTTTAGGAGCCTCAATTTCATTTGTAAATGGAGATAGTAATAGCACCACTCTCAGTGCTGTCGCGAAGATTAAATGATTTAATTCATTAAATGAGTTTATTCAAGTGCTCAGTAAATGTTAAATATTAAAGTAATTCTTCTTCCTTTTCTTACATTCCACTTTTTCACTGCCCAATATCATCATCTACCTTTGTTACACATACTTATAGTCCCCAAAGTATTCTTACCTGACGAAATTAAAGTATACTTATGCAAACAAAATATATATATATATATTTTAAGATTTTATTTATTTATTCATGAGAGACACACAGAAAGAGGCAGAGACATAGGCAGAGGGAGAAACAGGCTCCCTTTGGGGAGCCTGATGCAGGACTCGATGAAGGACTTGACACGGGACTTGATGCAGGACTGGATCCCAGGACCCTAGGATCACGACCTGAGCCAAAGGCAGAGGCTCAACCACTAAGCCACCCAGGGTCCCGCAAACAAAACTATATTCAGCCTTTAGAGTCTCAAGCTAGGGTGCCTGGGTTGCTCAGTCGGTTGAGTATCTGACTCTTGGTTTCTGCTCAGGTCCTGATCTTGGGGTCCTGGGATAGAGCCCTGCATTGGGTTCTGTGCTCAGGGCAAAGTCTGCATGTCCCCTCCCTCAAAGTCGGCTTTGTCCCACTCTTCTCCTCCCCTCACTCACGTGTGCTCTCTCCCAAATTAATAAAAACAATTTTTTTAAGTCTCAAAACCTAAACAGTTGGTAGGTCCAGCTTTCAAGTCCAGGGTATCTAGGAGATGTCTATTTCTCTTTTGTTACATTACAGCCCTCATTGATAGTCTATATTATGCAAACTAAAATTTAAAGGTAACTACCACCAGTATGCCCCATATGTAACTGTGGGTGAAAGGGTAGAAGAAAGGGAGATTCAAGTATATCAGCATATCCATGACACAGCAGAGGAGAAAGCACATGTTGCTGAAATTGTTCTTACTTCTGCAATGTTGTGTATGTACCATGGTTGGTATTTATGATTTATTTTTCATGTCCCCTTGGCCTTCTACCAGCATCTCAGCTGGTAGATGTTAAAGATCCCATGATGAAGTGAACCAGACCTTAATTTCTGCAGGGTCCAATCCTTTTGGGTCCAGCTTCTATTGAGTTGCTATAGTGTTGCACTGACTTGTATCATTGACAATAGCAGCGGCAACAGAGGAGGCAGCCTAGTGGGAGTCCCAACCATAGTCCTTCTCCCCCTCACTGTGAGCCATGTGTGCTGATTGGGTTCTCCAGAAGCACATATTGAGATAGAGTGTGGGGTGCAAGGTGTTTGTTAGGTATCAACGCGTGTGGTGTTAGGAGAGCAGACACAGAACTGAGCAGAAGACTCCTACTTGCAGAGCAAGCCTGGCAGCGCCTGAGCCAGCCTGGTGGGGAGCTCTAGAGGGAGCACTACTGCACAGTTCTGTCTCCTGCTAGCTCAGAAAGGATGTGGCTTGGGGGAGCTGGCTCTCTGCATTTCAGGAGGACTGGTTAGCTGGAAGCTGTCTGCCAACCACACTGCTCATAGCAGGGTGGCAAATCCTACCTTCAGAGAAATCAGGGTGGCTCATCTCCCTGCTTTCCACAGGCAGCAGTCCTGTTGCTCCTTATGCGGCAAGCACAGTCACCCCATCAACATTATAAACTGTTTTTGGTCTTTTCACTCATGGAAACCTCACCTTCCAATCCATTAGGGTTATATCTGTTGGTGGAAGCATTCCTCCTGTGGGCATGAAGCAAAACACAGAACTTGGAAGACAGGCAATGAAAATTCTGCAGTTGGGTCATTTAGTGTGATGGTCAAAGGTACCTCTTCTACCCTTTTGTCATTTGGAGTTTATAGCTTACAATATTGTAGCTTTAGGAAAACAGGTTGACATGTTTTATGTTATAGATGTGCTCCTAGAAAAATATCTCTGTGTTAGACAGATTGTAGCAAACTGAATTGTATTTTATTTTTTATATATATTTTTAAAGACTTATTTATGTTTTTATTTGACAGAGAGAGAGAGAGAGAGTGCACAAGCAGGGGGTGGGGCAGAGGGAAAGAGAGAAGCTCTCTGCTGAGCAGGAAGCCTGACATGGTACCCAATCCCAGCACTACCAAGATCATGACCTGAGCTGAAGGCAGATGTTTAACCAACTGAGCCACCCAGGTGCCCTTGAATTGTGTTTTAAATGCATTCAGGGAACAAAGGAAATTGTTCCGCAAAAAGAAAATTATTTTTATTAATCACCATCTACTTCCTTTCTCCATCTGCTCTCTACCTCCAGCAAAATGAATATATTTTATCAATCAACTTGTTTGATATTGAGTTTTAAAAGTAATACACACCTGCACTGTTAACCACAATTTAATATCCCATAATATTTCCTGGAAATAGTGGTTTCTTATTCCTTTTTTTAAATTTTTTTTATGATAGTCACAGAGAGAGAGAGAGAGAGGCAGAGACACAGGCAGAGGGAGAAGCAGGCTCCATGCACCGGGAGCCTGATGTGGGATTCAATCCTGGGTCTCCAGGATCGCGCCCTGGGCCAAAGGCAGGCGCCAAACCGCTGTGCCACCCAGGGATCCCTGGTTTCTTATTCCTAATGAGATAACTAGGGCTTATGAAATTATCCCAGCAGGAAGTAATAGAAATGCGAATATAAAAACCTTTCCATTAATACATGAGAAAAGTTAAATACATGTTCCCATGAAAGGGCCCCAAGCACTTAATCTCATTAAGAAAAATTCACAGTAGCCTGAAGAGTTAAGCAGAGATATATGCATGCCAATAGTTCATTACCTTAGAACATGGAATATTTTGAGATTTCTGGGAGTAAAATGAGT
The DNA here is from genome assembly GCF_905146905.1 of Nyctereutes procyonoides. Classification (NCBI taxonomy): domain Eukaryota; kingdom Metazoa; phylum Chordata; class Mammalia; order Carnivora; family Canidae; genus Nyctereutes; species Nyctereutes procyonoides. The sequence continues at coordinate 41,355,246 of NW_026575139.1, forward strand.
AAATGTCTTAAAATTATTATGATTTGATCTTAATTTTAATATACAGGGCTCTTAACAGACTCTTTAAATTCCTCTTAATTTTACCAAAACTTGGTAAGTTTTGCTTTTGCAGTGATCTATAGTATTATTCATGAATTGAACACTTCCTGTGTGTCAGACCAAGGGGTTATTAAATACTGTCCTTCCCCCCAAGATGCTCACAATCACATGGGCATACAGAAAAGTAAATAAAAAATTATGATGGTGCCCCAATAGAGGTATGCACAAGGAGAGCCACCAAGGGTGGTCAGGAAAAGGGGCACATGGAGTTGTCACTCAAGCCAAGCTGGAAGGCTGTGGGACTTACCAAGAACATTCTTCTTCTTGTTGTTCTTCTTGTTCTTGTTCTTGTTCTTGTTCTTTTTCCTCCTCCTCCTCCTCCTACTCCTCCTCCTCCTTCTTTTTTAAGTAGGCTCCACGCACAGTGTGGAGCTCAATGCAGGGCCTGAAAGCAGGACCCTGAGATCAAGACCTGAGCTGAGATCAAGAGTCAGATGCTGAACCTACTGAACCACCCAGGTGCACCCAAACATGCTTCTTTTGCTCCTTCTTGACCTTTCAATTGTAAGAATGCTCCTTCACCCTGCCCTAAAGAAGAGTTGGCCCTTCTTTCACCCCCACCGCATGCCCTGCTCCTCCCATTCTGCCACTCCACCCACCCTTGAAAACTCATATCATAATTTTCATTAAGTCACCTTCAGTATTTACATCATTGGGTCATTTGGCATATCATAACTTTTCCTTTCTTTCCTTATTATCTTTCTCTGGTCATTTGCTTGATTTTCAGCCACAAATTCTGTTTAAGTCTCTAAATCTTCACTCCACATGTTTGACATGTCATGTTTTGGATTGGTTTCATTTTCATCCCTCCTGGGGTCTTATGATTTGCTGCCAATCCAAACCAGTTGTCTCCCCACTGCACTGGTGCCCCCCCTCCCCCGCCCAGACTGCAATAGGCCACAGACTGGATTTCTCCTCACATGCTGAGGATTACATGTTCTCTCTCCTGAGTTTACTAAGCTGTTTCCTTCAGTCTTCATTTACTCCCCCCCATGTTGGGAGGCACTTATCCTGATATCCCCCAAAAAAGGTATATAGGAAATAAAATTGCTGAGAGCTCTTGCGCTTGGAGAGGAGACGGGCGGGGAGGGCAGGGAGACAGATTACAGAGGAGCATGAATACACTTTGGGGTGAGATGGATGCATTCGTTATCTTGACTGTAGGGATGGTTTCATAGTTGTACATGTATAGCAAAATTCATCAAATTGTGTGCTGTATATTATATGTCAATTATATGTTAGTTAGACTACAAGAACATAGGGGCACCTGGGTGGCTCAGTGGTTGAGCATCTGCCTTTGGCTTAGGTCGTGATCCTGGGATCAAGTCCCGTATCAGGATCCCCCCAGGGAGCATGCTTCTCCCTCTGCCTATGTCTCTGCCTCTGTCTGTCTGTCTCATGAATAAATAAGTAAAATATTTTTAAAAACCTACAAGAACATAAAGAGAAACTAAAAGGATAAGCATATGAAATTCAAAAAAATTTAAACTTTTGTTAGCAAGCCTGTGGAAAAGCAGATGCTTTCCTGTTACACACTGTAGGTGGGAATACTAACAATACAACCTCTATAGGGAGGAATTTGATAACATCTAGCCAATTATAAATGTATTTAACCTTTGGCTCAGTAATTCCACTTCTAAGAATCTGTACCAAACATACACTGGCAGAAATATGAAATGATGACTACAAAACCTTTCATTGAAGCACCATTTAGAATAGCAAAAGACTGGAAGCAATCTAAATGTCCATCTGCAGAATATTGATAAATGATGGTGTACAACTACATAATGAAGCACTGCTCAGTAGTAAAGAAATGAAGAAGGCCTCAATGTATTGCTGTGGAATGAACAGGATGTATTATTAAGTGAAGATATCAAGTCATGAAACATGGAGGATATTGTTACTTTTTGTTCCTGGAAATGTTCTAAATCTTGATCTGAGTGGTAGCTACATGGGGTGTATAAATATGTAAAACTTCATTGAGCTGTACATTTAAGATGAGTACACATTGCCATATGTGTATTAAATCTCAATTCAAAAGTTGCAAAAAATAGATGTGAGCAGGCTGAGTAGAGTGGGGGGAAAAGGAAATGGAAACAGTGAGATTTTTGGCTATGAAGGGGAAGCACTGGCTGGAACAGAATATAATATTGAATAGAATGCTCTTCCCTCTTTCCTTCCTTCCTTCCTTCCTTCCTTCCTTCCTTCCTTCCTTCCTTCCTTCCTTCCTTCCTCCCTTCCCCTAACAGGAAAGGCTTAAGCATATGTGAAAAGCTGATGGTTGATGAGCAAGACCAGTTGAAAAGTAAGACTGACTCTGTGTAGGAAAAAGAAAGTATAATTGATAGCAGAAGGTCCTTAGAAAGGTGGAAGGGTGTGGGAATGAATGTACAGGTGAAGGGATTGTCCTTGTTTGGAGGAGAAACATTTCCACAGCCCCAAAAGGGGAAAAGGAGGCTAGAATGAGGGCAGCTATAGGAGGTGCAAGACTGGGAACACCAGACCCACTGCACTCTATAGAAGAGCTAGGTGGGTAGGGCATGCAATGGGGATGGAGACGGGTGCTTATAGACTCCAGGAAGGAGGAAGAATTTGAAATAGTATCACAAGGAGGCAGGAGAATAAGAAGTAGGTTGAGGGGAGGATTGTCAGGTACAGGGAGATTGTCAGATATTAGAGGTCTGTTTGAAGTTAATGGCCATAAAGCTTTCTCTAGCAGAGCTCAGAGGAAGCAGAAAGTTGGAGTCATCCACAACTGGGTTTGTCCAGCTGGGTACCACTAAGAGAGAAAGAGGTTCAGATGATTGGCCAAACATGATCCTAAAATGATGCATCATTCAGTGTATGATGGATAAACAAGGAGCTAAAGAATTCAGAGGGGTATTGATTAGAAGTAAACAGAGGGCTCAAAAGATTGGAGTTTGAATTAGGTTGGAAAGTGGTTGTAATGGGGCTGGTTGCGCACTGTGAGTCAGCATTTCAGTGTGTTCTGAAGAATATTATCAGATAAATGGCTCAGGCACTAATAATGCATCATTAAGGTTCTGAGATATTTTACATCACAGAAACCTGTTTTCTGTGTTTAACTAAGAACCCCCTGAACCCCTGAATTACTAAACTTTTTTGGTGTAACATCTTTTAACATTTTTCTAAGCTAGTGCTCTTCCAAACATCCTTTAGCAGTGCTGCTTTGCATGTCACATGCTGAAAATCTTCTACTAATGGGATGAAGTGAATAATTATCACAGCATGTGATCATTATTTTTATATCTGCTTTAATGTACTTCAATAGGAAAAAATTATTTTCCTATTAAAAGTATGTATGAGAGTACAACATATTTTTTAAAGGTTGAAAGGGCTATGCTTCTTGAGGCTAAGACTGTTAGGTTTACCTTATTCCACTGCTAAGGTAAATAAAAGACCATACTATTGTGTTGGGAAATTAGGGTCCAGATTTAGCCACTAAGATTATTATCTTGGTCTGCATTAATAGACCTAATTTTGACCATTAAGCAGCCTTCTGTTAAAACTAATTACATTCCAGCTGCAGGAAGATATTGAATCATAAAGGTCCTGATGTTAATCACATCAAATATGTATTTCTATTCTTTAAACCTCATAATAAGGTTTCTACCATATATATTAAGAAGAATAAAGAATAGCCATTAAAACTAGATAAGTAGAAAAGGTCCCCATTTTCTTTCACTTTGTTCCCCAGACATTTAAGAACAATAACAAGGGAGGTATTTGATATAAACTGAATCAATGTTTTTGCTGGCCATTACCAAGGGAAGATTACACTTGCCCACCTCACTGACATTAGCATTGGCCAATGAAATGAGAGTGGAAGTGACAAGCATTACTTACAAGTAGAAGCTTTAAGAGTCAGTACATGTTTCAACAGGATGTTCCCTTCTGCCACAGACCAGCAATGTTCCAGATAGAGGCTGCTCTGTCAGCCTGACTCCCCAAGTAAAGGTGACACAGAGGAGAACTTCCGCTGATCCTAAAGAACATGTAGATGAGCAAGGAATACCAAGATGTTGGGGTCATTCATTACCAAAGCATATCCCAGTTTTGGCTGACTAATACAGAAATCACATTCTCCAACCTCTATCCTTGTCCCCTACTAGCAACTGCTAATGCACAGAAATAGAAGCAATCACCAGAAGCATAAAACTCCCCCCACAGAATGTCTGGAACTCTGATGTCAAACTGGCTTCATTTCTCATGTCAACCCTAATGGACTCATAACAATGGCCTGAATCAACTCCATAGAGGACTCTGAAGCCATGTCCTTGCCTAGCCAAGAAGAGTGCCACATTTATCAGTATGTCTTGTAGTAGAAGGAAGAATAATAAGTTGCCCATCCTTCACCTATGAGGCACAACCTATATTCATTTGCCTTGTTTCTGTTTTTTTTTTTTTTCATTTTGCACGGGAAACATCTTTTTGATGCACCCAGATAGAAACTAGCTCACAAAAATATTTAGATCAATAGATAATTTCATTTTATTTACTGATGAAGGCAGAAAAAAAAGATTTTATCGGAGTTGATCACAGAACTTCTCCTCGACTAGAGGGCTGTCTTTGTGAGAAACATCTTTAATGGAGCTTTTAGTTACCAGGATGATCCTTGAAGCCAATTCTGGCTGGTTTCCTCTGGAGAGAGAAAAATAGTTAAGCTGTTTTGCTTCAGAAATGCACAGGAAGTTTTGGAGTTGTAACTGAATAAAACAGGTAGAAGCAAGGAGAGATCCAAGAAGAGCATCAGAAGGGGTCCAGCAGCATGGCAGGAGGCTGAGGGAAGAGGACCCCAGGAAGCTCCCCAGAGGATTGAATGGCTGAGGAATGTTTAAAACTGAAATGGTTAGGGCAGCCCCTGTGGCTTAGTGGTTTAGCGCCCAGGGTGTGATCCTAGGGATACAGGATCAAGTCCCACATCAGGCTCCCTGCATGGAGCCTGCTTCTCCCTCTGCCTGTGTCTCTGCCTCTGTGTGTGTGTGTGTGTGTGTGTGTGTGTGTGTCTCATGAATGAATAAATAAATAAAATCTTAAAAAAAAAAAAAACTAAGATAGTTAGGGCCACCTGAGTGGCTCAGATGGTTAAGTGTTTGCCTTTAGCTCAGGTCATATCCCAGGGCCCTGGGATTGGGCCCCGTGTGGGGCTTCCTGCTTAGTAGGGAGTCAGTTTCTCCCTCTACCACTCCCTGTCCCCATGCTCTCTCTCTTCTCTCTCTCTCTCTCTCAATCAAATAAGTAAATAAAATCTTTTTTAAAAACTGAGATGGTTAAATATTCAGTTGTGTTTTGCCCTTCCATTCTGTCATATAGCACTCCAACCCTGACATGTGCATGCGCATGCGCACGCGTACACACACACACACACACACACACACACACACACACTTATTGATTGAATTGTATTCCAAGTTCACACATTCAAGTTCTAACACCTTCATACCTCAGAATGTGACTTTATTTGGAAATAGGGATGTTGCAACTAAGACAAGGTCATACTGGTAAAGGGTAGGCCCCTGTTCACACGTGACCAGCGTCCTTATTACAAAGAGGAAATTTGGATACAGACTGGTACACAGGGAAAACCCTATGTGGGAGTGGACTTCTGCTGCCACAAGCCAAGGAGCTGCCAGAAAGCAGGAGAAAGGCTGGGAAGGAACAGGGCATGCAAGAAGCAGAACATAGAGCCCAAGAGAGCAGTGCAAGCAGAGAGTATGGCAGAGGAAACACAGGTCCTTTCTGCACACCCTGCTTGCAAGGTTTCTCAGAGCTGTTGGCAAAGTATCTGGGCTACTTACTGCATAAGGGGTGGGGATTTGAGACAATCTTTACTAGATTATAAAGAACTAAATGAGCTCAGCAAGCTGGGGAAGTTAGAAACACCTCGTGGCTGACATCTGGCTCTCACGACGAATGATGTCAAGTGGCTGTCTCTGGTTCGCTGTCCATGAGTAGTCTATAAGTCATGAGAGATCAAAGGAAAATGGCTCACTGTACCATCCCTGAGAAAAAGCAGCCCCTGCCTTGGCCCAGGCTGCTCTGTCCTTGGCTTAATGCTCATTAGCCCCTGGACAGTAATAATGAGTTGGCTGTTTTGCGGGCTTTAGAATTAAGAGGGAGAGATGAACTTGGTTTAATGCCTGCTGACTCATGAGACACAGGGGCCCTGGCCTGCTTCTGATGCAATGTGCGCACTTGTATTGGGGATGATTCCCGCCTCGCCAGCAGAGACAGGTTGCTAAGGAAGGCCAGCTAAGCCTCAGATACTGAGAGCTAAGAGCCCTTGTCTCTGCCACCCCTGCCAGGGAGGGTGTAAAAGGAGCAGATACATTCCCTACTAGGTTTTAGCTACCTTTCAGCTCCTCTACAGGCAAGCAAGCTGCTGAAAAGCATTAGAGCTGTGGCTCATTTTTATCAGACGGGAATTACACCAAGCACAGCCGGCCTTAACGAAAGGCTGCTGATCCTATGTTAGGCATTAACTGGATGCAAAAGTGAGTCAACCGCTTTCCACGCCTCAAGCAGTATGCAGTCCAGAAGGGACGTAAACAAAGAAATATAGGACAAGGTTAAATGAAATACAGGTCAAATTGGATGACCGTGACACGGTATAAGCATTCAGAAGAAAAACTGTCTTCGCTGTGTCTTGGGAGATCAAGGAGGGCTCCATACAGAAGGCAGCATCTGAAGGCTAGGAAGGATTTCCAGGACAGAGGATCTGGAAACTATATTCCCAGCTGTGGGGATGGTAAGAGCAATGATAACCTAGTGTTTATTCAGAGCTTGGAGGTATAGTTTGGAAACTAAAGATGGAGAGGTGTTTTGTTTTATATTTCTCTCTCTCTCTCTCTCTCTCTCTCTCTCTCTCTCTCTCTCTCGGTTAATTCCATGCTCAGGAATTTGCACTTTATACACAGTGAGGAAAGCAATGCAGATTTTATAAGGAATCTGTGTTCTAGAAATGTATCTGCAATTTACACACTCCGTCAATAATTAACCCCCCACCCAGCCCTGCTGTATGCCCAGCATTCTGCTAAGCACCACCAGGCCAAAAGGAAAACCGAACTCCCTACTCTAAGAGGCTGTAATCAATTAAAAAGATAATGCACAGACCCAGAATCAGAAAGCAAGCTGGAGAAGAGCGCCAAAGAAGCAAATGGACTGCAGGAGCTCAGTGACGGAAAGCAGATCAGGAGAGGCTTAATGGAGGCAGTTGATCTGGCGCTGAGCCACCGATGAAGTTTAGTATTGGACTTGCAGAGAGAAGGCTGAAGTAACTTCTGAGAATGAGCAGGAGAAATGTGGGACAAAAGCAGGTGTGCTTGGGGTCCTGAGGATATTGGCCTGGGTTTGGAAACTAGAGGGTGGGAAGTCCTAGTGTCACAGGTACTGCAGGCACTGTATCCCAGCCATTTCCTTTTCCCAAACCAATGTAGAGATCAAAGCCATGTCAAAGGACCTGTTTTATTTATTCTTTCCAATGCAATCTAACCTAGAGATGAAACCAGACAACTGCAGACTGTAACCTGATGCTAAACCACACTACTGTTCCTTTGGGAAACAGTACAAGTTCATCAGCCTAGAAAGTTCTCAAGCATTCTTTTTTTTTTTTTAAGATTTTATTTATTTATTTGACAGAGAGAGAGTGAGAGACGGGGCACAAGCAGGGGGAGAGGGAGAAGCAGGCTCCCCACTGAGCAGAAAGCCCGATGTGGTGTTCAATCCCAAGTCCCTGTGATCATGACCTTAACCAAAGGCAGACGCTTAACTGACTGAGCCCCCCAGTGCCCTATAGTTCTCAAACATTCTTGAAGCTGATATCCAGGAAGTGAAGACATGAGGAGACATGATGGTACAAAATCATGTCATGAAGTAAAAAACCCACATGCACCAGGCAAATCCTGCATGTATGCCACAAACTGAACCCCACCATCTTAGAGGCACTGACAAAAAATAATCACCTATGTAGGAGGCAGTGTGGTATCTGGGAGAGCCCCAAGGTTCCATCCTGGTAGCACTAGTCACTGTGTGACCTAATTGGGTTGAGCTTCAATTTTCTCATCTGTAAAAAGAGGATCATTGCACCTGCCTCATGATTCTGACATGAAGATGAAATGAGATAACATCGGCAAAGCACCTCGTATGATGAGCAAGCCCTGCATAAACACTGGTTCCTCTTCTTTCCCTCCCTCTGGTCCCATATTCTAAAGCCAGATGAAGAGAGTTGGTGTGATTTGGGGAAACCAACGAAAGGAATATGATGCTGATGAGGCTTGAAGGTTCAGACCACATTAAAGGTCTCCAGGGCACTGGCAATGTCCAACTTTTGACACAACTCTAAGATTTGTATCTGTTCCAGATGTCACAGCTTGATCAATGCTGCCTCTACATCACACTTAGCATCGAATGTTAAGACAGGATCGAAAAAAAAAAAAAAAAAAGACAGAATCAGTAATAGAATGCTGGAGAGAGGCCAGTGCGGCGGCCCTGCAACCCTGCCTCCAGCCCAGCCTGGACAGAAACGGCTGCCAAGAAGAGGTGACTAAGGGTATTGAAACAGTTTCTAAAGGCATAGCTCACGTGGGAGGAATAGGGCAGAGAAGGCAAAAGAAACGCTCTCTCAAGGTTCCAGAAAAGAAAGTCCTCAACGTACAGCTCATCTTGACTTGCCAGGAAGCCAGGACGAGTTAATAATCCAACTTGATAGGCAGCCAAAAGACTTGGGGTAGCTCATTTAAAATGTGGGTGTCTTGCACCCCAGAAGAAAAAAATGCATAAACGATGGCAGGTAAGATATGAATCAAGCTACTTAGCAGGAGTCAGCTTGAGAATCTATTGATTGCTAAGTCTCTTGGATCCCTACAAGATACATACATTCCTCCTGTCCCTTGTCTTCATTCCCACCACCTTTGCCCTAAGTCAGCTGCATATTAACTCCTGACAGCTCAGGGATGTCAGGGACACCTTGATTTTCTAAATATACAATGCCTATCAAGTTCCTCATTGCTCATCAAGTAAAATCTAGATTTCCTAAACTGACATTCAAAGCCTCCATCATATGACCTTCATCTTTCTTAAATTATTATTTATTTATTTATTTATTTATTTATTTATTTATTTATTTATTTATTTATTTATGAAACACACAGAGAGTGGCAGAGACATAGGCAGAGGGAGAAGCAGGCTCCATGCCAGGAGCCTGATGTGGGACTTGATCCTGACACTCCAGGATCATGACCTGAGCCAAAGGTAGGCAGGCACTCAACCACTGAGCCACCCAGGTGTCCCTATATGACCTTCATCTTAAGAAGCTAATTCCTTTTCAGGGTCCTTATGCTTCAGGCAAACCAAAATAGACACCCTCAAGCCTCCATATTTTTCCTTTTCCGGTGTTTTGCTCTAACATGTCTTTGCTCCAACTGGTATTTCCAGGTGATTCTCGCATACCCTTTGTGCTCACTTCCCAGGGCTGCCAGAACAAATTACCACAGATTGGGTGGCTTAACACAACAGAAATGTATTTTCACACAGTCCTGGGAGCCACAAGTCCAAAACCAAGGTGTTGGCAGGGTTGGGTCTTCCAGGAGGCTCTAAGGGAGAGTCTGTCCTGTGCCTCACTCCTGGCTTTCCATGCCTGCCTGCATCCTTGGCTCTGCTTCCTGCTCACAGGGCCCTCTCTGTAGGCGACTATGCCTCACATCTCCCTCTGCCTTTCTTTTATAAGGACACCTATTATTGGACTTAGGGCCCACCCTAAATCTGGGATGATCTCATTTCAAGCTTCTTAATTACATCTGCAATAACGCTTTTCCAAATAAAGTCACATTCAAGGGTTTGGGGAGGACGTGTCTTTTGGAGGGGCCACAATTCAGCCCCCTACAACTTTCGAGACTTTGCTCTATCCCGGCATCCTCTATGAAGTATGCCCCGATGTCTCTCCACAGGAAGTGATCTTTCCCTCCATAAACTGCCAGGACACAGAATGGAATTCTACTTGGTGTTATTGTGTGTATACAGGGCTTGTCTTTGAGTGAGTTGCCCAATTCCCTCATCTTTGAAACTGAGATGATAATTACATCTACTTACAGCATTATTTTGATTTAAGAAAAAAAGAGATTTCAAGGAGTTTAACGAGTGCCTGGACATAGTAAGTCATCGGTAAGTGTGGTTGTTATCACTATCCTTATTATTATTGTTGTTGTCATCCTCCCTGCCATGCTGTAAGTTGCTTAGGGACTGGCATCTCTGTATCCTTGATGGGATCTAAGGAGTATCTCTCACAGAGTAATGGATGAGTGAGCAGGAAATGACAGGTAAGTTGTCTTGAAATAAAATAGTCGGGCTGCCTGGGTGGCTCAGCTGGTTGACCATCCAACTCTTGATTTTGGCTCAGGTCATGATCTAAGGGTCCTGGGATTGAGCCCTGAGTTTGCTCCTTGCACTCAGGAGGGAGTCTTCTTGAGGATTCTCTCTCTCCCTCTACTCCTTCCCCCACTCACATTCTCTCTTTTCTCAAATAAATAAATACATCTTAAAAAAGAAAATAGAGAGTCACCTGGGTGGCTCAGTTGGTTAAGCATCTGCCTCTGGCTCAGGTCATTGTCCCGGGGTCTTGGGATGGAGCCCCATGTCCGGCTCCCTGCTCAGCAGGGGTTCTGCTACTCCCACTGCCTCTGCCCCTCCCCCTACTTGTGCACAGTCATGCGCTCTTTCACTCACTCTAAATAAATAAATAAATAAATAAATAAATAAATAAATAATTTTTTTTAAAGAAATAAATAAAATAGTCAACGTAGAGACGCATCTGGAAATGTTCTGAAGGGAAGGAACCCTCTGCCCAATCTCCTATCAGCACTGGTATCTTCTGCAAAGGTGGAGAGTCTCTTCTCTGTCACTCCTAAGACATTTCTGCCAACAGTTACTACCTCTGACCTACAAGAAGCACAACTTGGGAGATTTGCCACTCAGTGGCCTTTCTGAGGAAGTACAGTGTATCTGAAGGAGAATACATTTTCATAAGGAACATCGTTTGCAGATTTGTCATCATGGTAATTATATTTTATTATTCCCATTATACCTCTTAGCATTAATTTGACTCTGAAATAGAATGAAAAAAAGGGGTGGGCTGACTCCTGGTTTAAGGGAAGAGTGACTCAGTGGCCCTAGGGAGTCTTCTCTCAGGAACTGGGTGGGTGTGCTGACTCACCTCAGCCTCCAGCCTGCTCCTGAAGGTTGCTTCACCCCAGAGCCTCTCAGAAGCTGTGGAAGCTTTTAGTGGCACGGGCCGTTGTGCTCTACCCACAGCAAAAGGTCCCCCACATAGTCCCATGGGCTCCTATGTACAGTTGCCTTCTAGAGGCTCATGATGGAGTGTTCTGTCTTGATTGAGAATACATGCAGAGAATATTCTAGCAACCCCACCACCACTGACCCAGCACTGGACTCAGTGCTCTACTGATTATCTCATGAGATCGTTCCCATGACTCTAGGGTTAGCTACAGTTCACAGGACAGAAAGTTAAGGCTTACAGACATCAAGTAACCTGCCTGAAGTCACCATCCATGTGATTGCACAAAGTTTCAAACTGTGTTCTAACTCTCAAATTCGGGCTCTTAATACCCTGTACTCCACTGTCTCCTAATAATGCACCCGCACATCCAGAAAGGCTGATTTTTCTCTCTCCACACTACAAAAATGAGGCCCACTCGATATTGAAGTACTGAGTGAAAATAACAGCCTTCTTGCATTTCCCAGGTTAGAACTGTTGAGGCCGACCATTCACAGATGGCCAAACAGCTGCAACCTCAGAACTTTACTGGATTTTACATAAGAAATGTAATGTGTTTCAAGTTTCCTGAGAATGTCTGTCAGAATTAAGATTTTAAATGTTAATTCTCAGGGTGGAGAAGGCAGTATTGGAGAGTCATTCCTGACTTGGCTCTAATTATACAGAATGCAAGTGCAGGTGTGTGCAAACATTCATATTTTAGCGAGGTGTGTACAAAGTTTAGTTTGGTGAGAAGAGGAAGCTGAAATCCCTATATGTATTTTCCTAAGCAGACACTATAAAACCTAATGTGCTTTGCATGGCAGGGCAGCTAGCTGTCATCTAGGATCAGACTTCCCTGGATGAATTCAGTTTGAGAAATGGTCAAGCGACTCTCTCTAGCCCAGAACCAGTGCTGATGGACTCAGTTCCTTTTTCATGTAACAGCTACCCAAACCGTGCCCATAAATAGTACTTCCTATTTATAATATGCTTTAAAAAATAATGTGTTCTTTATTGTAGAAATTCTCTGATGGTAGATGTCCATACAGAAAGAAAATAATAGGGATTAGTCAAAGAGAGAAAAAAAGAGCTTGTGAAATTTTAATTCTTGGCTTTAATTTTACATGAGATTGAGCCATTTTCTTAGGAAGATGAAAATACAGCATCTTCTTTACATTCAGTGTACGATACCACCTGAGAAGGAATGCAGTAACATCACTGGGGAGAATCGATGGTGATGTTACCATTCAAGATTTTCAGGGGACTGAGATTGGTGACCCATGGCTACGGTAACTAAGGGGGTTATTTGTGACAATGCTTCAGCACCTTCTTGATTGAGCCATCATACAGGCTCCTTCCCAGATGCTGACACTTATGCTCCATATCCATTGAGAAGGAGAAGGATGAGTTATTGTGGGATATTTTTATTTCAAATGATTACTGAAAGGACAAAAATTCATTAAACTTTGATCTAGAAAAGACCTTCAAGCAATGCTCAAATCCACTTTCATATTCTTGTCCCTGTCAGGAAACTTACAGCTCAATATAGAGATTAATTGCAATGAATGTCCATGGCTCCTAAGACAAAAAGAAACCAAACTGCCACAGATTAAAAATGTTCTCTCCTAACATGGCCTCAAGAAACCTAATAACATTTATGAAAATTCTTGCCTTTCAGATTTTTCCTAGGGTGCAAAATTGCCCCTCACATATAACACCCATCAAGGTGGTATGAATGTGGATTACTCTACAAGCACTTTTGGTTGGTTTAGCCACCATAAATTGAATCTCTGTGTATAAATATGTACAAATGTATTTGCATTGATTGGTACAGTGATTAATCTTATCTTTTGGAAGTACCCTCTAGTCTTCTGCCACAGAGAAATATCCACTTTTTAACATCTAGGGGATGTGTGGACCCCTTTGTAACCGGACTCTAAAAGCTGTTTGTGCCCCCACCCAGAAGATATCGATGGAGAGGAAAGAGCACCCCCTAGTGAAACATATTTCCCAATATTCCTTCAACCTTGCAGTTCCATCCTTTTTTTTTTTTTTCCTGCCTGAGACTATCTGGCCCCAAGTGGCAATTTTAGAGACTAAGGCCCAGTGCTCTTGATTGTTTGAGAGCTGAGAAAAATTTATTGGCTCCAAAATGTTTTTAAATTCCAAAACTGAATTAGTAAATTTGAATTAATGTCTACAAAATGGGACACATCAAATGGTCACAAGCAATTCAACTCTTAGTGATTTATAAATTACATTTAATGTGGGATATGGGTTTGTTTTATTATTTTCTATGATGAAGGACAGGGCCTATTAAAATAAGAGTTAAAGGCCTATGAACACTCTTCATAACTATTGCCATGGTCCATCTAAGTCTTGACATTACTCTTTTTTAAAAGATTTTATTTATTTATTTATGAGACAGTGAGTGAGAGAGACAGCACATAAGCAGGAGCCGAGGAGGAAAGAGAAGCAGGCTCCCTCTCAGCGGACTGATTGGGGGGGGGGTGCTGGGGGGGTGGAGCTCGATCCCAGGATCCTGGTATCATGACGAGAGCCCAAAGAAGATGCTTAACTAACTGAGCCACCCAGTCACCCCTTGACATTACTCTCTTAAAGATATTAAAAATAATACTTTATATGTGCAAAATGCTTGCTGAAAGTTTACCCATACTTCCATTTTACCCATTTAATCTTCACAACAGTAATTAAGAAAGAATGAATTAAAATGTTTGGATAACGTTATTTTGTTTTCTTTTTTCTTTTTCTGCCAAAATACAAAATATAACAAAGTACAAAATCTGAAGAAAAAAATCAAGATCAAAACAGATTAACAAACACAGTTCAAATGCAAACTACTAATTTGAAATGGCATATGTAGACTTTGATGGGGACAATACATATCATGTGGCTTGAGAGTCAAATACTCTCAAGTGTTGGTGTTACCTGGGACAAGTTACCAAACCTTTCTGTGCCTCAGTATCCTCTCTTCCAGAATGGGGACAAAAGAGTACTTACCTCACAGGGTTGTTGTGATGTTTAGATGAGTTCATGTCTGAAACACTTAGAACAGTGCTTGGCACATAAGAGTTCAGTGAGTGCTAGCATTTAATTATTATTCAAACCATATCAATCTTTGATTCTCAGAAATACAACAATTTAAGATTTTGGACAAATTGGGATACCTGAGTGGCTCAGTGATTGAGCATCTGCCTCCAGCTCAAGGCGTGATCCTGGGATCCAGGATGGAGTCCCATATTGGGCTCCTTGCGGGGAGCCAGCTTCTCCCTCTGCCTATGTCTCTGTCTCTTTCTCTCTGTGTCTCTTATGAATAAATAAAATCTTTAAAAAAAAGATTTTGGACAAATTAACTCTCAACAAAGCAACTAAAAACATTCACCCAAACAGATACACCTCTTTTATTCTGAAACTTCATTTGGAAATAATTTCAAAACAAAAAGTTACAAAAATAGAAGTACAAGGAACACTCATGTACCCCTTACTCAAATTTGCTTATTGTTTACATTTTATTCATTTGCTTTACCATTTGCACTGCAGGTCACATCTGTGTCTCTGCTTCTTATTTATAATTTATGATGCGTTCGTTTTCTTTTTTTCATTTTCTATTTCTGAGAAACAAATTACCACAAGTTCAGTGGCTTGAAACACCACCATTTATAAGTTCACGGTTGCATAGGTCAGAAGTCCAGACACAGTGTGACTGGGTTCTCTGGTCAGGGCTTCCTAGGCTTAAATGAAGGGATGGACCAGGCTGAGTTCCTTTCAGGGATTCCTTTCTTTGTTTATGGCCAAATTCAGCTCCTTGCAACTGTAGGAGGAGGTCTCCTTTTCCTTGCTGTCAACTGTGGGCCACTCAGCTCCTACATGTCACCTGCCTTCATTACAACATGGCCCCAGTCCTCTCCGCAGCCAGCAGTGGAGACTCCTTCGTGGTAAGGTTTTTATGCTTTGAATCTCCCACATAAGGAGGAAAAACCCAGTTCCTTTCAAAATCTCATCTGATTAGGTCAGGCTTACCCAGGACAATCTATATCTTTCTTCAAGTTGACCGATTTGGGACTTTTCTTTTTTAAGATTTTATTTATTTATTCATGAGAGACACACAGAGAAAGAAAGAGAGAGAAAGAGAGGCAGAGGGAGAAGCAGGCTCCACACAGGGAGCCCAATGTGGGACTCCATCCCAGGACCCAGGATTACATCTTGGACCAAAGGCAGGTGCTAAACCGCTGAGCCACCCAGCGATCTCCAGTTTGGGACCTTAATTAGATCTTCGAAATCCCTTTACAGTAGCACCTAGATTAGTGTTTGAATAACTGGGAGAAACTGTCGGCATCAAGGGGTAGGAATTGTGGGAGCCATCTCAGAATTCTGTCTACCACATATGATGAGACGCTTTATAATTCTATATATTAGTTGGCTAGAGCTGTCAGAGCAAAATAGCACAGATTGAGTGGCTTAAATAACAGAAATTTATTTTCTCACAGTTCTGGAGGCTGAACACCCAAGGTCAACGTGTCAGCAGGTTTGGTTTCCTGAGGCCTCTCTCCTCAGCTTATAGATAGCTGCCCCCTCACTGTGTCCTCACATGGCCTTTTTCTCTGTGCACATGCATCCCTGGTGTCTCTCTCTTCTTATAAGGACACCAGTCATATTGGATTAGAGCTTTGACATATGAATCTGAGGCAGAACACGATTCAGTACATAAGAGTCTAATAACAAAACCAAGAGCTAGTATTTCAGCCACCAGGCAGGTACTATGCAAAACATTTTCTGTAGGCATAATTGTAACAAAATTACATGCCATTATAAACCATTATATAAAAGTCAGCTTTATCAAGATGTTTCCTGTATTCTTGATTAGAAATTCTATAAGATCTCTATTGTCATCTGATGGTTAGAGCCATCTGTCTCTACCATAATGTGCTTTCCATGCTCTATTTTGAGGGCAGTTTCACTCACCAATAAAGTTTTATTGATCATCTGTGAGCTTGGTACAGCAACACAAGATGAATAATCAAAATTCCTGCTCTCAGAGAGTATAGTCTAACAGGAAAGACGTACTTTATGTATGTCTCCATGTACATTTTGAAATATCTTACATAGAAAGTGTCCATTGGATTTATAGAACCATCCTGCACATTTAAGTTCTTAGGAAAGCTGAGTCGTTAAAAATTAAAATAATGACTTTAAGAGACAACCCCGAATACTTGGTCTTTGTATTGTCGTCTTGAGTTGCCTCAAACTGCAGCAGCACATTCAATTGTATGTAGCTTTATTTTTTAAAAGATTTTATTTATTTATTCATGAGAAACATATATATATATATGTATATATTATACACACACACACACACATAGAGAGAGAGAGAGAGACAGGCAGAGGGAGAGGCAGGCTCCATGCAGGGAGCCCGACGCAGGACTCGATCCCAGGACTCCAGGATCACCCTGGGCCGAAGGCGCGCTAAACCGCTGACCCGGGCTGCCCCCTCCCCCCTTTTTTAAAAGATTCTTATTTTTTATTTATTTAATTTTAATTCCAGTATAATTAACATACAGTATTATATTCCTTTCAGACAGTATGTAGGTTTAGGCTGAATTCTCTGTGATTGGAGAAAACACACCTGGGATTGGAAGGTGAGGAGCAATCATAACCTGAAAGCACTACACCTGAGTGCGTAAGGGGGTCTCAAATTCCACCTGCTCTGTTCAGGAGAGGAAAAAAACAAAAAACAAAAAACCATCCCTTAAGCGGGGTGGTGGGGATGGCCTTCGTTTTTCTCGGCGCCCAATGCGTTCCCTTCTCACGCCGCGGACACCGAGACTTGGTCCTTCTGGGAGGCAGAGGCCGCACTTGTGGGTCCGGAAGGAAATCTCCAGATCCGCGGGGTCGGGGTCGGGGCGGGTGTGACTGCCCCCCGGGGAGGCCCCTTCCCTCGGGTCTCCCTCCGGGCACGCTCCCCTGCTCCCCTCTCCCCCGGGAGCGGCGGCCCGGGGCCGAGCTCGGCGCCCCTCTCCGGCTGCGCACTGGGGGCGCGCAGTCCGCGCGGGCGGGGCGGGGCGGGGCGGGCGCGGGGGGAGACCCGGGCCAGGCCCCCGCGCCGCCCCCGCCGCCCCCCGCCCACGGCCTCATAAAGGGCTCGTGCGCCGCCGCTGCTCCGGTCCCCTGGGCGCTGCGGCCTCCCAGCGCTTCTGACTGTGGGGCCTCCACCCATGGACGAGGAGCAGACGGACCTGGAGCTCTACCTGGACCAGTGCTTCGCCCAGGTGAGCCCGGAGCCGCCGCCGCCGTCGCCGGGCCCGCGCGCCCAGTCCCGAGCCCCAAGGGCAGCGCCTCAGTGTCTCTTACGGAACTCCCAGCTTCCTAGCCCCCGTGGCAGGTGGGCCAGGTTGTCTCCATCCTTAAGTGGAAACGAAGAAGCTTCGAGAGGGGAGTTAACCTGCACGGTGGCCAGCCAGGCGTGAAACCTGGTGGCCTGGGGCGGTGTGACTCCTGGGCCACGGTCAGATGGTCCAGGCCCCGTTAGCGCTGCCGTGTCTCCTCTGGGGACTGTCTCTGCTTTGCTAAGGCAGACGTAGGCCACCTATCCCGCGCGGCCTTGGTATCGCACCTGGGGGGGGGGGGGGGGCAACCTTCGATGCCAAGAACAGGCCTGCAGAAACAGTCTCTGGCCAGGATGGCTACCGGTGCCGTTGCAGGCCCACGGGGTGGGGTTGCAAAATTGGAATTGGAGACACCTGTGGTTTCTTTCAGTTCGCAATTCTTAAGGGCTTTTTTCCTTTCTTTTCCTTTTTCTTTTCTTTCTTTTTTTTCTTTTCTTTTTAACTTAAAAACTCGTTAGAGTCAAATATTGTAGAAGAGAGAGAGCAAGGAGCCTTCAAAAAGCAAAGCAAAGTGCAACTTTCTGCGTGGAGAAAGATTTTTTTAAAAGACAACGGTTAGCACCAAAGTAGAAATAGTGAAGCCTCATGGCGTTTAACATAGCAAATGAAAGCCCACGCAGGAGGGAGGAGTTGATGGTACTGCAAAGACAACAAAAATGTTCTTCAGCTATAAGGCCCAAGTTGCAGTGAATATGCTGTCCGTGCATCCGGTTCCTACAGTAAACCTTAAAGGAGGCTGTCAAGCTTCCATTGCTGTAAAACATCCCCCTTCAGTATATTGTTACCATTGCCTTAGAGTCCTGTGGAAGCAGGGTTTCCCTGGCTGAGAGTTTCCTCCCTGTTAAAATGCCATAATGGGAAAAAGGAGGGGAGGTGCTGATTGTTGCAGATAATAGTGCTTTAGTGCAAATTGGTTGATGAGATCCTTTCTGCCAGAAGAGGAGAAGCCCAGGAGACCGTGGAAAGGGATCCTGGCCATTTCCCCCACCTCACTTTGCGTAAAGCCCATCTGTGGAGTAGCGGGTAAGTGAGGGAGAATTAGATAATTCAAAATAAGACAGTCCAACATCTTATTTCAAGAGAATTGCTGCATTCTTCTAAAGAAGTATTTTCTTTGAACAATTAGTCACCCCTGCCATCTGCTGGACTGGGAGTAACAGAACAATTCAGTAGGGTCTAGCCAGACATTTTATGTTAAGCTTGAGCTCTATCGTGGAGCAGATCCAACAAGAGTCATTTGAGAATGTTCAGTTGTCAGAAGTCAGATCTTCTAAGGGATGAGGTTATCCTGCAAGCAGTGCTTTTCCAGATTTTGAATCTGCAGCTTGGGCGAAGCAGGTGGTAATATATGTATCAAGGTAATTGATTTTTTTTTCCATAAAAAAGCCCATGAATTTTGCATTAACTGCTTCTCTCAGGTGCAAACCTCCTCCCCTAGTTGAAAGTAATGGAGGTTGAGCAGCCTTCCCCAGACTGAAAATACAATACATTGATTTAAACCGTTCTTGCCATTTAAATTTCAATAACTGTTTTCCTATTGTAAATTCACAAAACTAGAATATATGCTTATATCCCCTTTGACTAGAAGGAATAATGTTGGGTCTTCAGTTGATTATTGATTAGTAATCAAGACTATCTTAAGCTTCCTTCACTTGTCTCTTTATGAAATGTGAATTTAAAACTAAAAAAATACTTAAATCAATTAAAGTTCATATCAAGGAGTACAATAAATCGGTTCAAAGTACACACTATTTTTTAAAAATTTTTATTTTGTCCATTGAGGTATTTTGTTTGCACATATGTATTATATCCCTAGGAAAAGAATCCCAAGATTTTCCCTCCTGTGTGTTTTTGTCTTCTTCATGGTCCATGATGCCAGCTGAGGTTGTGAGTACAATGGAACCATACTGGCAGGACAGGAACAGATTATTCGGCCATTTTTCTAAATCTTTGAGTTGTACATCAAATCTGGGGCTGATCACTCCATACTTATTTAACCTGCCTGTGAGGTTCACAATAATTTTCCTAGCTCTGTGATCATCAGTGATTTCAAATTTGCCAATGTAACTATGCTTCATCATCACAGAAACCAGATGATGACTTTAGAGCATGGCATAAGAAGAACCTGGCCTGGCACTTGCCTCTCTTTTCAGCATTGTTAATACTTTTGAGAGCATCTGCCAGGACATCCATGTGCAACATTATGGCAGCATGGAAAGAGGGCAGAAAGAGGACCCAAAGCACACACAATATGATTGCTCATTGCCTTTCTTACAAAATTACATTTAGAGTGGCAACTTACTATGAATCTAATGTAGGAAAAACAGTTTTTAAAAATGCCTTCTCTACATTTTAAGATCTACCTTCCTGGGCAACCCCAGTGGCGCAGTGGTTTAGCGCCGCCTGCAGCCGAGGGCGTGATCCTGGAGACCCTGGATGGAGTCCCACGTCGGGCTCTCTGCATGGAGCCTGCTTCTCCCTCTGCCTGTCTCTCTCTCTCTCTCTCTCTCTCTCTCTCTCTCTCTCTCTCTCTGTGTGTGTCTCTATGAATAAATATATAAAATCTTAAAAAAAAGATCTACCTTCCTGTTTCTATCAAGTGTGCCATAACTCTGAAATATAACATTAGTGATACTTTATGGAAAGAGGTAAGGAATGAATATAAGCTATCTTGGACTGCTCTGCATCTTGAACATACTGCCTGCTAGCTATAGTGGTATCCCTTTGGTGTGACTTGCTGTTCTATTTCTTGCATTTTGTTTTGGGAATGGCCTAGGATGATCTCACTCCACCCAGGTTACCACTGCTCAGCCCAGTTGTACCTGATGATGTGTACATGCCTAATTCATCCAATCCAAAGATGGTGTTTAATTCACATCTTGAAGAAGTCAAAGAAACACCTGGCCATTTCTCATCTGTGGATCTTAGCTTCCTACCGGATGAACTTACCCAAGAAAATAAAGACCAGAGTGTTATTAGAAGCAAGCATGAAATTGAAGAAAATTGTAAAACTCAAAGTCAGCAAAGTAGGTTGTCATTACCCAGAGAACAGGACATTGGTCTGGGCTTAATAGGCAGCAGCAGTTTGTTGAATTCCCATTCACACCTGTACCCTGCTGATGCTGACTCGGTCCAGCCCTCTCTTGAGAAACCAAACTCTATGCCTCTGGTGTCTATAACTCCCATGACACCAATGACCCCCGTTTCAGAATGTTCTGGAATTGTGCCTCAACTACAGTAAGTTGTTTGTGTATGTGTGTGTTCTTAGTGGGTGATGTTCCTGGGTATACATTGTATGTTCCCAAATGTGATGGCCACTAATTTCAGAATAATAGTGTAGGGAAGAGAATTTCAGATTTAATTATTCTTTTATCAGTTCTTAATGGATTGTGGCTTTAGACAGTTTGGTTATCTGTAAAATGAATGAAGTCATAGTTCTTGATCTCCTAAGAGAGGGTTGAGTTAGTATGTACATTCTTAAAGGATTGTATTATTTATACCTAAAGCATTGTAATTGCTGAGAAGTTGGGGTTGGGTTGGGTAAACACAAAGAATATAAAGATGTTAAATTGAATTCAATTTGCAAATTGATTTGGAATTATGCTTTCTATTTTGAGACATGGTTTTGAAAAAGACTTAAAATTTTCTCATAGCTAGGCATGACATTTTAGAAAAAGCTATTTTAGTACTCCTCTTTGGAATTTGTATATTTTACTAGGGTCCTTCACGTTACTGTGTATTTCACATTGAGAATAATTTTCTTCCTAGAAGTTGCTAATCTTCTACAATCTATAAATGAGGAAGTCAATACATTTTAATTTTTTTTTTAACTTTTTATGTCTGATGTAATTTTCTAAGTTAACTTATTTCTTCAGGAATATAGTTTCCACTGTAAACCTGGCCTGTAAATTGGATCTGAAGAAAATAGCTTTGCATGCAAAAAATGCAGAGTATAACCCTAAGGTGAGATTTCTCAGTATTCCTTTCAACAATTAGCTTTTGTTTAGATTTACTTCATATGATCATGTTATTGACTTGTTTCTTTGTTTTTGTTTTTAAAACAAAAAAATTGTTAGTGCAAACCTTTGGCGACTCAAGAGGTTAGTTGCATCATTGTTTGTTTTGAAGTAATAAAAAATAACGTCATTCTCTGTGGTGAATAAGATGGTGATTGAGCAGTTCCTAAAAGTTAAGATTTTACCCCTTGTCATTCAAAAAAAGATTTTTCAGTATGACCACTCTCGGTCAATGGGGATGCTACTTTCTTAAAATGCTATCGTAGTTCTGGAAGTAGTTTTTTCTAAATGTTATCCCACCTACCTGACACATATTTTTCTATTACAATTTGTCTTGCTTGAGAGCACTGCCTTGTTGAAAATGTGAAGTTTAAGCTTCTGCTTACCAATGTAAGATTCAGGGATTTCTTTTTTGCTCAAATTTAATAAAATCTACTCTTTGTTGTGTCCTGCCAAGTGTAGGCATCCAGTTTTAATGGTCTATTATCCTAGGAGGTAGATTTGTTCATTTGATCAACATTTAGTAATTTGCTGGTCTCTGTACTTATGAGTGCAGAGATGAGAAAGACCTGATCCCTACTAAGGAAGAGTTCACAGTCTTGGGTGGCAGAGGATTTATGGCCTTAGATGAAAAAGGCCATATTTGTAGGAATGCAGAGGACCTTGTCAGCATCAGCTATTTATGGATTAAGTTGTTTTTGCTGTTGTGGGAATGTTCTTGCTGACACCCAAATTTAAATGTACTTGAATATTAGCCAAATATTTCCTTCTTTTTTTTTCCTATTTCATGTAGCTGGCTATGATGAGCACAAAATCACAATGATAAGCTAGGATTCTTATGGCTGCAGCCATGATTGCCCACGCCATTAAATCAGCATATTTAAGCATTAAAAAAAAGATATTATCCATTTATCCATGAGATACAGAAAGGCAGAGACATAGGCAGAGGGAGAAGCAGTTCCTGGTGGACAGCTTGATGAAGGACTTGATCCCAGGACCCTGGGATCACGACCTGAGCCAAAGGCAGATGCTCAACCACTGAGTCACCCAGGTGCCTCAAGCATATTTTATTGTCCATCACGCTCTGCTCTCCATTTTATTGTTGTATATAGGAACTATCCAAACTTGGACCTGACAGCCAGAGAAATTCTGGCTTGGCATTTAAGCTACCTTACAAATTTAATAAAATGAATACTGGGTAAGAGTGTTACCTTAAACACTTGGAAAACATTCTCAAGATTCCATCAACTCTGTAGTGCTGGACTCAGGGTATTTCACTGTTTGTCAGCATTTCTAATCTGAAATTGCTAGTCCTTTCTTGGTCCTATAGACCCCCCCTCAACCCATGGAAGCTGCAGTCTTGCATAATACTCACCCTTCTCAGGTTTCCTTCTCAGCTTGCTAGGGTAAGATGAGAGCAGGAGAAGCCGGTGCCTGTGTAGGGCCAGGAAGAGGAGCAGGTTTTTGGTGACATGTCATTGTGTCAGGCCAGGCATCCATCCTCAGCGCCCCTTGTATCAGCACCACCTGGAGTGCTTCCCGATGCTGCTGGGCTACAGACCATACTGAGAACTGCTATGGTGGTTCATTCAAAAATGACACATCATTTTTTTGTCATTCTTCTTCATACCTATCAATATATATATTCTGTTCTATATTTTGGCTATTTTTTACTACATTCTAGGGTCTTGGCAAGCCTACAACACACCTCGTACTCCCTCCCCTCCACGAAATATTCTTTGAAAGAAAAAGGAAGTATTTCAGAGTAAATGGCATAACATCTGATTAGTCATGGCTTTATATTTTTTTGAAGATTTATCTATTCATAAGAGACATACAGAGAGAGACAGACATAGGCAGAGGGAGGAGCAAGCTCCCAGCAGGGAGCCCAATCCCAGGACCACAGGATCACACCCTGAGCCAAAGGCAGATACTCAACCACTGAGCCATCCAGGTGTCCCTAGTCATGGCTTTAAATTTCAGCTTTACCATTGCCTGTGCAATGTTGGAAGTTAACCGTTTAGTTTCCCTGTGTACTAAATGGTGATAATCATGGGCTCAATTGAGCTCTGTCATGAGGATAAAAAAAGACAAAACTTGTAGAGCTCTTAGCCTTGGGCTTGAATTAGAATAGACACTCAAATTTTAGCATTATTGTTCTTATTCTTGTTTTTTTCTTAAGGACCTTTTAGAATTATTTTTGTTTACCTTAGCGTGAGGAGACATTGTTTTGCTTTCCCATCCAATCTCTGTTTGTTTTCATGTCCAGCTCAGCTTTTCAACTGGAATAGTGTTAAATTCTAGCAGAGGCTAATTGTCCTTTGACTTCTGTATATAGAGGTTTGCTGCTGTCATAATGAGGATCCGAGAGCCCAGAACGACAGCCCTCATATTTAGTTCTGGGAAAATGGTCTGCACAGGAGCCAAAAGGTATGTGGAACCACCTTCCACCCTTATCAGACAAATAATTCAGGGTGCAAAACAAGGAAGGATAGTATCCATGTTGCAAAACACATGGGAGAAGCAAAATATTTTGCTGAAGTTCATGAAATGGCAAATTTGTGGTTAAAAACATTCAGCTGTGTAATAATGACTTATGTCTCACTTTGCAGCTGCCCCATTAAACTGAGGGGACTTAGCTAGGCTGTTAGAACTTGTTAGAACTTATTCTTAAAAACTTGTGCACTTAAAAACTATGGTAGTGGTAAAGTCTATTATAAGCCTGGGATAGTAGTTATTGTATATTTTCCTTATTGCAGATAAATGGCTAGAACTTTATAAAAGAGGCAAATTAGGTACTTCTTGACCATTATCTTGAGCATTAGCTCTGGAAGCAACTCTTAAAAGACTCATTTTTCCTGGACCTCATGCAGAGTAAGCCCTGTGCTGATCTAGATGCATTCACCATAAAACGGTAGTGTGAGAGCTGCTCTTCCCTGTAAGTGTTAGAAGATGAGTAGTAAATTGTCCTCCAGAAAGGTTGTACGAATTTATCTTAATTCTAGAGATACACCAAGATTCATTTTCTCCAAGGAACATTGATATTAATACTCTTTTTTATATTTGCCAAATGGTTTGGCAAAAAAAAAAAACGTTGATTACATGTCTTTAATTTGCTAGTGAGACTAACTTTTCGTAAAGTGTGTAAATTGCCTACTGTATCTTTTGCCCAATAGCCTATGGAGATATTTGTCATTTGTAAAAGGCTTTTTGTATGTAAGTATTTCTGCTTATACTATAATTGTTATTTTCCAAATTACTGTTAATGGTGTTTTATTTTTTTATACAATTAAAATTTTTGTGTGTGTACAGTCCAGTTTTTCTTTAGGGTTTTGATGTTTGGCTTCATGCTTAAGAAGGCATTCCCCATGGTATTTGCCTTTCTTACTCTGACTTATTTCACTTAGCTTAATATCTTCTAGGACCATTTATAGTGTCTCAAATGGCATAATCTCATCCTTTTTTTATGATGGCATAATATATATATACATAAAACATATCTATCTATCTCTATCTATCTATATAAAATATATCTTCCTTATCCTCCATTTCTCAATGGACACTTAGGTTGCTTCCATATCTTGGCTATTGTAAATAATGCTGCAGTAAACATGGAAATACATTTATTTTTTCAAATTAGTGTTTTGGGGTAAATACCCAATAGTGGAATTATTGGATCATAGGGTATTTCTATTTTTAATTTTTTAAGGAACCTCTATACTGTTTTCTACAGTGGCTGCACCAATTTACATTCTCAGTAACAGTGTACAAGGGTTCCTTTTTCTCCACGTCCTCATCAACAGTTGTTATTTCTTGTCTTTTTAATTTCACTCACTCTGACAGGTGTAAGGTGATACTTCATTGTGGTTTTGATTTGTATTTCTCTGATGATGAGTGAGGTTGAGCATCTTTTCATATGTCTGTTGGCCATCTGTATGTCCTCTTTGGGAAAAATATCTGTTCAGGTCCTCTGCCTATTTTTAAATTGGATTATTTTTTGGTGTTGTATGAGTACTTTATATATTTTGGATATTAACTGCTTAACTGATATGTCATTTGCAAATATCTTACTCAGTAGATTGCTTTTTGGTTTGTTGATGGTTTCCTTATTATGCAAAATTTTTTAGTTTGATGTAGTCCCGATTGTTTGTTTTTGCTTTTGTTTCCCTTGTCTTTGGATACATATCTAGAAAAATGTTGTTATGGTTGATATCAGAAATTACTGACTATTCTATAGGATTTTTATGGTTTCAGGTCTTGAATTTAGGTCTTTAATCCATTTTGAGTTTATTTTCATGTAGGGTGCTAAAAAGTGGTCCAGTTTCTTTTTTCTTTCCTTTTTTTTTTTTTACATGTAGCTATCATTTTCCCATCATTGTTTATTGAAGAAACAGTATTTTCCCTGTTTTATATTCTTGTCTCCTTTGTCATAGATTGACCATGTAATCACAGGTTTCTTTCTTGACTCTCTGTCCATTAATCTATATGTCTGTTTTTGTGTTTTGATTACTACAGCTTTTTAGTATATCTTAAAATCTGAAATTGTGATAACTCCAGCTTTTTTTTTCTCAAGGTTGCTTTGACTATTTGGGGTCTTTGGGGTTCTATACAAAATTTGGTATTCTAGTTTTGTGAAAAACGTTGTTGGTATTCTGATAGGGATTGCATTGAATCTATAGATTGCTTTAGATAATATGGGCAATTTTAACAATATTCTTCCAATCTGTAAGCATGGAATATTTTCATTTGTTTATGTTCAATTTTTTTCATTGATGTATTTTTTAAAATTTACTTATTCATGACAGAGAGACACAGGCAGAGGGAGAAGCAGGCTCCACGCAGGGAGCCCAACGTGGGACTCTATCCCAGGTCTCCAGGATCAGGCCCCAGGCCAAAGGCAGTGCTAAACCTCTGGGCCACCAGAGCTGCCCTAATCAATGTATTATAGTTTTCAGAGTACAGGTCTTTTACTCTTTGGTTAAGTTTATTCCTAGGTATTTTGTCCTTTTTGGTGCAATTTTAAGTGGAGTTGTTTTCATTATTTCTCTTTCTGCTACTTTTTTATTAACATATAGATATATTACCAATTTCTGGGTATTTATTTTGTATCCTTCAGTTTAATGAATTCATTGATTACTTCTAGTAGTTGTTAGGTAGTCTTTAGCATTTTCTATAGATGGTATCATGTCATCTGCACATGACAGTTTAATCTCTTCTTTACCAGTATGAATACCTCTTATTTCTTGTCTCATTGCTGTGTTTAGGACTTCCAGTATTATGTTGAGTAAGAGTGGTGAGGACATCCTTGTCTTGTTCCTGATCTTAGAAGGAAAGCTCTTAGTTTTTCACATTGAGTATGATATTAGCTGTGGGTTTTTCATATATGGCCTTTTTTAGGCTAAGGTATGTTCTCTCTAAACCCACATTGTTGAGAGTCTTTTTAACAAATGGATGTTGAATTTTGTCAAATGTTTTGTCAGCATCTATTAAGATGATCAAATGATTTTTATCCTTTGTTCTGTTGATGTGGTATATCCTGTTGAGTGCTTTGTGGATATTGAATCCTTCTTGCATCCTCAGAATGAGTCCCACTTGATCATGGTGAATGATCTGCTTAATGTATATGGTTTGGTAATATTTTGTTGAGGATTTTTTGCATCTATGTAATGAATCCATTCTCAATACATTTCCTTCCACCTGTTTTTACACATTAAATTCTTTGCATGTATCTGGGTAAGTTTCTGGGCTTTCTCTTCTATTGATCCATGTACCCTTGGATCTAGAAATCTCCCATTTTTAAATCCTTATTGGACAACTCTGCAAGGTATCTGCAAAGATGTTCATTTCAGCAGTACTTAAAAGGGGGGGAACAAAAATTTTAAAATGAGGGAGACAAATACTTAGAATTTTGATTAGATCATAAAATTATATTTAGCTCTTAAAACACATATGTCAATTTAGAAGGATGGTCACGTTGTGTTAAGTTGTAGGGGGACAGGCAACCAAATTGTAAGTTTATTATCCAGCTTTCACTTTAAAATGTGCTTGTATTACACACATATTCCTGAGTATCTTTCCCTATCTGAATTGATCTGGTTTCCAAAAGGTGATGGTGAAAGCTTGGATACAAGTTTAGATAATAAGAGATACTTGTTCCCCAAATCTGTTTGGTTCCTGAGTCTTGGGTAGAGATTTGTGAAATTTTAGTTAGTCTAAGACTTATGAGAATTATCTCCAAAAATGTATCCAAACATGTTCTTTTATCTATAATAACCAGAGTTTGCTAATGAAGGATACCTGTGTTTGCACAGGAAAGGCATAAAAGGGTCAAATGTAATCAGGGGTTATCACCCCTGGTGGTGATATTTCAAAGTTCTTACTCTGTTCCTGAAAAAACATTAGGAAACATATATGTAGACTTTAGCCACAAGTTGTTCGGGAATTTCTATGTCACATTCACAACTAATACCCCATGAAACTACAGGACTACCCAGACTCCTAAAATTTGACTTTACAAACATGAGCACGATGGGAAATGTCATGGCCCATTTGGAAAAATGTATTTTTTTAATAGAAACTGTTTATTTCGCTGCTAACTTGGAGACATGACCTTGTTAGAGACATCTCAGGAGTTAGAAGTGGGTGAAGAGAAGCAACGTGGAATGGAGTGAAACATGTGAAGGAATTAATACACATAAGTGGGGCAGTATGGTGAAGAATCTAGATAGGAAAGAGAATGGAATGCTTCCTTTGGTCCAGGCAAACAACAAATTCAATCTAGCTTGTCTTTCAGATGTCTGATTTTTCAACATAAAGATGGGGCAACCCATAAGAGAGAGCGGGGTTCACATGGTTCACCCACCAGGTTTTGTCCCTGTTTGGCAATCCCTGCTACTCATGGTTTCGTTTGCCAGTGACCATTGAAACATACGTAATGAAAAATAAAGCCTCACATCTTAGAACTTCACATTCTGTGACCTGGATTTAGGGTCAGAGCAGGACAAACAGTTGGAAGAGTATAGCCACAGAATTGAATGAATTTCTTTCTCACGTTGGGTGTCAGTTGAGTGACCGTTCTGTGAGAAAGCCTGAACAAAACCAGGTAGATTTTGAGGTGTTACTGGGCAGATTTTGTTTTCATGTTTTAGAAAATATATAATTTATATATATAAATATATATATATATATGTCGCATGAAGATCCAAGTCCCCACGTCATCTTTGCCACCCAATTGGCATACCTCTTACTTCCTCATGTGATTTTATGCATGTGTCCTTATTTTTGTTGCCGTTGTTCCCATCTAAGTGGCTTGTGCTTTTAGACTGGAAGGATGTTCTTAGACTTTACTGAGTGTCACAATCCTGAGGCTTTGTTAAGATATGGACTGCTAAAAAAAAAAAAAAAAAAAGATACGGTCTGCTGTGCCCTAGCCCCAGAGTGCGTGAGGCTGGGACCGGGGACTTTGCATTTCTACCAAGTTCTCAAGTAGTGATGCTGCTGCAGGTCTGAGGACACACTCTGAGAAACTGTGGAATAGTTAATTGTATCTAATAGTGTTTAAAACAAGTAAAAGAGAAAACCCTATGTGTGGAAGATGACAAATTCAGATGAAAATGTGTTTATGATTTGGTTGTGACCATTGTGTTATACCTCTGACTAGGTGCTAGGGACGAAAGTAGGGGAAGTTGGTCCTGGTCCTCAATATCTACAGGTTTGTAGTATACGTTGAAAGATAAACACGGTATAGATGTAAAAGTACAATCAGGGAAGTGTGTGAAAACAGCCCAAGCAGTATAGAGGGCATGGTGATTAAGACCTCTTCAAATACATTTGTCCCTCCCCAGTGAAGAGCAGTCTCGACTCGCAGCGAGGAAGTATGCTCGTGTGGTGCAGAAGCTGGGGTTCCCAGCCAGATTCCTCGATTTTAAAATTCAGAACATGGTTGGAAGCTGTGATGTGAGATTTGCCATCAGTCTGGAAGGTTTGGTGTTAACTCACCAGCAGTTCAGTAGGTATGACTGTTCTATAACATTCTGAGTTGACCAAGATCTTGAAGCTGTTGTATTATGGGCTGCTTATCTAGTATATCTTTCCAAGAAAATGGTATTTTTCTTTTTAAAGACTGTATGGGAAGGAATTCAGGTGCTGTGCTTAAATCCTTCCTGGTTCTGTCTCTGTCTGATCTTCTGAAACCATGGTTCTCAAAATTAAATTACATGGCCAGCTGATTATTCACCTGTAAAGTTACTCACCTGGCCAGCTGATTAAAACCCTTTCCTACCTAGGCTGCATCATCATAGATATTGCTTAAATTTGCAGTTCTAACAAGCTCACGGGTGATGTCTGTCCTTCTTGCCAGAACCTTGAGACTCAACTGCCCTACAGATTTCTGAAACAGGCACACTTGGCTTGCTGGTGGTGGCAATGCCAGAGGAGGAGGGGTAGGAGATGGGTCAGGTAGAAGGGGCTGATGGCTCACAGGGGTTTTTATGTGTTTGTGTAGCAACAGGTCCCCCCCCACCCCCTTCTTCAGTGCAGCCCTGTTCCTCAGGGAGCATCTGTAGCCTGCTTCTTCACAGTAACTTCCCATCTCACCAGCAAATGCACAGACCATGTCCTCTTTCCTCAGCTGCTTTGGTGATTATTCCAGCCTATCAGGCCCTCATCAGTGAATAAGGTGGACTGGTCAGCACTGGAGCACACTGCCCTGCAGCCGATATACCTAGCCAAGCCTCTTGTGCTGCCTACAATGACAGATGCTCTTAAATTCTCTTCCTCTAGCCTGAAATTCTGTCCTTTTGCTCCACTTTTCCTCCTCTTTGCCTTTGAGTGATCATTCCTAGTGACAGAGTTCCTAGTGACAGAGCTGTGCTTTCTCTAACATTTGTTGACTTTCTTTTTGAGGCATGATCTGAACAGCTGTTAAAAATTGCTTTATTTTTTCCTAGCTTTTCAAAAATCCTAGTTCATGCTGAGATTTAGCTTTGATGATATTATTCAGGCACTGTTTATCCCCCCCCCCCCGATTGTATTTTCTTTTTTCCTCTGCACTAATTTTTTTTCAGCATATGCTTATTGGGTGCCTGTGATGTACCCATTGAGCTCACTGGGAAGTGCCCCCATGCAGGAAATAATGCCTCTTTAGGTATCTTTTTCTTTCTTTAATCTTGGGATGGGTTGTGAATTCGTAGTAAAACCTTTGTTTTTAGGAGTCTCTCAACACATGAGCCATCTTTTCTTCCATATTCTCATTCATGGGCTTCTGGCCTGTCTCTCTCTCTGAACCAACTTTTTCTGAATGTATGAAAGATCTCTGCTCAAATTCTGCCTGTCTGTATTAGATTTAGCACTCCACTTTCTGGCTGTTTAGGGCTCTAAAATGATGCGTGCTATTTCTCCCAAATTCCCTCTCTTTTTCACCAACATTGTCATCTTTGTAAGTCTAGAGTGGGAGTGCTTATTGTCACTATTTCCACCTTCTGAAAGGTAAAATGGCCAGCAGGGCAGGATGAGAATTCTTCAAATGGACTGATTTTAGCCACTTAGAGTAGGTCGATCACTGTTCTATCTTCATTCTGAACCAATTTTATTATCTCATCCATCTTTTAAAAAAATTTAGCCAGAAAATATGCATTATATTCCTACCACTATCTCTTCCTAGTCATATTCTTGCCTCCTACAAAGGTTTGCCATTCAGGCTCCACCCTCAGACTATGGATTACAGCTCCAGTGTGTGTATTGATGACATTGGGGCATTTAAACACTTCTTTCTCAACAGGTTTGTGTCTTTAAAATGAGATCTCTCCTTAATTGTCTGCAGCCCTATGGGGAACCATGGCACATGTCAGTTGTAATTATTAGGTCAAGTTTGCCTAGGCTAAAACCTCCAGTTCCTTTCATTCCCCTGGCTCTACAAGTTTGTGTTTTAGCATCTGATACCACAAGTATTGCTCTTGTCACTGGCCCCTCCTGTCAGTATTTCTTTTTTTGTTTCTTTTTTTATTTTTTTAAGATTTTATTTATTTATTCATGAGAGACACACACAGAGAGGCAGAGACACAGGCAGAGGGGAGAAGCAGGCTCCATGCAGGGAGCCCGATGTGGGACTCGATCCTGGGTCTCCAAGATTACGCCCTAGGCTGCAGGCGGCGCTAAACCGCTGAGCCACTGGGGCTGCCCCTCTGTCAATATTTCTATGCCATAATTATTTCCAGTTTTCCCTGAGCATTGTTTTCCCTTCCTTTAGTTTCTAAATCAAGGATATCCTGATAATATTTCTTAAGTGAGTAATATCTAGGTGGCTACTGTGTAACAGATACTACAGTGATTATGGTAGTACAGCCATGGTCTGGGATGCCTGGGTGGCTCAGTCAGTTGAGTATACAACTCTTGATTTTGGCTTAGGTCATGATCTCAGAGTTATGAGGTTAAGCCTCACATTGGGCTCTATGCTGAGCATGGAACCTGCTTGAGATTCTCTCCCTCTCCCCCACTCCCTCTCAAAGAGGGAAAAGGAAGAAGAAAAAATACATAGTCATGGTCCCTTGCTCTCATGGAGCTCACTGTCAAAACAGGAAGACAGAGAAGCTAAATATAATATGGTAGCTATGAAGGTGAACACCCTTGGAGTGCTATGGTACCATTAAGCAAAATATTTAATGTCACAGGAGGAGGGAGTGTGAAGGTCAAAGTTCTTAAGGAAAGTGACATTTAAGCGAAGACTTGACCGATGAGTTGAAATTGGGTTGACCAAGAGATTGGCAAGTGTTTGTTGTTATTGAACCCACGAAATTCTCCATCTCCAACCAAAATATCTTCCCCACCCCCGCCTCAACCTTCTTTTGAAATGAGGCAGAGAATAAATAAAATGAAATAAATATCTCATTGGAAATTCATTATGCTGGTATCTTAAAACTGTGTTTCTGAAAGTCAATTGCAGTTTGCCATCACTTACCTACCGATGACTTTGGTATTATCTTTTCCCTTTATTTTTTTAAAGATTTTTTATTTTAGAGAGAGATAGAAAGAGAACTTGAGCATGGGGATGGGCAGAAGGAGAGTGAGAGAATCCTAAGCAGACCCCCTGCTAAGTGCAGAACCCAACGTGGGGCTCATTCTCAACCACTGTGATATCATGATTTGAGCCAAAACCAAGAGTCAGATGCTCAGCCTCAACCACTGAACTACCCAGGCATCCACTCTTTTCTCTTTAAAATGCTAATATTCTGTTGGAAGATCAAATAGAATCTTCTATGCCCCTAGCTTTCACTTTCTTGGCTCAAACCTCACAGCTCCTATACAAATTTTCCAGGGCTCCAACTAGTATCATTGACTCCTCAGTGTTGGAAAGTGGTAAGTGGGTAAAGTCTTGATAGGCTTTCTGCCATAAGAGTGATGTCCCAGGAAGATAAGTCTACCCATACTAACCTCCATATAATTCAGAAGGGTAGTCTCCCCACTGTAGCACACCATTCTGGTACTGGTAAGAGATTTCACATCTGCTGTTGTTTGGGTCTTATTCATTGCGGAATGAAATGTAGTTTTTCTGTGTGGTTTGGATTAACTTTTTAAAAAATATTTATTCATCACACACACACACACACACACACACACACACACACAGAGAGAGAGGCAGAGGGAGAAGCAGGCTCCATGCAGGGAGCCTGGCATGGGACTCGATCCCGGGTCCCCAGGATCATGCCCTAGGCTGAAGGTGGTGCTAAACCTTTGAGCCACCTGGGCTGCCCTGGATTCACTTATTAAATGCAAAGATTTACATGTATTGTGTTCCATTTCTTATATTTCTTCTTATATCTATTCTTACCCATTGCTTTTTATTTTGTCAGTTTCCTCTTAAAACTTTCTTTTTTGAGGGATCCCTGGGTGGCGCAGTGGTTTGGCGCCTGCCTTTGGTCCAGGGCACGATCCTGGAGACCTGGGATTGAATCCCACGTCGGGCTCCCAGTGCATGGATCCTGCTTCTCCCTCTGCCTGTGTGTCTCTGCCTCTCTCTCTCACTGTGTGCCTATAATAAATAAACAAAAAAAAAAAAAAAAAAAGAAAAGAAAAAAGAAAAAAAAAACTTTCTTTTTTGAAATCTTGTTAAGCCTTTCTAGGAGTCTCTACTTCTCTGTGCTGGCTCCTGAAGATGCAGTTCTTAACCCTATCATCCTTCTACATTTAATAGTAAATATGAGTGAGTTACTATTTATAGTAGTAAATAGTAAGGAGCTTGAACTCATGACCCTGAGATGAAGAGTCCCATGCCCTTTTAACTGAGCCAGTCAGGCACCCCACAAATTCTAAATATTTAAAACTTGGGATTGTTTAGTTTTCTTTACAGAATCTGTCCAGAGACAAATGATGGTGGTCTAGAAACTTTTTAGGTTCTATCTTCTAAATTTGTTATCTTTAGCAGTTTATAAATACATACAAAATATGCTCATTATTGGGAAACTTGGAAAATTTAGAAAACATGCTTATATACTTTTGAGAGACTTTTTAATTTTTTAATTTTTTAAAAGATTTTATTTATTTATTCATGATAGACATAGAGCGAGAGGCAGAGACACAGGCAGAGGGAGAAGCAGACTCCATGCCGGGAGCCTGATGCGGGACTGGGACTCCAGGATCGCGCCCTGGGCCGAAGGCAGGCGCTAAACCGCTGAGCCACCCAGGGATCCCCTGATAGACTTTTATAAACCAACAATATCTTACTACATTATATTTGATGCCCTAAGTTACCTTAATTTCTAATAGCTCAGGCTGACCTGCACTCGAAAAAATGTTATTACCAAAGATGAATTCTATTCTTGACTGCCACAAGAAACTGCCTAGGGCACTCCAGACTATTTTTATTAAGAGAGCCAAAAGTTTTTGGTAAATAGCTTTAATATGCTGGGTCCTGAATATTATGGGAAAATGTTTAAATAGTATTATTTTTAACTTTTTCCTTTTATATCTGAACAGTTATGAACCTGAACTGTTTCCTGGCCTTATTTATAGAATGGTAAAACCACGAATTGTGTTGCTTATCTTTGTATCTGGGAAAGTTGTGTTAACAGGTGAGTTCTAAGATTATCTTCCGGCTTTCATAAAATTCAATAGCTATGTGTTGCTTTGCTTCTCCTTTTTTAATAGCTTTGTTTACCATTATAAATTAAGTGTTGCTACTGTAGAACACTTGGAAAAAAATGAAAAGTAGAAAGGATTATAATACTACCCATTAGTCTCAATACCCAAACACTATAGTTTTTTTTCATGTTTTTATGGGATTTTGATATGTATATTTATCTTTACATCCTGCCTTTTTATTAACCATTATAACATGTAGCTTAGTTCATTGTTACAAACTCCTCAAGAACACTTTTAGTAGCTGTGCAGTGTTATAACAGAGGGGTCATCAAACCTTTTTTCTGTAAAGGGCCAAACACTAAATATTTTAGGGTTTGTGGCCATAAAGTCTCTATTGCAACAACTGAACTTTGCCACTAGTGCAAAAATAGCTATAGGCATCACATAAAGTGTGCTGAAATGTGAATTTCATATAATTTATGTAATTTACATGTGTCATGTAATATTCTTTGATTTTTTTTGCCCCAACCACTTAAACTATTGAATTTAAAACCATTTTTAGCTAACATGCTATACAAAAACAGGACTAATCGACTGTTTCCTGACCTCTGTTGTAACACATTATCATATCAAACTTATTTTTCTACTGTCAAGTATTTAAATGTTCTTTCTTTGTTCACTACTTATAATGGCACAGACATTTGGCTATATTTATGTGTGGAGAATTATGTTATTAATGTGGATGCTCAGAAATGGAACTTTTGTTTAAGGATATGACTATTCCTAAGGCTCTGAGGACAAATTACCCAATTGTTTTTTAAAGGAGACACAATATAGTTTTCTCACGTTATACATTCATACCAGCAATGTATTTAAGTATCTTTTACAAGCCTTCAAGAGTGTTCAAAACAAAAATGGCACAAAAGAAAACTAACTTTTTAAGTGAAAATGATCTCACTGCTCTAACCTCACTGGTAATCAGAAATGGAAATTGAGGACTTTTTTTTTAATATACTCAAGAAATAGCATTTAATCTTTTGTAGATAGTGTGTACATAACTTGATCTTTCTGCCAACTTTTTAATTACTTTCCCCTAAAGAGTTATGTGAGTTTGCCATAATATTGAAAGTAATAACTCTTTTTTATACTTATAGCTTTTTCCAGTGGGCTTATTTTTACATAACAAAGGTTTTTAAAATTCTTGAGGTAAATGGTTGAGACTCTTTTCCATACTATCTTACTGAAGTTTGCTATTTTTGTTAAATATTATCTGATTTTTTGCATATTTTGTTATTCTGTATCAAGATGAATGCCAAATTTACATAGCAGGAGCCAAATTGATTATGCCCCACCCTCAAATAGCCAGCCACCATCTTACTACTACATATTACTCTCATTATTACTTTGTGATGACTGCATTTGACCTTTATATATGGGTCTGTTCTCCAGTCCTGCCTTTGCTAATTATACTAAGCTAATCCTATTGTATATATTACTATTGTATAAATGTGCTTTGATTTTCGTGATCTTTGTATCTGCTAGCATCAGTTTCCCCTCTTGCTTTATGTTTCTTAGTTTCTTTTGAATATTTATTCTTCCAGATAAGCTTTAGAATTTTATAAAATCTTGCCCCATCTAAAAAAAATTTGAGTTTTTTACATAACCTGAATTTGTGGGGAGAGTGATAAGTTACCACTTAGCATCCAAAAACATGGAATTTCTGTTTTTAAGTCTTCTTTTAGAACTCTCAGTAAAGTTCCATAGTTTGTTTTACTGTAACAAGTAACTAATGTGTCTTCAAAGTGCAGAAAGCCTATTTGGAATTCAAGAACCTTTTGAATACAACAAAGCTATGGTTTCTCAGATGCTGCCAATTTAGAGTCGAGAATAATTAAGACCTCCTAGTGACTGACATAAAGTTTACTTCTATGTGTCCTGAAGGAAGGGGGGTGGAATCTGCCAAGTAACTTGAATAGTATAAATATTGGGGCAAACCTATGTCCTACTTAAGGGAACAAACTTTTCAAGACCTTGTGAAGGACACTTTCATATACTTGCTACATATCATTAATCAGTCTTATTAAAAGTGCCAATTGACAGGTACAGGCTAAGTTTCTATTATAGATACACAAAAACAAGTCCCTTTAAATAGCCTTAATTCAAACCAGCTTTCCTACTTGCCCCAATTAAAAGAAAAAGAAAAAAAACTTGAGTGCTACAAGTTTCAAATGGCAGAATTCTCCACACACAATACCCAGTCCATGTAATACACTTCCCTTAAAATTTGTTATGCATTCAGCATGTAGAACAAAGCTAAATTTCTTCATTTTTGCCAGATGTAGATCATAACTTTTGTGAAGAGGGGAATGAGTTGTATTAACTGCAGTCCAAATTTCTGCTTACACTATGAAGTAAAAGCCAGTAAGTGTCATAATCCTGAAATATGAGTAATATCTATTGGGATTTTTCCCTGCTTGTGTTGTATTGTCCTAAAGTACTTTGCCTAAAATATATGGTTTAGGTTATTTTGGTTCAAATGTCAAGGCAAACATTCCTCTTCTTTATCCTTATATATCTAATCTATTTTCACCTGCAAACGGTTTAAAAACTCAAGGGCTCAATTTGAGTGTCAACTGGAGGAGAGGGACCAAGGAGGCCTCCTTTCAGCCTTGCCTCTAGAACTTTAGCTGAGGATGGTCACGTGGAGTGTCCAGGGGACCCAGAGAGGCACACATCATCTGTTCTGACATGGCAAGACTCTGCAGAGCTGTTTCGAAAGGTCCCAACAAGGGCGAATAACTTTCACCTAGAAAAGGTTAGAGTACTGAAATGAATGCACTTTGCATTTCACTATAATTAAATAATGGATCCCAGCCCTTCCCTAGGTAGGAGGTGTACAACACCAGCATACCTGTCATAAGTGGAATCTAAACCATTGTATCACGTGCTGTTTTCAGGGCCTCTGACAACAATTCATCCATGTGAAATTGTCTTACTCCCCTGAAGTGCCAGGGCTGTGGCTACCACGTCCAACTACCATGTCTGAATGTTCTCATTATAGTTGAGTGAGCTGACAGCAAAGAAATCATAGTATCCTACTGTGTCATGGTCCCTGACAGCAAAAAGCAATGGGACCTGGGCCACACTTAACACTGTTTTCCCAAGCCCATGGTGTTTTTCTATGGCTGGTATGAATTTAAAACCTAGGTTTTTGCTTTTTGGGGTTTTTCCTCCCTCAAACCACAGTAAAACTAATATAGCTAGTATCTGCTGGAATAATATACAATGTACAACAAATTTGTTAGCTGAAAGCTAACAAATGATCAGACACATTAAAGTTAACGTGTGTTGGGCATGTATGTGCCAGGCCCTGTGATAAGGGATTTTATGTGGATTCTAGTTAACTCATTGAGGTTATACTATATATCCCCATTCCTCACCTGTAAAGTGGGGACAGTGGAGAAGTAACCTTAACAATGTCAAACAGTTGTACCGGCTGCAGCAGAGGTGGGAACTTGAGCAGCTTGGCTCCGGAGTCCCCTCATCTTCATGTACTCACCCTGTCTCCCAGCTCTTTAGATGTCTCTGCAAAGACCTGTGTGGTCTTTGAGGGCAGCTTCTCCCTCTCCTCCCTTTCAGCTGGAGGAGTGGTGAGAGGCAGTAGGTGTGATGGCTGAGAGGCTGGGCTATCGAAACCAAGGGTCCAGGTTGAATCCAGGCTTTACCATTTATTGGCTCTATGACCTTGGGTGAGTTTAAGTTCTCCACCTTGATTTCTACACATGTAAAAGGCACTTGGCCATAGAAACTACCTGCTAAATGTGAGGAGGCAAAAAAAAAAAAAAAACACAGTATCTGGCATAGGGTCAATGTAGTATAGATGTTAGCTGTTATTCCCCTGGTGAAAGCCCACTCGTTTCCCCACTAGCTTTGAAAGACTGGAGTTTTGCTGTGATGCCTTGCCCTGATGATAACAATATGAAGTCTAAGGAGGCTTTAGTCTTGAGTCTAAAATGCTTCACATTTCTTTCTCTCCTTCCAGCATAATGGACTTCTTAAGAAGCTGGGTCTTTGCTACTAAAGGTCACTCTCCATCAGCTAGACCTCAGCAGTTCTTAGACATGAGAAGGTCAGAGGGCAGTATAAAAATGGCAAGACTTATTAGTGAATAGGCCAGAGAGATGATATCCCTGTCAGTCATTACCAGGAATCGCCCATTAATAGCAAGTTAGTATGGACTATAAAATGTATACTTTGAAGGGCTTAATGCTATTTTTTTGCAGTTTCCCTTGTGTGCACGCATATAGAGTATCGCTTGGGAAAATAAGATGTATAGTTATCACTTGGTCTAAGAATAGAATTGGAAAATCCAGGTAGTACTGGAAATTGATGTTTGGGCTGGCTAAGGGGTAGGGATGAGCTTATAAACCTTATTGACAGATGGCAGATATTTCACAGACTTTGCGTGCCTATCAGGTACACATACTGTTTTAGGTGCTGAGGATGGAAAAGCAAATCTAATACAGTGCCCCCGAACCCCTGCCAGGAATCAGCCCTAGGGAAGGACACAAGTTATGTGATACTGTCTCCTCCAGAACCAGATGATAAACCATGTGTACTTGGACCTGCCATCCCAACATCCCTGATCCTGAAGCACCTTCTTCTAGGACTAAAAATGGCTTAGATTTTGTAAAATGTTATGGTTTACAAAGTACTTTTTACAAACATTCACGTAACTCATAGCAACCCTCTGAGAAAACTATTGTCCTTATTTTACAGGTAAGGAAATGGAAACTCAGAAGTTAAACAATTTGCCTGTGATTTCAAACCTAGTTAGTGGTAGAGCTGGCATTCAAGCCCATATAGTCTGATTTCAAAGCCAGTCCTTTCTTCATTGCATAAGCCACGGAATTTTCACTTCAGCCACCATGGCTAGGAGTGCTATTTATCACCCAAAGTGGTGGTCATTATTACCTGAAGTATTTGGAAAGACTGGTAAGGTTTGCTTAAAAGGCAAGAGTCCTCCAACTAGAGTCTGGTGCTTCAAACTGAGATGTTCGATTCTAGATTGATAGGACTACAGGATCAATTAGGTGCCCATTAAGTTGTGATACCAATATTTCAGTGAGGAAATATTTGCCTAGAGGGAGCAAATCCCCTCATTGTAATACCCAGTTACAAATGCTGCCCATGTTTATTTGATGATGACTTTTAGAAGGGATTCTGGATACATGAGGTCTTCACACACAGCTGCTATTCATGGTTCAGGGGGACTTCAACTTCTTGGGCCTAGTTTTCCCATGAAGGAAATGAAGGAAATTGTATTAGCTAATTTCTACCAAGCCCTTTTGTGTCTATAGATGTTTTTCTGTGATATAAAATAATGATCACTCTCTGTGTCTGTTCCCTTCTGGGCGAGGTGTTTTCTGCTCTCTGGTGGATGCCAGAATGCTAAACACTTTAGGGCTTCAAAATCCCCTTAGGTATGATTTTTTTAAAGTGTTATGAAAAACCGAAGTACATAGTTACCTGGAATGCTGGACCTAGATCCTCTGTTTCTCAAATATAAAAGGAACCTTGGTTTTTGTGGGTAGGGATGGAGGTTGAATGGGTAGGTGGACGTTTGCTAGATCTACTGTACTTCATTACCTCCTAATAAAAAAGCTGTCACATTCAAATGTACCTAAAAGCAGAAAGAGTCCATCAAACTAGAGGCAGTTTTTTTTAATGATGTTTTACTTACTGCTTCCCTAACTCACTGTTTTGTTTCTACAAAAAACAATCACTTGAGAAATTGAAATGTTAGTGCTGCAATAAAAATCTGAGGCTTACAAGGCTTTTCCTACCCCAAAGATACAGTTTGTTATCCACATCAGTCACTCACCTCCTCCTCCCCCTTCTTCCTACCCCACATCTTTGAGAGTGGAGACTCACATATAGTAAACTCCTTGGCAAGGAGTAAGTAACTTTTTGTCCTTGTCTCTCAAATAAATTTAAGCTTATGAGGACTTCATCTTTGATTCTTTAACACTTTTTTAAAAACTAGTGAAATTCATGTAATATAAACCTAACCATTTTAAAGTGAACAATTCAGCGACATTTAGCACACTCACAATTTCTGCAACCACCACTTCTATCTAGCGCCAAAACATTTCCATTACTCCAAAATAAAATAGTGTATCATTAAGTAGTTTCTCTCCATTCCTCCTTCCTCTTAGCCCTTGGCAACCTCCAATCTGCGTTCTGTCTCTGTGGAATTATTGATTCTGGATATTTCATGTAAACGGAATCATACAATGTGTGACCTTTTGTGTTTGGCTTCTTTCACTTAGCATAATGTTTTTGAGGTTTATCCACGCTGTAGCATGTATCACAACCTCATTCCTTTTGTGGCTAAGTAATATTCCATTGCATGTATATATATCACAATGTGTTAACCCATGTCCATCAACAGATGAATGGATAATTTCCACTTTTTGACTATTGTGAATAGTGCTGTGATGAATACGTGTCTGTATGTGCATTGTTGGGGTACCTGTTTTCAATTTGGGGGCATATACCCAGGAGTAGAATTGCTGGGTCATATGGTAATTCTTAATAGTTTTGAGGAATTGCCAAACTGTTTTCCCCAGTGGCCAAATCATTTTACCTTCCCACCACCAATGTATGAGAGTTTCAGTTTCTCAATGTTTGCCAACACTTTGCTATTTTCCATTTTAAAAGTAGTATTATAGCTCATCCTTGATTCTGAATCCTGCTTTCTACCTGATTGTCAAATCTGGTGATCCTCCTTTTGGTGATTTCCCCTCATTAGTCTTGTAATTAAGCCAGATAACCATGGGTTATCTTATGGGTTGTTTCTCTCTTACCGAGCCTTAGCTTTATGGCTCATAAGAGTCTTTAATCAACTTAAGCAATTTTCCATTTCTCTTCATGCCAACAGTTTTTATATTCTTTTCTTTAATCTCCTTGTCTCCTGACAGTGGTATCAGGCAATAGTTTCCTGATTAGTTGAGAGCTCCATATAACATCAGTACTACCAGTACATCCATGACCCTCAGAATACTGTGCCTGCATAGCTTGAAGGTGGAAGTAGTTAGTGGAAATGGGTGGTGGTGAGGGATGACCAGCATCTGACTGCCAGCTCTCAAGAGTAGGGAGCGTGTCTAATAAATGTTTTAATCCATTTTAATCCCTACAGTAGTTATAATTAAAGACCCCTTGAAACTTAAGTCTCTAAGGAATAACAGTGGTACAGTTTTCCTCCTCTAATCTCTCCTCATACAATGAAATATATGCTTTTCGCACTCTGTTAGTCAATATTAGGGAATCAAGGTGTTAACTAGACCTGAGTGGATCAAAGGAAGTCTCTTTTGCTGGTATCTAAGTGTCCACAGGTGCTGATGAAGGTCTTGTTCTGTGGTCATATTCATGGCATGCTGAGAGATAACATTCCATATTTCATACTGTGCTCTGTGAGGCAAAAGATGAACTGATACACCCACGTAGTAAAGTACTAGAAAACTCTGCCCTCAGGTATGCGTTTGTGGGACTATGGCTGTCATCACCAAGTTCTTTTGTCTTTACCAAAATGTCACTTTTCCAGTAAACCTAAAGAGATGCCTTCATATTAAAGTACTTGGAGATGACAATGAAATTTTAGATTTAAGAGAATTTGGGTATTGTCTATATATTAAAGATCATATAAACTTGGATTTCTTTATAGGTGCCAAAGAACGTTCTGAGATCTATGAAGCATTTGAAAACATCTATCCTATTTTAAAGGGTTTTAAAAAAGCCTGAGTATGTCATTCAGCATCTCACGTTATATTGATTTGAGTGTGCATAACTCCACACAAACCATTGTACTGTAGATTTTTCATGCAGATTTTGACTTTATTTGTTAAAGGATGATCCTGTGAGGATCCATGCCTAAGAACTGAAGAAATTTCTTTTTCAAAATGACACGTTATTTTAAAAACCGAAAAAGTAAACATTTCAGAACTTGATTTAGGGCCTTGCTAGAATGATATTTAATGTTTAATCATTAAAACATAATGCTCTGCTCTTGTAAAAGATGTAGTCTATCAACATGTGTTCTTTGAAAATACCTAGGAATATACAGAAATTTCAGATAACTACATCAAATAGATTCTATCTGCATCATCATCTAGCAGGAGAGAAATGAATGTGTTTATTTTTGCCTTTTAAAATATTGAGGAGATGGTCCTGGCCATTAGATACAGGCACCTTGAAGGATCCTGTCAGAATACAAATGAAACATAAAAGTCTGAAACCTTAAGACAAACTATCCTTTTGTTTGAAATGATCAGCGGAAATGATTTCTCTTTCTTAAAAATAAACTTTCAGGAACCATTCAGGTTTGGTGTAAGCTCTATTTTGAAAACAGCTTAGGGACTTCTTTTTTGTGTGTGTGCTGTTGTCTTATGTCATGGTATTGCAACAGATGGGGTAAGACTAAGGGAATGAAACAAAGGGTTCAGATTCAAGACCCAATTAGATTGTGGAATCCTCAGAATTTGATGGCGATGTACAGGCTATCCGGGAGGATGGGGCTAACATGACTCATGGCTCTTGTTCCCAAGTGGTCAGGGATTATGTCTTTCACCAAGATGAGGAAACAGATTGGTGAGGAGGGAGAGCTGTTCCTGACATGCCCCGTTTGTGGTGGCCACTGTCCATCAGTCAACTCCTTGGCAGTTGTGACTCTCTGGGTGTGGAACTTGGGAGAGAAATCGCAGCTGGAGAATTCAGG
Organism: Nyctereutes procyonoides; assembly: GCF_905146905.1. Taxonomy (NCBI): domain Eukaryota; kingdom Metazoa; phylum Chordata; class Mammalia; order Carnivora; family Canidae; genus Nyctereutes; species Nyctereutes procyonoides. Next base: position 41,398,905 of record NW_026575139.1, read on the forward strand.
GCAGTCATCAGTTGACAACCTACCAACATAATCCTTGAGAATCACTGGCCTAGCCTAGGTCAGCTGACCTACAGGCACACTTCTCTTTTTTCCTTCTGTGGTTTGGAGGCATTTTCAAACACCAGTACTCGGATTTAATCCTCCGACTCCCCCTATTGACCTCCACAGAAAGTAATTTGGAGTAATCGAAATCAGGTTAAATTCTGACTGGTTCAAGTTCTTTCTCAGAGCATGGCCCAGAGTAGAAGAATGTTGGACGTTAAAATTCAGTTTTCGGAAAGGTAACGTTGGTTTCCACGATTGTTTCCGCTTGTTCTCTATTATCGAGTAAAGTACTTTCAGGTTCCTGTTAATCCTCGCGACGTCGGGTAGGTGCCGGATCTCCACCGAACAGATAAGAAAGAACACAGGTACGGAGAAGTGAGAGAGCCACGGGGGGGGGGGGGGGGGGGCGGGCCGGCAGCCGAAGTACCTCCCTCCACGACCCGGCCCCCTCCCGGACTTTGCAGTAGGTTTAGCCAATTTTAAAAGCACCCATAGCGAATTGAAGAGATTCCCTTATTTTGTTCCCAATCCGTGTTCCCCGAATCCCTCGGGCATCCTATTCCTATGTCTCGCGCAAGTCTGAGGCGTCAACCTGTAGGCGTGGCATGCTGAAGCGGATGAGGACATGGTGTTTGGCTGACTGGCCCCTCGAACTGCTAATTCTCCACGCTCGGGGCGGGCTGCCGCAGTGCAGGCGGGAGACGCGGCCCGGAGCTCGGAGAGGCGGGCCGAGGGGCTCGCCGGGACCCCGCCCGCCCTCTCGGCGCCGCCCAGGCCCCTCCTCCTCGCCCAGGATGCACCTGGTTGAAAACAAAATCCCACGTGACTGGCTCCGCACTCAGGCCATCATGGCGTCTCCCAGTGGGAAGGGAGCCCGGGCGCCGGAGGCTTCTGGCTGCGGGCCTCGGCCGCTCGCCCGGGACTTGGTGGACTCTGTGGACGACGCGGAGGGGCTGTACGTGGCGGTCGAGCGGTGTCCGCTGTGCAACACCACCCGCCGGCGGCTGACCTGTGCCAAGTGCGTCCAGAACGGCGATTTCGTCTACTTCGACGGCCGCGACCGGGAGAGGTACGGCAGCCGCCGCGGCTCTATTGTTTCTTCCCGGGGTTTCTCCTACCGCTCCGCGAACGGAGGTTAGAGCCTGGGGCCCGGACCCGGAGCCCGGGTCCCGGAGCCCCGCGAGAGGAAGGGAATATGGGGAGGGTAGCAGCTTTGCGCCGGCGCCTTGCTCCCAGGGGTCGTGGTCGGGGTTTCCCCATTAACCCTCCCGAGAAGAGTCTGACCCCACGGCGCTCCTGGGTACTAAAGGTAAGAGATAGATGGTGACTCGAGAGGAGTCTTCCTCCCCCTTCTGCTGTCGTAGAGTTGGATTCGCGGCGTTTGAGCTGCACTTCCATTCAAAAGCTTGGTTTAACCTTTATCTTCGAAAGCACGTTCATTCTCTAGAGGAGGGACAAGAGGATCACATACCTGGTTAAGTAGGATTCGGGCCGTGGTACCCCGTGTCACAGCTGGACCTCGTTACAAGACCGCTCATCCTGATGTGTCAACTAGGACTCCTCTGCCTTTCCCCCTCTGCCTCCGAAGATCATTTTGGATACTAAGGCACTAGGCGACGTATTTGGCTTTATTTAAAAATACAGACGGGGAGGCGTACGCCTTTAGTTAAGAGAACTGAATTTAGGGACATGTTTTGGCCTTGTTTTGAGATCTAAACACAGAGCTACTAGTCCCAGCTAATTGACAAATTAGCGTGATCAACTGCAGGGTCTCAACTTTTGTTTCAATGATTTGGTGTCTTTGATAGTAAGATAACTTTTTAAGAAGGAAAGTTCAGGTATTAATTCATTTACAACAACCCAAAACGTAATTACCTCCAACTTACTGTTGAGGAACCTGCACAGTAAGTGCCTTGCCTTACTGACAAGTCACAGACTATAAGCATAGAGACCAGATTTAAAATCCAGACTGCCTGAATATATCATACATCAGGCACTTAACCACAGGATTGTACAACATCTATAATTGGAAATGTTTTGAGTGCTTACTGTTTCTCTAATCATAAATGGAGTTTCTCTTTTGAGTTTTGTATGGTATCTTTTTAGTTCATTACTGTGTCTCATTGATGCATTTGATGGGTTTAGAAATTGCTGGTGTAATAAGTGATAGCTTTAAAAATTAAACCAGTTTCATTAAAAGACTACTAGGCATGAGATGGCAATGTCTAACTGATGGAGCTTATCAAGGGTTCAGTTCAGGCCCCTCTTCTCTGTCTACTTTTTCCTACATCAATTCCCATGATTTAAATAATGTCTATGTGCTAAGACTGCCAGACTTTCATCTCCAACGCAGACCTCTCAGAAATCCAATGAACAGCTGCCTACTCAACATCTGTTTCTAAATTTGCAATAAGTATCCCCATCTTAATATGGCAAACTGAACTCATGGTTTTCCATGACAAATTCTTTCCTCCCATGCGCATCCTGTCCCAGTAAATGATAACTTCATTCTTCTTAGATAGAGGTCAAAAAAACTTGCCTAGCCTTCCTTGACTTCTCTCTTAATGCCACCATATCTAATCTCATCAACAAATCCTATTTGCTTTTTAAAATCTATCTAAATCTGTCCCTCTCAGTACTTCTGGTCTGGTCTTCCAGAGGATTATTGCTTCTTGAGTCTCTGCTTCCACTCTTGCTGCCTTCTAGTAGTATAGTTTTCACCTTGCAGCTGAAGTAACACCACTCTCCAAATCTTCAGTCTTGCAAGGGTTTCCTGTTTTACCAAAAGTGAAAAGGTGAAATCCTTATCAAAAGTTCCATGTTGTCTGTTCCCCTATTATTTTTTCCCTTAACCACCCTGCTGGACCATCCTGGCCTCCTTGGCAGTCCTTCAAACATACCAGGAACACTCCTGTCTCAGGGCCAGTGAAGTCTTACGTGGGACTGCCAGGAACTCTATTCCTCTAGAAATCATCAGAGCTGCTTCCTTTGTTTCCTTTAGGCTTCTGCTCATATGTTAGAGAAACTAACCATTTAATTAAAATAATAACCTCCTTTCCCACTTAACCTGCTTTGTTGTCTTCCATAGCACTTAGCGCTGTCTTACAGTTTACATATCAGTTCGTCTAACTGCACCCCCACACACACGCACTCCAGTGGTAGAAGCTCTATGAAGACAAAGATTTGTCGAATGATTAAATGACTGTCCCCTTTCCTAAATGTAGTCTGATCCTAAGCCATTTCATGATTAACCATCATGATCTATTTGTTACTAAAGCCGGAAGCCTGGGAGTTATTCTCAATTTTTCCTTTTTTCTTATTCCATGTCTCTAAATCATTGGCAAGGCTAATTTGATTTGCTCCTAAATAGATCTTGAATTGGTTTGCTTCTAATCCAGACAACCATCATTTCTCTCCCTACTACTTATAGGTTTCATTTTGTTTACCCAATGCAACTCCTCCACACAGCAGTCACGGTAGAAATGTAAATCAGATAATGTCACGTTTAAACTTCTCAGTGGCTTTCCACTGAGTTTAAAATAAAACTCAAGCTCCTTACTGTGGCATATAAAGCTCCATTTGATTTGTCTGCTGCTTATCTTCTAACTTTGGCTGTAAGTTATACATACTGCATTGAATTGAATTTACACTCCAGCACTTGGTATGTGATTTTGAACAAGTTTCTTAATCCTTCTTATGCTTGTTTATGTCATTTTGAAAATGGGGAGAGGGAATCTAACTTTATAGGTTTGGTAGTGATCACCTAAGAGTGTGCATTAAAGTACTTAGCATGATGTCTAGCACATATTAAGCACTCAGAAAATAAACTCATACCATGCTCCTTCCTACTTACATCTCCATAGTCAGGGACCTTCCATCAGATTCTCAAACATATGAAACTTTTCCACCACTGGGTCTTTTCCCTTGCTGTTTCTTGTGTCTGAACACTTTTCCTCCTGCTTGCCACTTTGTCTTTCATGTCTCAATTTAAATGTCACTTTCTCAGGAAGGCCTTCCCTAACATATTTTCACTTCCATCTCCCCTCTGCCACGCCATTATTTTCTGTCTCAATTCTCAGTTCTTTCATGGTACTGAGCATGGTATGTAACATTACTTTCTTGAGGAAGACATCTGCTTCTGGAATGTAGTTCCATGAAGGCCTAAATTCTGGGTTTATTCAGTCGGATCATTGGTGCTTATTGTAGCAACACTGGGTAGCCCATGGTAGGCATATTGTTGAAAAAATGGCAAAGGTAATACCACTTTAAAAACTTGGATGGAGGGGCACCTAGGTGGCTCAGCGGTTGAGCGTCTGTCTTTGGCTCAGGACATGATCCCAGAGCTCCAGGATCAAGTCCCACATCAGGCTCCTGCATGGAGCTTGCTTCTTCTCCCTCTGCTTGTGTCTCTGCTTCTCTCTGTGTGTCTCTCATGAATAAATAAATAAAATTTTTTTAAAAATGAGATGGGGAACATTACCTGAGGATAACCAAAGATGATAGCACCCTGGAAAATCTGCCTACTGGTTTAGGAATCAGTTATTTAACTTGTGAATCAGAAAATAAAGGCATTTATAAGCATATGAATATTGCTATTATAAGTAGGTTTTCAGCAATGATGCGTTATCTTTACTGAGGAGTTTTAAGAATATATGTTACACTTTTACCAGGTAACACAGTCACTAAATAAATTAGTGGTGGGATACAGGACAAGCAGGACATTTTAGATGTTACTGAAGATTTCAAGGGGAAGACCGACACCTAACATCCAAAAAACATTCCTTTTTTTTTTTTTTTTTTAAGATTTATATATATTAGAGCAAGCACACGGAAGGGGCAGAGGGAGAGGGGGAGAGAATCTCAAGCAGACTCCCCACTGAATAGAGAGCCTGAAGCCAGGCTGGATCTCACCACCTTGAAATCATGACCTGAGCTAAAATCAAGAGTCAGACACTTAACTAACTGAGCCACCGAGGTGCCGCCCCAAAATTTTTCTTTAGATATTTCTTTTCTCCTTCCAGGATCTTTTTGGACTGTAGCCTCTAAAAATCTGTCTTGAGTTCAGTTCCAAACCCACATTTGAATATCCTACTCAGAGAACAAAAGTTCCACCAGTGGCTAGATTCCCCATCTTTAGATAAGAGCTTATCAGCCTCTCTGCTGTTTGTGTCCTTCAGGAAGGAACTCAACTCCCATCCCATGCAGTTTAATAGTTACATTTAAGCCAACATATGTGCATCTTCTGAGAATATACAACTTCTGTTTTCCATCAGTGTCAATGGCTACTCTTATCATTGTGCCTTTTGGAATTTATAAAAGGCTCTCACATTTAATATCTCATTTGTTCTCTACCACAAACCTATTTTTAGTTATTAACCTATTTTTAATATGAGGAAATTCAGAGTACTTGTATCTTATTTATTCCTGGCCTATACTAATTCTTAAACTCACTTCCAGATCTGAACTGTATTTTTATATGTAGTTGAATTTAATATATTAGTAACATTAAGTACAGAATCACTCATTGCAATGAAGAAAACATTAAACTTGTGTATATTTATGCTAAGTTGCCTGTACCTTATGCTTGCATTTATCTTATTTAATCCTCGTAACCAAATAGGATAAGTCTTATTTTTGTTTTACAAGTAAGGACACTAAACAGTGCTTTGTTTCTATTTTCTTTTAATGACTTAACCTTCATTCCTGCCAGTAGAGTATATTTTTTACCATATTTTCTCATATTCCCAATATTCTAACATAAAAGAACCATTCTGATAATCATGTTTTTTTTTCCATATTGCGTTTGTCCATAAATATCATACCCCGTATGCCTAAAAACTTTAAGGAAGAAAAATTTGATGACTAAGAATTCTTACCATGTTAGTATCTTAATTCAAGAAATATTTAGTTAACTTATGTAAGGAAAATGTGCTCTGACTTTTGTCTGGGAAGCCTCACTGCCTTATTTCTAGAGCCAGAAATTTTCATTAATTTTTCTAACAAACTCGTACCCAAATCAGAGATGGGGAATCTTCTCCACCACCAATCTAAAAACTATTAGTGCTCATTTCCCCTTTTGATTGATTGGTATCTTTTTTTTTTCTTATTGTAGGTGTACATGTGATTATTGTAGAAAACTTCTAAAGTACAGAAGTACCTAAAGAAGGAAACAGATTTTACCCACATTCTCACAGCTCTGCTAATAATTTGTTTTATTTCCTTCTGGCCTATTGCTTTGTGTGTGTGTGTGTGTGTGTGTGTGTGTGTGTGCGCGCGCGTGCGCGCTTATAAATACGTTTTTCATTTGGAATCGTGTGTACATTTTGTGTAGGACCTTTTTATCACTTGATAAATCATTCTCCTATTGAACATTAAAGTTTCCAACTTTTGCTATTATGATTTCGTGATTGGTGCCTTTAAACATAAATCTTTTGCTTCTTCTCTGATCTCTTTCTTTGAACTGCAGTTACTGGTTTGAAGGGTTTAATATTCTTAAGGGCTCTCAACTTCATATTTGAAAGGTTATTATTAATATATATATATATTTTGCTTTTCTTAAAACTCATTAGTGTTTTTCTCAGACTTTTCCATTGCTATATTCTTAGGCATAAAGTAAATTTACATTCCTAGGATGAGGACAAGGACTGGGCAGGCAGATAGAGGGATTAGTTATTTTAGTAAAGGGCATGCTTAGGGCGTAGTACACAAGTTGTGGATGTTATGAGGATGCTAATTATTACCTAGAATTAATAATATGTATCTCTGCTAGAGCACACACCCTGGTGCTGTTTTTCTGGTGGTATGGAGTAGATTTGTATGAATAGTCCAATTTGTGGATAGATCCACTCAGTATTCCGTAATTGTCTGTGGCCTTGGAACAGCATGGAGAGACAGGGCTCACACTCCTAACTAATGCCTCATCAGCAGCACACTCCTAACCCTGTTATCTCACCTGCTGTTTTGAAATGCTTTCATGCAGGACAAATTAGTCCTTTGCCTTGTGAAACAGCAGAATTCCGTCTGCCTGTATTGCCTTCCTTCTCTTAGAGCCAGCTCTAACCCATCCCCAAGTTAGCCCAGATAGGTATGACACCCTGAGCTGGGCTGTGTGCCCATGCTGGTCACCCCCCAACCCCATCTCAGGTGTTGTGTGACCACAGCCCCCTAATTCTCCTCAGGCTCTATTGAAGGCGGACTGTTTAAAAGTCAGTTTAAGACAGTACATTTTTTTAAATGGGGAAAAAATCATAGTTGCAAAAATATGAGAGAATTTAGGAGACAGAACCCATTTAAGAAAGTACTTTTTAAGGGAAATAACGCTAAGTATGGAGGAATTTGGTAAATCATATACAAGGCATTTTTAAATTGGGATAGAAAATATAACAAATAGTGTTGTAAAAGCCCTGGTGCTTGGTACTGGTTCACTGGCAGATTCCTTTCAAAAAACAACACAAAACTGGGGATCCCTGGGTGGCTCAGCAGTTTAGCGCCTGCCTTTGGCCCAGGATGTGGTCCTGGGGTCCCAGGATCAAGTCCCGCATCAGGCTCCCTGCATGGAGCCTGCTTCTCCCTCTGCCTGTGTCTCTGCCTGCCTCTCTCTCTCTCGAATAAATAAATAAAATCTTTAAAAAAAGGAAATCTTAAAAAAAAAAACACAAAACTGAGTCATTTGACAGCAACAAAAGAATTGCTGAATGTATCTGCTTAAAGGTTTGGAAAGTTCTGTAGGACAGAAACACATTAATCAGAAAGCAAATTGAGAAAAAATAATTTCAAGATTTTGGAAAGAAAAATCACTAATTTCCCTAATTATCTTTGAAAAAGCTATAGAAAAATGAACAAAAGACACAGGAGAACAACAAAAGAAATAAGTAGCCAGGGCACCTGGGTGGCTCAGTGGTTGAGCTTCTGCCTTTGGCTCAGGTTGTGATCCCAGGACCCTGGGATTGAGTCCTGCATCAGGCTCCCTGTGAGGAGCCTGGTTCTCCCTCTGCCTGTGTCTCTCCCTCTCTGTGTGTCTCTCATGAGTAAATTTATAAAATCTAAAAAAAAAAAAAAAAAGTAAGTAACCAGTAAGATAGGAAAAGGCGTTCAACATTTCTAATAGTGAAATAAAGAAAGACAAATAAATGGATTATGATCTCTGGGAGCAAGAGGTGGGAGGCCGATCAGTTTAGCCAAGATTAAAGTTTTTGGAGATAGATAAAACAGATACTGTTCCTCATTGTTGGTGAGGTTGTGAATTACATAAAATGATTCTGAGGAAATTTAAGGATAACTGCCAGAATTTTGTGTGTAAATATTTGACCCAGCAGTTTTCTGTGTAGGAATTTCTGAGAAACCTAAAAGCTTTTAAAGATTTTTGCACTAGGGGCAGCCCGGGTGGCTCAGCGGTTTAGCACCGCCTTCAGCCCAGGGCCTGATCCTGGAGACCTGGGATCTAGTCCCACGTCGGGCTCCCTGCATGGAGCCTCCTTCTCCCTCTGCCTGTCTCTGCCTCTCTCTCTCTCTCTCTCTCTCTCTCTGTGTGTGTCTCATGAATAAATAAATATAATCTTAAAAAAAAAAGGATTTGTGCACTAGGGCATTCACTTAAAACACTACTGGTTATAGTGAAAATTTGGAAATGATGCCAATGCTCATCAGTAGGAGTTCATATAAATATAGGATGTCTATTCACTGAAATTCTGTGTGTTTATTAAAGAATGAAGTTAGTTTGTATGTTCTGACATGGAAAACACGATATTTTATGTGATAAACCCCACTTTTTTTGGTAAAATATGTATCTTTAAATTAGTTTGGGGGCACCTGGGTGGCTCAGTTGGTTAAATGTCTGCCTTTGGCTCAGGTCATGATTTCTGGGTCCCAAGATCGAGCCCCACTTTGATCGATCCTCCCTGTTCAGTGAGGAGGCTATTTCTCCCTCTGCCCCATTGTGCTCTCTCTCAAATGAATAAATCTTTTTTAAAAATCTAGTTTGAATATGATGACTGTATTAATCTTTCTATTTCTTAAAAACCATATTGAGAAAGTACAGAATTGTAGAATGAATTTATCTTCCCATGAGTGGTGGGACGGAGAATGCAGAGAATGGATGAGTGTGCAGATGAGCAGTGGAAATGCTGACCCAGCCACATTCCTTGATCTCATCCACTGTTTAGTTTTAACACCACCTATTTTTAATTTCCTTCCTGAAGAATAACATTACTCACAAAGTGTTTGATACAGTAGGAATTGTTACCTTTTGTTTATTATTCCTGCTGGCAACTGTATATTTACACTTTAAGTTTGTTTTTAATGAAGCCCAAGAGAACCAGCTCAATATAAAGCTGGACAGGGTTGTTTGTCATCCCAATTTGTTTTAGTGCAAAGTGGCATTTCTACGATAGATCTAAAAGGACAACTTTTATAAGCTCTAAGAGCAAGATTTTACCCTTCATTTTATCCTTCAAACAAGCCTTTGTTTGCCTGGTTTGATGAGTCCTGAGTTCATCTCCTTCAGGTTATCAGTACATGAATCACCATATTGCCTCAGTGAAGTAGAGAAATAAATACCACATTAGTTTCTCATTTCTGATACATGGAAATGGAAGCATATAACAATATATCAAAGAATACATAGCTGCAGAATATGTAATTAGATTTCTTAATATTCAGGAAGATGCTTTGCTGTAAGTTGCACAGAGTAAATGCCTGATAAACTAATTGATGAATCTATGAATTTTGTTTAAATTCCATATTGGTTTCTGAGTGTTGTTATACTGTTTCATGCAGTTACTACCTTACTGTCCATTGCAGTGCTACTTGGTATAACTTTTTGCAGTGATACTGTGTATCTCCACTGTCCAGTAAGATACCAGCCTTATATGGCTACCGAAGTGTGGTTAGTACAGCTGAGGAACTGAATTTTTAATCTAATTTCAATTTAGTCACACAAGTATATTACTTGATTTGCTTGTTTGTTTAACATTATATATTTTCAGTGACTGCCTATTAAGGGGTCACAATTAGAATATCCTTCCCATTTTTTTTCTCTTTTTAAAATTGAGGTATAATTAATTTACAATGTTAATTTAGGGTGTACTGTACAACATATCAATTCAACACATCTATACTTTATTCAGGACTCACCACAGTAAGTGTAGTCAGTATCTGTCACATACACCATACAATGTTATTACAATATTATTAACTATATTCCCTATGCTACTTTTCATCTCTGACTTATTTACTTCATAACTGGAAGTTTCCCTCTAAATCTCTTTTATCCCGGGTGGGGGGGGGGGCCAGGTAGCCCCTGTGGCGCAGCGGTTTGGCGCCGCCTGCAGCCCAGGGCGTGATCCTGGAGACCCTGGATCGAGTCCCACGTCGGGCTCTCTGCGTGAAGCCTGCTTCTCCCTCTGCCTGTGTCTCTGCCTCTCTCTCTCTGTCTTTATGAATAAATAAATAAAATCTTTAAATAAATAAATCTCTTTTATCTGTTTTGCGCTCCCCTCCCCCACTTGCCCTGTGGCAACTGCCAATTATCTGTATTCATATATTTTCTTGTTTGTTTTGTTTTTTAGATTCTACATATAACTGAAACATATGGTATATTGTCTTTCTCTGACTGACTTCACTTAGCATAATACTCTCTGGGTCTATCCATGTTGCCCCAAATGCCAAAGTCTCATTCTTCTTTCCTGGGTAATATTCCATCATGTGTATTTACTACATCTTCCTTATCCATTCATCCTACCATTTTGAAGTAGGTATCTTTGGATGTGTTTCAAACATGGGATTTTAGAAATGATATTTTAGAGAGACTCCTATTAGTCTGGACGATTTTAAGGAAGAGATTTCTGGGGCTATTAGTACTCTCTTGTTTTCATTTAGGCTAGGAATTTGAGAGACAGCCAAAAGCCTAATCTTGGACTCCATACTATGTTACTATAGCATATGGCATTATCGGTTTTTGGTGTGTTTTTTTTTTTTTTTTAACAGTGAGCTACTGTTAGTTGTTTAAAAGTCAATTGCATGATGTTAGTCATAGAATTTTCCTTACCAGATCCTTATTAAGCAACAGGCCACATTTTAGGTACTCAGTAGCACATGGTGGCTTATATCAGTGAATAGCACAGATCTAGAAGATCTGAATGTCACTTTAATCCCCTTCAGCTGGTTGACATTTATAGCACACTTTACCCAGTGGCTACAGAATATATAAATTCTTTCAGGTGCACAGGGAACTTTTCACGAGGGCATACCAGATGCAGGGCTGTAAGATGCTCCCTAATCAAAAGATTGAAATTTCCTAGAGTATATTCCGTGACCACATCAGAACGTGGAAAACAATTAACAATAAGTTACCTAGAAAAGCCCATATATCTGGAAATTAAGCAGTATACTTCTAAATAACTTAAAGGGAGGAAATTTATGGAAATTCAGAATTCCAAACTAAATGATATAAAAATATGCCCTATCAAACATTTTATTTTATTTTTATTTTTTAAAGATTTTATTTATTCATTCATGAGAGACCAAGGCAGAGACACAGGCAGAGGGAGAGGCAGGCTCCCTGCAGCGAGCCCGATATGAGACTCTATCCGGGAACTCCAGGATCACACCCTGGGATAAAGGCAGATGCTCAACTGCTGAGCCACCCAGTCATCCCCCCTATCAAACATTTTAGAGTGTAGCTAACATAACACTTGGGAAATTTATAACTTTATATGATTATATTTAAAAGAGAGAGGTTAAAATAGATTATCTAAGTTTCTACCTTAAACTATGCAAAGAAAAAAAAATCAGACTAAACCCCAAATAAGGTAGCAGGAAGAAAAAAGGATAAGGGGAGAAGACTGTAGAGAAAATAAATTGCAATGAGATATTCCTTGCTTTTGTTTTTTTCTTTTTAAAAGATTTTATTTATTTATTCATGAGAGACACACAGACAGAGACATAGGCAGAGGGAGAAGCAGGCTCCGTGCAGGGAGCCCGACATGGGACTCGGTCCCGGGACTCCAGGATCATGCCCTGGGCCGAACGCAGGCTCTAAACGACTGAGCCACCCAAGTGTCCCTATTCCTTCCTTTTGATAACTTGTACTAAGTAACTTGTTAGCCCATAACAGACTAGCAATAAAATTAGTAAGAAAAAAAAATTGTAACTTAAAAATTATAAGTAACTGGGACGCCTGGGTGGCTCAGCGGTTGAGCATCTGCCTTTGGCTCAGGGCGTGATCGTAGAGTCCCGGGATCGAGTCCCATGTCGGGCTCCCTGCACGGAGCCTGCTTCTCCCTCTGCCTGTGTGTCTCTCATGAATGAATAGATAAGATCTTTAAAAATAAATAAAAATAATTTTTAAATGGAAAATAAAAATTATAAGTAACCAATTTACATATAGGTGAGAGCAGGATTGAATTAAGCTAAATAATTAAAATCATGTTTATGTTAGAAGCCTCAGTTTTCTTGAATTCACATTCACTGTAGTGCTCTGATGTGCCTGTTTTGGAAGATAATTTAATCTGAGGTGGAGGGAGTTCTAGATACATTTTATAAACCCGTGGAAGAATTTTACTGATTGAGCCAGCCAGATGCCCGTAAACCCATGAAAGAATTTTAAAGATGAGAATTTGAACTTTTAAAATGAGCAAATGAGGTAAGCAGCTATGTGCGCACCCGCCTTTTGTATTTACTTTTCAGGACTGACATCTCCAGAGAAAATGATTGGATCTTAGCAATTTGCATAATCTCACTGAACTGAAAAAAATGAACATTTAAATAAAACAGTTACATCTTTTTCTTACAGGTTTATAGATAAGAAAGAAAGGTTAAGCCAACTTAAGAGCAAGCAGGAGGAATATCAAAAAGAGTGAGTTTCCCTTTTGCTTTTACATGTGTGGAAGTTCTCTTGTCACCATGTGGTTTAATTCAGTGCTGTGGTATGCGGATATATGGATTGCTGACTTGTTGAATTTAGGATTCATTCTCAAAGTGTGGAAAAGAGCAGTGCATCTGAGAGGAACAAAATAGGAGAGATTATCAAGGTCCTAGAAAATACTGAGATCAGACTCAGTGCCTTGTACACAGCAGATACTCAATGACTAGAGCAATGAATCACACCCCTCCCTGGCCCTGATAATGGATATGCAGTAAGTGGGTCCAGAATAGGCAAATAAGTGGTGGTTCCTGTAGAACAGCCATCTTCCATTTACCTTTCTTTTGGATCAGCATTTTTGCAGTGTGGTCTGTATATCATCTACATCAGAATTCATTACCTAAGTTAATAGTTAAAAATGCAGATTCTTAGAATGTATCCACAAATACTCTAACTCTAGGCCTGTGTGTGGGGGGTGGGGAGGGGAAGCCCTGGAATCTGAGTGATGAATTAGCAAGCACCGTGATGAATCTCACCCTCTGGGTTTGAGAATCATCCTGTAGAATCTTCTGTCCCAAATTGACCCAGTCACTATTCTCCAGATGCACCCCAGGTGCATCATTTATGAGCAGATTAAATCTTCTGAAGTGCCCTGCATTACAGGAACCTGCTTAGATTTATTTAAGTTATTTCTCTAACATACTCAATCACAGAAACTTTTATTTCTCCCATAGAGTACTTCACTCCATAGAACAGTTTTTTTTTTTTTTAACGATGCCTGCTTGTGTGCCATTTCTTTGGGAACTAAGCATTGCATTTTAGATTATTAATTCTCTTATAAGTTATTATTAGCAATAATGACTGATGGAAATTATTGACTTAAGATTGACTTATTTACTTAATTATTGACTTAAATCTTATGACTTCAGACAGTCTCTGGCTGTTATTGGAAATTGTGAATGTTTACAGAAAGATTCTGGGAAGTATTAAAAGTGCAAAAAGAAGGAAATGATGGGAAAAATAAAGAATGGGAAATTTGGAAACCATTTTTATTTTTTAGAGATTTTATTTAAGTAATCTCTCCCAGAATGGGGCTCAGACTCACAACCCCAAGATCAAGAGTCACATGCTCCACTGACTGAGCTGCCAGGCACCCCTGGAAAACATTTTTAAATGCTTGAGTCTTAGTTTGGTATTTCCAGCCATTCTTAAGAATTTACTTCTAAAAGATGTTGCTTTTACATTTTTGAGTTTCACAAAATTTATTAATTGTCTTTTCTCTGTGCAGAGTGTTAAAAGCTGTGGAAGGAAGATGGATAACAGATCAGTTGGTAAGCTGTAAGAAGTATTTAAATTATACTTTTTAACTGACTACCAGGTTTTATTTTTACTGATCTTTTATTCACATTGGGGGAGAAAAACTTCAGATTTTCTTATAGTTTTTATTATTTTGCAAGTATTAAGTAGTAAGTATTTTACTTATTGTATTAGTGAGATAATCCACTGATGTTAATGGTCTCCCAGTAAATAGCATAAAGAGTTTAGAGCAGTGCAGTAGTAGAACTTTCTGTAGTGTTGCAGATGTTTTATGTCTACACTTACCAGCATGGTAACCATTAGCTACATGTGTTGAAAACTGTATGTGGGTGATATTGAATAGGAACTGATTTTTATGTAATTTCAAATGACTTTTAAATTGCCACATGTGATCACTGTCAGTATATTGGACAGAGCAGATTAAGAAAATATCCTTCACCATTTTTCTCCTCATTAACACATGAAAGAACTATGTGAATTTCTTTCCCTCTATCTTAATCTCCTACCAGCTTCAGCATTGAACCAGAATAACACTTTTTATTTCTTGTAACCTACCATAGTTGTCACAAAAGTTATAATAAATACAATTATGTTGGTCTTTTCTTCATTATGTTTTCTAAGATATACCTCAAAATAATAGTGATCCTAGGTAGATAATCATATTAATCATAGGAGATCAACATTTGTGATATTTATTGCATACTTTGTTTTTTTCAGCGATGGAAAATAATGTCCTGCAAGATGAGGATTGAACAGCTGAAACAAACAATATGTAAAGGAAATGAAGAAATGAAAATAAGTAAGTAATTTGTCCCCCTCTTCTAGACCTAATAAAGAGCTAGTGTGGAATTTCATTGGATTAATAAGTTAGCAAAACAGAAAGAGAGAAGGGGTGGGAAGGCAACAACAGCCTGGAAAGGTTTATTTCTTGCCTTCCTCCTCTTGTAAAACATTTGTATATGGATTTTAAGTAAATACATATATACTTACATGTTTTTCCAAATACATATTTTTTACATAACACACACACACACGGGTATATATATATATATATATACACACACACAAATATAATGACCTTTGAATAAACTACTTTTCTCAATTAAAAATCTTAAGGAATACATAGTTCCTATCTGCTTTCACTAACAGGAAGCTTGTTGTACTCAGTTATAATTATTAGTTCACTCCATAAGCACAGAATATTGGCTTTTTCTCCATTAGTGAGTCTCACACACATTTTAATCTGTATTATTCTTACATTATAGTTATATACGTCATCCTTCATCATAGATGGTTGTCAAAATTAGGGTGAATCTTCTTAGAAATCCTATATCCTTAGACATATTCCATGTATTTCTGAAGATCATTGTTTAAAGTTAAGAGTGAGTCACCGTCATACCTTATGAATCCCTTTCTTGTCTGCTTGTTGCTTTCAGAAGCAAGTATTTTATAGTGGTATGTAATAGAGCAAAAGCTTCCTTTGAAAATGTTTGTCCTAATAAAGTGCTCCTGTGGAGTTTCACAAGATTAATAAGCTAGAGAAGAAGGCAGCAACATAGTGAAGAGGTACTCAGTATAGACAGCTGATAATCCACTGAGCTTTGCATGCAGCTCCAGAGGCTCTGGTTCAGTAGCAGTGTAGGACATTGGTTCACCCTCTTTCCACATCCTCCCATGATGTTTACACCAGGGGTTTGTCACCAGTTGTCTGTGAGCCTGTTGAAATTGTAGGATTTACTGAGTTTGTGCATTTCCCTGATGAGCAAGTTTAAAACTTTGATCATCTGATCTTAAGAGATTCCTAACTCCCCCAAACGAAACAACCACCACAGAAAAGATTTGGTACTAAAGCAGTGGGCCCTATAACATTGCATTCCATTCCTAGCAAATCTTCAGAGTCATCTGGTGACCTTTATAAAATCTAGAGAGAAAATCCTGGGACCCACCTTGGACCTAGGAAATAAAAATCACATGTGTGGGGACTGGGTCAGTGGTTCTTAAACTGTCTGTAGTAAAAGACCTTTTTTGCCCCCTCCTCTGATTTCTAATCTAAACTGATACCGGTACTTTTGTAAAATACAATAAAATACTAGAAAAATGATTGCACACTTGGATTTCATGGCAGCGTCATATTACCACGCCAAAGAAAAATGTTGCTAAACTCACTCTGTATTTCTGTACTTATCTTGTCTGGTGCAAGTTTACTGATGGGCCCAGATCCATAGGCCACACTTTGAGTAGCAGTATTCTAGGTGGTACTAATGACCTACCAGGGTTGGGAACCACTGCTCTTTAGAACAGAAATGGAGCCTCATTGCCACCCTTTAGACAAGTCTCAAAAATTTTGCAAACAATTTTAAGGGAGCTAATGGATTCCAGAAAGTGTGCATGGTCTCAAGTCTATATATGAAGAGCTTGTTACCCAGTAAATAGTATTTTTTTTTAAGTTTTGTTATTAAAATATCATATATATTCAGAAAAGGTTATTAATTATAAACTGTAGAACCCGATGAATATTTCTCCAGAATCTTTTGGCTTTATGTGCCATGATAGACAATAATACAGATCTGTTATGTGGCTATAGATAGGGAAGTCAGATTGTATGAACTTTTAAGGTTAAGTTGATCTGTGCTATAAAGTTACTTATCCAGACAAGCAACAGTAGATGACATAAATAGCATCAAAGCATTTTTATGTTTAGGGGGAGATGGCACGGAGAGGAGGACACATTAAATTCTTGAGTGCTGAGTCTGGACTAGTGCAGATTAGGTGACTAGTGATCTGCCTCCTGTGAAGGGTCATGATATTAAGTTGGAAATAGTTCTTAAAATATCTGATTGCCATATGGCTGTGGGCCATGGCTAAACATTCATCTGAGCACTTGCGAAGAACTCAGTAGTGATGAGGAGAATGAAGGCACTTGCTGGAAAGTAAGTGTGATGGAACCAACAACTGAAACAGAACTTTCGCGCTGAGCAGGAACAGTAGAGAGAATGTGCAAGTGAAGGGAAATAAAACTGGAAGAAACCTTATGCCTACAGCAAAATACCCAGGTTCAGGGGTCCTCATGAGGAGGCCCACCAATGAGGCATTTTTCAGTTGCTTGTTAACATTCTAGTCAGGACAACAGGCTTTGGTTGGATCTGATGTAAGGAACTACGCTATGTGCCATAGGTGAGGTATAAACATTGCCATAGGCTTCTGAAGAGCAAGAGGTCTGGGGAGCACTTATGGAAGGGGGCCTGACTGAATGTGAAAAATTTGAACATTTGAAGAGTTAGAAGCTAATAGTGTCCCTAGATACATTAATCTGAATAGGATCTGTAGAGGACATCAGAAAGGGATCCAGTATCCATCCATCCATGCATGCATTCACGTAAATAGTTCCACTTTGTGGAGGAAGGTTGGAGTGTCTACTAAGTGAATGAGGCTGGAGTGAAGGGGTGCAGAAGAGAACTGTGGAATATGTGCCAGTGTTTGGGTGGCCTCAAGACCGAGGAGGGGAGTGTGGGTCCATTAGTGGAGAACCGCTGGGCACCAGTTACTGTTGCTGAAGACTGGGCGGGTGAAGACCTAGAGTGGAGCTGAGCTGGAGGTGGGATTTGGGGGAGAGTTAAGAAGATTGTAACAGTGGGAATGAAAAAGAAAACCTTAGGTCTAAGAAATAGTAGGTCAGCCATGGAATTGACCAGCAGGGGACTGATTTAGGCTGTGGACAGATCAAAAATAATCATTAAGTAGAGAACGTAGTATCAAGATGAGGCTTTTGTGGGAAAATAATGAGCTTGATTTTGAACTTGTCTGAGCCTCCCTAAGTTGCTTCTGGAAGTCTGTCTGAAATTTTGCAACTCATTTTTGCCACCCTAGAGGAATTGAGCTACAACCTAACACCCTAGCAGGTCTTGATCCAGAACTTGAAGGGGCTCCTTGAAAAGAACACATGTCAGACAAGATGAGCATCTCTCTCCTTTCTTGGCTGCCCCTGTAGTGCTTCAAAAGCTAGCATACAGTAGGTGCTCCTACCCTGCTGGGTGCCGCTGCACTCCATTGTAACTTTTCAGAGCCCTTGGTCTATTTTTTTGCTGCATGAGCACCTGTCGTGAGCTTATCCTTGGGTCTCTGAATGGAACCCGAAGCACATGTAAGAGGTTTATAAGGAAAATCAGATAGCCAGTAAGTTTTTCAGATTTGGATTATTTATCTTTTCTGCCCACCATGGTTATTCTTCAGTGCTTACCGTAAGTCAGGTACTTTCTGGCTTAAACTTGATAGTTGTTGAGTGATTGTTACAAATGATGACTACAGATGGAGACCTAGAGTCTTTTTTAGTAGTGGTCCACTTTATTTACTGAAGCTGGACTCTCAGTTTCACTTAGTGAACATTATCTAGTTAACCTGTTTGAGGTTTTGCTTTCAGTTTAAACTGCAGGAAGATGCTTATACTTGTGGGTTATGTAGTCCCCAGGGGCTATTTGTAGAAATAATTGTTGGGTATGATTTATTTCAGATTCTGAAGGCCTTCTCAAAACCAAGGAAAAAAATCAGAAGCTTTATACTCGAGCACAGCGGCATCAAGAGAAAAAGGAGAAGATTCAGAGGCACAATCGCAAACTTGGTGACCTGGTAGAAAAAAAAACCATTGACTTAAGAAGTCATTATGAGCGTCTGGCCAATCTTCGGCGATCTTATATATTGGAGCTAACCTCTGTCATTTTTCCAATCGAGGAAGTAAAGACTAGTGTGAGGTACAGTGAGTCTTTTGACTCTAGGAATAGATCAAGTTCCAAAGATCAAGTATTTTTCAAATATGGCAATACCTCATTTATTGGGTTCATTCTGGGGTCATTACTTTCCCAGTAATGAAAGTGAAGTCTTATCTGCTTCAGCAAACAGTACATGCTACAAAATTGGGGAGGCAGCCAAGATGAAGGGCGGTGGCCCTCAAAGAAGTGAGGCCCTTGCTTGTTGACTGATCTGTTTGCTTAGCCTTTTCCTGGTAACTGACCACTGCCAAGCACAGGAGACTGAGTTTAGTCTTAGGCTCTAGCACATGGATACCCTCAGGAGTCATCAGATGGACAAGACAGTGGTTCCCCACCTAGATGCTCATTACAGTCACTCAGGAGCTTTTGGCAAATACAAGTTCCAGAGGACACTCCTTCGGCCCCCCAATCCATCTAATAATATCTTTTTTTTTTTTTTTAACTACCCCCAGACAGTGTTTGATGGGTTTTAAAACTGCTACTGAGGAATTCCTTTGCTTTCTCACTAACCATCAGGCTATTCCAGTTGAAGATTTTCCTGACTTTTTTGGTTGCTGTCACTTTCCAGTATCCTTCCCTGGATGGTCAGTGGACTGTTAATAGTGAGGACTATTACTATTCTTTGCTACCTCTACTTCACTGTGTCCTTTGGCTGCTGCCAGGGTGAACTTCCTAAAAGCCTAAAGGTCTGATTATTCCTTCTGGCTTGAAAACCTGCTCTCTGACTTTTACTAAATAGTTTTTCATTAGTAATGGTTGGCAAATATAAAAATAAAAAGGCAGATTCAAAATAGAGCAGAATAGAAAGCTCAGAAATAGATTCTAGGGTAGCCTTTTGGGTCAGTGGGGAGAAGTTGGATTATCTGAAAACTGGTGTTAACAGACAACCAGACCTTTGAGGAGGGAAAAGCTAATAAATATGCTAAAATAGATTTTTTTTTAAGTTTATTTTATTCTTTTGGTGATCTCTACATCAAACGTGGGGCTCAAACTCCTGACCCCAAGATCAAGAGTCACCTGTTCTTCCAGCTGAGCCAGCCAGGTGTCCCGGGGCTAAATTAGATTCTGAGGGACCCATATAGCAATGTTAAAAGACATTACAGTAAGCACAAACACTGTCCCAGATTTGAGGAGATTGACAATTGAATACAAAGTTGTAGAAGAGAAAACATGGAGAAAACTTTAAATGGAAGAAAGAAGAAGTAGAGGTACATCATGGAACTGGCAGTAGCTCCCCTGCCCTGTCTTGCCCATCACACCCGGGGGCATTACCTCACAGGCCACTGTGGTGGAAGGAGACAGGGTTGAGAAAACAACCTAAACTCGGTGTAATACAGAGGCCCTTCCCAGTCTGACTGTTTCCCACCTAAATTTTTCTGACACCAGCTCCTAGCACTTTCCTGGTTGCAGCCACCACTGGACCACACAGAGCCTCTCTGCCCCACAGATGCGCTACGCACTTTGCGCCCACTCTGACTTCCCGTCCTCTCCACTCCCCTGGCCAGCAGTTCTCAAACCGTGGTCAGCTGAGATCCTCTGAGGTGTCTGTGCTGTCAGAAGTATTTCTACACTTTCTCTAGTAACGCTTTCCCTTTTTCACTGCCTAGACATTTGCACTGGTGCTTCAGAAGCCATCATAGGTAAAAACTGGTGCCTTGACAGACTCCTAAGCAGTGTCACCAACTATGTACTGGTCATTGTATTCTCCCACATACTTGCATGGTTGTTTTTTTTTTTAGAAAAACGTGTTTCACATCAAGGATGCTCTTGATGAATCAATAGAAATTATATATATATATATATATATTTTTTTTTAAAGATTTTATTTATTCATGAGAGAGAGAGAAAGAAGTAGAAGAGAGATAGAAACAGAGGCAGTAGGAGGCTCCTCGCAGGATGCCTGATGTGGGACTCGATCCTGGACCCGGGATCATGCCCTGAGCCAAAGGCAGATGCTCACCCACTGAGCCACCCAGGCATCCCAGAAGTTTTATTTTTATTTAAATTTTATTAAGTCTTGATTCTTGTGTAGACATCTTTTTAATATTCCATATGATGAAATGGGAAATATGCAGGAAGCTCTTTTCCTCCGTACTGAAGTGCCATGGTTGGCTTAAGAAAAAGCACTTGAGTGAGTTGCAAGTGGAACTACTTGGTTTTTTCCATGGGACACTATTTTTATTGAAAGAACAACTGCAAGACTTGGGTATTAAAGAGATTTTGAAAAGTCTTGACCAGTGCTGTGTTTTGCTCTGTATTTAAGCTGGTCAACAAACAGTGCCACTCTTCACTAATTTTCTTGTTTTGAAAAGTATAGATTTCCATAAAAATATGCTATGTTAACATGTAATAGGTTTATCATTTCTAAATGAATTAATTTAAAATTTTCTCAGATTTCTAAAACAAGTAAATATCAATAGATACAACACACATACACAAAAGCTATTTGGGGTCCTTAAAAACCTTTAAGCATGTAATAAGGGGCTTTGAGACCTGATCCTTGAGGTCCCACTCATGGTGCCATCTTCCTCACATTGGTGTGGATATCTGTGCCACAGCTGGTTTGAGCTCATCTCTGATAGAAGTACTTGCCTCTGTATATTCCAGTTAAATTCCTGCCCTTGTGTGTGCATCTCTCTGTATTCTACAGATAGGCAAGTATCCTGCATGCTCTTTAAAACCTCCCTTGAAATCTGGATGTATGTTCTGATTTCTAGAGATCCCGCAGATGTGTCCTCAGAGAGTGACAGTGCCATGACCTCCAGCACCGTGAGCAAGCTTGCCGAGGCCCGGAGGACGACTTACCTCTCTGGGAGATGGGTCTGTGACGATCATAATGGGGACACCAGCATTAGCATTACAGGGCCTTGGATTAGCCTTCCCAACAATGGGGACTACTCTGCCTACTACAATTGGGTAGAAGAGAAGAAAACCACACAGGGGCCTGGTGAGAATCAAAATAGTCTTTGAAAACTCTTAATTATGTGTTTTTTTTTTAAATTGAGGTAAAATTTACATAACAGGATGACAGTTTTAAAGTGAACAGTTTAGTGGCATTAATAGATTGACAGTGTTGTGCAGTGACCACCTCTGTTGAGTTCCAGAGCTCCTGCATCACCCCAGACGGGAACTCCAGGGCACAAAGATGTCATTCCCCTGTCCCCTCTCCTCCCATGTCATGACATCCCCTACAGATGATCCCAACTTGTGATTGTTCAACTTACAATTTTTTGACTTTATGATGATACAAAAGCAGTACACATTCAGTAGAAACCATGCTTTGAATTTTGAATTTGCATCTTTTCCTGGGCTAGTGGTCTGCCATGCATACTCTCAGGGTGCTTGGCACTGTGGCTCCTAGGCAGCTCCGTGGTCCTGAGGGTCCACAGCCTGTAGATACACTCATAACTGTTCTGTGTTTCACTTTCAGTATAGTATTCAAGACGTGGCATGAGGTATTCAACACTTTATTATAAATAGGCTTTGCATTAGATGATTTTGCCCGACTGTAGGCTAATGTCAGTGTTCTGGGCCTGTGTAAGGCAGGTCAGGCTAAACTTTGGTGTTTAGTTGTTTAGGTGCATTAAATGTATTTTTCACTTAGGATATTTCCAGTTTATGATGAGTTTATCATGACATAACCCCATCATACATTGAGGAGGATCTGTAATTTTGTTTTCTGTAACTATAGTTGTGTCTATTTTGGATATTTTATAGAAATGGAATCATACAATGCGTGGCCTTTTGTGTCTGGCTTTTTTTACATAGCATGATGTTCAAGGTTCATCCATATTGTAGCATGAATTAGCATTTCATTCTTTTTATGATTAATATTTCATTGTATGTAATGTGGGTATATTGTGTTTTATATTTAATCCATCAGTGGATTTACTGAAAACATTTTTTAGATATTTTACTTTTGGGGAGCCAATATTGCCTTATTTATATAAAAAGTCCTCAGTAGTTAGTATATGTAACTGGTTGAGTCCTATTTTTATAGTTTGTAAAGAGTTTGTTTTAGCAGCCCTAAATTGAGATAGAAAAACCCTGTAAAACCCCTATAGCTTTCTTTGGTGGAGAAAGGATTGTTTATTAAGTCATTTTCCAAATACACAGTGAGTATCTGCCTCTGTCATGCACAGTGCTGGGTACTGATGCTACAAAGGTGATGTCACCAAGACAGGCGTAGCCCAGGTGAGACCTCTCTGAGGAGGTGACATTGAAGTTAGGCATTTACTGTTCTGATAAATAATACATTATCAGGTCCAAGCGGTTCTGACTTTCATTTCATTTATGTTGGGTCTGTCTAGGCCCATTTGCTTAGGTTACATTCCAACAAAAAACCATAAACAATGAAACATTAATGTGTGGCCATGAACATTTTATTAGTATATTAGTAAGGAGCAAAGCATAACCATCAATAATATGATAAAATTATAAATCATAAAATACAAGTTCATTGGTATTTTTTGTTGAAATTAAAGTTGTTTGTGTACGGTTGTTTTTATACTTCAGACATGGAGCATAGTAACCCTGCTTACACGATCAGTGCTGCATTGTGCTACGCAACTCAGCTGGTCAACATTTTGTCTCATATACTTGATATAAATCTTCCCAAAAAGCTGTGCAACAGGCAAGTAACCAAAGGTGGCAATGTCATCTTTATCATAGATCTCGTGTTCCTACTGTGTTCTTATTCTAATTAAACCAAAAACAGGAATTTAAATATTAAGCCAGAAAAATGATTATGAAATACTGAGATTTCAAAAGCCTAATGTGCAAATTTGTTTCATTATCTTATAATTGCACGTGAAGTCTTTGAGGAGACCACAGAGAATTCTTACTTGGAAAAATAATTGAAGGAAAAACTAGGATCTTTAGAGGGTATGCTCATGTGTAAAAAAAAACCTGAGTAAATTATAACACTTGAATATTTAAGTTTTTAAGATAAAAAACATGTTTAAAAATTCAAAAAAAAATGTAGCGATGCCTGACTGGTTCAGTCGGTAGAGCATGCAGCTTTTGATCTCAGGGTTGTGAGTTTGAGCCCCACATTGTGTATAGAGATTACTTAAAAATAAAGTCTTTTTTTTTTTGAGATTTATTTATTTTTATTTAAGAGAGAGCACAAGAAAGCATGCATATTGAAGGGGGCAGGGGGGAGAGGGGGAGAGTTTTTTCAGCAGACTCTGCACTGAGTGTGGAACCTGACACATGGCTTGATCTCATGCCCCTGAGACCATGACCTTTGTCAAATGCTTAACTGACTGGGCCACCCAGGCACCCCAAAATAAAATCTTTAGAAAAAAATGTGAAGGTTTACAGTGTACTCAGTTCTACTAAAACCTTCCTATCTCTGTTCAGTCATCCTTAAACTTCAAGTCAAGTAAATATGTATTACTATCTCTTCTGCCCTTTTAAACACAAAAGATATACTAGGGTGTTCTGCATCTTGCTTTTTGAGTATTTAACAAATATTTGAGCCCTTTTCTGGGCACTGAGAGGGTACTGTGGTGACGAAAACATAATCCTTGCCCTCTTGGCACTTCATTCTGACAGAGGGACAGATAACAAGTAAGCAGCATGTCAGCTGCTGCTGAATCCTGTGCAGGATGTTAAAGCAGGGTGAAAGAGAGGGAATGTAGTGGCAGGGAAGTGCTTGCATATATGAGCGGACAGCTGTGTGATGATGTGGGATCCTGAGGGAGAAGCTGTGGGCAAAGAGAGAAGGTCCTGTGGGGAGCGCAAGGGCGGCAGAGAAGGTGGAGGTGCAAACTGGGTGGGCCTTGTAGAGCCTTTGTGAGCCTCCATCTGCCACTCTGCATAGAGTGGACAGTTAACAGAGGTTTCTTTGTATAAATGGGCCAGGATCTCACCAGTCCCCTATTTATATTTCACAGAATAATCTTGTACATTCGTTTCAATAGCGTGCAAGTATTTGTGTTGAATAAATTTTCACAAGTGGAATTGCTTGGTCAGAGGATTTATGTGTGCCTTTAAAATATTTATAGAGGTGGTGAAGTTGCTCATCATGAGAGCAGTAGTTCATCCTTAGAAAGTCTCTGTTGAGTATAACTTATAAAGAGACAAAGGACGTGAGGTATGTTATATACTTAACTGGTGTAAAATACACTCTTCAAAACAGACATTTTAACATAGAATTTCCTCAAAATAAAATACAACTTTACAAATTGTATGGTTTTTTTTTTCCCAGTGAATTTTGTGGGGAAAATCTCAGCAGACAGAAATTTACTCGAGCAGTGAAGAAACTGAATGCAAATATCCTTTACCTGTGCTTTTCTCAGGTATGGAAAATATGCTGAGAGCTCATTTTTAATGTGTTACTTGGTTGAAAATATTAACCAGTTTTTTGCTTTTTCTAGCATGTAAACTTAGATCAGTTACAACCACTGCATACTCTCAGGAACCTAATGTACCTGGTCAGTCCAAACTCTGAACACCTGGGCAGGTAAGAATGGCATTTGCTTTTTTCTAAGTGGTGGTGCTGTGAGTACTTCTGAGTAGAGTTGTACGTGTCAGCAGAGCACAGGGGCGGGCCTCTTCCTCACCCCCCACAGACTCCAGAAAAGGACAAAAATAATGTCTTACACAGAAGGAAGGAGTGGCTAATCATATTTGAACCTTTACGGTCCTTACATAATAATTTTTCAGATAATTAACATCAAGCATTTTTAACACCTAAAATGAAATAGAAGAATCCAGATGTTCTGGAGTGCAGCCGCCTTGTGCTGTCCTTGAAGCCCAGAAGCCATTTCTTTGAATCCACATCTGTTTCTTCTCAGCTGTGTCTGCCCCCTTTCCTATGCATTTTCTTTCATGCCTCCTCCCATTGTAAGAGATCTTCTCAATTTTCTTTTGTCTATCTGGCCACCATCTATTGGAGATAAAGGATATTAGGAGCTTATAGAGTGAAGTAGTTTAAAATCCATTAGCTTAAAAATTGGAGTCAGTAACAAAAAAGACCATCTCTTAGCCCAAAAAGCATGACACAGAGGAAGCTTTTCTTTAGTTCCATGCAAGTAACTCCTCTCTGAGTACTTAGCCTTTTCCATGCTCTCAGCGGTCTCTCCATACATCTTGAGAGAGGACTTGGTTAATGTATTTGCACTTCTGAAAGAGGACAAAGAAAATAAAAGGCCCTTTCCCATCGTTATTTGTTCATTCCTTTTACAGCAGGAACCAAGGCTCCAGGGGTACCCCTTCCACTGCTCGGCTTCCTCCACATTGCAGTGAACTTCCCGTGGTAATCTGCCCTTAGCCACTGGCTTGTGTTTCTTTCCCTACCTGAAACTAACTTTCCTGGGACATAGAACCCTTTGGAAAAACCTGTGCATTCTCTCCAGGGAACTGCGCACACACTTAGAATTTTGTGCCACTTTATAGGGACTTCATTTTCCTTGTCTCAGATTCCAAACCACACAAACATGTTAGAAATCCATCCCAGTTTTAGTGGTTGATTTCTGTAGGTTTGCTTGCCATCCTCTTTGTACCTTCTTTGTAAAGAGTTCAACATTAGAAAATTAATCCTTAACAACAAGAACTAGTAGTTACTGAGCCAATATTTATTGACCCTGAGCCAACTATCTGACGTGCCTTAAATCATAGGTGGGATGATTATGCTTATTTTACAGAAGGGGGTAGTTAACTGAAGCTTAGCGTAGTCAAGTAATTCGTGCCCATGATCACAGAGGCAGTAAAAGTAGTAGAGCCAGGGTCGCAGCACACATCTGACTCCAAGAGTAGTAGATACTCATGCTTTTAACCAGTACACACTATTTCATCACATTAACAGATTAAAAAAAAAAAAAAAAGATGAACCTGATAGATGCCAGAGAGCAGAAAATAAATTTCAGTTCCCATTAATAATTAAAGAAAACTACTTGCAGATCAAAAATAGATAATTAGTAAAGGGTATCTATCATAAACATACAGAAAAGACTACTTAATGACATGTTCCTTACATGGATGTTTAATAAAAGCAAGAGGATGCTGTTGTCACTGCCAGTTAACATCGCTCTGGAAGCCTAGGTGAGGCAAAACAGTTTTACAAAGAAGTAAGGTATACTTATATGGGAAAGAAAATAAACTAAATTGACATTGTTGTAGAGGGTATGATTGTTGAATTGGACATCCAAAAGAACTTGCTTTCTCACATGCTGACAACTAGCTAGAAGATGTAATGAGAAAAGGGTCCCCATTACTGTAGCAGTACAAACTATAAATTATATAGGAATAATCTTTACAAAATATATGCAAACCATGTAAAGAAAATATGAAACTTGAAGACACCTATTTCTTGAGTGTCTGCCAGATACCATACGAAGTGTGGGACTGAATAAAAGAGGGCCTGAGGCAGTGAGGGATCCTCAGGATTTTCTAGGATCAGAAGGCTGGGTATTATAAAAATGCTACTTCTCCCCAAAAGGGAAGTGTGATCAGAATTTGAACAGATACTTCATGGAATTTTGACAGGCTAATTCTGAAATTCAACTAGAAGCATAAGCTGCAAGGAAATTTGGGAAAGAAGGGAAAAGGATGGGCTTGCCCCCTTTGAAAACATAGCATAAATGTAGTTAAAACAAGGCGCTGTTAGCACACAAGTAGGTGGAACAATTAGACGAAGAGAAGAGAGTCCAGAAACAGGCCCTGTCCATGCAGGGAGTATAACATGTCATAAGGAGGCATGTGGAACCAGATAATAATAGATTGATAACAGGGCTAGGTGGGTATTCATACAAGGACAGAGCTGGATGCATACTACATTCCATATATAAAAATAAATTCCAGATGATAGAAAAGGCCTTATTTTATTTAAAAAAAAAAAACCCTGTAAAATAGCTAGGAGAAAAGATAATGTTTTATAATCACAGGGTGGGAAGAGAATTACCATGCAAGCCACAAAACCCAAAACTCCATGAAGGGAAGGAGTTACATATTTTACTGTGTAAACTCTAAAGGCCTCTGGTAAAATACCAGATACCATAAAGTTAAGATAAGCAACAGATATGTTTTGCAGCCTGTACATCAGACAATGGATTAAAGTCTGGACTACTTAAAATTTCAAATCTGTAAAAGAAAGGCAGACCTAATAGAAAAACAGACAGAGGATTAATCCAGGGAATTCACACAAAAGAAATGCAAGAAATCAGTATTCAAATGAAAAATATCTTCAGCCTCAATTAAGAATAAAGAAGCGGAATTCAAAACAGCTTTCCAGTTTTCACACAGCAATTGGGCAAACATGGAAAGAACTGCTGACATCCAATATTGGTGGTGGTTCAGAAAAACAGGCCCTCTTCTTTGAGGGGTGGATTTCTTTGGAGGGTCTGAGGTTTTCTATGGGCTTGCCCTTGAGTCAGCTCTCTAGTTAGGGTAAGGGTCTGTGCAACAGAAGCACACACAGCAAGGCTCATTATATCCAAGATGGTCGTCTGTGAGCCAGGAGGCTAGGAGCTAGAGCTTCAGGAGTCCCCTTTCACATGTGCCTCAGTCAGAATCAAGGCTGTCCAGAGATTGTTACTGGAATCTGGGTGGGACTTCCTATTTCCATGGAGACCAGCTGAATTGAGGATCTCATCCAGAATCCAACATAAACCTTTTTTTCTTTGAAATAAATCCAACCTTGCAAAAATATTCAAAATTGCAAAAAATAAAAGTAGTGTAAAGACATACCCTTTACCCCAGACTCACCTTTGTTACTGTTTAACCCTATTTGTTTATCATTTGTGTATCTGCATAAAGACACATTATTTTTTCCTGAACCCTGTGAGGAGGGTAAGTTACATACATATCATAGCTCTTGACCCTTAAATACTTCTCAGTGTATTTCTTAAAAATAGGGTTATTTTCATGCTTAACTACAGTACAGTTACCAATATGAGCAAATTTCACATTGATACAATACTTTAATCTACTGCCCATCTGCATGTTTTGTCTGTGGACCAGATTAGCGTCCTTTATAGCATTTTCCTCTCCAGTACAGGGTCCTATCTAGAGTCTGGTGTTGGATTTAGTTGCTGTGTTT
Organism: Nyctereutes procyonoides; assembly: GCF_905146905.1. Taxonomy (NCBI): domain Eukaryota; kingdom Metazoa; phylum Chordata; class Mammalia; order Carnivora; family Canidae; genus Nyctereutes; species Nyctereutes procyonoides. The sequence continues at coordinate 41,427,934 of NW_026575139.1, forward strand.
CTTTAGTCTTCTTTAAATCTGGAACATTTTCATAGCCAGTTTGTGTTTTATGACATTAACATTTTCCCCTTTGTATTGATAGAACTTTTATTCTGAATTTGATATTTCCTTACAGTGATTTTTCAGGAATTCTGTGCATTCTAGGCTGGAACACTGCCTGGGCCAGGAGTGTTTCTAGACACCCTGGAGGCCACAGTGGCCATCTGTCCCTCATTGGTGATGTTAATTTGATCACCTCGTCACAAGGCTTTCCACCTCTCCACTGTATAATTCCTAGATTTTTCCTTCCTTTGCAACTAGGAAGTCATCTGTGGGGAGATACTTTGAGACCACGCAGTTTCCTGCTTTTATCAGAATTTCCTTCTGGATTTAATGTCTTGATTTTTCTTATCTGATTCAGTCCTTACCATGATGGTGCTTGCTTTAATATCATTATCATCCAAAGTGCATAGTTTATGTTAGAGTTCATTCTTGATGTTGTATATTTTGTTGGGTAATATTTTTGAAATAAGCTATTTTGCAAAAGAGTTTTAAAAACCAAAAAGGTCATTTTGTTGCCTTAATTGGTAAGAACAGTTCCCTGCAGCATCTTGAGAAAATTACTAATCTTTATTCCATGATGACATTGAGCATAAAAGACTGAATTCTTTTGCTAATTTTGTGTGATGTGTGTGGCTCAGGGTATGCTGGGCAACAGAAATTGCTCCAACTGACCACTTTGGGAATCATCCACTGGTTTATTTTTTCAGTTGAAATTCTTGAGTACCTGCTCCATGTCAAGTAGACTCTGCCTAGAGGAAGTATCATCCCCCATCCCCACCCCACCCCTGACCAAGCTCCAGCCCCTCAGTATCACTCCTGCCTGACCCCTAGGAAAACTTTTTGAGAGGGGGTCTCGGGACAGTGGCAGTCTCATGCTTGTAGATAAGGTGACATCAAAGAGGAACAGAAAACAGGCTATACCTCTGAGCTAGCAGGAAGGAAGGCTTCATCTGGCGCGAGGTCCTAAGGCCCCTGGACAGCAGAGCTCAGCAGGCAGGACGAGAGAGCACTGTGTTGAGGAAAGGTGGGAACCCGGCTAAGATACTTCGGTGGTGAATATGTTTAGTAGGCACCTGACAGGAGAGAAAGGCAGCTCTCTGGCAAGCTGAGGTGGGCGGGGCAGACTGGAGGCAGACCCTGGCTACAAAGAGGTGGTAGTGCAGTGAGGACCTGAGCTGGGGGTATATGTTGAGGATCAGAGGGGGCTGCTTTGGTGATCCCAGGCAGGAGCGTGAGGGTGGAGACCCAGCGGCTTGTTTTGGGATGGGTCACCTGGCTCAACTAGAGATGAGCCCGATAGCTTAGCCTTCAGATGGAGAGCTCTGGCAGGCAGTGAAGCCAGGAGGAAGGGGAGGTGTCGGGAAAAAGTCTTTGGAGTAGACTTGTTTACCAAGGGAAAGAGAAAAGGGAAAGAAAATAAATGAATTGTAAGGAGAACCTTTAAGGAAACAGGAAAGGGATACTCCACTAAGATTCTGGTTTCAGTGGTTGGTTTGTTTGGAAGACTGCAGGTGAGGTAAGGGGGCTGTGAGGAGAGTCTCCCAGTTCCTGCTGCCTTCACCTCTTGCAAAGTAAGGTTTTTCAGGCTAGCTGGAGGCCTCCTAGACTTGGGACCCCCTGGTCAGAGGGGCACTTTAGGTGTAAATTGCCCCCAAGAGGACAAAGGGACACCCTGTGGTGCGGGTGCATCTTCCAACTTAATGAATATTTGTAAAGCCCTAAAAACAGTGCCCAGGACAGGAATGTTAGCTGCTACTGTTGCTGGTTCAGCCAAGAGGCAAGGTTGTCTTGGAGGAACCTGGAGAAGGTGGGTCAGAAGGTAGGTACACATGTGCATTGGAGGCCAGCGCCAGGCTTTTGTCATCGTTCAGGTCGCAAAGCATTTTGGACCATAGACTAAAATGGCAGGCTGTAATCATTCTAGGATGTGTGTCATTTTATTTTTGTTGACCTCTGTCATTTACCCCAGAGTAATTATCTGAGGCATGTGTCCTTATCCTGGGGGAAGTGGGTGGAGGGAGAGGGCTGCCAGAGGACCTTGACCACAGGGAGTCCTGGGGAGGGGCAGCACCACCTGGCTCTCCTGAGGCAGGAGCCGAGGGGGAAAGGGAAGCTCAGTAGCAGGCCTGGTGGGGTTTGCGGACACAGGTCCACGGTGGCCCTGATGAGCTCTCACCAAGAGGGAGGCCTGAGAAAGGTTCTTAGATTTGGAGACGATGATGTTATCAGGGACCTTTGGGGAATAGTTCCCTCCTAAAATATGGTACAGATATATGGATTATTCCAGATGACTATATTCTAAATAGTTATATCTCATCCTGTCTTAAATGTGCCCCTAGAGAATTATGTGATCGTATCTTAAAATGTGTCCAGGAACCTGCTGTTGACACCAATCCAAGGAAGCACGGCTGCTGTGCATACCACCACACTAGTTAGCTCTTTTGAGTCATAAGAACGTAGAAACCAGAGGCTTCCATATTCAGAGAACACCCGTATGTTTTTCCTATACCATTTATTACTTGTTCCACCAACTAATAGACCAGAGTGTACATCAAGTGACTGTTTTTGTCAGGACCATCTCATTGGAATACATAGATAGTGTGCAGTTGTTTAAACAGGAGATCGTGCTGTGGGCCAGCATGGTGGGTCCCAGTGGATGGGTTTTCCATCCAGGGTCTTCCCCCGTCACAGAGGTGGAATTGAGGGACGATGTGGTATTGAGGTTTTATCCATGACCTGGATGGCTGCTATTTAAGTGAAGCACAGCACAATTAGAGGCCGACGGGGGATATGGTGCAGACTTGGGAAACGGGGAGTGGTGGCTCTGGGCCTCCTAGGTCCCGTCAGGCCTCTGTCACTTGTTGTCACAATGCTGGTTGTCTTGACCCCTCGCTGTGTGTGCACAGGTCGGGGCCCTTTGAAGTGAGAGCAGACCTGGAGGAGTCCATGGAGTTCGTGGACCCCGGCGTTGCGGGCGAATCCGATGAGAGCGGCGATGAGCGCGTCAGTGATGAGGAGACCGACCTGGGCACAGACTGGGAGAACTTGCCGAGCCCCCGATTTTGTGATATCCCTTCCCAGCCCGTGGAAGGCTCCCAGAGCCAGAGCAGCCAGGTGTCCCCGCCCATCGCAAGCAGCAGTGCGGGTGGGATGATCTCCTCTGCCGCAGCCTCCGTGACCTCCTGGTTTAAGGCTTACACCGGACACCGCTAATGCGCACGGACCAAAGCACGCCAGGTTTGTGTCGAGAAAGTTGTTCTTCCACTATGTTCTAGTAAATTTTGTGTTAAGATAGTGCCTAGAACAAAACGAGGTTAAACTTTGGGCTTTTTTTAAAGCAGGGAGACAAGCATTTCTACGTATCAAATGGCCAGTGGGAGTGACCCTCACACTTATGATAGAACAACAGGTCAGAGGTCCTTCTGGCCAGACCCATATTGGTAGAAGAAAGACCAAGGTGTGCGTCCTGTTCTGTTAAAGCAGAAAATTCACTGGGGCTCCCTTCGGTCATGGGCCACAGGACCCACAGATGTGGGCTGACACATTGATCCTTGTGTCGCTGAGACTGTTCCTGAACACTTTACATTTTAGAGGTTGAATCACAAGGAAGTGATTCCTGATGATTAGGACTTGAAAGATAAAAACTGTTTCACATGAGTTTGTGCTTATGCCATCATTTTTTGTACAGAGAACCAGCAGGCAATTTGAAATACTTGATTTCTCTAGAATTTGGTCATCTTTGGTTTTTAAGTCAAGGATTTTGGTTTTGTTTGGAAGGGGAGGGATGGAGGGAAGGGGTAGTTTAAAAATTATTTCACTCGTGCTGCTGCTGTCGTAGCTTGTCAGACATTCCTGTTTTTCTTTCTCCCACACACCAAAGAAATGAAGGTTTTTTTTATTTTTGGACCCACATCCATGAACAGAAGAAATCCCAGCTGCAATGATGGCCTGGAGATTTAAAAACTATTTTCTTATATTCTGAAGGGAATTAAGTTCATTCTCACATAGATTATTGAATTCCTACCATCTACACTTTGTGCATTTTGAAATCATCATTTTAAGGTCATTCCCCTACATAAGCTGTCTGCCTGGGCACTAAGGTTAAAAGCCACTTAACTAAATGGCCTCTGGTCATTCTTCGAGTGTCCTAGTTTCTTTTGAAGGGATTCAGTAGGTGGCAGGTTTTCCCAGGGAATACCATCTTCCTTGTTTTCTTAGAGGTTGGCATTTCTCTAGAATCACTACCTGCACTCAAATGCAAATCATAGCTGATACTACTCTTCTCTATCAGACAGAATTTTCCCTCACCAAGAGATCATCTTCAGCTAATGTATCTGTCTTGTCATTCTCTTAGTGACAATCTTAAAGAAAACTGTAGAGAGGCATTATGTACAAATATGTAAGTAGTTTATTTTTAATAATTGCAAAAAAAATCCTATGTAACAACTACAAAAAGAAATCCTATGAAAAATTCCTAACAGGCATTATTACCGTATCTTTTTAGTGTGATTAGCATGACAGTACCTCAGATAAATCATTCAGAGACGTGCCCTTCCCTAGCTTCTTTTCTTCTTGTAATTATTATAGTTGATACTTTGCCTCCAAATCCGAGGTGCTATGTAGCTTTTGCTATTGGTATATTGAAATGTTTGGTAGAGTTGCAAAAGAAGGGTGTTTATCCTATCCAGGAGTTCCGAGTTCCCTGACTATGAATTTTCCACTGAGGGAGGAAACAGGCTTTTCTCCATGTGGGTTCTCAATCGGTGGTGCCGGGTACAGCTTCATGATTGCTGAGCTAGCATTGTACCAGCCAGGTCTGAAGTTCACAGGGAATGGGTAGGTAGACTTGAACAAATACCAAATGAATTTAAAATCCCATGAGATAAGGGTTGTCTAGGCACTTCAAACCCTCAAAAAGAAGAGCTTAGTCTTGAGCTAAGAGAAGACGGAAGACAGATTTGGGGCTTGGGGATAGAGATTGACCTTGGCTAAAAGATGCACAGTTGTCATGGTTTTCTCAAGTAAGCCTGTTATGAAACCATGAATGTGAGGTCAAACTAAAGAATAGATTCCAGAGATCACAACTCCTATCTAGAGTAATTCAACAAAACTTACAAGGATATGGGAAATTAGGGATTGATAGGGTGTATTTTGTTGTTTTTTATATCAACTAGAGGCACTTTATTTAGGATTAAATGATCAAACCCGTTAGTGGTTTTGAACACCAACATACTGGCTTACACTGCTGAGATATTTTGGTTTTCGTTATTTTGCACTGGATCCACCCTGTAAATATTCTTAAATATACATTTCAACCACTGTTTTTTCCTACTCTCTTTGCTGCTCATTAAAATCTTTCATGTAGGTGCCAGAACCATATGTAAACAGCTTTTTAAAAAATTGAAGCTGGTATTTTTTTTAAACAAAAGCCATAGAACTTGGTTATGTTTTCCATATAAAATGATTTGTTGAAACAAGGTAATACTGATAAAAACCTACAGGCACCAACTAGGCTGCTTAAAATGGTCTATTAAAGACTTTTTTTTTTTTGTAATGGAATATAACTAAGAGAAGTTTTGCACATCTGTAAGTTAAGGGGAAAAACAGTATGTCAACATTGGGGGTAGTGGACAGGATTCACCTAAGGATTCATGTATTGATAATTTAGGAAAGAACATTCAGGGGCATGCTGTTGTTAAAAGAACTACAGTGTCTGAGAATATCCTTGTGGTGTCATGTTGCAGGAATTTCCCATTACTCTGCGATTTCCAAACCAGTTTGAGTCATAACAAATGTTTTCTAAACTTTTATTGTATTATTGCAATAAATCTTTTAACAATAGTTTGCTAATATGTGTGTCTTTTTCAAGCTCTGATTACTCGTTTCTATTGATACGTTGAGGGTAGCAAAAATGAGATTCAACTCTGGAATGTTTTATACAAATTGTAGGGTAATTTTTAAAGAATTTTTTTTGTGGGCAGCCCAGGTGGCTCAGGGGTTTAGCGCCGCCTTCAGTCCAGGGCCTGATCCTGGAGACCCGGGATCGAGTCCCACATCGGGCTCCCTGCATGGAGTCTGCTTCTCCCTCTGCCTGTGTCTCTGCCTCTCTGTCTCTCTATCTCTCATGAATAAATGAAATCTTTAAAAAAAAAAAATTTTTTTTTGCTAGGTAAGGAAAAATATCTGGTAATCCTAAAAATTGTAGAGCTCATGGTGGTATTAGTAATGGTTCATCTCTGGTATCTGGTAAGCTGAGAAAAAACTAGTTACTAACCACTTACATACTTTCTCTAAAGATGCATTTTTCTTTTGTAGCCATCATATGATGCATGTGCACTACAGTGACTTGGTGTATCATAGCAGCAGCATGGGGAGGAAGGGATGGGGACCTCGAGGTTGCCCATTTGGAACCTGCCCAGACTCTCTTCAGGACAAGAAAGAAAGTGAAGTATCAGAGTTAGAGTGGATCTATTGAGAGGAAAACCAAGTGATTTTGGAGAATCACACACACACAACCACGCCCCCTGCCCCCAGTCCCCTTTCAGGTTAGATTATAGAGAGGGTCACTTGCAGGTTGATGAGGATACCAAGAGTGATTACAGGAAAACCATTGGCTGCAGAAAGCCACCCAGCAGCAGGAGGAAAACCGGCAAGGAAAGGGAAAGTTTCCCAAATAGAACATGTGTTTCAGTGCTCTTCAACCTCCCTAGGTAAAAGCATGCTCCTGTCTAGTGCATACTCAGATTCCCAGCCCCTGAGTTACATCATGGCTGATGCAGGAATCAGGGTGAAGCAGATGGGAAGCACTAAGGATAACTGCCTTAGTGGTTGGGTGGTCATCAAAAAGAATGCCAACAAAAGGTCATGGGCTTTCAGTAAATCATCCAAACTTCAGCTACGAAATGCTCAATGAGAGAAAGCCACCACCAGTGCACAATCCAAGGATCTGGTGAAAAAAGAACAAATAATCCTAAAATTTGTATGGATCATGAAAGACCCCAAAAAGCCAAAGCAGTCTTGAGAACGAAGAACAAAGCTGGAGGTATCATAAATCCAGATTTCAAGATATGCTACAATGCTGTAGTGATCAAACAGTATGGTACTGGCACATAAGACAAATAGATCAATGGAACGGAATGGAGAGCCCAGAAATAGACCCACACTTACATGGTCAATTTACGTTACAAAGGAGGCAGGAATATACAATGGAGAAAAGACTGTCTAAATGGGAAAACTGAATAGCTACTGAAACTAGACCACTTTCTTATGTACACACAAACTCAAAATGGAGTCAAGACCTAAATGTAAGACTTGAAACCATAAAACTTCCTAAAAGAACACATACACGGTATGGAATTTTGTTACTACACCAAAATAATTGCTTTTGCATAGCAAAGGGAACCACTAACAAACATAAAGGCAACTTTCTGGAGATTATATTTACAAATGATATATCCAATAAGGGGTTAAGATCATATGTGTGTGTTTATATACACAACTCACCAAAAAAACCCCAATCCAGGTCTTAACCTGAAGAGACATTTTTCTAAAGAAAATAGAAGGGTGCCTGGCTGGCTCAGTCAGTGGAGCATGCAAACTCTTGATCTCGGGGTTATGAGTTTCCCACACTGGGTGTAGAGATTACTTAAAATCTTAAGACAAATGACCATAGACACATGAAAAAATGCTCAACGTGACTAATCTCCAGGAAATGCAAATCAAAACCACAGTGAGACATCAGTCATCAAAAAGATAAGAAATCAAGTGCTGGTGTGGAGAAAAGGGAACTCTCAAGCACTGTTTCAAACAGGAATGTAAATTGGTACAACCACTGTGGAAAACAGTATGGAGATTCCTCAAAAGGTAAAATTAGAAATACCCTATGATCCAGTAATTCTGCTACTGAGTACCCAAGGGGGAAAAAAAAACCCACTAATTTAAAAAGATATATGCACCCTATATTTATGGCAGTGTTATTTACCATAGCCAACATACAGAAGCAACCCAAATGTCCATCGATAGATGAATAAAGAAGATACGGTATGTGGGTATGTGTGTGTGTATATATATACACACACGATGGACTGTTACTCGGCCATAAAAAAGATCATTTTGCCTTTTGTGACAATATGGATGGACCTAGAGGGTATTATGTTAAGTGAAATAATTCAGAGAAAGACAAATACCATTATTTTGCTTATATGTGGAATGTGAAAAAAATGGCCATTCATAAATACAGGGAACTGATGGTTGACAGGGGTAGGGGAGATGGGTAAGACAGGTGAAGGTGATTAAGAGGTATTCCCAGTTCAAAATCCACGGGGTACCTGGCTTGCTGACACAGTAAAGCATATGACTCACATGGGGTCCTGAATTCAAGCCCCATATTGGGTATAGAGCTTACTTAGAAAATTAAGTCACAGAAATAGTACAGCATAGGGATAATACTATGACACATTGTGACAAATGGTAACTATACTTACCTGTGGTGAATACTGAGTAATGTACAGAATTGCTGAATCCCTATGTTGCACACCTGAAACTAATAGAACATTGTCAACTATACTCCAGTAATTAAATTTTTTTAAAAGATGGGATTATAAAAGTCTGTTAAAAAAAAAAAAAAGCGGGGTGGGAGGAATCCCTGGGTGGCTCAGCGGTTTGGCGCCTGCCTCCGGCCCAGGGCGTGATCCTGGAGTCCCGGGATCCAGTCCCACATCTGGCTCCCTGCATGGAGCCTGCTTCTCCCCCTGCCTGTGTGTGTCTGTCTCTCATGAATAAATAAATAAAATCTTTAAAAAAAAGGATCTTGGGCACCACTGAATCAGAGACAGCACTGTCCAGTGGAAATAATAGAATTGCAATCTGCACATTTGACTAAATTTTGTTAGTCTCATTAAAAATAGGTGATGCCTGGGTGGCTCAGAGGTTGAGTGTCTGCCTTCGGCTCAGGTCATGATCCTGGGGTCCTGTGATCAAGTCACGTTAGGCTTCCTGTGGGTGAGCCTGCTTCACCTTCTGCCTATGTCTCTGCCCTGTGTCTCTCATGAATAAATTTTTTTAAAAAGTAAAAATAGGTAATTTTTTTTTAATTTTTTATTTATGATAGTCACAGAGAGAGAGAGGCAGAGACATAGGCAGAGGGAGAAGCAGGCTCCATGCACCGGGAGCCCAACGTGGGATTCGATCCCGGGTCTCCAGGATTGCGCTCTGGGCCAAAGGCAGGCGCCAAACCCCTGCGCCACCCAGGGATCCCAGGTAAAATTTTTATATTCAAGATATCCAAAAATATTATTTTGACATGTAATCAATATGTAAACTAAGATTGGGGGGGGACAGAGAAGAGGGCCTGCAGAAGGGTCATACTTGTATTCTTGCCTTGAGCCACAAAAATACTGAGGAAGGCTTGCCCCTTTACCTACACCCTTATAATAAATCCTCCTTGAATTTGGTCATTTTGGGTGTGCCCGTTTCCTAGTGAGACCTTGTGCAATGAAGAACCTCTGCAGAGTAGAGACCTGAACAAATGGAGGGACCTTAAGCCACGACTACAAGCCATGGAAAAGAGATAATGGGAGAGGTCCCAGCCACATATGGGGGCCACCTCACCACCATCTGTCTCTACTTAGGTGTCAGGGCTGAAATGAAAACTGTTCCTGGCAGGCTACACACCCTGCGGGAGCATCCTGCTCAACCACCTACGTAAAGGAGGCTTTAATGTGGAAGAGCAGACTGAAGGCCAACAGCTGAGTCCCTGTGGGGAAGGCGTTGGCCTGGGCCTGGCTCCACCCCTACTCCCTCTTGACTGCAAACGTGCAGTTGTGCCAATAGGACATCTAACCTCATAACAGATGGAAACAGACACAAATACGACTTTGCTCTACATCTTACCAATGGGCAACTTTTGAATTACATTTGTGAACTGCATCGTACTCTTCATACCGTGCAACAGACATCTGAAGATGCCAGTTTGTAAATCAACTGTTTGATATGGGGGAGTAAGGGACAGAAGTATATTAAGCAGCACAGGTGATACTGCCCTAATTAGGAGATGGGATGTGCCATTCGTCAAGTCTGTTTCTGCTGTGCACACATCCCTCAGCAAGAGCACCTCCTCCTTCAAGCCTTACACAGGTCTCACCACTGTCCTTGGTACAGATGATTCTCTGCCGGGGGGTGGACACAAAGGATCTCCAAGAGTGATTTCAGCTGTATGCCCTTTCCTTCCTAAATGCCAACTTCAGAACCTAATCTGCTGTGTTTCATTGTTGCAAAGAATTTGAGACAAAGGGTCCCCAAACAAGTTTGTACTGAGGCCTCTTCTCTAAGAGTGGATGGGGAGGGCCTTTCAGGGGGGTGAGACTATCACCTCTCTGTTCCGGACTCCCCAGCTAGGAACACTAAGTGGCTCTGCTCCTCTAAGAGAACACCAAGGTCAAATGAGCCACCTAGAATAGGGGTGCTGCCTGACTGGTTTTGCTTAGGCATAAATACACTGGAAGTCACCGGAGGGAGCATGACCACAATGATGTTTGCTCTTCCCATGAGGTTATGCAAACACCAGCTACGGCCACAAACTTAGGAACAGCATGCACATCAATAGAAGGGACTGCACCCTTCCCACAGGGGTACTTTTACCAACTTACAAAGATTGCAACACTAGCTTATTTGAACCCAGAAGAAAAACATGGAAAGGATCAGGTTCCCCAAATGCTAAGCCATGTGCACCATAGAGAATGCAATTCAGTGCAACATGGTACCTGGCAGGAAGAGCTGTGTGACGTCAGCTCTTGTGATGAATGGTCTGCAGTAGACAGCAAGAAGTTTGGGGATGACGGGCTTCGTTCTGGTTTTCAGGCAGGCTATCTCTTTGTAGGACAGAGGAGGAGATAATAGCCAGTCTGCTGAGTGAAGAATGAAGGCAGTGAAAGCTGGGAAAACCCCTGGGAATACCCATGTAGTAAGTCTCCAAGGCCCGTCCATAAAGGGAGGCAGGGTGGCCCTGACAAGTCCACGTTAGAAGGGATAGTTGGACAGAGCCCAGGAAGGGAGCATAGGTGTCAGCCCACAGCCTTCTGCAGCCACGGGGCCCAGCGCAGCCTCCGGTCAGGGGAGCCACTGGCAACAGAGCCCAGATCACACCAAATGCACAACTGATGGTTAACCCAGCACAACTCACAGGGCTGCTGCGGGAACATTCCTCATCAAGAGTGCCCCCAAGAGACCAGCTGTAATCCTAGATCCCTTTAATCCTCCCCACTTCAGGTTTCTCATACTTCAGGTGGAAAATTACAGTAAAGCCTAGGGCCATCAGAACGTGCCAGCACCCCTCACATTTTTTTAAAAAGATTTTATTCATGAGAGACACACAGAGGCAGAGACACAGGCAGAGGGAGGAGCAGGCTCCATGCAGGGAGCCCGACGTGGGTCTTGATCCCGGGTCTCCAGGATCAGGCCCTGAGTACAACGCAGGTGCTCAAGGTCCCTCTTTGCTCCTTTGCTATTTCCAATTCATCTCCATCTTGCATACTGGGTAGAGGATGGTGGGGGAGATCTCTGACTCCCAGATTTCTCTCATTCTAATTTTTTCCTGACGATTGGGAAAACTAGGCCAGGCACATTGAAGCCTCTGAACAAAAGCCAAAAGGTGGAGGTTTTCTTTATTTGGGTCCCCACGGCAAGGTTATTTCCTTTCTCGTGAGTCAAGTTCCGCAGCAGCGCTGGAAAGCAGGTAGTGCTGTGCTGTTGCAAGGAATTTAAGGTGGCGGTTTTCCCAGGCGTGGCACTAGGGGGCTCTGGAGCACAGTGTCTCTCCCCTAAGAGGAAAGTTAACTCCTCTAAATCCAGACCAGGGAGGGGGGTGCCCTCTGATGCCACCTGCGGAAATCCTCTCTCATCCCCACAGGCAGTACTGGGTCCTGCCACAATGTTCCAAGGGGTTGCCAGTGATTTGAGGCCCCCAAGAATCACATGCCAAGATGGGGCGGAGGCATTCTTACCTGGTCCTCTGCTCTCAGCCCGAGTCACAGCTTTGTGTCCCCCGCAAAAACCAGATCCGGCATGGCTGCCTTGGGAAAACCAACTAAAACAATCGTTTATCCTGTGCGTCCGCCTGGGCAAATGTAGAAGCGACAGCTAGTAACAAAGCAAGCTGTGTTTTCTGGGCACTTTCCACCCGCCCAGCTGTACTCTAAATCCTGTGTGTGCAGATCTGCTTTAATCCTAAATCATGAGCCATGACAAAGCTATCGGGAAGGCATGCGGAGACTGCCAGTCTAAAGCAAACCACAGGGGAGGAGGAAAGCCCTGGAAGCCTCAGCCCAGGGCACTCGAACTGAAAAGCATTTCCGCCATCCCTCCACTGGGGCAAGTCGTGAGGACGGTGCAGATACCATGAAGGAATGGAGGGCTCTTCTCAGCCTATCCTTGTACTGTCACAGGCTCTGGCCTCGTGGGCTCCGAGGCTTCACGGCCATTGCCTGATGGGCTAGGATGCCGCCTGCCCAGGGAGCAGCAGCTGTGTCTACGATAAGGGGCAGAGGAACCGGAGGCAGATTCCAGGTTGGAAGCCGCTCCATGGCCACCCACCACCTCCGCCACGGGTGACCCTGGCTCCACCCGGCTCCAGCCCTGTCCCACTGTGCTTGGCTGACCCAGCCGCCTCCTCAACCTAATTACTTCTGCTCTCCTTCGGGGCCACCGCAGCCTGCACTCATCACTTCCCCATCAGCTCCTCCCTGGAACGGTTATGCTTCTTCACGGCCTGAGGCTGACCCCGGTTCCAAGGGGTTTCGGTGGGTACCTGATTTCAAACCAACCTAGTTTTTAGGTAAGCCTCTGCAGCAGCTTTTTGGGGGCCAGTACCTTCCAGCCCCACCCAGCATTACATGACCACAGACTTGAATATATCCTGACTTCTTAATCATTAGCTAGTCACGCTCAGACATGCTGTGAGAACATCCTAGATAATACCTCCTCCAACAGGAGACATGGTAGGTATTGGGCAGACGACAAATTCAAAATAAGCATTAAAGTATTGCAAAAATGTAAGCTCATAGGATTAAGATGGTCTCTTTTCTGTGGCAAAAAAAAACAATTTTCTCTCCCCCCTTCTAACGACTCAAAATTTAAATTCTTGCGATTTAATTCACCACATAATTCTCCACTATTAATTACCTCAAAACAGTAAGGAAAAAATTATGCAAAACTCAGGTCCCATTTAAGATGCATGTTTTTATTGAAGTTAAAAAAAAATTCGTAACCAGACAAAGAGTAAAGTAGACAAGGATGTTATTATCTGACTATATAATATCCTCTCATTCTTGGTGGATCACTAAAATATAACAAAGGATTGTTCTCTATGCTAATTTTAAGGTTGTCGTCCAGTTAAACCATTATTTGGTATCTTCAACAGGTTAACCTCTTAACTATTTAGAGTTTCTTCTCAGAAACATTATATATTATACAAGAAACATTCATAGTTTATTTGGGAAACATTCATATTTTATACAGGATGTACAAATTTAAGACAAGACAATAGGAAAAAAAATACCACACAATTGTAGCCGCAACACTATCCTAGCTGCATTGTGGGGATTATGTTCAGTCTGCTGTCCACTATATACAACTGCATTCAATAGCGTTATTTACAGAGGGGCCAAAGCACTCATCTAAGGTAAAGGCGCTCGGGTTTAATGTGCACTTTCATAGCCCTATGAAAACACAACCATTATATACACTGTAAACACCACAGGGCATGAAATCCATCTCCAACCACAAACTTCAATCTCACAGATCAAGCATACAAGGGCTAAAGGTAAGGTGCCTGACTTTTCCTTTGTAAGCATACTTTTCATCCAAGTGTGCTGCTATTCTTTCCATAGGACACTAGTCACTTATTTCAAATATGGTGCCAGTGCTTAAAACATTTCTGGAACCCCTTTTTGGGGATTGCCTGCATAGTCTGCAATGAACTCTTCTGAACGTCCTTGTTGGTGGCAAGTCTTTGTCCTTTGAGGATGGATTTGATTTGGGAGAACAGGCATATTCACAGCCAAGCGAATCAAACTGTGGGGACACCACCCTGGACCAAATGGAAGGCGCCACTATAAACAATGAGACCAATATCCTCGTATAGCTCATAAAGCCAGAGTTTAAAAAATGCCTGAGCAATGGCAGTCCTGATGGAGTACAGATTCTCCTACAGTGATGGCTCTGAGGGGCAACATTCACTTGAATGGTGGATCTAGGTGGTGTTTTGCCATTTTAAGGATTAGTCCTTTTGTCACCTCTCACATAGACTCTAGTATTCCTCTTCAGTTTCCGTCCCCTTTGCTTTCTTATGGATCGCCCGGTTAAAGCTGTGGCAAGCAGGGACCCAGTGATTGTCATGAAGCCCCAGCTTACAGCCAGGGAAGCCCTTCTGAGACCGGTGGCAGCACATCCAGTATCCTGGCCCATAGGGCAATGCCTGGCAATAGGGCTTGGGGTGCCACCGGCACAGGGACACATCCCCTTTCACGTATTTTTTCTTGCACTGCTTGCAAGGGTCCTCTCTATATCGCGGATCTCGCACCCAGCGGGAGTCTGCAGGCCTGATGTTGTAGTATTCAATGATAAACTTGAAATAGCAGCAGGTACACTTAAGAGCCACTAAGCTCTTGGTGGGGAGTAACCTGAAGATTTTCACCATGAGGTGGTGGGGCAGAAAAGCCATGTACTGCTGAGGCTCCAAAAGCTGCTGGATTTTAAACCTTGTCTCCAGAAAGTCATGAGACACTTGCTTCTTCCAACTGGATGCCTCGAGCACCGGCAGTGTACTTTCCACAGGAGAGGCTGGTGGGACAAACGCATCAGCTGACACGCTTTTCTCCTCAGAGGCACTGTCCCCCTCAGCAGCATCCTGAAGCTGCCTGGCCTCAGGAGACTCCCTTGTGCTTTCACTCAACTGGGAACAGTCCGACTGGCGTTGACCCGGTGGCAAAAAAAACAACATCCCTGGAAGTGGGTCTTCACAGGACTTTAAACTAGAAGGCTGGCCTTGCTCTACCTTGGACACAGTGATACTAATGCACAAAGATTCCTTTCTTCTCTGATCAGGATTTTGGCTAGTGAGCGGAGCGAGCTCTCTACTCATACAATCAACAGCATCTGTGGGCAATTCAATGGCTTGAGGGCAGGTGCGAAGAGGAAAAGGTGACCCAGCAAGTTCCTCGGTCATTTCCACGTCGTATCTATTGCCGTTTTTCATAGCAGTTTGCTGATCTGGCTCAAATTTTGCACTGTCTGTGAGGAAATTCACACCGGCTGGCAATGGGGGACAGCTCCGAGGAGCACTGTCCCAGGACTCGTTCTCCCTAGGAGAACAATGGTCAGCTCTTGAGAGACTGTGGTCCGCAGACACAGACCCCACAGGATTCACCTGAGTGTCTGGTGCCTCCAGGGCACCTTTGTTTGTTTTGCCTTCATTAGCCTGCGTGCCATTTGCAAGCAACACCCGGCCCACATTTCGACGGAAGCTGTTATTCCTCGAGAGGCTCCCAGGCTCACGCTGGCTCTGCCGCTTCAGGCACTCAGACTCCAGCCTGGCTACCATGTCAAGGACACGGATTGGCTCACTCTGTGGTTCACCGACCTCAGGATTTCCCCTTTCTGTGGATTCTTCACAAGCTCCTGGAGCAGAAAAGGGCTCGGAGGCTGAGAGCCCACCTCTGGC
This sequence comes from Nyctereutes procyonoides, assembly GCF_905146905.1. Classification (NCBI taxonomy): domain Eukaryota; kingdom Metazoa; phylum Chordata; class Mammalia; order Carnivora; family Canidae; genus Nyctereutes; species Nyctereutes procyonoides. Next base: position 41,443,691 of record NW_026575139.1, read on the forward strand.
CTGCCCAGGAAACCTCACCACAGACGGTGAATTAGTGCAGTTTTTCGTACAAGTAGCTAGTAGGGCACTGGCCCTTTGCTCAAGGAAGGCAACCATCTGTATGACTGACAGAGGCCTCCCGGTATAGACACCATCGCCACCGTCACTCACATAATGCACAGAACAGTGCTCAATGCCGCACGCAAAGGGCTCAGGCTGGTAGCACCTGCTGTTGACTTCCCTCATCCTTTCTAACTGTATCTTGGCTTTTTTAAGATCCCCTGATTTTTTCCTTCTTTTAGTAGCTCTCCCATCAATATCCCAGGAGCTTTTTATTTTCATAGATCCTATCCTATTGCTACACTGGTGGGCTGCAAAGAATGCAATTTTCTCCTTGGTATTTCCCGGTTTCACAACAGCCCAGATATCAAGCGGCCCTTCCCCTTCTTCACCCTGGTGGATTGTTGCACATGGTGCATTCTTCTTGGTTTTAACATTCAAGCTGCTCTCTACAGGACTCTTCCCACTCATGCTGCACAAAACATTTGGAGAAAGAATCCCAAAAGGCTTTCGAGATGATGCTTTACCAAGAGAGGGTGAAGGAAAGACACTTGGTTTCATGTAGCTAGCTTTGCATTTTTCATCATTCACTTCGTGGTGGGTCATAGGAGTTCTCAAAGTTTCCTTGCTGATTTCCAGAGATGACACTTTCTTCTGGAGTTTCCAGTATGGCTTTAGGTGCATAACAGAGGCTCTACAGGAAAGAAATACATATTTGATTAAGATAGTGCTTTTGTTTTTAGAAAAGTTTTTTAACATATACTCTGACAGTTCTAGCAAGTAATAGAAACATTGTCAGTACATCAAATCTTTACCATACCAACTCTCATTTCAGCTAGTTTTTAATGTACAGATCAATAATAATAATCTTGATAATAATAATAAGTAGGGCACCTAGGTGGCTCAGTTGGTTAAGCATCTGCCTCTGGCTCAGGTCATCATGTAGGGGACGGTCCTGGGATTGTCCCCTGTGTTGGGCTCCCTGCTTCTGCTTCTGCCTCTGCCCCTCCCCCTGCTTGTGTTTAAATAAATAAATAAATAAATAAATAAATAAATAAATAAATAAATAAATACTTAAAAGAAAAAAAAAGGCAAAACAACCATTTTCCATGGTGAATAGGCCAGAAAATAAATTGGTGAATGAGATTGAATAGAAGTGAATTTCAGATAGTGACCTTAGTTATTAACATCTTATACATAAAATTAGTCCTTTAAATGTTAGGGGGGGAAAAAAGTAAGTAACTTACTGAAAACTTCCAAATAATAAGTACAGTATAGAAGGAAAAGATAAAAAGAACTGGCCCGAATCCCTAGTAGACCCTATTTGTAAATCGTCAGAGCTAGCATTTTATTGGTTGCAAACAATCTGTCAAACTGTTGTACTGGTTTCTAAGCTTTTCTTACTGTTGGGTATTTTAGATGTTTATTATTTTTCATCTGTTTGCTTATATACTTTGCCCATCTACCAATCTTGATTTTTTAAAAGAATGTATTTATTTATAGAAGGAGAGCATATGCACACATATGTGAGCAGGGGAAAGAACAAAGAGAATTTCAAGCAGACTCACACAGAATGGGGAGTCTGATGCAGGACTTGAACTCATGACCCCGAGATCGTGACCTGAGCTGAAATCCAGACTTAGATGCTCAACCAGCTGAGCCACCCAGGACCTTCTAGTTTTGATTTTCTAAATAATTTATTTGTATAAGCTCCTGTCAAATTTCCTCCAAATACCTTAAATCAAATACAGAACCCATAATCCTTATTAGGTCTAAAAATCATTTTAGACTATTCTAAACTATTTCAGAAAAACAATGTCCTGTTTTGTTCTCTGACCAAGGCTAAAGGAGACAGGAACCATCTCAGAAATTAGAAAGATGATTACATGGAGAGATGTGTGTTTTAGTCCTTGCTCTATCATTAATTAGCTAGACTCAGTTGGGTTTACCTTGGACAAGTCACTTCCTCTCTGGATCTCACTTCAAACGTTGACAGAGGGCTCTGAATACTAAATTATCTAATAAGCTCATCAATTTTTACAATAAAATAACTATTGTTACACAGAACACTATACACAGAGAAAAAAATGTTTTGTCAGGATACCTGGTCTCCTGCAAAATAAACCAACAGACAAAAATAAATATCTGTGATCATGGGTTGGTGGCAAGAGCCCCACAAGTCTGAGCACATAGAATTTCCCTATTCTCACTTGTGTGGACACCAGTCTAGGACACGCATATTCGGCAACTCAGCGTATTCCCTTATCATTCACTTTATAACATTTAGTGAGTGCTTGCTATGTGTCGACCTCTATGATAATTGCTTTCAGATACTAATTTTAATCGTCAAGGATGAAAGTGACCATACAGAACAAGTCTGTTTACCTTTCAACTCTTAATTCCTTGAGTCTAGGCTTAGTTAAAAGAAGAAACAGGAATAGGAATATCTTCTAGCTAGGTGAAGAGAAATCTTGCATTTAAGACAAAGTATCTTTTCAAAGATAATCCTGAAATAGATCAGATTGGTTTGTTGATGATCTCTGGCAATTTCTATCCTAAATCTGTGATGTACCCCCTTTCCTGCACTATAGCATTTTTATAGCATTTCTATCATTTACAAAAAGACCCACTGAGAACTCTTCAAGATGAATATATATGAATAAAATAGATAAATGAATAAAAAGAGGCTTTATATATCGCTAACTGTGTCAACAATTTCCTTTTTTTTCATATTTTCATATGGTTTTTCATCTTCTCTACAACCCTTCTCTAAGTGAAATGAAAGAAATGGAAGTTGCTGGAAAATCCAATAAATTCTCACATAATGATCTCATTACAGAGTGCCTGTGAATATATTTAAACTTCAGCAATGTGTGTGCCATTCTGCATTGTGCAATATGTTCTCTTCGCCTTCTTCCCCCACACATTATTTTAGGTGCTATTATTGATAGGCAGGGACATTAAGAAGAAAATAATGTAATTATGGAAGGCTTTTTTTTTTTTTTTGCATTTATTAACCTGTAAAGTCAGCTCAATGACATGTTGCTAGTAGACAGGGTTTTAGGAGGACTAAAACAGGAGATGATCCCAGGGAACAGAAGTGAGGGAAGGTACAACTGGGAAGGAGAAATGCCAGTAAGGTCATTCGATGCAATTGGGGTGACTGCTGGAGGGTGGGGGATGAGTCTGGGGATTGCTGAAGGAAGCACGATTAGGGATGGGTTCTTGTCGCCTACTAATTTAAAGGTTGCCCAGGATATTAACCTCCCTCCTTCCTGCACTGGGCTTGAAGGTCCTGAGGCAGAAAACAGAAAAGTGCTGGCAAGACTTAGAGTGAGAAACTATGGAAATCTGAGTTTGGGTTGAAATCCATGGAAGACCACAAGGGTATGATACAGGGCACCAGGGGCATCTGCCACAAAAACCTGTAAGATGGAAACTTGAGATCTCTAACAGATTATACCAGATGGTGGCACTCTGCCCACACCCAGCCCACCCCCACAAACAAAGGCACTGTGGAAATCTCCAGCCAGGTTTCCATGGTTGCCAATCTCTTCATCACAATTGTACTTTAAAGTTCTCCATAATAAAGTCCTGCTCTCTTGCAATTAAACAAAATGAAGGGCTCTAGCACCTACCTACACATGACTATTCCTTAGATAATCAGAAATATTCTTGTAAAAAATTAAGATCCCCGGGCCCAAGGAATTAGAAAATCTGGGATTGGATCCCAAATTTCTGCAATCTGTTTTTAACCTTTAGAGTTAGCTTCCAAGGGATTAAAGGTCATGTGCTAGATCTGATGTAAGAATGTCAGTGGGGTTCTGGATTTGGGCTAGTGTGCTGGGCCACCAAGAGGGGTGAGGTAGAGCTGCTCAACAAAAAGCCTAGCAACTAGTCCATCCTGAAGCATCTATTCAACAGCTGGTTAAAGACAGACCCAATTTCTTACTTGTTATTTTCTCTTTAAGGCACAAAAAAAGCCAGTAGCCTTTTTATTGCCAAATTTCCTCTTTAACTCCAACTCCTGAGTTTGACAGTTTTTTTTTTTTTCTCTCTTCTTCTCTTCTCTTCTTCCCCAGCCTTAGATGTCTGTCTTCCTCAGTGTTCCTTCTTTTTCTAGATCATTACTCAGGCTATATATTTAAGTGCTCTCTTGTAGTTCTTAACAAGCACATACCGATGACTCTCCAATGGTGTGCTCTCCCAAACTTCATATTTTATTGCCTGCCTTGCAGGCATACCTGGATGTCAGAAAGAATCTCAAAAATTGACACAACTAGTTAACAAAAGCACCAAGTACCTAGCCAGTCAAGCCAGAAAGTTGGGTCGCTTATAGATTCCTCCTCCCTGACCCATATCCAATCACTAAAATGCTCCCTCCTAAAAAAATAAAAAAATAAAATGCTCCCTCTTCATTTCTGTCATAAGTGCCCTAGTTTAAGCAGCTATCTTATCTCTGCTACATTACTGTTACCTATAGGAAAGCCTAACCTCTTTATCAATGGAATGCAAAGTGAGGCCACCCAGCCAACCTATCAGCTTCATTTCTGCTTTGCCCCTACCTTATTTCACACTCTGGGAGCTGATGCACAGAACCACTACTATAGGACCTGGTAAATGAAGGTTAATCATAGCACTTAAGATGCAAATTTTAAAGCAATCAAAACCATAAAACTAGCATAACAGCTTCAAAATTGTTTTCATACTAACCATCGCCCATTTCTTACTATCTATTATCAGAAATTTGCTAAACACTCTGGGCTGGATATTACTGGTGCAATTACAAATAAGACATAGTTCATTGCCCTTAAGGAGACACAGAAGTCAATAACCAATTACAATAAAATGTGATGTGTGTTTATAAAGACAGTATGGATGCTGGGAGAGTCCATGCAGGAGGAGAGGACAACACACAGAAGGAAGGGGTGTATGAAGGGATGTGAGGGAACCACCAGCACCAAGCTTAGTCTTGAGAGTGTAGGTCAGAGAATCCCTGATTTCCTAAGCTAAAACCCTAAAGGAAGACAGTGTATTAAGGGGTTCAAAAGTAAACGATGCCTTTATGAAACTGAAGTAAGTGAGAAACAGTCTAGCTGAGATGCTGTGAGCAGAGAAACAAGTAAATGGATTAAGTAAGCAACAACAGACAGGAACTTTAGCTGCTCCTTATAAATAAAGGTTGAGGGAGAGGTGTCAAAGGATAGGTCCTCATCTTATGGCTTTAGCAACTGGATGAAGGGTAGTACCTTTTAGTGAGATGGTGAAAAAGGTGGCTGAACAGATTTGGAGCAGGGGGAAGAGAGGTAGGTCTGGTTTTAAAAAGTACTGCATGCAAGACAGATATCTAATAGGCAGACTGACACAGGTTGGCCAAGAAAAATAAAACAGAAAAAAAAAAAAAAAGAAAAAGAAAATGAGATCCCTGGTGACCCTGCTGTTAAGAACTACAGTGGGTGGGGCAGCCCGGGTGGCTCAGCAGTTTAGCGCCGCCTTCAGCCCCGAGTGTGATCCTGGAGACCCGGGATTGAGTCCTGCATGGAGCCTGCTTCTCCCTCTGCCTGTGTCTCTGCCCCCATCCCCTTCTCTCTCTGTGTTATGTCTCTCATGAATAAATAAGTAAATCTTAAAAAAAAAAAAAAAGAACTACAGTGGGTGAGTAGGGCAGAGCCAGAAGTTCATGGTGAAGGAGTGACTGGAAGGTGATAAAGTGAACCTTAACAACTCTTTCACAAAGGGTAACTGTGAAGGAGAAAGTCTTTGTCACCTGTCACCTTAATACCTGTCACGTTACCTGTCACCTTGATCCTTTCCAGGAATAAGGTGAGATATAACAATGAATCAATTAAAACTTGAACAATTTTCCTCCACTGAAGGTTGAAATTCTGTCTTCAAAAAATTGCAGTCAGTATACCTTTTAGCCTCTCTGTTTTTAGCTTGAAAAAGCTAGAAAAACTCTCACCTTTAAACAACATGTACAATCCCAAAATGGAGCCATGGAAGAGAATTTAACTTTGCTTAGAGAGAAGAAAAAAAAAAAAAAACTGCTTGGATAAATCCCAAAGTTGAAAGAGTCTACTCTAACTCTAGTCTGTGGAGGGATAAATTTGATCAATGACAATGGCAACACAGGGTCAGAATGGGGGAAAGGAGGCACCTGAAGGTGGCCTGCCTTCAGCTCAGGTCATGATTTCAGGGTCCTGGGATGGAGCCGTGGAATGAGGCTCCCTACTCAGCAGGGAGTCTGCTTCTCCCTCTCCTGCTCTCCCTGCTTGTGCTTTTTCTCTCTCCCTGTCAAATAAATAAATACAATTAAAAAAAAAAAAAAAACACCAACCAGAAGTACAAAGAATTTTAAAAAGAAAAAAAGGATGGGTAGGAAAAGGATGAGATTTCTCCTTGCACTATCAGGAAGCCTAAAAATCAAAGGCAGATGCCTGTTTTCTAACTTGTCACTCAGTCTATGGCCTTGCCTATCAAAACAGGTTAGAAGATAAGTCATTTTCAGTTTCTTTCTGCTTCATTAAAGGTACAGGAATGCACTCCAAAAAGGAGGCAACTTTTATTAGAATAGCACGGGGAGTTCCTGGGTGCCTAAGTCTGTGAAGCATCTGGCTCAGGTCACAATCTCGGGGTGGGAAGACTGAGCCCAGCATCATGCTCCACACTCAGCAAGGAGTCTGAGATTCTCCCTCTCCTTCTCCCTCCTCCTCTGCCCCGCTCTCTATGTACCTGCAGTCTGTCTCTCTCTCCCTCTCAAATAAATAAATAGTCATGAATGAATGAATGAATGAATGAATGAATGAATGAATAGTAAGAGCCATTCTTCTTTTATAAAAGGCCAGAGGAGGAGGACCTAGCTGGCTCAGCCCATAGAGCCTGCAACTCTTGATCTCAGGGTTGTGAATTTAAGCCCTACATTGGGTATGGAGCCTACTTAGAAACGCCAGACTCTATTAAAATAGAATAGTCCTTGAAAGACCATTCCCATGATAATTTTAAAGGGGATAAAACTATATAGTAAATAAATTGTTTCTTTAAAAATGTAAAAGCTGGGGATCCCCGGGTGGCTCAGCAGTTGAGTGTCTGCCTTCAGCCCAGGGCGTGATCCTGGAGACCCGGGATCAAGTCCCACATCGGCTCCCTGCACGGAGCCTGCTTCTCCCTCTGCCCGTGTCTCTGTGTCTCTCGTGAATAAATAATATATTTAAATAAATACATAAATAAAATGTAAAAGCTTCCAGAGAACATCTTAAAACCACTCTTTTTTTATGACTAGCAACTCGAGCAGAATACTGCATGTATAATGAAATCTTTGTTTTTGCAAATGAAGCAAAAGAGCTATTATAATGAAAAGCTAGAAGCCCCCCAGCTAAATAGTGGGAGAATTAGATGAGAATTAATAAGAGTCTCCTGGACCTATTTTCCTTGCTACAAAACAAAAAATATTTTAGAACCTAGGCCCAATTATGACACAAATAAAATTAATTCCGACAGCATCTATTCAAAGAGCTTTTTATCTTTCAAATTGGGTCAGTTTTTCTTCAGTGCCACATAAAACCTCTACGTAGAACTGTGATAAATTAAAGCGGACATACCATATCACATAGGAAGCAATATAATCTAAAAGTACGTAGAGACTACTTCCATGGCTGTTAAAGTAGAAAAAGTGCCAAGACCAGGAGGCTGTGAATACAGGTGGAGGCCTAAGAAAGGACTTCATTTCAAAGCCTCTAAATGCTGACAGAAGGCATCCAAATCCCACTGAGTGCCTTTACCAAACAAACAAAAAAAACTGAACTAAGCCAGAAAAGACGGTAATTCTCAAATGGAGCTCCAAAATACTGGGGGAGGAGGGAGGCTTTCATTTTCGGGGGAGCAAGTTCACTCTTTTTTTAAGGAACTTCTCTAAAGCCATTTCATGGGACCTTTGAACTTTGCCTTGGGAGGGCTGGATAGTTAACAGTGCACAATTTAATGAAAAACTCCTTTACTGTCTATTAAAAGATATCGAGCAATACAGAGACTAGCCTTTGGAAGCACATGTAGTTTTCCAGAACTCACCGCTCACAGTTTTCATCATTCTTAGAATTCACAATATTATTTAAATATAACACATACCTGCTTTATGGTTATCTAATATAGATTGTGTATCATGATTAAAGACCAAACAAAGGGACCCCTGGATGGCTCAGCAGTTGAGGGTCTGCCTTCAGCTCAGGATGTGATCCTGGGGTCCTGAGACGGAGTTCCACCCCACATAGGGCTCCCCTTAGGGAGCCTGCTTCTCCCTCTGCCTAATGTGTCTCCCTCTCTCTGTGTGTCTTTCTTCATGAATAAATAAAATCTTAAAAAAAAAAAAAAAAAAAGACCAAACAAAGGTAACTTACCCAAAACAAAAGTGTATTATAGGCCTGATGGGACAATAAAATATCTAAAACATACTTAAAAAGAGTATTACAAGTTGGGAAGGGTAGCCACTACTTTGCTCTTCTATTGTGATCATAAAAGAAGCAACACCTAACATTTTTACAGTATTGCAAAATACTGAATTAGTGATCCACTGAATGTGGATCCTTTTTTTTTTTTCCCGAGGAGGCTAGAGGGAAGAACACTTGATCAGGCTATTCTGAATTATTAAATAACAGTTGTGAAGTGTTATGTTTACATTAATCCAGTCAAGGATTTACAAAGTTAGTTCCTATTGTTCCTGTGACATAATGCCAAATATTATTCCCCCCCAAATCACTGATACTGTACTGAATAGTACACTGAGCATTACTGAGAAAATTTCGCATCCACAGATTTTCAGATATTTACCATTCCTGTTAAAACCCTCTTGATTATTTTTCCTATTCTAATATTTCTGAAAGAAAACAAAGGAAAAGAAAATCTCTACCCTCTCACATAGCAAAATGTTATTCCTTGAGTGACCTGATGCTTTTATTTTTCTTTGAAACCAGTCATTCTTCCACATATATTTTATATGAACTTTTAAGGCAGTACTTTCTTTGAAAGTAATGTAGTACTTTCAGAGAACTCATCAGAGCTTTAACATATATCCTCTTTGACCAAACATAACTTGGACATAAAGATGTCGCTTTCCTAGGAAATAAATGTTAAAGATTCTAAGGCCAGCCACAAACAGTTCAAAAATCCATTAGATGCCAAATAATGTTTCATATAAGCAATCAGAGAAGAGCACAAAATCTAGAGTGTAAATGCAACACCACACCACAAATGGGCCAACATACAAACACGTCATGTTGGGCCTTTGTCTTGATCAAAGTACTGTAACAGTCAGCTGGGCACAGGCTGGCCCATTATGGGTAACTGTTCCACAGGAAAGAAAAAAGGAATCAAAAACATAAAAATTCAGGGTAACAAATATTAACACACCAAGTGAAACTGTTTGCAGTATCAATGCAGACAAAAGATCTGGCAAGACTATTGGCAGCAATCCTGGGTGGGAGGTAGAAGGGGTGGAGGAATTACTTCAGAAATAGGACCCATGGTATTTACCAAAGAAATAAAGCCTAAGCCACAGTCCTGTGCCCAGCTGTTTAGTAATTACTCTTCCTTCTATCACATTCCCCTAGGATCTGTTGAACCAAGACTGAAGTAGCAGTCTATGCACGTTGTTAAAAATTACCGCTTGTAAAGAAATGAGGTTTATGGTCAAAAAGAAAATAGAAAAAGCTGCTGTTCTAGATCTTGGTTTTTTTTTTTTTTTAACCTTACCAAAGCCAGATCTTGGTATTAAAAATGAGTATTCTCAAGAAGTAAATGTGAGAAATTTCTTTCACACACACACACACACACACACACACACACACACACACACACACACACTAGGCACACCAAGGAGCCCAGTTTTATTATTAGACAAAAATCACATACTGGGGTTTATGTTCTTATCTTAAAGCTCACATAAAATTATTCCTCGAGTACAAAAAGGGTCTGTCTTCACCTCTATACCACACCCCCATGGCCATCCAATTCTGCAGAATTTGACTAAACCTGGTTCCTAAAGCCAAACAGGAAAAGATGATGTTTTACAAACAAGGTACATAGAACTCTCAATTAAAGGTAAACTTGCGCCTCCAGAACCAGCTTTACATAAATGCAGAATCTGACAGGTCGAGAGTTAAAAGACCTCTTATAAGTCCTACCCTCTGAAATTCCTGCATATATTTACTTAATATGGTTGTAATCATACATAAAATGTTAAACTTTTCAACACAACTATTTTCCATGTTATTAGCGTGGTCTTGAAATTCATCAATTATAAATGTGTGTCAGAATTTAATAAACTACTCCCTCCAACCATGGAGGTTATAACGTAAACTTCACCGACGCACTCTCTTCTGCATTTAAGGGGATGTCCTTAGAAGATTGCCAGAAGTGGAATTCCTGAATCAGAGTGTATTTTTATAACTGGGTATAACTTGCCCAACTACTCTCCAAAGGGGTAGTGCTAATACACTGCCACTACCAAGAAAATCATGCCAGCTTTATTGGCAAAAGTTTTGTTGTTTAAAGTAAAAGAAAGAAAGCAATGTAGACCTAGAGATAAAATAGATGAGAATAATCTGTTTTCACTTCTAGAAAATTAATAATTCTTGGGACACCTGGGTGGCTCAGCGGTAGAGCTTCTGCCTTTGGCTCAGGGCATGACCCTGGGTCCGGGGATCGAGTCCCACATCAGGCTCCCTGCGAGGAGCCTGCTTCTCTCTCTGCCTGTGTCTCTCTCTCTAATGAATAAATAAATAAATCTTAAAAAAAAAAGAAAATTAATAGTTCTAACTCAAAAATGTTTTCTATCTGCCAAGCACTGTTCAAAACTCACAATCCCCCTAAAAACCTAAGAAGTGCATGCTCTTATTATCTCTAATTGTAGATTTAGAAAAAACACACAACTAAAGCAGAGGGAAGTTAAGAAACTTGCTGCAACAAGTACATCAAGGAGCCCGGATATGCACAGTCAGGAGTCAAAGGCTAAGCTCTCACCTACCACATTATGAAAAGAGGAAGGAGAGCAAATGAGGAACACATGCATGGGGCACCCATCAGTAAGCTTATTCACAATGTCATAAATGAAGACTGAGAAGTCTGTGAGAAGAAAAAGAATTTGGGTTATGGCTTCAATTTTGGATGCCTGAGTTTGATAACCTACTTAAAATTAATCTATTCACTTATTAAATACTTAACTTCCTTTAAGTGTTAGACTACACCCCGGAGCTTCAGCATGAAAAACACTGACAGAACTCCTAACCTCCTGGCAAACTTGAGAAACCTATATTGCTCCTTTAGCTTTTCATTAATTTGCAAACTTAAGTTTCCCATGTATTCAATCAAGTTAGCAATAAAGGCAGCCATCACTAGGATGCACACAAATTTTATTTTTGACATGGGACACCTGGGTGGCTCACGGTTGAGCATCTGCCTTCCGTTCAGGGCGTGATCCCAGTTAGGGGATAGAGTCCCACATCGGGCTCCCTGGGTGGAGCCTGCTTTTCCCTCTGCCTCTCTGTCTCTCTCATGAATAAATAAATAAAATCTTTTTTAAAAAAAAATTTATTTTTGGCAAAGAGAAAACTTCAAAACTTGAATGCAAATATGACAGTCTGGAACAGAGGCCTGAGTATAGATAATATTATCAGAGAATAAGGCTGGGTTGGAATGACTGTACAAAAACACACAGGAGAATACACACAGATACTACTCTGGTTCTGATTTATAATAGACTTATTTATAAAACTTAGTTCCAGAGAATGAAAAATGGTAGAGAACAGAAGAGATGACATTAAAATATAGCCACAGACAGATGGGAAACTACATAGTGATCAAGAATAAGGCCAGTATGAATAGGAATATTAGTATCTGTTATATCTTGATTTCATGTTTCTACCATCTCTTTACAGTGAGATGTGTGTGAAAATGTGTGTTAGACTATGTGAAACTATACACAACACTTCATCATTGCACAAAAATGCACTGGGGCAAAGAGAAATAGTTACCTTGCTATACTTTACATTGGCACTCTACTCCTACATGTGGCCATGAGCATGTTAGTTTGCTTGAACTTTGATAACAAAATACCATAGATTGTGTGGCTTAAACAACAGAAAAGTTACTTTTCATAGTTCTGGAGGCTAAAAGTCCAAGATCAAGGTGACAGTGGGTTTTGTTTCATTTTTCCTAAGTCCTTGGCTTGCAGATGGCTTCCTTTTCACTGTGTTCTCACAGGATACACATGCCTTTTGGTGTCTTTCTCTTATGTTCAAAATTCCTCTTTCTTCTAAAGATACCATTTAGATTAGATTAGAGCCCACTCTATCTTCTTTTAATTTAATCACTTTTTTAGAAAGTAGGCTCCACAGGCAATGAGGAGCCCAACAGTAGGCTTGAATTCACAGCCCTGAGATCAAGACCTGAGCTGAGATCAAGAATCACTTAACCGACAGAGCCACCAAGGCACCCCCTTAATCACCTTTTTAAAAGCCCTCTCTCCAAATTCAGTCACATTCCCAGGTACTTGTGAAAAGGGGAGCAGCTTGCAACTCGGCCCATAACAATGAGTAAAGGTCAGAAACTCAGGGGTTTAGGCTTGATGTTTTAGGATCACATAAAAGAAAAATAACACGAAAACTATTCTGATTTGATCGCCACACAATCCAAGTTTGTTTAAGAGATCAAATCATTCAAGAACTCACTGCTCCAAAGATTAACACCTGCCAAATATGCCTGGAAAGGAAAAAATGTTATCACTCCTATTATTTAAAATCTTTTATACAAAATCTTTTTTTTAAAAGACTATTTATTCGTGAGAGATACAGAGAGAGACAGAAACAGACACAGAGGGAGAAGCAGGCTCCATGCAGGGAGCCTGATGTGGGACTCGATCCCGGGACTCCAGGATCACATCCTGGGCCAAAGGCAGGCGCTAAACTGCTGAGCCACTCAGGGATCCCCCTCATTAAACTTTCTAATAGTCATTATAGGCCCTTTAAAATTCTGATGAAAGCAAATGGATCCTCCCAGAGGAAAGGGCACATATCCACAAAGTCTGTCATGATTGTTGTTTCAGGAGATTCACAAACCACCTCCCTAAAGCTCAGCAGGGCCAACGGACTAGGTTAAAGAACAAAGACCTAAAGGACCATTTATTATCTAAATTAAAAACTAGAGGGATGCCTGGGTGGCTCAGCAGTTGGGCGGCTGCCTTCAGCTCAGGTCACAATCCCAGGATGCAAGATCAAGTCCCATGGCAGGCTCCTACTTTAGAAATCTTTAGAAAAAAAAAATCTTTGGAAAAAAAAAAAAGAAAATACAGAATAGAAAGCAACCAGGTTTATATTTAGCTATTTAACAAAGGACTGGAAGTAACTAATGATCAACTGAATAATATCATAATAAATTTTAAGCCTACTGGGCAACTCTACAGGTAGGGAGAGGGGAGGAGAGAGAAACGCTACTTCACAAAATCTAAACTAAGAAAACCTACTGCAATTCAGCACAAAATATTAGAATAAAAAAAAAAAGAATAAGTAGCAACTACCAGCAGGTTTCTTTCTTTTTTTTTTTTAAAGATTTTTTTTATTCATGAGAGACACACAGAGAGAGAGAGAGAGAGACAGGCAGAAACACAGGCAGGCGGCAGCCCAGGTGGCTGAGCAGTTTAGCACTGCCTTCAGCCCAGGGTGTGATCCTGGGGGCCCAGGATCAAGTCCCCTGTCGGGCTCCCTGCATGGAGCCTGCTTCTCCCTCTGCCTGTGTGTCTCTCATGAATGAATAAAATCTTTAAAAAATAATTTAAAAAAAAAAAAAAAAACATAGGCAGAGGGAAAAGCAGGCTCCCTGCAGGGAGCCCGAAGTGGGATTCGATCTCAGGACTCCAGGATCATGCCCTGGGCCGAAGGCAGGCGCTAAATCGCTGAGCCACCCAGGGATCCCTAGGTTTCTTGTTTACTGAAAGAATATCCATTATTTTCTACATCCCAAGCTCACAAAGATAACATTACGTTGTGAAATTTCAAATCCTGGCTTGTCTTCTCCTTTTGGGCAAAAAGTACTGCCTTCCCTCAAACAGAAACTTGGGTAGAATTCACTATTCCACCTAGGGAAATAACCTATTTATTTTACTAAGATGTAAACTTCCAAGGACAGGAACTCTTGTTTGCCTGATTTACCATGGTTGCCTCTGGAGCTTCACTCAAAAACTGTTTGTTGAATTTGAATGGATGCTGTATTCTAGAGGAAACAGCTTGAATCTGGAAAAGAGGGTGAGAATATAACATCCATCTCTACTGTACAGCAACTCAAATGGATCACTATAGCTTTGTGTTGGATCAAATAGCATATCAGTGACAAGATGGAGCCCAAGAAAACAAAACTGCTATCCATTAGAGATCCAAAAGACTGTACCATTATATTCCAAAGAGATACCCAAAAAATAACTTGCTGAAGCTCCAGCTGGCAAACTGATGAAAAACTTAAATTTTTATCTCCTGGTCCATTACTTTAGTTTCCAATCTAGGTCCATTTACATGATCAAAAGTTCATCTGTAAAGCAAACTCACAAAATCCCCCAAAGAAAAGTGAAAATCAGGTTTTTTCCACTGTAGTTGTATCTGAAGAATAAATTCAACAACTTCTCTCTCAGGGCTTCTAATTAACAGCTTCTGCCTTCCTTAGTCCTTCCTTGTATTTTTCCCTTCACCATCACAAGTAGCCATTTGATCTTTTTCCTCTACCTGTTACCCCCATCTTTATCATTCTTTACCCACTGAACTACTGAATGAAATTGCTCACCCAGCTGGGCTCCTCACTGCCCAGGTCTCATCCACTGCCCTACCCTCACTCATCAATATTATAGAATGGCTACTACATGCATCCTTTGGGACACTTACCATGGTCTATCTTGTCTTCCCCTCCCCTACTACATTGTAAACTGAAATGTATGAGTAACCATACTCCTTTCTGCAAGCTCTCAAAGAGCATGCACCACAGTGCCTTGTACTTGGTAAGCATTCATTAGAGTGAATCAATGTCAAACCTAACGATTTAAAAGAAACCAGCCAATCAGCAACAATCTTAAATGGAACATATGGGTGTCTAACTGCTCAATACTAGGGCAGCCTAGGAAATTGATGTAATTAAGCAACTCCACCCACCATTTCCTGACCTAGTGCACTGCTGGCTAAAAGATGGGAGGTAGATGTGGTGGAGACACAGAGGATACTCTCCAGGTCATGGTCACTTGTAATCTTGCTTACTTTCCTGCAAAGCAAAAAACAGTTTTGCTTGAACAGCAGCTTTTTCCAGCACCCTAGTTACCTAAAACATTCCTATGTAATGTCAGATTTTAAAGAAGAGCCTACTCATCAACCATGTGCAAACAAGTAATTCCACAAAAGTTTTCTAACTTAATAGTGTATTTTCACTAGAGTAAAAACAACTTTCATGTTGTTAATAACCCCCAGGACAAAACAATCTAGATATGCAGGCATTCAGCTATGAGTTAGGCAATCTCCTTCTCATTTTCAAAGCTCCAAACCACATCCTTTAAATACTAAAATACACACGAAGTCCCAACAAGAAACACTATAAAGTCTCCCCATGATTCTTTACTATATTAAACACAGCTGCCTAGGGTCATGTTTACATAGATTAAAAAAAAAAAATCTAAACCAACATCAGTGCTAAAATATTTCTGATAAACAGATTCCTACACACCCAAACTAGAAAGAAAAAGGACACCAAGAAATTTAAAAATACTTTCATCTCTAAAGGCACTAAAAACCTAACCTATGTCTTATTATCATATTTTGGTTATTTTGGTATAATAGTTACACAATATTTATTTTAAAGCCACAATGTGTTATTAATTACTTCAACAGAAGATCCTAGCTTCCCTGGTTCTAAATTAATTATAAAGTATGCAGGGTTCACACCCAGAACCCTTCAGGTACTTCAATTATTAACAAACCAAACCACAACGGAAAACCTGATACCCAAGATCAGATTTCATTGCTGGGTTAATAGGTGGCAAAACTATACATACCAAACAGCAAAGCCAAACATAGTAAGAATTAGAAATGATACAAAACTCCTTCACCCCCAAATTTCTAGTAATAAGCCTATTCCTCTTTCTCCTATTTCCAATCTTATAGAAACAGACTATTTTTAGTACAAATAGAGTAACTAATGGTAATTCACAAACTGCTGGAATTTGTGACTCATGGGTCCAACTCTTCCTTGTCAGCCTCAAAGCAGGATTCTTACTCCCTAGGCAAGGTGGTCTTCCAACCTAACAAACAGTAGCCCGCTGGAAGAGAAAACAAAGATTTCCCTAAACATGCCAGCACCTGAGTTGTAAGGAATGTTTTACATCTACAAAGCACTTTTGTAAACATCTCAGCTGGCCTTCTTTCTGTTCCTCAGATCATCTGCATCTTGGGTCCTTTATACCAGCTGCTGCTCCTTTCCTTTCTTCCTAGTCTCTGTATGCCTACCCCCCCCCCATGGTTTTCATGTCACCACAAACCTATAACCTTCAATGTTTTGTATTTGCAGTCAGTAATCATTGTGCAGAAAAGGAGATTAAAGCTCAGAAACTGAAACTTGCTCAAAATCAAGTAGGGATGTAGCCATAACTTCAAAAGTCAACATTTTCTGATACACTATAAACTCAAAACACTACATTCTAAGTTATAAAAGATTCAAATAAAGAGATACACCAAGTTGTCCCTATGAAAACACCCTGCAATATGTCTTATTTCAGGAACGGACCACTCAGTCTCCTCTCATTTTAAACATTTCCCTCCAACTTTTAGAAAGCAAAGTAAAAAAAATCTAAGGGCTCTGTATCCAAAGCCTTCTACAGTCATTAGCAGAGAACTAAACATTACCCCAGAGGCAAACCAGCCAAACTATATATTACCTGGGATCTTACAGAGAGGTGACAGGGTTAGACCTAGTTTCATGCATAAGCAGACCCTTTACATCAGTGTTTCATATAACAATTATCCTCTAGGAGAGTAACATTTACTATAATTCTTATTTCTACTCTGAGCGAAATGTTTATATAGATGAGAAAAATATTAAATACCCAAGGATAACTAAATAGGAGATTCTTCTCTGGTTACTGAATTCAATTGGAAATAAGTATTTGGGACGCCTGGGTGGCTCAGCATTTAAGTGTCTGCCTTTGGCCTAGGGCATGATCCTGGTGTCCCCAGATTGAGTCCCGCTTCAGGTTCCCTTAATGGAGCCTGCTCCTCCCTTCGGGTTCCCTTAATGGAGTCTGCTTCTCTCTCTACCTGCTGTGTCTCTGCCTCTCTCTCTCTCTCTCTCTCTCTCTCTGGTCTCTCATGAATAAATAAAATCTTAAAAAAGGAAAATAAGTATTTAACACCTACAGATATGCTCCAATGTGCTTGAAACCCTGATTTAATGAAGACAAAATGAAAGCCAATGTGTGAACAAAGATTTCAACAGCAGCTCAAATGGGAAAAGTAGAGAAGATGAGTTATCACAGTATCTTTAAAATTGAGAAACACTAAAGAATTTGAGAAGTGAATGTCAGCATTTATATTGTAATCAATTTAGTTTTTCAAACTTTATTCAAAATAGTGTCAAAATAATACTAAAGTATTATATATGTTATGTATTTTCTCTTTATAGTTGCATAAGATCTAGAAACATACAGGGTTTACTAGTTTTATTCACACGTATTTAACTACATAATAATGTAAAAATTTTTAAATTCTATCTATATTAAAGAGTCCTGACAAATTTCTTCTTTTGGATGGGATTCACATTATTAAAATTTTCAAAATACTGCTCCATACCAGAAATTATCCAAATTCAAGAGAAGATGAAAGCAGCATAGGAGAAACTGTATTTATGAGTATATACCAGAGATTTGATTAAAACTACAAAGAAGATAGAGATCTCTAGACCCACCCTCATCCACATCTGTAACACTAACAATCGCACTCAAGTTGCAACTATTGGGGCACCTGGTGGACTTAGTAGAGCATGCAATTCTTGATCTCAGGGTTGTGAGTTCAAGCCCCACATTAGGTAGAGAGCCAGAAAGAAAGAACGAAAGAACGAACGAGTAAGTAACTATATTGTGGGACCTAAAGAGATCAGGCCTTTCTTATCCTTGGGAATTTTCACCAACCCTTAAAGTTGGTGAATTTCTTTTCATTACACATCACAAGTATAAAATAATTTCCAGTCCCTAATTTGAACATTCAAGCAATCATTTCTCCTTCTATCAAATCTCAATTTGGGAGCTATGAGACTAACTAAATCTTTCATTCACTCACTCATCCACTATGTACCAGGAACTCATCCAAAGACTGGGGATACAGCAATGAACAAAATATAAAAATACTCATCATCATTAAATATACATTCTAGCTGGAAGACAAATAATGCCTATGTACATAAAGATCTTTATGTGAAGAAAAGGAAGTATAGAGTATATGTATCATACATAATATATTTAACACATAAGATTTTGGAAAGCTATTTTACAGTCAAACATACCATGACATGAAAAAATTCTTAATAGAACTCATTAGAAAGAACATGAGTGCCTATTTACATGACAAACCTAGAAATGAGGTCAAAATATCAGGAAACAAACAAAATAGCACATAAAGCAAGGTCTTTTTGGAACTGAATCTGATCCTGGTGCATGCTCAAACCATTTCTAAAACACTCCAGATCTGAAACAAATTTTAGAAGATTTATGGGGAGACACATGCACAAAAAAAACTTCAAAGAGATTTTGAAACAATATAAGGGAAAGGAAGAACACCCAGGAATCACATTAAAAATCAAGAGATTATTCTTTAGGTCACTCATTGGTAGCATAAGAATACGGTATGTCCTAAGTTTTTAACACTAAAACTAAATTTGATGGAAAAAGAAAAGTGATGTCACAGCTATCTGATGCAACTCAGCTCTAAATTTCTTGCATGATTACAGGAAACACACAAATCAAAACTACAGATATATATGCCTTCTATGGGTTCTCAGTTGGAAAGATTGCAAGGGAAAAGAAAAATGGAAAACAAAAAGAACAAATATTATCTTTGAACTTAACATGAAAACAAAGGCTAGCCATAACGTAAAGAAAAGTAGTACTAAAATTAACATTTTTTCCTAGCATAGCCCTATTGAAAAAGGAAATGGGAAGGCTTCAGGGCAAATTTTTAACAGAAAAATCAAATTATTGTGAATTTTCTTTTTGGTCTTAAAGACTTAAATCTCAAAATGCCTTTTCTAAAAACAAGGTTGCACAGGTATTTTTTTTTTAAGATTTTATTTATTTATTCGTGAGAGACACAGAGAGAGAGAGAAAGAGAGAGGCAGAGCCAGAAGGAGGCTCCATGCTGGGAACCCGAAGTGGGACTTGAACCCGGGTCTCATGGTCACGGCCTGGGCTGAAGGCAGTGCTAAACCGCTGAGCCACCCAGGCTGCCCTGCACAGATATTTTAATTCTATCCCACTATCACACACATCCTACTGTAACAGAAAATTCAGTGACTCTCCAAAATAATATTGAATAGAATTCTACTTAAAATTTTAGAGAGTGATTAAAAAGCACCAAGAAATTTAAAACTTGGTTAAACATCCTTTAAAATCATCTTATTATTTCATGTTCAAAACAAAACAAAAACAAAAAAGTGTAATGTTTATTTGGTTTCCAGAAGAGATCCCTTCTTGTTGTGGGAATTTATAAAGTCTGAGAATCAAAAAACCATGAGATGACCACCTAGCCATGTCTTCATACACAGATGCAGGACCAGAAAATCCACTTTTATCATTGCACTCTTGAGCTGATAAGGCTCTAAAGGCTAGCTTTTACTAAAAAATTAGTGTCAATTTATTAAGTCATAATGGGGAATCAAAATTCTAACTTCAGAAATTGAAGTATCTGAGTCCTCCATTCATTATTTGTCTCCTCTCATGGTATCAATGTTACTAAACCATAAGTTTTGGATTACACACGAAAAAAGTAAAGAAAGAAAAATATCCTAAGGAATAATTCAACCAAGTGATGATAAATCTTGATGTATAGTTTTTGACCCACAACTAATTAAAACCCTCTTAAGAACCAAAGAACTTGCTCAATACAAGAAAATTCTGCACCTCCACCCCTTCCTAACCGCAGAAAAAGCATTGCTTAAAAATTTTTTGAGCTCCTCCTTAAAGCCTAAATCAGCTTCAGTTTATCATAAACTTTCTTCATCTGATATAACCAAGTGGATTTTAACTTCCTAAGTATTCATACTCTTCTGAGCTTGAGCTAATTCCCTTAATAATGTTCTAAATCTCTCTAGCTACTCACTTACTAGAGCACAGTCTTTTTTCTTTCTTTTTTTTTTTCCAAGATTTATTTATTTGAGAGAGGGAGTAGGAGAGGCAACCGGAGAGGGAGAAAGAGAATCTCAAGCTGACTCCCAGCTGAGCAGAGTGTGCTAAGGCTGAGATCATGACCTGAGCTAAAACCAAGAGCTAGACACTTAATCAACTGAGCCACCCAGGCACGCCTCGATCATGTTCCTTCTAAAGATGCCTGACTACATTCACTATTACCCAGCTCTCCCAAATTTTCAGTCTTTACATTTCAGAGCTGAAAAGTATACTCACTTTAAAGAACAAACTTAAGCATTCATTCTTGTGGCAAATGTTATCCCATGTAATTAATTTTATACATTTTTAAGGAAGGTTTTAAGAATGGGAAGGGAATATTAGAGAAAAATTTAAAATATGCATCAACTTTAGAAATAAACTACTTTTTAGGGACTCCTGGGTGGCTCAGTGATTCAGTGTATGCCTTCAACTCAGGGTGTGATCCCGGGTTGGAGATCAAGTTCTTCATCAGGCTCCCTGTGAGGAGTCTGCTTCTCCCTCTATGTCTCTGCCTCTCTCTCTGCGTGTCTCACATGAATAAATAAATAAAACCTTAAAAAAAAAAAAAGGTAATAAACTATTTTTGAAGACATTTTGAACAAATCTCCATCAGCCCTTTCCTGGACCTAGAGGCAATGATTCTTTATAGTTTTGGGGGCAAATTTTCTCTACCCCACCCTCCAGGAACTTCTAATTAAGTACAATCTGTTTCACCATATGGGACTGATTGATATATTGGGGAACAATGTGAATAAAATGTGAATTTTGTGTTTGCTTATGTCAAAACTGCACTTAGGGGTGTCTGAGTGGCTCAGTCAGTTAGGTGTCTGACTTCAGCTCAGGTCATGATATCGGGGTCCTGGGACAGAGCCCAGAGTTGGCTCCCTGCTCAGCAGGGAGTCTGCTTCTCCCTCTCCCTCTGTGCCCACCACCTCACTCATGCCCTTTCTCTCAAATAAATAAATAAAATCTTTAATTAAAAAAAAAACTGTACTTGGGACTGCTGGGTAGCTCAGCGGTTGGGCTTCTGTCTTTAGCTCAGGGTATGATCCTGGAGACCTGGGATCAAGTCCCACATAGGGCTCCCTGCATGGAGCCTGCTTCTCCCTCCACCTCTCTCTCTCTCTGTGTGTGTCTCTCATGAATAAATAAATAAAATATTTAAATAAAACAATAAATAAAACTGTACTCAAATTTATTCTAGCCATACAGAAATCTCAAAAATGCAGCACACATCCCAATATCTTTTTTAAAAAAATTTAAAAATATATATGTCAAGTCTACACACCATCCATACCGTTTTCCTGGAAACGGAAAAAGTATTTTAAAATACTTTGCAGCAACACATGTTGAATTCACTGAGACATCCCAGGGCTCCTCAGACAGACTGCAAACTGGCTAAGTGCTCCACCCAAGTCTAATGGCTCTAAATACACACTATATGCTGTACCAAGTGGCCAACCCAAACCTCTCTCCACGACTCCAGGTTTGTATACTAACCATACAAAATCTCCACCTGGAAGTCTAACAAGCATCTCAAACTCAACATGTCCAAAATCAAAACCCCGATTCCCTGTGCATGTTCCACTACCATCCTCCCACAATCTTTCATACAGATTGAAAGGTTTTTTTTTTATTTGTTTATATATGAGAGACACAGAGAGAGAGAGAGAGAGATATGCAGAAACACAGGCAGAGGGAGAAGCAGGCTCCATGCAGGGAGCCCGATACGGGACTCGATCCTGGGTCTCCAGGATCACGCCCTGGGCTGAAGACCACGCTAAACAGCTGAGCCACACAGGGATACCCCCTGAAAGATTTCATATGAGAGATTTCATATGAATCCAACTACTACTGACCCTTGAACAATGAGGGGGATTAGAGGCACAGACACCTCCCACTCTCACGCAGTCAAAAATCCAAGTATAACTTCTGACTCGCCCAAAACTTAATAGCCTACTGTTGACCAGAACCCTTACCAATAACATAAAGAGTTGTTAAACACATAATGTGATATATGTATCATATACTGTAACTCTTACAATAAAGCTAAAGAAAATATTAAGAAAATCATAAGGAAAATACATCTAAAGTACTGTTCTATAAAAAAAATCCACACCAGTAGATCCATGCAATTCAGACCCCTGTTGCTCAAGAGTCAGCATGTACCATTCACCACCTCCACTATTACTCTGTTTTAAGCCACCATGGTTTCTCACTTACATTAGTCTCCCACTAGGTCTCAGTTCTACTCTTGCTTTCCATATGGTCTGCTCTCAAACTCAACAGCCAGTGTAATCTCTTAAGTAAAAAGGAAAATTCCATCTATCATTTTCTTCTGTACCACACCCCTGTTAAAAAGAAAACCTGAGGCCCAAAATGGCATCCCTTGGGCCAAAGTCACCAAAGGAGGGCTTAAATACCTAACTTAACTGCAGTACCAACCTCCCACAGAGATGTAGTCTTAACTGGTCAGTCAGGAATTTTCTGATCAGCAGAAATGAGGTAATCAGTCACAAGGCCCAACCCACTCCATCCCCCAAAGGAAGACGGAGTAATCAACATAATCAGACTCCTTGCCCTTCCCCTTAAAGGAAGAAAATCTAGTTCAAAGCCTTTTCTTTTGCTAACAACCTTCTTGCCCCACTCTTCTTCCTATAAAAATCTAACATTTAGTACACATCCTTGGAGCTCTCCTTTACTTACTAGGTTGAACACTACAGACTCATGAATCACTTAATAAAGCCAATTAGATCTTCAAATTTATTCACCTGAGTTTTGTTTTTTAGCACCCAGATATTTACTGTATCACTGACTGCTTCCATCTTTCTGCTCAAATGTCATCTTCTCAGAGACGAGAGGCACCCCTTACCATCCACATAAAGGAGTACTAGTTCCCACATTCCCTATTCCTTTTATCTTTTCTTTACATTCTCTGCAACAATTGCTCCCTCCCTCCTGACATGTACCCATGTTGGTGTACCTTCCTCTGACTGAACAGCACCTCAAGAAGACCTCTGTTTACTGCTCTATCAGGCCCCAAATGGTATATTATAGCCAATACTTGAATAAAAATTATACGAATTGTTTTAGGCCTTCAATGTTCTAAATGTCAAAATCCGCCCCCCCCCCCCCACACACACACACCCCGAGTTCACATTGGGAGTTTTTCTACCCTGAATCTCAAACTCTCCTGTTTTCTTAATAATAATTAAACTTATGCTTTTGTTAGGGGCACCTGACTGGTTCAGTCAGAAGAGCAAGTGACTCTTGATCTCAGGGATATGGTGTAGAGGTTACTTTATTTTAAATATTTTATTTATTCATGAGAGACACAGAAAGAGGCAGAGATACAAGCAGCAGGAGAAGCAGGCTCCATGCAAGGGGCCCGATGAGTGACTTGGTCCCAGGAATCTGGGATCAGGCCCTTAGCCAAAGGCAGACGCTCAACCACTGAGCCACCCAGGAGTCCCTAGAAATGCTTTTAAAAAATGCTTTTTTGAGGGGTCATCATTATCCATAATTATTCGGCTAGTCCAAAATGGATTATTTAAAAGATTTTATTCTTAAATAATCTCTACACACCCAACATGGAGCTCAAACTCACAAACCCAAGACCAAGAGTCCCATGCTATATACCTACTGAACCAGCCAGGCTCCCCTAAATACATTATATTTTAATTTTCCTAAACTCTTTAATTCTATTCATAAACTAAATGACTAGATAGCCCTCTATATTTTACTAGCTACCTGAAATTTTGGTTTAATTTTTTGACATCCTCCAAAAATCATGGTAGATGTCTCAGGCAATAAATCTTCAAATCGAAACCTATTCTTTTTCTCTCTCCACCAATCCTCTCCTCAGAACTAGTTTTGAATACAACTTTAAAACATATTTAAGGAAACTCTCTGAGATTCAGATCCCAAACAACCTTGTTCCACAGCAAGATCTAACACAAGGCACTTCAAAATCTAACCACATATTTAAACCAAAGATTATCTATGACCCTTGCCCAAACAATTTGGGCTGAATCTAAGAATCTTTTTACTTTTTCCTCATTGAACTCCCTAGTCCCCCTGACCTTCACCTGTTGTCTTCAATATACATAGCATGGGAGTGAGGGGTGAATTAATGAGCCTTAATAGGAAGCTACTTGATTATCCTCAGGCAGAAAGTACAGCCCATCTATTGTTTTAGAATCTTTGTAATGTGACAAAACCTCAAATGGGTATTTTACCTCCTCTACAAACTATTTCATCTGTGACTTGTGTATGAAGATGTTTAGACACACCCTGAGCAGACCTACTGTTTAATCTACAAAAAAGTATTTGGATTGTTGTAGGTCCTTCTGAAAAGCAATGGACCGGCATCCCACCCCACTTCAAAAATGAGTTGGCTCCTTGTTACTATGGTGATAAGCACCCTGTGAACAGAGATAATTTGCCACATGCTTAAAATTCAAAGCATTTTGTAGCTTTGTTTTATCAGGAACAAGGTGGGAGGAGCCGAGAGAACCAATTATGGAGTATATTTATAAACACTTAAAGGAGTGTGTTTCTTGATTCTGAATAACAAGATTTTAAATTGTTTACAGTAAAAAATGAAGGAAAATAAGAGGGCTGAATAAAATAAACATTTTGGACTATTTCTAACATCTACAGCTCTACACCATTGCTGTACTTGGCACTACAGATTTTCCCGAACAGAAAAACTTGTGTGTTAGATGTGTTTTGTATATGTGTGAGCAATCTGAAAACCAATTAGTTTTCTCACCTGCATTTTTCTCCTGCCAATGTGTTTTGTGTATGTGTGACCAACCATTAGTCTGGAAGGGAGGAAAAATCCACTCAAGTATCCAGATATCAACCAAGTAGTGCAAACTCAATGCTCCTGAAACATCAACAGTTTGAAGGAAAGATACCCTATCAATAAATTCTCAAAAGGAAATAATATTCAGTACCAATTCCTGCTTTTCAAAAAAATTCTTACCAAACTAGGGATACAGGAAAACGACCTTAATAAAAGGAAACAGAAATTTATGAAAAATAGCATACACAATAGCAAAATATTAAGAACATTCCCATCTTATAGTCAGGAATAAAACAAAGATGCCAGCCATCACATTACCAAAAAACAAGCACTAAAATATTCAAAAGAAAGAGACAAAAATTTGTCATTATTTGCAAACTACAGCTTATGTGGCTTATTAAAAAACAAATTAAAAACTACTTGATCTAATAGTTCAAAAACTTACCAGATAAAAGATCAAAATATAAAGTCAAACAAAAAATATTAAAGAATTTCCACATGACTCAGCAACTCTATTCTTAGGTATATACCCCCAAAGAACTGAAAATAGATACTCAAATAGTTGTACACAAAGTTTTATAGCAACACTATTTAAAATAGGTGAAAAAGTGAAAGGTGAAACCAAACCAGATGTCCATCAGTGGATGAAAGGATAAACTGTGGTATTTACATACAATGGATTAATAAAGTAATGGTGCAAGTACTTGTAGACAGCAAGATGGGGGAACCTGGGTGGCTCAGTCAGTTAAGCATCTGACTCTTGATTTAGGCTCAAGCTATGTTGGGCTCTGCACTCAGAGGGGAGTCTGAGATTCTCTCTCTCTTTGCCCCTTACCCCAAGAGAAAGCTAGATGGGGACACTTGTGATTTTATCTCAACTGAATTCTCACAGACTGACTGCTCAGACTGACTTCTCATTTGGTTCGTTAACTCTCTTCCCTCTGTGATCTTGTTTGTTGTGGGACTTAGGTTCTGCTTTGTGTGCCCTGTAAAAAGCCAAATTAAATATGATGAAACGTCACTGAGTTTGAAATCTTAAACCTGCTTGCTTTATGACTGAATAAAGCTGACATTGTAGGAAGACACAACTCATAAGCGTGCTTTCACAGCATGCTCATGACAGTTCTACAATGATGAACTTTTTTAAAACATTAAGTCAAATAATCCAGATACAAAAAGGTCACATATTTTATGATCCATCTGTAGGAAATGTTTAGAATAGGCAAAACTATATAGAGACAGAAAGATTAATGGTTACCTAGGCCTGTTGGGGAATGGGGGCAGAGAGGAAGATAGGGAGTGACAGGTATGAAATTTCTTTAAGGGGAAGATGAAAATGAGGTGATGGTTGCACAACTTTGTGACTAAACACCGGTGAACTATATTTTATTTTTTAAAGATTTTATTTATTTATGAGAAACAGGGGGGGGGGGCAGAGACACAGGCAGAGGGAGAAGCAGGCTCCATGCAGGGAGCCCGATGTGGGACTCGATCCCAAGTCTCCAGGATCACAACCCGGGCTGAAGGTGGCACTAAACCGCTGAGCCACCGGGGCTGCCTTGAATATTTTTAAAAGGAGAATCTTATGGCAAGTAATTTGTATCAAAAATTAAAATCTTTTAAAAAAAGAGTCAATAAAGTTTGCAGTGGGAAAAATAAAATTCCCAAAACATACAAAAAAACTAGAATAATCAAAACAGTATGGCAAGAGAGCAGAAACATAAATAGTTCAAGAACACAACATCCTAAATGATTAAAGCAGGATGTTTGAATAAACTGAGAAAACTGGATATTTAATCCCTACTTCATCATAAAAACTTAGAAGTGCCAGACTGAGTAAAATATAAAATCCAGGGGCACCTGGGTGGCTCAGTCAGTTAAGCATACAACTCTTGATCTCAGCTCAGGTATTGATCTCGGGGTCGTGAGAGGCTGTGTTGAGCTCCATGCTGGGCATGGAGCCTACATAAAAAAAAAGAAAAGAAAAGAAAAGGTAAAATCCAATTCTGTCAAATATGAGAGAATGATTTATTTATTTTTTAAAGATTTAACTTATTTATTCATGAGAGACACAGAGAGAGAGAGGCAGAGACACAGGCAGAGGGAGAAGCAGGGAGCCCAACGCAGGACTCGATCCCAGGTCTCCAGATCATACCCTGGGCTGAAGGTGCCACTAAACCGCTGAGCCACCCAGGCTGCCCGAGAGAATGATTTTTAAATCTTAGTGGGAAGTAACTCATCCTTCCTTAAAACATACAAAATATTGACATCTGACTAGTAAATACAGATTCTAAGCATCTATTTGGGGAAAAGACACCATAAAGTTAAAAGATAAGCAAAAGATTGGGAGAATAGTGTTTGCAATATATACAAAGGATTCATTTCCATATTAAAAACTTGACCCAATCGGATGGAAAGAGAGCAGGAGAGAGGGTCAGTAGTTAGTATAATACTACTGGTATAAAACAACACAGAAAAGATTTATGTGTAGTTTGCAAATAGATAGAAAAATATATAATGTCCAGCAAACTGGTTAGTTGGAAGGAGAGTTAGGGATTTTTTTTTAATCTATTTTCAATGTTTGAATTTCTGACCACAGTGTATATATTAATTTTATAATACCAAAAACAACTGAAGAAAGAAAAAAGTCTGAGAGGCAAACTTTAGCTGAGGGACACTACAGGATTTTTAAGAGGAAATAACATGCTTGGTTCAGTGTTTTTGACAGATTCCTGGAGTAGCTTTAATAGAGAATGGATAGAAGAGGCATCAGTTTGGAAACAGCTATTAATTCATTTCTACATTCAACAAATGTTAAATACCTACTGAGGCTTGGCACTGAGCTAAGCACTGGGACCAGTTAGAAATGTCACAAGCTGTCTCTCCAAAAGGTCATATTATACCTACTTTGGGAATGGTGCAAAGGAAATAAAGGAAAATATCTTTTTTTTTTTTTTTTTGGTGGGGGCAAAAGTGAGGGATGTATGTAAAACCTTTGCCATTTTATTTTATTAAAAGATTTATTTATTCATTTATGAGAGACATGGGCAGAGGGAGAAGCAGGAGCCTGATGTGGGACTTGATCCCAGGACCCTGGGATAACACCTAAGCTCAAAGCAGATGCTCAACCACTGAGCCACTCAGGCATCTCACCTTTGTCATTTTAAAACATCTATGGGTAATATCCTTTGATTATTCCTTGTATTATAAGAGGACCGGCTACTCCTGATAAGTATAACTCGTATTTTGCCAACTCACTGAAGAAAAAAAAAAAAACAAACAAAAAACAAAAAACTATCAGCCTTTCTCTTAAAGTAACTATCTTATCTTCAAGATTCTTTGACTTTGGAAAGTCCAGTTCCTAAAAATCTCTAAAAGAAGAAATTTCAAAGCCATCATTAGTCATTTTCTGTCCTTTTTAAGATTATTTGGTTTTGTCAAAAGATGAATAAAAAGAGGACACAATATTAACTGTTAACCCAAAGGAAAAACATTTTAGTGAATCATATTAAGGATATTTTTAATTATGATTTAATCTGCATTGGTTTCTTTTTAGACGTGTTCCTATTTTATCACTGCCATCTGCTATTTCAGCAGCAAGCCAGTTTTAACAAGTTTTAATAAAGACTATGACTGTACATAAAAATTTTTTAAACTTTCTCACCTTAAAACTGATTTTTTTTAAATGTCCCCTAAATGAAAGGAGGCAGAAAAAAGAAACTGCTGATAAATTTGGTGAAAATTTTACCCTACCATTTGGCTTAGGACATTTCAAAATCTGAGAGGTGTGGCAGTAGCTGCTGATTATACCACTACTTAAGGCTGACTACTTTACCATCAAGGGCTGAGAAAAGGAGGTCTTCTGAGGTTGCTGGTCAGCAGGCAATTAAGGTCATCAGAAAGCCAACTGCCTGAGTGAGCTTTTTTAAAACTACCATAATGCTACCATAATTCTCCCCAAATCATGCAGACAAGTCCCTCATTTATATATTTGCTATTTCACAGGCATAACGTGTGCAACACCAAGGCAAATGCAAGTCCATTTCTGAGGAAAAGAGTATGGTAAGCATGACAGTCACAGGACCTAGATACATCTAGACAGTCTCAATTTCACAGTATTCTACTGTTTTCATGTAAGGTAATTTGTTAAATATATGATTCAAGATGATTTAATAGACCGAAAGGTTTTTTAAATAAATAAAGTTTAAAACATGGGAAAAAATCTTCTCAGGCTCTCCACAGAATTTTGGTTCTGAGCACATGATTTGGAAAAAACCTAGCATAATCCTCCCAACCAATCCTGTGTAAGAGAAGCATTTCTTCCCAAGTAGATCACCAGAAATTAAAAATGATTTTTAAAAATCCAATCAAACAAAAACAAAAAGCTATTAGCACATACAAAGGGTCTGACCTGAATGTATAAATCAGAAACAAAAGCCCTGCAATTAAAACACAAAAGATGATGAGGAAGGAGAGACTAGAAAAAGGAACAATAAGCAGTGGTTGCCAAAAACGCAAACATTTTTTGCAGATAAGTTTAATTTAGCAATTGAATATTGCTGTACACTGGATCTTACAGAAATAATTACCATCTTCACAGCTGTGAATAAGAAAGTTCAACTGGACATCTATTTCACATGTACGGTGTCAAATATTTATTTATTCCTTTTATATTCTGATATTTATTCTCTTTAGTCACAGCTAAAACTTTTAAGTTTCTTAAATACCAGAGTGGCCCACATCCTTCTTCTGAAGGACCACAGGCAACTGCTTTTACTTGAGCTGCTACCCTGGTATCCTATGACCTTCCTACTCAGACCTTATCCAACGGTAACCATCAATAGACAAGGGAGGAACCTTAATGGACTATGAAGTGGCCTAGTATGAAATTAAAGGAAAGGAGGGTCCAACCAACCCAACCAAATCAAATCTAATGGGAGGAAAGAGCACTGAATTTGAGCAGAAAAGGTTACAATTGGAGATAAAGTCATAAGATTAGAAGACTCACTAAATGATGGAGCAGTAACTGCCTGCTTCAGAGTGGATGAGATGGCCAAGTCACCAGATGCAGCCATTGAAGGACAACTAGAATTGCTACAGACCTAGGACAATTAGGTACTATTATCCCAATTCTCCTCAAACCAAACTATGTAATCTGAAATTGTATTATGTGTTTCCTTATGTCCCCACACATCCATATAAAAACCTAACAGCAGGTCTGATCTTCTGATTCAACACCTACTTACAGTTACTTCCTTCCTTTATGAAAAGGAAAAATATTCTAGAATCAGTAGAATTATTTCCTGACAGCATTTATATGTCTTGCAAACCAGCAGGGGGTTGGCTAAGCCTATTCAGAACCTCCTTAAATTGCTAAGGTTATTTACCTATTTATTCCAAGAATTATATCCCAGACTTCTGGGTAATACTAGATGGTGGACTAAACACATAGCTATTTGTTGATCTATCCCCAAACACTAACTTTTGTTTATTTTTAAAGATACAAACCAAAAGGGACAAAGAACTG
The DNA here is from genome assembly GCF_905146905.1 of Nyctereutes procyonoides. Taxonomy (NCBI): domain Eukaryota; kingdom Metazoa; phylum Chordata; class Mammalia; order Carnivora; family Canidae; genus Nyctereutes; species Nyctereutes procyonoides. Next base: position 41,474,507 of record NW_026575139.1, read on the forward strand.
GAGATTAAAGCCACAAATTTTGGAAAGCTGAAATATAAATGTCTAAAAGATAAAGGACTCAAAGACCCAAGAAAACGGCATCCTAAGGTAAGCTTCAGGGAACACTCACCAAAATGATGAGCAAGATAAAATGGGAAGGGTTAACAGAAAAATCTTTCTGAAATAGAATTCCCAGATCCAGTCTTTCAGACAGGCAGACAAATGTGCTTCCCTCACTCTTGCAAAAAAAGGCTGAAGGTAATCTAAAGAGGGTTAAAATAAAGGGTTATATGGACCAAGGAATCAACAGATAAGGTGAAGACAATTTAAGTTAACATATGTACTAGATCCCCATCCATGGTGTTTTGGTAAATATAAATGTTTAACAACTACCTAGGGGTGGGGTGGGGGTGGGTGGGGAGGAACAAGGGTAGTTATTTGTACTATTTGCTGCATTTTTATGGTATAAATACTCTTACCATAGTTGCTTCAAGCTAAAAAATGTTATCACCATACTCAGAGTTCAGAAAAGATGCTTGGTAGCCTATCACTTAACAGAATTTCCACCATATAAGTTAGATGTAAATAATATCAAAAGCATCCATAATAACATTTAGTAAAATAATTAGGGGGTGGTGAATTTTTAGTATTTATTGATTTGATTTTTAACATGACATTTAATTATAGACTTGTATAATCTTTTGTAACTGTTGTATTTAGCAAGTGGCTCATAAAGTTCCTGAAAATTTAACAGCTGTCTCTAATGTGCCACTACTAGTCACCAACTCCAGCTCCCTCTATCAATACCCTCAACCAAAAGACTGACAGGCCTCCACTTCCGGGCAGGGGAGATTAAGAGAGACTTCTCTGGAGAATATTATCAATTAGTCTAGGAAAAATATAATGACAAATTCTCAAACAAAGTTTGTTTGGCCAGATCTTCCTACGTGAAGCTCACAATTGTTAAATCCTACCGTATATCCAGAACTTCCAATCAGCTTTCTAAGATCCCACTACTAAATATCAGCAAATTAGGCACCTGGGTGGCTCATTTGGTTAAGTGTCTGCCTTCAGCTCAGGTCATGATCCCAGGGTCCTGGAATCAGAGTCCTGCATTGGGCCCCCGCACTCAGCAGGGACCCTGCTTCTCCCTCTCTCTGCCCTCCCCTCCCTACCCTGTGTTCTCTCTCGCTTACTCTGCTTTCTCAAAATAAATAAATACCAGCAAATAGCCAAGAACTGTTAGATCTCTCTAGCATAAAAGTAATGAAACAGAAAAAAGCAAGTTGGAAGAACTAGCAGGGTCAGCTTCATAGGCATGTGACCTAGGCAGTCACAGAGTGCCCTGCACTTAGAAGAGCTCTGTGTTCGGTTTAATGCTCTGCTGTTGTTGCCTTGAAATTCTTTAATAAATGACCCACACTGCCACTCTGTACTTGGCCCTGCAAATTACAGAATTAGTCCTTACAGAGATTATGCAGGCAGAAGAAAACTCTGGGGAGAAGGATATCCCGAGTATTTTCAGAAATATAAAAGAAAATACTGCAAACACAAAGAACAATAAACTTAAAACTAAAAAGTCAGAAAGTGAAGTGAGTAAAAGCATGCCTTCTAGGTAATTAAGAAATGCAATAGATAAAATGAAAAACTTGGGGTGCTCAATGGGTTAAGCTTCTGGCTTCAGTTCAGGCCATGATCCTGGGGTCCTGGGATTGTCCTGTGTTGGGCTTCCTGCTCAGTGGGCAGTCTGCTTCTGCCTCTCCCTGTCTCTGTGCTCTCTCACTCAAATAAATAAAATCTTTAAAATATATATAAAAAATAAAATGAAAAATACATTAGAATAGAATAAGAAGATTGGAAGATCAATCCAGTAAGTCCAGTATCTATGTAACCAGAGTTCAAGAGAAAACTAAGAAGGAAAAAGAAGAGGAGAAAGTCTGGGTGCCTGACTGGCTCGTTGGAAAAGCATGTGACTCCTGATCTTGGGGTTGTAAGTTCAAACCCCACAGTGGGTACAGAGATTACTTAAATGAATTTTTAAAGGGGGGCGGGGAGAAAGTCATCAATAAAATAGATCCCAGATTGAAAGGGTTCATCAAGTACCCAACACAATGGATGGAACCAAACTCACATTAAGGCACCTTACTGTGCAGTTTCAAACACAGAAAAGAACCAATCACATAAATTATCAGGAACTTATGTATCAGAATACATGCTGCCAAAATAAAAACACAAACCAAGAAACAGGAAGATAGGAGATCTAGAAAACAAGAAATCTAACACAGGGACTGCTAGGTGGCTCAGTGACTGAGTGTCTGCCTTTGACTCAGGTTGTGATCCCGGGGTACTGGGATGGAGTCCCACATCAGGGAGCCTGCTTCTCCCTCTGCCTCTCTGGGTCTCTCATGAATAAATAAAATCTTAAAAAAAAAAAAGAAAAGAAAAGAAATCTAACACAAAGAGGCAAAGGGTATCCCCAGGATGCTGGTGAAGGGAAGTCCCAGGATAAGAGCTGTGAATAAAAATCGTGGCAATCAGTCCAGGTGGAAGCACATCTTCAAGAATATAGGAAACTGGGGCACCTAGGTGGCTCAGTTAGTTAAGCATCTGCCTTTGGCTCCGGTCATAATGCAAGAGGTCTTGGGATCAGGCTCTCTACTCAGTGGGGAGTCTGTTTCTCCCTCTCCTGCTTCCCTCCAGTGCTCTCCTCTCTCATCTCAAATAAATTGTTTAAAAAAGAGAGAGAATATGGGAAACAAAGAGAATACCTGAAGTGTCAGAACTTCCTGAAAAATATGGACAAGTTGCAGTCTGAGCTACATTAGTGAGAAGTTTCAATTTGAAAATAAAAACAATCGAAAAGAAAGAAAAGAAAGAAAGAAAGAAAGAAAGAAAAGAAAGAAAGAAAAACAAAAAAATTTTTCAGGGAAACCCAAAAGTTGTATAAAAAAGTACAAGTTGGGGTGCCTGAGTGGCTCAGTCGGTTAGGTGTCTGCCTTTGGCTCAGGTCATGATCCCAGGGTCCTGGCATCAAGTCTGGCATCTAGCTCCCTGCTCCCTTTCTTCTTCTTCCTCTGACTGCCACTAACCCCACTTGTGCTCTCTTTTTTATATATTTTATTTAAATAAAATATATTAAAAAAAGAAGAGAAGAAGAAGAAAAGTATAAACGTTCATAGATTACTCCACGGCTTAACTGTGAATAACATGTTCAGTCTTTTTTAAGATTTTATTTATTGAGAGAGTGAGCAAGCATGTGCATGTGTGCACCACTGGGTGGGGGAGGAGCAGAGAGAGAGGGAGAAGCAGACACCCTGCTGAGCAGGGAACCCAATGTGGAGCTTGATCCCAGGACCCTGGGATCATGACCTGAGCCAAAGACAGATGCGTAACCAACTGAGCCACCCTAGAGCCCCACATGTTCAGTTCAGTCTTAACTGTGTAAACACTGAATACCAATCTAAGTAGTTATGAAAAACTACACTAGGATGGGAGAAGAAAAAGAAAAAAGGATACCTGAGGAAGTCAAGAAAGAACTAAATCCTGCCATAATGGAAAATCAAGAGATACTACCTGAAGCTGAGAAATGAAGAAATCAGAACACAAACATGCTGTTAAGAATGACAGTGTTCAGAACTTGCTACCCCAAAATACGGTGCCTTGGCATTCTGAGTATTTTAAACTGAAGAAATCTGAGAAATGGCAGGTGCAGGACAGACTTTCTGACCTTCCCTTCTCTCCTGAGGTAGGTCCTAAGACCTTCATGTAAGAGATGTCCTTACTATACTCAGAGAAAAGGAATATCCTTGTGAAGATGGAGGGATACAGAGAGAAATCCAAAGGAAATGGCTCTGCTAAGTTTCCCCAGTTTAATACTCTTAGCTCATACCTTTATACTGTCACATTTTTCTATGACGTTCCACTCTTCCATCAAATCTAGTATAAAAATACTCAGGCTTAACCATTTCTTCAGCTCTTCATTTCCTTTTGAAGCCTCCTGTGTCACATAAACCTTTAGTAAATAAATGTGTATGCTTTTCTCTTGTTAAAATGTCTTTTGTCAGGCCAATTTATAGAACCCCAGCTGGAAAACCTAGAAGGGTAGTAGGGAAAAGACTTTTCCTCCCCTACAAGAACACAGAGATAAATGCAAAAAGAATCAGCTCTAAGAAATTAAAATGTCTGCCTCTAGACAGGGAGAAGTGGGAGATGAAGTGGGAGGAGAACTGAAGCTTTCAAAACAAGTCTTATCAGAGCTATTAAATATGCACATTTAAAACTTTGATAAAAAGTACAAAATAAAAATGAGAGAAACTAGCAGGAAAACTTTAGAATGTTTTAGTTCATGATTCCTCTTTCTTATTACAAGTTTTCTCAAGAATTTTTCTCCTTTCATTTGTTGTGGTATTTCCAAATTTTCTGCAAAATTTGTTACCTGTATAATAAAAACTTAAGCATCTTACTATTGTCTAATGGTGTAGGAAAGATGTTAGAGTTCAGAGCCAATGGCCAAGAAAGAAATCTTGAGATGTCTCTGGTGCAAAAAGGTGGTTTTATTAAAGCATGGGGACAGGACCCATGAGTAGGAAGAGCTGCACTGGGATCATAAGGAGAGACTGATCATATACTTTCAAGGTGGGAGGGGGTTAGGGATAGCTTAAGTCTCTAAGGAATTTTTTTTTAATTTGTTTATTCATGAGAGACAGAGAGAGAGAGAGTCAGAGACACAGGCAGAGGGAGACGCAGACTCCAGGAAGCCTGACATGGGACTGGATCCCAGGTCTCCAGGATCACGCCCTGAGCTGAAGGGCAGCGCTAAACCACTGAGCCACCCAGGCTGCCCTCTAAGGAATTTTGGAAGCCAGGTTTCTTGGACCTTCAGGGGGCTACCTACTGTTAGGAAAAGGTTATTTATTACTGTCTAATAAAATTTTAGTCATGAGACCCTTCAGATGTAAATCAGTGAGTCATATGCCTGGGGGATGAGTGCTAACATATATCTTGGGGGATAGAGATAAAGGAAGTTTCCAAAGGAATTTTTATATATTAAAGTAGACTTACAGGATCCTGGAGGTCAAGCTAAGATTAAGACTGCCTTCTGCCCTTAGCAAAGTATTAACATCAAGGAAACTGAGTTCCTAAAGGGATGTCACTCTGCCTATTTCAAAGACTCGTCAATGGGCTGTAGGGAGTAAGGAAATTTAATTTTTCTTTTGCCTTTGTTTCCTATATCATCTAATATTCAAAATCATCTGTAACTTTATTAGTTAGGGATACTGCTATGTCATATGATACCCAATCTGGACCAGCTCAGGAAAAGGTGGTGGCTTATCCTCCAGGAGGTAGTTACCTAAGCAGTTTACATCAAATGACTCTGCATCTCACACTGCGTTTCCCTCTGCAAGCCTACATTATTTCCAAACACTATAAAGAGACTTTGCAGAGGCAGCCCGAGGGGCTCGGCAGTTTAGCGCCACCTTCAGCCCAGGGCCTGATCCTGGAGACCCAGGATGGTAGTCCCATGTCCGGCTCCCTGCATGGAGCCTGCTTCTCCCTCTGCCTGTCTCTCTGTCTCTCTCTCTCTCTGTCTCTCTCTCCCCCCCCCCCCCATAAATAAAATCTTTTAAAAAAAAGAGAGACTTTGCATTTAACTGTGAAAAATTCAAATAAACATAATTAACTCTAGAATGTGCCTTTAAGAGGCAACAAATTCAGTTTTTTCATACCTTTATTATTCCCGACACTAAATTAAAAGCTTTCAGTACACAGAGACTGTAATATACCATATGTTATTTGAACACAACTGGAGAGCATTTGTTTTTATTGTCTTTATATAGCTGTCAGGTCAGCTATTAGCTGTCGGCTGTCTGTCTAGCTAGAAAAGTTCTTATGAGCAGAGTTTATAAAACACGGTTCAGATAAATAATGTCACATTGTCTGTTCACCTTCCCAATGGATGATGTTGATGGTCATGGTCATCACAGGATGTTTAAGAAGGAATCTGCTTAGCACAGAGAACTAAGCCAATCTGAAAAACATATGTAGGCCAGTCAAGGCAGCTAGCTACACATGTTTTCACTTATTCCCTTAAGAGTGATTTGGTTTGTTTGGATTTGGTATAGAATCATTTCTGGATTTAAGGAAAACTAAACAAGGTTTTACAGCTTGTTATGTTGGCAGGCGGGCAGCCATGAAGAAATCCTAATCTAAAAATTATTCCTTTTGCTCTTAAAATTAAGGTAGGCTAGACATACCTGAAGACATGTTCTACATTTCTCATCGTCATCCCACCTAATCATAGCAAAGATTACCTTGTCTTCATTATTAATTAGTAAACCCTGGCCTGTCTGATCATGAGGACTCCCCTCACACACAGACCCCTAACACCAGTAAAATATCTGGCATAAAATACCAAATGTTTCTCAAACTGGCAACCAGAACAAACTGCTACCAGAATAATTTTTTTCCTCAAAGTCAAATTAAATTTTGCCAATGTACACAGAAACTAGTCCAGATTAGTGGCCATTAACCACTTCAATCTTATGATATTCAAAACTTCTTGTTCACACTACTTTAGGTAAATAATACTAAACTCTTCCAGCTTCTAGATAGCTTCCAGACTTAGGGGAAGTTCATCTGGTTTCTTGCCACCTCTATCTACTCTAGCTCACCCTCCCCAAAAAAGCTGCCTGTTTTTTGTTTTTGAAACAGCTTGCTATTTCCATCCTGAGTTTTCCCAAACTATTTCAGGGTCCTGACAGTTTTGCCAGTGACTAAGTCTCCTCCTGGGAATAGCTGCCTCATTATCACTATTAAAAACAGTCACTCCTAATACCCACTGATAAGGATCTGGAAACTCATTGTAACTTTGAGAATTCAAATCCCACCCTATCCAATCCAAAGATAAATGCATTACAAATGGAATTAACAGACTCACCACAGGACAGAACTCCAGCAGGTTTGTGTTCCAATTAAACTACTGAGTTTTGTGCATATTCCTCTTTCTTACTAATATGAAGAATTTTTTACCTTTTCCTTCCTCATAACTAATATACATTTATTACTAAGAGCCAAGCAAGCAAAAAAAACAAGGTGAACAAAATGCACATGCACTCTCACATACAAAAACTCAACAGCAAATGTCCTAATCCTAATATTTTTAAGGTAATAAAACCTTCCATATGATCTTCTGTTTCAGAAATATTTTGTGCAGCACATGTGTTAGGTGGGTAACTTTTGTTCTTGGCAAGATAATCCTCCTGGCTTGGAATAACAGCAGCAGATAACCTCAAATAAGAGGTCTTTTCCTATATCCCTCAAATGGAACAACTACTTAGAAACTTAATTCTTGCAAAACGAATATCCAAAACAGAGATGATCATAAGTTTATTCTATCTTCCTCAATATTAACGAAAAAAAATCACATAATCATAATCCACCATTCTGGAAACCTGAGATAGTGATACAGAGATGCCCCCCCCATTCACAGTGCCCCCAAAAAAGCAGTATCCAAAAGTTCTTTCACATCAACCAGAAGCAACCTCTGCCCCTTTGCAGTCAATGAGGAGAACATGCAGTTCAAGGGTACGTTAAGGGTACCCTTTTTGTGCCATAAATTCCCTTGGCAGTCTGTGAAAACTATAAACCTTTTTAAAGCAAAAACACACTAACATATATGCACCAAAAAAAGCCAATTATATTAAAATACAGTTATCAAAAATCTTTTTAAAAACTCATATAGTATAAAATACATTTCTTACTTTTGCAATATATGAAATAAGAAGCTCTAATGACAAGCCTATTAACTACCATAATTTCCACATTATGACCAACATATAAATGATATTTTCAAGATATGTTAACAACTGCATATGATAAAATTATGTGGCTTAAAGGAAATGGCTAATTTCAGCTAGAGATTAGTAAAAACAAGTATCTAACATTTTTCTCGTTCAAGTTCATGGACCCCCTGAAGCTTTTAAAACATAATCATTCTGAATATTTAAAGAGGCATTTAGAGATCATTTGGTTCAACCTCTTCATTTTAAAGATAGGGAGCTAAGGAGGAATTTATAGTACTGCTGCCTAAATCATCTTATTCCAAATCACTGGGTTCTGTTTATAGTAAACCACTGTTTTCTTTTTTTTTTTTTTAATATTTTATTTACTTATTCATGACAGACACAGAGAGAGAGAGGCAGAGATGCAGGCAGAGGGAGAAGCAGGTTCCATGCAGGGAGCCCAACGCGAGACTCGATCCTGAGTCTCCAGGATCATACCCGGGGCCAAAGGCGGCACCAAACCACTGAGCCATGGGGCTGCCCTAAACCACTGTTTTCTACTGAAAACCTGAACTTCACATCTAGCAATACTTAGCGCTTGCCTCAAGCTTCCATCTCAGTTTTAGCATCTGTAAAATGAAGATAATAATCCAAATATGGAAGAACCTTAATGTGAAAATCAAATGTAAAAATCTAGGTTAAAGTACTACAGTAGTACCTTTAAAGGTAAGGATAATATCAATGAATTTCATAAGAAATCAAAGACAAATTATTCTTGTTTATTAGTATACCTTAAGCATCACTGAATTCTTATTTAATACATTAAATATTTTATGCTAAAAGTGGACCTCCCAAAGGATATAATTGAACCTAAAAATAAGCCACTTCAAGTAGAAAATGATATGCTTAGAACAAAAAGTATTGGCTTTGGAGATGCACAACTAGAAATTATACGCCTTTAATTCTAGGTAAAATACTTGCTTTCTCTGGTCCTCCATTTCTGAATCAGCAAAATAAGAATAACTATATGTGATTGCCATGAAGGTCAGTAAGGGTCAGTCATCTTAAAGGGATCGACGAGGAACATAAGATTCAAAGATAATATTATAGAGCAGTAAGGAAGCTTTCCTGACTTCTGTGTTATGGATATTTGTTTTCTCCTCCATCACTTCATACAGTTATTTGTTTTTTTTATTTTATTTTAAATTTAATTTGCCGACATACAATATAACACCCAGTGCTGGGATGCCTGGGTGGCTCAGAGGTTTAACACATGCCTTTGGCCCAGGGCATGATCCTGGAGTCCCTGGATCGAGTCCCACATGGAGCTCCCTGCATGGAGCCTGCTTCTCCCTCTGCCTATGTCTCTGCCCCTCTCAGTGTCTCTCATGAATAAATAAAATATTAAAAACAAAACACCCAGTGCTCATCTCATCATGTGCCCCTCTTACATACAGCTATTTAAAATAAGATAAAGTACAGCAGAAATAATCCCTCTCCTTAATGGTCAGTACAGTCTCTCAGCAATCTAAAACAGAGCTACTCAAATAGCCAGCAATTTTTTTTCATAGAAAATCCTTGTTTAAAAATAAATACACAGGGGCCCCTAGGTGGCTCAGTCAGTTAAGCATCTTTGTCTCGGGTCATGATCCCAGGATCCTGGGATCCAGCCCTGCATTGGGTTCCCTGCTCAGCAAACAGCCTGCTCCTTCCTCTCCCTCTGCTGCTCCCCCTGCTTGTGCTGTCAAATAAATAAAATCTTAAAAAAAAAAAAAAAAAAAGATATTACGCAGTATTACTGTGCATTGAAAAAAGGAAAGGATTAGAACTAAAAAACCATTCCCAAATTTCTAAACAGACAAAAGTAAACAAACATTTAAAGGACAAGAGTCACCCAAAATAATTTAGACATATGAGTATTTAAACATGCAAGTGAAAAAATAAGTGCCAAGAGGGGTAAGGCCACTCAACTTCTTTCCACACATTTTATTTTGCTTTCCTTCACAAAAAGAAATCTAAGTGGTCTACTGTAGAGATGTCAAAGTTACAGTAACAAATATGCAAACATTTTAGTTGACTAGGAACAATATACAGAAAATACAGTAGGTAGTCCAAAGGAACACAAAAGGCTCATAGTACAAAGCAGATTTGTTAAACATTCAGGGCGGAAAAAAGAACCATTATCTGCCATGCCCTCCTGTCGCACCCTTTTATTTGTAGTCATAACTGCAAGCTGTTTTAAAGACAATGGCAATGTTATTAAGGGTACCTTCATGCCGTGCCAAAGCACATATACATAGCAATTCAGAACAATCAGTCTTACTTTCATGAGAGCAAAAGTTGCAGCCAAATTAAATGGGTGGATACCATATTAAACAATCTTGGAATTAGCTAATAGGATATAGGAAAAAATGATCCTAATGCAGATGCTAAATTCTCTTCCTCCTTTACACAATAAAAATTTTTATTATCTGAAAAGCACTATTAGAGGAAGGTTCCATTTAGTAAGACCTAAATAAATATGGACTGTTTTTAAGCACAAAGATACTTACTATTTCCTTGCATAATCCATAAACATAAAATATATGTGCTAGATACTAGATGTGACATATAATTTTCAAAAGGGTGTTGTGTAAAAACTAAGTAGAAACCTTTAAATATAAGCACTGCAACTCTACAGAAAACTACGTGTTTCACAAACATTTAATAGAAGTGGAAATTCATCGCAGGCAGTAAGTAGCAAAATAAAGCTTGGTTTGTATGAGTATTCTACTACTTATACAGGATTAAAATGTGGCACTTTATTCCGTCATTGTGGTTTGTCAACATTTTATTCAACCTACATTAATCACATTAATGCTCTATTAACTGACCTCAAGGCAAAAATCAGAAAAGGACTGAAAAAGACATTTAATAATAATAGGACCTGGGATGCCTGGGTGGCTCAGTCAGTTAAGCATCTGCCCTCAGCTCAGGTCACGATTCCAGGTTCCTGCGATGAGTTCCTGGGATTAAACCCTGCATGGGCTCCAGCACAGCATAGGCTCCCTGCTTGGTGGGGAGTCTCCTGCTACCCCTCCCTTCTGCATGTGCTCAGGCTCTCTCTCTTTTAAATTTAAAATAAATTTTTAAAAAATAATGATACGACTTTATATTCACATCAGCATGGCCTTATACATACATAACAGTACTTTTACTAAGGTGCAGGAAAAATGAGAGAGAAAATTCAGGTCTTGGAGAAATCCCAGTATTGAGCTGATTCAATGAAAATTTTTGCAAAGCAATTTTTAATAGTTTGTTTTTAAAAGTTTTGTTTTTGAAACCTCTTTATCAAATGCAATTCTAATGCATTAATCAGAACTTATATTTTAGGTCAATTAATTGCTAGTTTAGAGAAATCTATTGCTCAAACTAAAATGAAAGGGGAGCTGAAAGGGGAGTGTCTTCTCAAACCAGCTATTTTTTTAAAAAAGATTTTATTTATTTATTCGTGAAAGACCCAGCGAGAGAGGCCAGAGACATAGGCAGAGGGAGAGGCAGGCTCCCTACAGGGAGCCAGATGTGAGACTTGATCCCAGCACCCCAGGATCATGACTTGAGCCAAAGGCAGATGCTCAACCACTGAGCCACCCAGATGCCCCAGACCAGCTATATTTAAAAGAATCCCAAGGGTTTAAGCTCTTCCTGAGTACTTCCTCAGTAGATACAGCATCTACTGCCTTAGTGTGCTAGGAACCACTCAAGATTGTTTTTGTTCTTTGTGGCAAAAATTAAATAGATAAAACCCATACTTTTAATAAATCTTAAAAATGTATTTTGATAAACAAACCAGTCTCACACAGAGCTCCAAATCTAGAAAGATGATTACAATAAAAATGGGTTGGTCATCTAAATTATTTGCAATTTACAGTGACTTTAAACAAAATCAGTGATTTTGTGTGTGATGCCACACTTTTAACTTTTTAAGTTATTTTAATTCTAGTTAATACAGTAGTGTTATGTATTAGTTTCAGGTATACAGTATAGTAATTCAACAGTTCCATACATCACCCCTGTGCTCATCACAAGTGTACTCATTTTCTGAGGCATACTTTTAAACTTATCTGGCAAATTAGGTGACAGTGAGGCAAGAAAGCACTACAAAAAAACAAAACAGGGCAGCCCTGGTGGCCCAGCAGTTTAGCGCCACCTTCGGCCCAGGGCCTGATCCTGGACACCCAGGATCAAGTCCCACGTTGGGCTCCCTGCCTGTGTCTCTGCCTCTCTCTCTCTCTCTCAGTGTGTGTCTCTCATGAATAAATAAAATCTTAAAAAAAAAAAAAACAGCGATATATCTCATGTCTCAAAATAGCATTCCCAAAAGACCGCCCAAATCAAATTTTTGTAAATTGGCTTCTATTTTCCTCTTCATCTCTAAAAAAAAAAACCACACACACAACTGTATGATAATCCCATTTTGGGGGTATGGTGGTGGTGGAATATGATCAGACATAATAAAGAAAAACATGTACAATGCTGCAAATCTTTTCTAAATTATATAATAAATTATTTTTTAAACAAAGTAAAATATAAATGAGAAAATTCAATCTGTTTCATGTATTTGGAACCTACTTAAAGGTCAAAAGAAAAAGAGCTTAAAGGAATAGAACATAGAAGACTAATAAATCATTCATTTCAATCAAACCCCCACACCTCACCCACCCTTATTACTTTGAAGTACAGGAACTCTGCTATTCTCTTGACATTTGTAGAAACTGCAGTTTGGTGTATTTTGTTTGTTGCCTGTGTTTTGCAATTAACTGCTATGGATCAAAGAAAAAAATCATTCAAAAAGAAAATTATTCAAGTTCAATAAACGTGGTGGATGAGAATGGGGAGACTGAAATATAGAAAACACTGAAAGTTTCCACCACTACCACCACCCCACCCATCTTCCAATACCCGTTCAAATGACTTAGGGTTATGTCTAGTCAGTACCCAAACTTATATATTCTGAAAGATATTTTCATGAACAAGAATGACAGTGATGATGTTGATGAGACCAGGGCTGTTGCTTCAAGCATTAGAGATAATCTATTCCCAACATAGAAAAATACAGCACTCAATGCTGGCAGATTTTTTTTTTTTTTTAGTTCTTAATGATAGAATGAGGTTACTATTTCAAAAATTAAATTCACGAGCATAAACACAGACTTAAAGGCAATTTCATCAAAACTGAGGCATATACTAACTCATATTTAAAAACTTCATCACTTTAGCAGCAGACATGTCACTGTAACTAACCAATAAATCCAAATATTGTTCTTTCCCTTGTGTATCCTTTCAAGTATCAGATTGTTTGACTTATTTTTCTGATGTAAAATCCTAAGTTTGTTTAGTTTATACAAACACATACACATTCTTTATCAATACCTGTTCCTTAGACCTTCTTAAACACACTTTTTTTTTTAATGTTAAATGAGGTAGCATTTCCCTCCCATGATTTAGTTTAATCCTAAAAATTTTCCTCCAAGATTCTGTCTGAAATCTAGCAAGGTATTTACATTTGGTTATTGTACTAGTTTATGGTACTTCTCATATTAAAATTATAGCATCAATCCACTAAAAACTAAATAAAAAAACTGACTCCTAGTGAGGTACAAACCACTCATTATCAAAATAACAATTCTTCTCAAAAAATTAAATATTCAATTTTATAGTGACAAAATCTCTGTTATTTAGGGAAATCACAGTAGTTGACCTTTCTTTTTTTTAAAAAAAAATATTTTATTTACTTATTTGACAGAGAGAGAGAGAGAGAGAGCACAAGCAGGAGGAATAGGAGAGGGAGAAGCAGGCTCTCTGCTGAGCAGGGAGCCAGATGGGGCTGCCAGCATCCTGGGATCACGACCTGAGCCAAAGGCAGATGCTTAACTGACTGAGCCACCTAGGCACCCCCACAGCAGTTGAATTTAAGATGTCAAACCCTCATTTCAGATGCCATCTTAACTCCAAATCTAGTATTACAGGAAAGGGAACACCATTTCATAAGAAAACCTCACAAAATCCTCTTTTACTATGGAAATAACCAAAAAAAAAAAAAAAAAAGTTCTGTCTTTCAACATCTACTGAGGGTGGGATCAAATTCCCAGAAAGTGGCATAAAATTTTTAGCACAAGGAAACATATAAGCTTAGAAACATGGGACTTGTTCATTGGTTTATTCTTCAAGAATAATAGAAAACAGAGTAAACAAACAAAATTCTCCAAGTCTAAAAGCAAACGCATTAAATACTCAGCTAAAAAGCCCAGTTTTATAATGCTAAACAAACAAGTTCTGAAAACTAAGGAAGGCAATCATAAAAAACACATTTATTTAAAGTCTCCTGAACCTAATCTGAGGTATTAATTTAACTCCTGGCAACATTAACAAAATATTTCAGTTCCCAGTTTTAAAAGAAAAACAAATACCTAAACAGTGTTTCTTTTCAAGTCAGGTATTTCAATGCATTTTGATAATAGCTCCTTAAAGTCTGTCTTTCCAAAATCATTATCATCACTGACCACTTAGTATCTCCCAAACCTTAAGTGAGGCCCAAAGGACAAATAAATAAGACAAACACCACTCCACCCCTCCTATGGCACTGACATTCTAACAGAGAAGACAGAAAAATAGTTACATAGTGTGTAAGAGCTAAAACTATAAAACTCTTAGAAGAAACTGGGCAATAAATCTTGGATTAAGCAATGGTTTCTTAGATATGACACCCAAAGTACAAGTAACAAAAAAAAGACAATTAGACTCCACCAAAATTAAAAACTCTGAATTTTAACTACCAAGAAAGTGAAAAATACAGCCTCCTGAAATGGAAGAAAATACTTACAAATCAATAATTTCTCCAAAGATATACCAATAACTAATAAACACATGAAAAGATGCCCAACATCCTTAGTTATCTGGAAAATGCAAATGAGAACCACAATGAGATTTACCATTTCACACGCCCTGAGGATGGCTAGAATCTAAAAGAGATAGTAAGTATTGGCAAGGATAAATTGGAATCTTCATACATTGGTGTTAGAAATGTAAAATATGCAGCAGCTTTGGAAAACAAGTTGGCAGTTTTTCAAAAGATTAAACACAGAGTTACCACATGATCCAGTAATTCCACTTCTATGTATGTATATACTAAAGAGAAATGAAAACATATGTCCACATAAAAACTTGTACACGGATGTTCACAACAGCATTATTCCTGACAGCCAAAAAGTAGAAACAACCTAAATGTCCATCTATTGATGAATGAATAAACAAACTGCGTAGATCCATATAGTGGAATATTATTCAGCCATAAAAAGAAATCAAGTACTAGTATGCACTAGAACATGGATGAACCTTGAAAACTTAATGCTGGGATCCCTGGGTGGCACAGCGGTTTGGCGCCTGCCTTTGGCTCAGGGCGCGATCCTGGAGACCTGGGATCAAATCCCATATCGGGCTCCCGGTGCATGGAGCCTGCTTCTCCCTCTGCCTATGTCTCTGCCTCTCTCTCTCTCTCTCTCTCTCTCTCTATCATAAATAAATAAATTTTAAAAAAATTTAAAAAAAAACATAATGCTAAGTGAAAGAAACGAAACACAAAAGACCACATATGATTCTATTTATCTGAAATGTCCAGAAAAGCAAATCTAGAAAGACAGAAAGTAGATTTAGTTGGCACTGGCTGGGAGGAGTGGAGAGTTATGTGAAATGAATGCTAATGAGTACAGGGATTCTTTCTGCTATCTTCATGTTAGCAAGTGGTACTATTAGGACTTGAATCAAATGCTCTAAGATTGATTTGGGTGACGGTTACACAACTCTGTGACTAGCACTGAACTATACGCTTAAATGGGTTGTATGGTATGTGAATTATATTTCAATAAAGCTGTTACCAAAAAAATAATGTTTACAAAACACTGTGAAGGGCACCTGGGTGGCTCAGTTGGTTAAGCGTCTTCAGATCAGGTCATGATCCCAGGGTCTTGGGATCGACCCCTACACTGGGCTCCCTGCTCAGCAAGGAGTTGACTTCTTCATCTCCCTTTGGCCCCTCCCCCTGCTCATGCTCTCTTGCATGCGCACTGTCTCAAATAAATAAAATCTAAAAAAAAAAAAAAAAAAAAACCCACAAAGCACTGTAAAGAAGTACAGGGTATTTTTTTTTTTAAAGATTTAATTTATTTGAGAAGATAAAGTACATGCAGGGCAGTGAGGAGAACAGTGGAAGAGGGAGAGAATCTCAAGCCAACTCCATTCTGAGGACAGAGCCTGATGCAGGGCTTAATCTCACAACCCTGATATTAGGACCTGAACCGAAACCAAGAGTGAGTAGCTTAACCAATCGTGCCAAAAGGTACCCCATGAAGTACAGGGTAATAAGGAAACATAAAAAGAACCCTAATCTAATCTGAGGAAGCAGAGAATGACTAAATGAAGACCTAGATACATAAGCATTTTAAAGCATTCAAGTGCACAGTATATCAGAATAGCTACTAGTAGCTAAGAGAATTTAAGGATAACTGGAGTAGAGTGATAAAGTGGAAAAGATAGTAATAACACAGCTTACATTTATTGAACCTCTTTACATATGTGCCAGGCACCGCTTACTCCAAACTCTCAAATACATTTAATCCTAATAACTCTGAGGTATAGATGGTTATTATCCCCATTAAACAGATAAGGAAACTGAAGCATAGTGCAGGAAAGTTAATTTGCCCAAGGTCATAGTAAGTGGTGCTATCATGACTTGAACCAAAACATTCTGGCCCCAGAGTCCTACACACTAACACTTCCCAACCCACCTTTTCCTGGAAATTGTCTGTGGATTATGACAGACATAACTTTGTATATCCAATACTGTAACAATAACCAGATAGATTAAAATTTTATATACGTTTCTTTGGTTGAACACAAGATGAAGTACCTGAGTTTAGAGAACATATTTTATAATAGTAATAAACTTTAAACTCTGGAATCACACTCAGCAAGGCAGGCTGATTGATCACTTATTAGCAGCTCTGAGAATTGCGACTTCCTAAAAGACTGTCTCACACTTTAACTTGGGGGGCACTTAACTCATTAGCATCATTCCATTTGTGTGTGGAGGGGGGTGTCTCTCTCTCCTAAACTAGTATACTGGAATGTGCTTAGAACTTGTTAGTACAGGCAATCCGGGTGGCTCAGTGGTTTAGCGCCTTTTTGGCCCGTGTTGTGATCCTGGAGACCCGGAATCAAGTCCCATGTTGGGCAACCTGCATGGCGCCTGCTTCTCCCTCTACCTCTGTCTCTCTCTCTCTCTCTCTCTCACTCTGTGTCTCTCATGAATAAATAAATCAATCTTAAAAAAAAAAACAACTTGTTAAAATTTGTGTAAGAAAGTGAATCAAGTATAAGTTTCTAGCATGACAATATGCATGGATAACAGTGCCTGTTACTGAGCCTGAGAAAAGATTATTAGGAAAAAAATTCTCAGTTCAGTTTTGAACAAGTTGAGCAGGAGGAACTGTGAGACATCAAAGTCAAAATGAATAACACACAACTGGATCTGTAGACCTGGTCCTCAAAAGAACTACACCAAGGAGGTAAATTTGGAAGTTTGGGCACAAAGCATGGTAACTTAAGCCATGATAATATAATAAACTAAATGCCTAAGAAGAAAGTATAGACAAAAGGTCTTAAAACATTGATTTTCAAATGTTTTAAGCCTTGTTAAAACACAAATTGCTAGGTCCCATCCCTAAAGTTTCCGATTCAGTAGGTCTGAGTAGAGCCTGAGGATTCTCATTTCTAACAAGTTCCCAAGTGATGCTGATGTTTCTGTTTTGGGGAACCACACTTGCAGAACCAACTGCCTACAGCAAAGCCCTATAAAACTCTGTTAAAACAGAGAATAAGGAACTTACAAAGGAGAAAGAATGAGATGACCCTACAGCAAAGTAGGAGAAATACCACTTTAATTAAATTATTTCCAAGGTCATCGGTAACCTTACTGATGATTTCCTTGAAAAAAAAAGTTATGACTTCTAAAACTAAATTCTACTTTCAACAAAAATTTATTGAGCACCCACCATTTGCCAGGCACCTCTGTTCTCTCTAACCTGACCCATATCTACTCTCCTGGCCTCTGAAATACTATTCACTCCTTTACTGTTTCTGCTTCTTTTCTGAACACCTACATACCTGTTCTCTTGTTCTTCTCCTTCCCCCCACTCAAAACATTTCAAGGTTCCCCGGGGTTCTGGGTGTTTTCTTCATCATGCAAGCTTTCTCAGGGCAATTTTACCTAATCCTGAAACTCTGAATACCATCTTGCTGCCAATAATTCTCACATACCTCATCTCTAGAACTGACGCCTCTGGGCTTCAGACCCTATTTCCAACTGCCAGCCCAATCAGACATTTATTCACTAAGCCCCTTTCTTTCCATATTTTCCCTCCAAGAAGCATAACCATCCACCCAGAGACCCAAGCCAACTATCTGTGAATCTTCCTAAGTAATTATTCTCAATTTTCGCTGCAGATTAGAACCTTCTGGGGAATTTTGTTTGGTATTAAAAAAAAAAAAAAAACACCTCACTTGTATGTGTAATAATATAACAATAATCTTGTGTCCTTAACATATATGCATGTAAAATGCTTAGCAAAAAATGCTGTGAGTACTCAAAAACAGGCAACTATCTTTATAAACACTTCAAATTTCAGCTCATCTAAGGTCTTTTCTGAACAGAATCAACACTTGTTTAAGCTATTTTACTAACAACAACAAAAATTTTAAAAATGGTTTATAAATCTCTCTAATGTAAACTTACAAAACTTAGGTTCAAAGTCATATTCCTACTTTTACCAAGTATCCTTTGATATAGATCCTTATAATTGATTCCTAAAGGGAATAAGAGTTGTTAAATAGGTACATCATTGGAATCATGATCTGTAGTTGAAATGTGGCCCATGGTTAAGGCACCACAAACCAGTGAGTGAGGTCTATTGTTCATACAGCCATTCAGAGACACTAGTGAGCCAGCCATAAATGGAAAAAAAAGAGACATCAACATATTCAAACAAGCTAATAAGAGAAGCCCATTATATGATACAATGTTTGCAATTGTAAGAACAATTGCAAGAACACTTACAAGTGTTTGCAAATGAGACATTCAATTCTGCAGTGTTATCAAAGCAATCTTGCACCTCTCCTATTTTGTATTTTGAGTACTTTCAAAAGAGAATGACGAAGATTTAAAACACCCGCTATCTCCCTAAGTATAATGTTTTGGTTGTATCCCTTGCCCAATGATCTTAGCAAATCTACTTTTTCTTGAAAAGAAGTACAGCGATGGGCAAATGATGAGCCAGTAAGTTCATGTAAGGATGCAGAATTCTGCAATTTTCACCCATGATGGTCGGTTTCTTGTAACCTGAGCACAACAGGACAGCTGGAAAATAGCCTGGAATATGTCAGAAAACTAAGGAATAAGAGTCACCAAAAACTGCAATTGGAATGATGTTTATTTTTATTTGACTATTTGCTTTAGCTGAACAAATTAGTTTGTCTTATAAATGAATTAAGTTCTATATTTTAAAAATGTGTATGCAAATACCACTAAAGCATATAAACACATTTTTAAAAACCCAAAAAACAAAAATCATTCTTTTCCAAAAACTGACTGCCTGGTAAGTGGAGAGGGATTTAAAGCTGTTTGCTGAAATGGAATCAATGGAGATAAACTTTATTCAGATTTATGATACAGTTATAAAGGTATTTGGATTGTGCAAACCAGAGGAAGTCTGAAGCCTTCCCCAATTTTTATTTTTTTATTTTTTTATTTTTTTATTTTTTTAAAGATTTTATTTATTTATTCATGAGAGACACACAGACTGAGAGAGAGAGGCAGAGACACAGGTAGAGGGAGAAGCAGGCTCCACGCAGAGAGCCCGACGTGGGACTCGATCCTGGGACTCCAGGATCAGGCTCTGGGCTAGAGGCGGCACTAAACGGCTGAGCCCATTTTTTTTAAAGAACTCCACCTGTTATGTATGAAGTAACCATATTTCCAAATAGGTGAACACAGATACTAATAATGTGGGTGAAGAGTAAAGAAAGAAGAAATTTAAAATCTTTTTTCCAGTTTTATGTTTCTAAATTTGGGGAAATTTTTAACTTTTATATTTTATAAATGAACAAAATGTGTATATAATCTAAAGGTTATTTCCAGTATGACAGTTGAGTTCTTTTAATAACCCAGCCGAAGAGGTCACACGGCCTGAATCTCTACTGTGGCAGAGAAGGAATTCCACCAACAAAGACTGTTCAACTTCAGTGACCTTTGCCAAAGAACACATAGCACACTTTTCAAATTTCAAAACCTGATTGCAAAAGGAAGAAGTTTATTTAATATCATCATAGTATTAGACCCTTAGACATTCAGGGTCACAAGTTCATAAGGGTATATGAAGTACATCTCAAGTGTTTTTCACAGATCACTAAGCCAGGTGACATAACCAAGAACCTTCCTCAAGAACCCACCTGGATTCCCTGTAGGGAAAAGGAACTGTCAGAGCTGCAACAACAACCAAGCAAAAACTTGCCAGTTCAATTCACTTATGAATAAATTTACTACTATACATGGGTCTCCAAACAAACTGCAGAAATTTAAGAAACTGAGAATTATTCCGCTTTTGTTGTTCTCTTGTTCTATCTAAAGAGTGTTATTCTATTGTATCAGAACAACGCAGGCCACTAAGAGTGCCTTCTACTCCACACAATGAAAGTACAATGCCCTCAACCATTTCCTATACTCCACTTTGCTCCAACCTGCTCAACAGACCTCACTAGAGTTCAAAAAAAAAAAAAATTCTCACCCATTTGGACACAGAACAAGGGCCTTCCAACAAGTCCAGGGAAACAACTCTTTACATCGTACCACAGGATCCATATGAATGACAGTCTTCAAGGGCAACTAAAATGGTCTTTATTATCCTTGTACCAAGACTATCTCTTCTCTAAGGGTACATTTCTTCTCAGGCAGTATCCTGGTCCTAGTAAACATGGCTTCCTGCCTTCCACACTTAACATTTACCTGAACCTGCTGGTTTCATAATACCTCTTGCCCTCTTTCACAAGTGTGATAACTTTTATTGGGGGGCAGGAATGGGAAGCAAGGGGCACCTGGGTGGCTCAGTGGCTGAGCATCTGCCTTTGGCTCAAGTCGTGATCCCGGGGTCCCGGGATCGAGTTCCGCATCAGGCTCCCTACAGGGAAGCCTGCTTCTCCCTCTACCTATGTCTCTGCCTCTCTGTGTGTCTCAAGAATAAATAAATAAAATCTTAAAAAAGGGGGGGGGTGGGGGGAATGGGAAGCAAGATGAGGAAGAAAGAAACTAAGGGCATTTTAAAAAGTTCCCATGGCTTCAAAAGTTCCAGAAACTTTACAACCTTAGAAATAGATAACAGAATTCAAATTTTTCCCTTCCCAACAGCTCCCCACAAGCTAACACCTATGAAACTGGTTTAGCTCCAGTTTGTGAAGCTAATATCCAATTTGTGATATTTGGCAAAAATTAGTAAATTATAATATCACAGGCTATTTAGATATAATAATTTATATACCCCCCCCAATTTTTTTTTAAATTTTTTTTTATTTTTTTATTTTATGATAGTCACACAGAGAGAGAGAGGCAGAGACACAGGCAGTGGGAGAAGCAGGCTCCATGCACCGGGAGCCCGACGTGGGATTCGATCCCGGGTCTCCAGGATCACGCCCTGGGCCAAAGGCAGGCGCCAAACCGCTGCGCCACCCAGGGATCCCACCCCCCCCCCAATTTTTAAACCAAATATCACTTCAATTCCTATAAAACCTGTATTCTACTCTAAGAGTAGCCACTGAAGTTACAGAATAAAGAAATATCAGACTCACTACTTCTGAGTCCTTAGCACAATACCCAGTCAATACTCTAATTATACAGAATGGTCCTGTCTACTTTATTCAAAGCAAACCAAAATTAGTGCTCATTCTTGTATAATCATTTTTCAACAGCCGGGTCAGTTCTTGTAATGGTGTTAAGACATAGGTGGCATTCAACATTTTACTGAAAGAATGAAAAGCCTGTGCTTAAAAGGGGATCCGTAAAGAGCCCTAGAAATTAATGTACATTAAAACATGTTACCTACCTAGGTTGTTCTATATTAGAATAACATAAGCCATTGTGGGTATCTTCTACTCCAGTCAACGAATGCACAATGTCCTTGAGACTATTTCTCATACTCCACTCTGCTTCAATGTGCTCAACACATAGGTTTTTAGAGTTGATTCCAGAACAAGAACATAAAACTATCTTTGCTTAAATTATGAAATATTAGGAGCAAACACTAGTGGCAAAAAGATCTAGAAATTTGCCACAAAGGAGAAGGGAACTCCAGATGAATGCACTGACACCAGGGTCAACAACACTGCTTGGGCCAAAGGAGTAAGAAAGATTCCATACCATACATGAATGCAGTTGTCCAGAAAATGTAACAAGGATGAAAATTCACCAAACTCTATACGCTGGTTACCTATGTACCTGTGACCACTTTCAAAACTCTATAGATAGTTAATGTGGGTGAGAACTAGCCACTGACTATCAAATAAAGGTATAAAACTACAAAAAAAAATTTAACTTCTATACCATTAACTAGCCTAACATACAAATTTCCTACACAACCAAGCAGAGGCAAGCAGAAGGTCATTATTCCAGGTCCAAATGTCTGATTCTATCTGATAAACAGAAATAAGTTATAGAAGTCATCTCCATTTGATGTTGTTATTCAAACCTAGAAGCTTAGTTGGAATGCTCTTACCAGTAAACTGTTTTTGAGAACGTTGAAAGAAATTATCATTTAAGGAACCAGAAATTGCTCCACTTCTGTTCTCATTAGACTTTCTGGATGTTTTTCCACAACCAGCTTGTCCTTCCATGCTGCCAGAGCTCTATCTTTCGGCCAGTCTGCCTGCTTGGTCCTCAGCTCTCCATGGCCACCTCTGCTGCTTGGTCTGTCTAGTAATCGAATCACGGTTTTTCTTGTATTCCTAGAACTGACCTAATGCCCATCTTCTGAAATGTACAAGCTGTTAAACAACCATAGCGGTTGGGGTGAAAGAGGGAACAGTGAACTATGGGTACATGTGGCTGGACTCATCTATTCTAACCAGCTATTCCATAACCTGTTCTAAGTGGCTCACCCTGGTGTACACCCTGGTTCACTCTGACAGATCCGTTCTTGCCCCAACCTAAAGCTTTAGACCAGGTATGGTTTCCCTGGCCACCAGCATTATACCTTACACTTTCTACTGAAGACAAGAGAGTCTTACAATTATGGCCATCCTTACAGAAAAGGAAATGAACATTCAAGGGTCTCTTCCATACTTCATACTGTGCTAGATGCTTTCTCTCTCAAGACCCACCAAAGGCCACTGATACAGATAGTGCCCTCATTTTACATGAGGAAACAGTGTAACTCCACTATCTGCATATTTAAGAAGATATGGCTAAGTGTATGAGATATTGCATAACAGCAGTAAACAATATTCTTTTTTAATGCTGCCCTTACAGGGCTGCTTTTTGTGTTATTATGTGAAGAGTAGTCCACCGCAGTGCTAAGAAATCTGACATAACTTTTTTTTAAATAAAGATTGTATTTATTTATTTGAGAGAGAGTGGGTGAGCATAAGCAGAGGGGAGCAGGATAGGGAGCTGCAGAGGGAGAGAGAGAAGCAGGCTCCACACTGAACAGGGAGCCCAATGCAGGGCCTGATCCCAGGTTCCTGGGACCATGACCTGAGCCAAAGGCAGCCACTTAACTGACTGAACCACCCAGGCACCACTAGCTTACAGCTTCTAATTAGCTATCAACTCACTTTACAAACACGGTTTCACCAAAAAGAAAAGGCCACACCTTAAATGGTGACTGGCATTATATACTTATATAGTATTTAAATCAAATTCTAAGATTTACAAAATAATAACCTTTGTATCTTCAAAATTATGAGAACATTTAGTATGCTCAGTGGTGATATAGCAGCTTAACAGCGATGACATAAGAATGTGTTAAACTAAGTCACAAGGATGTAATCATTAAAATCCAGACTCAAACTCTAAAGAACCAAAAACGGTTTCTTTAATAAATTACAAGGGAGAGAAAAAAAAGAGAGAGGTAGTAAGGGGGGAATCTCTAGATTAAAAAGGACTTAGAAGTCATTACCAAAGAGTAGAAAGGTAGTGACCTTATGTGGATCCTGATTAAAACCATGACATTCAAAAAATAAATAAACTAGGACATCTGAGACAAATGGAAATTTGAATACTGGATATTTGGTGTTGTTAAGGAATTGGGGAAAATAGATAAACACACACACATTTTTTAAGAGTGATTATCTTTTAAAGATACACTACAAATGAAAGGATACCTGGAATTTGTTTGAAAATAACCCAGGAGGAAGAAAGTAGAATAGATGAAAGAAAATCAGGCATCAAGTTGATAATTGTCAAAGCTGGGTCACAGGCACATGAGGGTTATTACATGGATTTTATCTACTTTCATATGTTTCAAAATTTCTATTAAGTTAAAGTCAACCACTTGCAAAATACAAATATTTTTATGTAAATGAAAAAAAATGGGTCACTTAAAAATGATACCACTAACTTGACTATAACTGGGTTTTAGATGACTTAAAGGAATTTGATAATATTAATATGGAGAGTAAAATTCAGAAACTGAGCATCAGAGCAATCTTAATTTTGTTAGGTAAAATAATGGCATTGTGGTTATGGGGAAAATCTCTCTTTAAAAGACACATATATATATTTAATGCTAACATGACGCGATGTCTAGAATTTGACTTAAAATTGTTTTTAAATGGGGACAAGAATAAACAACTATGGCAAAATGTTGAAACTAATTCATGAATATATAGGGGCTTGCTTCCTCTACCCTTGTGTGTGTTTGCATTTCAAAAAGTAAATAATAACGGTAACCATAAGAGGTTCTAAGGACTTCCTCCACTACATGGGATAGGAAAAAAAAACAAGATAAATAATTCAAACTAAAACCCCCTAGGTTCAAATAAGGGTCAAGTTTGGAGATGGCAGGGAGACAGGAACCACCACACAAAAGTTCTACTCTTATTTAAGTCACCTTAATTTCACAAGTAGCAGAGTGTGGTAAGGAAAGTCGCAGTGTTCCAACATATGGAGGCATACTCAAAAAAAAATTCTTTCAAGAACTATTTCCTCCTGCCAGTCCTGCCCTAGACATCCATATATAAAGAAACTTTCAACATTTTCTGAAGTCCAAGAAGTAGGACCGTCAGTGTGTTTTGTATGGGAACAAAGCTTCCCTAACATCCTAAGCACATATGATTCTGATTGTACATAGAGGTTTCTGGGCATGAAAATAGTATTTTTTCATTCCTAGTTTTCTGGCTGTGCTCCAAGACTACTTTTCTTATCAAGTTATCTTTAGTAAAATCCTTTTGGGGGTGGGGAGAGGAAGAAGAGGACCTTTCAAAGACTTTTATGAAAACATTTGTACATACACATTTCAGCACTTCAAGTAATGACATCAAGTGTTTTTCGAGGTTCTGAAGAGAAAAACACAATTTAATCCTACCAAAATTTCTGCTGTAGGCAATCACCACCATTCCTAAATTACACAATTATTACTGGCAGAGCAAAAAGGAAAATTAACACCTTCTGGGATTTTACTACATGCCAAGTATTCAGTATGTATTTTTAACTAAATCCTCATAACTGTAGTAGGTATTTTTTTTAAAGATTTATTTATTTCAGGGAGGGGGAGGGAGGCAGAGGGAGAGGAGGAGAGAGAGAATCCCCAAGCAGACTCCCCACAGAGCATAGGGCTCAAAGCAGGGCTGGACCTCACAACCCTGAGATCATGACCTGAGCTGAAACCAAGAGTCAGCCACTCAACCATCTGAGCCCCAGGTGCTCCAGGTGAGTATTATTATTGTCTGATATATTACAGATAAGAAAAGTGGGGCACTGAGAGGCTAAGTAACTTGTAACTAAGTGGCTGAACCAGCTCTGAACCCAAGAAGTCTGGCTCCAACATCTGGGCCACTCTCTGCTATACTACTCTATACCCTAAAACTTTCACTCTAAAACATAGGAAAGTGGACTATTTGAACATTTCTAGACCCTAGATCATTGACTCTCTTCATAATCCTAATTATCTTTCAATTTTACATTATTAAAAAAATTTAAACTGGCAGATCCTTCTTTAATAAAATTAAACTATCTGAAGAGAATTAACAGCAGCTCTTATAGGCATTAGCACCACTCACCAAGAATAATGGTGCCCCCTAACTGCTCACCCTAATGTAAAGCTCACCAGCTGACAGACTCCATGGAGGTACAGAGATCCCAATCATTTTATATTGTTTCATTCTTCCATTTGATTGGTTAAATCAGAATCAAGTATCTGTATCATGAAAGAGACAAGGAAACACAAAGAAATGTGACAAAGGTAGAAGCAGAATTCATAAAACAGAAAAGATATTGTTAAGCTTTCTAACTAACATCCTCAGAAACAGTTAAGATATTTCATCCGTAAAGCAAGACAGGATGCTGTGAAAAGGCAAAAATGAAAAGGGACTCTTAGAAATAAAAAATAAATTTAAAAAGGCAATATAAAGTTTGAAGTTGTGAAGAAAAAATCTAAAAAGTGGACAAAAACGGAGACAAAAAATTATCAAAGGAGACACAGCATCAATCCAGGAAGTCAGCTTGTAATTAAGAATTCCAAAAAGAACAGGGAACAGTCAATGATACAGTAATAGTACACTGAGAAGCTAAGTAACTTTTGTACACTTGAAACTAATATAACACTGTGTGCCAACTATGCTTCAATTAAAAAATTAAAGAATTTTTAAAAAGGGATCCCTGGGTGGCGCAGCGGTTTGGCGCCTGCCTTTGGCCCAGGGCGCGATCCTGGAGACTCGGGATCGAATCCCACATCGGGCTTCCGGTGCATGGAGCCTGCTTCTCCCTCTGCCTGTGTCTCTGCCTCTCTCTCTCTATCATAAATAAATAAAAATTAAAAAAGAAAAAGAAAAAAAAAAGAATTTTTAAAAAGAATTCCAGAATGAAAGAAAAAAATTAGAGGAAGTTTCCAAATATAAATTTTCTATAAAAGATGAGTAAATTAATATATTTATAGAAATCATCCAATTAACAGGACCCAATGAGTGCTCAAATGAAGAGACCCAAACCAGAGAGATCACTGGAGAATTGGAGACAACAAAGATAAAAAATAAAAATAAATAAATAAAAAAAATATACTACAAGCTTTCAGAAAAAAGACAGCTCATCTACAAAAGGGAAAAGAATCAAACTGACCTAGGACTTTTCATCAATAATGAAGGATACTAAAAGTTGAGCAATGCCTTTAAGATTCTGACCGAAAATTATGTTCAACCTAGACTTCCATTCCCAGCCACACTAACAATCCAGTTTAAGAATAAAAATCTTTTCAGACATGAAATTGCTCAAATTTTACCTCCCACACATCCTTAGTAAATACCCTAGCAAAACAAGGCAAAAAAAAAAAAAAAAAAGGAGAAAGAGAGAGAAATACATGGGAAACAGGAGCATAATGAAGACAAGTCACAGGGTGTCAGTTGAACAGCAATTCTAAACAAAGCATACAGAACAGGAAGATAGAGGGTATCCAGGAAGGTAACTATGAAGAGAGATACTAGAAATTTGATACACTGTTTAAAAAATGGAAAAATTAAGGAACTATAAAAGCAATATCCCTCAAAAAAACAATACAACTGAGAATTCTGATATGGGGAGATAATGACATCCTGTTTTATCTTTGGAGAATTACCTTCTCCCCACCCCTAATACATGTGATTCACACACGACTGACCCCATACCCAACTGTAAGAATATGCATGTTGACCAGGCTGTTAATTATTCTAATCTATTCTCTTGTTCAGAAACAAACACAAAGCCTAGAATCTGTACAGGTGGGTAAGGGGTGGGCAGGGTGTGGAGGATCCTGAAAATAAAGCTAAAGGAGAAAATCAGACTGGTAACAGCAAGAGAACAACTCTTCAAAGCAAGGTGTGAATACCTGGATCCAATCCTACTCTACCCTCCTGGACTCAATTCTGGGAACCAATTTTCTTTTTCACTTAAGTTATGGTTGCCCTGTTTTTGTTGTTGTTGTTGTTGTTTTTAAGATTTTATTTATTTATTCATGAAGGACACAGAGAGAGGCAGAGACACAGGCAGAGGGAGAAGCAGGCTCCATGCAGGGAGCCCGACAGGGGACTTGATCCTGGGATCCAGGATCACTCCCTAGGCCGAAGGTGGTGCTAAACCGCTGAGCCACTGGGCTGCCTGCCCTGGTTTTCTAATACAAGTTAGGACCTCTCTTTTAAATAGTCCTCTTTCAAAGCAAGAAGTCAAAAGATATCACCTATTGTTACTGAAATAAAAATAAATACATAGCACTTACCAAGGTGACCAGAGAGCTAAAAAATGATAGAACTACAGCAGAAAGAAGATGGGAAATGGGGTAGTGGCATTGGGAAATAAATTGTAATGGGTCTCTATGTCTTTCAGGCAAGACACTGCTCTTTTTTTCTGGACTATATTTTCAAGGATGTTCACATAGCAAACAGCCTTGCAAGACAGAAAGTGTTTTCTTCACGAACAAAAACCAGGCATGGTTTCCCTCTGGAACAAAGGGCAGGCATGCTTACTGCCGGTTATAAAATATTTGAAATCTCTAAGATCAGAGTTTCCTCCAGGAACAAAACTCACTATGTGAACAGGTATTATGTGGCTCTCTCTGCAGTACCCTGTGGGAACTGAGGTTCAGAACACTGGCACAAATGAATGCTGATACTCTGGCTACTGCTACTGCAATGAATAATAAACTGTACTTCATCTCAAACTCTGTGCCTTCTACCAGCATCCATGAAACTGTGGCAGGTTAACTTGTTAGCTTCAAGTAGGGTAAAATCTCAGATCCCTTCTTGACAGGTGGTAAATGAGATCTAAATCTTGACGATCACTGAAGAAAGTCAACAGATAATGCTTAAAATTGGCAAATCAAGAAATAGAAAAACTATGTTAACATGGGGAATTATGAGTCAAACACAGAAACAACTGAAGTGGTTTCACAGGAGAGGGAACTGAGGTGGGGAAGGGGAGAGACGGGATCACTGCTTTCATCATAAATCCTTCTGAACTATTACATTTTTTCCCCCATAATGAACATGCATTAGCGCCTGCCTTTGGCCCAGGGCGTGATCCTGGAGTCCTGGGGTCGAGTCCCACAACGGGTTCCCTACAGGGAGCCTGCTTCTCCCTCTGCCTGTGTCTCTGCCTCTCTCTGTCTCTCATGAATAAATAAATAAAATCTTGAAAGGAAAAGGAAAAAAGAAAGAAAAGAAAGAAGCAAGCCTCTGCTGGCTACTTCAAAGGGGGGGAAAGTATTAAGAAAAAGCTTTTTTCAGTATTTTATCCCACTAAAATTGAATGGGAGTATCAAGAAAAGCACCTCATTCCGCAGGATGTTCTCATCACAGTTCTAGAAACCTAAAAGAGAAACACTCTCACCAATGATCATCTCAGGCCAAAAAAAGTCTCAACGTATCTCTAAAGTAAGTACCTCATTTCTTGCTTTGGAGCATTTTTTAAAATAAAATTATTCTATCCACACAATAGTGTCCTATAACCTTTCCTATGCAGAGCACATTACACGTTTCAGCATATACAAAAGTATCCTTAAACATAATTTCCTGCAACTGTAGATTCTAATTCACCCTTCACAAATCACCAGTGCTTTAAAACTTAAATTAAATTTAATTGTTCTTGAGCTAAACCAAATCTAAATAATAGAAGATATGGTTAGGAGCCAATCCTGGTTTTATTTAAAATATACTTTAAGTTGCATTAGTTAACTGCTTCAATCACAGTGGCCTCATTCAATCAACTGGAGTCATGAGAAGCTAGAGCAAATAAAAAAGATAAAGGTCTCTGTGACATCAGAGTTCCACTAAGTTGTTTCTAATCTCTTTTTCATTTCTAGGTGCTCTTCACCAGGAAAACATTTTGGGTAGTCAAGTTCCTCTTCAGGTCATACTGCTTGGATTTGAATTCCAGCTTCAACACACTTACTGGCTAGGCTAACTGCTTGACCTCTAAAACCTCTTAGGTTCCCCCCCCCCAAAAAAAAAAAAGACAAGAATGTATTCCTCAAAGGGTTTTAAAAAAGATTAGAAAATAAAATTCACATAAAATGTTTAGTATAGAGCCTAGTCCAAAGAAAGGAAGGAAGCTATTACTACTGTCATTCCTCACTTTGTGGAAAGCCACCTCCTATAGAAGTAGATGCACACAGTGGAACACACTCAAACCTAGAAACTCTTATTAACTAAACCACCACTGAAGGCTAGGACAAACGACTTCACCAAAAAGATGCTAGAGGTTTGAAGCACATGATGTACTTCAGCAAAGCCAAAACTTAGTCCCTTTCCACCAAGGGAGTACAGTACTTAAACCTTGCACAGGTTTTGCCTTGGTATTATAATAGAACACAGCAGTCTCCAAAAACAAAACTTTTAAAATAATGGAAATAGTACTTTTAAATACAAATTTTTAAAACAAAAATGATTTTATAACTTTTTTTTAAAGATTTTATTTATTCAAGAGAGACACAAAGAGACAGAGAGAGAGAAGCAGAGACACAAGCAGAGGGAGAAGCAGGCTCCATGCAGGGAGCCTGACGTGGGACTCGATCCCAGGTCTCCAGGATCACACCCTGGGCTGAAGACGGTGCTAAATACCTAAGCCACCCGGGCTGCCCCGTATAACTTACTTTCTCACATGTTACATTCTTCCTACCTTCATTCAGTCAACAAATGCTTGCTGAGCACCTATGAGGCACCTGAAATACAGTGAACAAATAGTCAAAGCCCCCAAAGGAACTAACATTGGTGGTGAAACGGACAGTAATGGTCCTAAGTAAATTACATAGTATATACTTCAAGGAGGTAATTGTTATGGGAAAAAACTGACTAAAGGAATTTGGAAGTACAGGGAGAGGGAAGTGGTTGCCATTTTAAACAGAGTATTCGATATAGGCTTCTTGAGAAGGTGATATATAAGAGATTCACAGGAGATGAGAAGTTAGGCATGAAGGTTTATTATCTACAAGAATAGTGTTCCAGGCACAGGGAAAAGCCAACACAAATCCTGAGGCAAGCATATGCCCACCTGATTAACATCACCACCACTACCTAACAAATTAGCAAAAACATCAGCAATATCTCCCTCTTTGCCCAAAATATGTGTGCTAGAAAAATCAAAAGAAAGAAATCAATTTATAAATATTCATTCATTCAACAAATGTTTACTGAACACTAACCATGTGCTAGACACCACTTTCACACTAAGGACACAGGAAAAAACATGAGACACACTACTTTCTGTTCTAAATTATGAAGTCCTCAGAAGGGGCCTGAGGATAACCACAAAACCCACTTATTAAGTATAGGAAATATTTTTTCCCGTTCTTTGGCTTATTAGGGCTTCATTGTTTATTAAAAAAAAGATTTACAGAAACCCAACCTCCCATAAAATGGAATGATACTACACTGGAAGTATCTTAAAAGTCTCTATCTTTAGAGCATAGATATTGGCCCATTGAGTTTCTTTACCTAAAGAGATGATAATTACAAAAGTACTAACAATGACATTATATACATAGGTTCTCCCTCCGGTCCCTAAAGGACCAAAACATTGCTACTGGGAGTCTAATCATTTTTCTACCACTTTCCAAAGTCACTTCAATTAGATTTTTAAAAATGCGATCTACCAAGTGAAAGGTTCAATGCTATGTGCTACAGTAACTAAGTAAGACGTCTCTGCCTTCTAAGACATCATGTGGTTTGAGAAAACATATGTATACATCTTTTTTTGAAAGCTATTTCCTACTTCAAAAGTAAGTAAAAAAAAAAAAAGTAAGTAAAGTTCATACCATCTGGTTGAATGGAAAACTACTATGAATTTTTTTCCTCATGTTCCAACCAAAAGCTTATTTTATAGAGTTGAAAACATATTTTATTTTATTTTAATTTTTATTTATTTATGATAATCAGAGAGAGAGAGAGAGAGAGAGAGAGAGAGAGAGAGAGAGAGGGGCAGAGACACAGGCAGAGGGAGAAGCAGGCTCCATGCACCGGGAGCCCGACGTGGGATTTGATCCCGTGCCTCCAGGATCGCGACCTGGGCCAAAGGCAGGCGCTAAACCGCTGTGCCACCCAGGGATCCCTGAAAACATATTTTAAAAACACTTATTATTCTGGGGCACCTGGGCTCAGTCAGTTGACCGTCTAACTCTTGGTTTTGGCTCAGGTCACCAACTCAGGGTCCTAGGATAGAGCCCAACCTGGGGCTCCATGCTCAGCAGGGAGTCTGCTGGAGATTCTCTACCTCCACCTCCTCCTCTGCCCCTCCACCTCCTCCTCTGCCCCTCCACCTCCCACTTGTGGGTGTGTGTGCTCTGCCAAATATTTTTTTTTAAATCACTTATTACTCTATAAAAAATTATAATTTAGAACAATATACTTTATTTATCTGAGCCCACACAGCAACTGGAGAATAAAAGGTCAGTAAGAGAAACACAAGAAATATTAGAGAAAGAGAACTAAATGGAATATATTTGATTACTTACTTTTTCCCCAATTAAGTTAAAGGGTATTTTAAAATTAACTGGAACATATTTCTACATGTTAAGGAATGTATGCAAGAAAAATAAGAGGCAAAAAAATTACTGCATTTTAACCTTGTGCCCTAAATCTCCATTTTAAGAAAGCAACTCCTAAAAAACACATTATTCATCTTGTCTTCCTATCAGTTTACTGTGTAGTAGGGGCATACCTCGGAGATATTGTGGGTTCAGTTCAGACCACCACAAAAAGCAAATACCACTACAAAGTGAGTGAAATGACTTTTCTGCTTTTCCAGTGCATAAAAGTTATGTTTACACTATAGTCTATTAAATATCAATAGCATTAAGTCTAACAAACCAATGGACATACATTAATTTCAAAATACTTTATTACTAAAAAGTGCTAACTATCATCTGAGCTTTACGTGAGTCTTAATTATTTTTACTGGTAGAGGGTCTTAACCTCTATGTTGATGGCTGGTAACTGATCAGGATAGTGGTTGCTGTGGCAATTTCTTTAAAAAAAAAAAAAAATGAAGTCGGCCACATTGACTCTTCCTTTCACAAGAGTTTCCCTTAGCAAAGCAGTGCTATTTGATAGCATTTTACCAACAGAATTCCTTTACAAATTGTAGTCAATCCTCTCAAATCTTACTGCTGCTTTATCAACTAAGTTTATGTAATATTCTAAATCCTTTGTTGTCATTCCAACAATCTTTACATCTTCGCTAGGAGTTAATTCTACTTCAAGAGACCATTCTTTTCCTCATGTATAAGAAGCAACTCTTCATCTGTTCAAGGTTGATTATGAGACTGCAGCAACTCAGTCCCATCTTCAGGCTCCATATCCTTTTTTCTGGTCTTTTTTAGATTTATTTGACACAGAGAGCACAAGCAGGCAGAGTGGCAAGCAGAGGGAGAGGGAGAAGCAGACTCCCCACTAAGCAGAGAGCCTGATGCGGGGCTCAATCCCAGGATCCTGGGATTATGACCCTCGCTGAAGGCAGACGCCCAACAGACTGAGCCACCCACGCACCCTTCAGGCTCCACTTCTAATTCTAGTTCTCTTGCTGTTTCACATCTGCAGTTACTTTCTCCACTAACGTCTTGAACTTCTTAAAGTCATCCATGAGGATTAAAATCAACTTCTTCCAGATTCCTGTTAATGTTGATAATCTGACCTCCTCCCAGGAACCACAATATTCTTAATAGCATCTAGAATGATGCCTCCTTTCCAGAAAGTTTTCAATTTTGCCCAGATCCATCAGAGGAACAACTAATCTATGACAGCTATATAGACTTACAAAATGGATTTCTTAAATAAAAAGACTTGAAAATCGAAAGGATTCCTTGATCCATGGGCCAAAGAATGGATGTTGTGTTAGCAGTCATGAAAACAACATCCCCATTACAGCCCTCGGGTGGCCAATGAACAGTGATTATTTTAACATCTGAGCAGTAGGTCTCACTCAATAGTGGGCTTAAAATATTTGGTAAACCATGTTGTAAACAGATGTGCTGTCATCCAGGCTTTGTTCCAATTATAGAGCACAGGCAGAGTAGAGTTAGCATAATTCTTAAGGGCCCTGGGATTTCTGGAATGGCAAATTGGCATTGCCTTCGATTTAAAGTCATCATTAGCATTAGATCCTTAACAAGAGTTAGCCTGTCCTTTGAAGACTTGAAACCAGGCATGTACTACTTCTAGCTATAAAAGTCCTAACAGGCATCTTCTTCCAACATAACTCTACTTCATTTACATTGAAAATCTGTTGTTTAAAAAAAAAAAGAAAAAATCTGATGTTGAATGTAGACACCTTCATTAATCATTTTAGCTCTTTATCTTCTAGGTAACCTGCAGCTTGTACATCAGCACTTGTTGCTTCACTTTGCACTTTTAGGTCATTGAGACGGCTTCTTAAACCTCACAAACCAACCTCTGCTAGTTTCAAACGTTTCTTCTGAAGCTTCCTCACCTTGTTTAGCCTTCACAGAATTGAAGACAATGAGGGCCAAGCTCTGGATTAGGCTTAAGGGAATGTTGTAGCTAGTCTGATCTTCTATCCAGCCCATACTAAAACTTTCTTCCTACCAGCAATAAGGCTGTTCTGTTTTCTCTTCATTCATATATGCACTGGAGTAGCACTTTTAATTTCCTTCAAGAACTTTTCCTTTGCATTCATAACTTGGCTGTGCAGCACAAGAAGCCTAGCTTTCAGCCCGTCTCAGCTTTGGACATGCCTTCTTCACTAAGCTTAATGATTTCTACCTTTGATTTCAAAGTAAGAGATGTGTAACTCTTCCTTTCACTTGAACACTGAGAAGCCACTTTATTAATTGGCCTAATTTCAATATATCGTGTCTCAGGCAATAGGGAGATCCAAGGTGTTTGGGATGGGACAGTTGGTCAGTGGAGCAATCAGAACATTTATTGAGTTCATCGTCTTATATAGGCACAGTTTGTGGCATCCCAAAACAATTACAATCAAAGATCACTCATCGCAAATCACCCAAATAGAATGATGAAAAGGTCTGAAATAATAAAGAATTATCAAAATGTGACAGAGACACAAACTGTCCAAATGCTGCTGAAAAAAAATGGTACTGATAGATTTGCTCAACACAGGATTACCACACTTTGTAAATAATGCAAAATCTTCAAAATGCAATAAAGTGAAATGCAATAAAACAAGGTATGCCTGTACTTGTTATGGGTATGGCCAATGAAACATGACTGGAAAAGTTGTCAAGTGGCAGCTTCTAGAAATCTTCCTGTAAAAAGGCTGGCAGGGAACCTTTGCCCCTTCTTGCATCAAGCAGTGTGGAATGGGCTGCAATAGCTGGAGATCCAGCTACGTCAATAAAGACATGGGCAACAAACAGTGGAGAATAGTATGGGAAGAGCCAAGGGGTGGGGTAAGGAACGAAAACAGACTAGATGGCTTTCTCTCAACTGCAGGGTTTGTTATATACAATTGTCAAAACTTACCAAACTGTCTGCTTAATCCCTGTGTATTTTACTGTATTCATTATGCCTCAAAACAAGAGTGAGAAATACCATGAGTGCTATATCAGCCCTAGACCATTCACCTTAACTTTTATAAGAGAAATACTTTGTTATTTGACCCACTGCTAATTTAGATGTTCTATCACTAAATACACTCTTCATATAACAATACATAAAAGACAAAAATCAAATGAAAAAGGCAAGATAATAGTATGTAGAATATATTATCATTTATGTTTTTTAGAAGTAGGGAGAACTGTTGCCTCCAGTGAGGGGAAAAGCGTGCTCAATAGACAGAAGAGAGAAAACTCACTTTTTGCACCTTTTAATATTTTGAACCATATGAACACATTACCGCTCTAAAAAAATAAATGGGGACGCCTGGGTGGCTCAGCAGTTAAGCATCTGCCTTTGGCCCAGGGTGTGATCCTGGAGTCCCAGGATCGAGTCCCACATCGGGCTCCCTGTATGGAGCCCACTTCTCCCTCTGCCTATGTCTCTGTCTCTCTGTCTCTCTCATGAATAAATAAATAAAATTAAAAATAAATAAAATATGTTATTTAATCCTATTAAACACTCCATTTAATATTTTTGAAATTTTGGTATATGTAGATTTTTAGCGATTTAAATACTTATTGACTTTAGTTTCAATATGATCTCATACTGGGCTAATTACCCAAAAAAACACCAGACACAAAAATGACAAAAGAAAATGTTGGGGGCAGCCCGGGTAGCTCAGTGGTTTAGCGCCACCTTCCGCGCAGGGCCTGATCCTGAAGACCCAGGATCGAGTCCCACGTCGGGCTCCCTGCATGGAGCCTGCTTCTCCCACTGCCTGTGTCTCTGCCTCTCTCTCTCCTCTGTGTCTCTCATGAATAAATAAAATCTTAAAAAAAAAGAAAAGAAAAAATCTTGGAAGGGGGAAAAAGGCAAGGAGAATGCTGAAAACTCTTCTTTCAAGGAAAAAAGACAAGCAAAAATTTTAACACAAAAGAGAGGCATTGGGGCCATTCTACTGCTGGAAATACATTATTTATCTTTTAATTTCTCATTATCTACTTTTAGTAAGAACAAAGGCAGCTAGCTAAATCAAAAAGGCCAACAGGATTTTTCTCTGATTAGCTGAAAGGATCATACAAAAGGTTCTGTCTAGTTAGGGAAGTATAGATTATGAAGAGTTACAAATAGTAACTGAAAGTCTGTGAATTAAATTAGAAATTGAAATAAAATGAGGATTTCTCAGAAATTTATCAAAGTGACCTTCCCTGGTTTTCCTTTCTCAACACTTTTTTAAAATTTACATATATTAATCCTGTTACCTTTTTTCACAGTATAAACAATGTAACAAATTTTTAACCGATTCTACAGAAAACAAAGATTAGTAATTGTCAGACTAGTCCTTCAGGGATTTACTCAAGAAATCAGTTAAGACTTTTAAAGGAGGGGATCCCTGGGTGGTGCAGCAGTTTGGCACCTGCCTTTGGCCCAGGGCGCAATCCTGGAGACCCGGGATCGAGTTCCATGTCGGGCTCCCGGTGCATGGGGCCTGCTTCTCCCTCTGCCTATGTCTCTGCCTCTCTCTCTCTCTCTCTCTCTCTGTGACTATCATAAATAAAAATAAAAAATAAAAAAAGACTTTTAAAGGAATTCCCATTGAATTATATGACTGTGGTCAAGAGGCAACGTGTATTTAAACCAGAGCCATTATACAAGAGGAAAAATTCAACAAGTGTTTGGTAAAAGAAATCCTCAGAAACACTGGGGGCACGTAAACAGATCTTTAATAAAATAAAATCATAATAATATTTAAGTAGTCCCAACAAATAAGCTGGCAAACAAATTTTAATCTTCAAAATTAATTACATATTTTAAAGAAGCATGCTACCCTTGTCTTTATGTCCCTTAAAAGAAGGTGAAATCCATGAGATATTCATAAAGGAACAATTCTTAAAAGCTTTACAACTCCTCATTCTCTACTAAAAGAGGATAATTAAAACTTAAGCAGGATAGACAAGGTAGATTCTCAAAGTAAAACAAGATAACTACACTAAGAATTATGTAATTTTTTGGTAATATATCCAAGAATATTTTGGGTTATGAGAACATTTGTAATACAGAACCTAAGCCCCTAGATTAAATAAAGAAGGGGAAAAACAAAATAATTTTTTCAATTCACAAATAAAACAATTACTAATCCTGGCTTAAGTTTTCACTTAAATTTTAAGACCACCAATTTTTTTTTTTTTTTAAATCAATAGCTCTGGGGATCCCTGGGTGGCTCAGTGGTTTAGCACCTACCTTTGGCCCAGGGTATGATCCTGGAGTCCCAGGATAGAGTCCCACATCGGGCTCCCTGCATGGAGCCTGCTTCTCCCTCTCTCTCTCTGGGTCTCTCATGAATGAATAAATAAAATCTTTAAAAAAAAAATCAATAGTTCTAAAATGTTTTATAACTGTAATTTTTAAGAGTAAAAATATTTTATGCTACATAGTCTTACAAATATATGCAACCTGCATGTAAAGTTATGTTTTATAATCTTAGGAAAACTGGGATCCCTGGGTGGCGCAGCGGTTTGGCGCCTGCCTTTGGCCCAGGGCGCGATCCTGGAGACCCGGGATCGAATCCCACGTCGGGCTCCCGGTGCATGGAGCCTGCTTCTCCCTCTGCCTGTGTCTCTGCCTCTCTCTCTCATTCTATGTGACTATCATAAATAAATAAAAATTTAAAAAAAAAATTAAAAAAAAATAATTTTAGGAAAACTTACAACCTCCCGCTAATTAAAAAAAAAAAGGTGAACTTTCCAGAAGTTAATGTATCTTAGTATAAATCGTCAAACAAAAACAATTTTACTTAATATTTGCCAAAAGAGAGGAAAAACTCACAAGGTGTTAAACAAGAAGACAAAAGAATATATTCCTAAAGATTGCTATTTGCCAATGAGTATATAGAAGATTTATAAGATAGTGCTAAGAGAAAAAGTGACGGAAGTTAACCAAGGTGCTTAACATAATGCCTGACATCTAAAACATATTGTACTTTTTTTAGTAAACAAATAGGCCTTGAAATTCCTCAAGTTAAAAACGTCGGTTTATAGCTATTTTAACAAGATAACCATATAATATGTTAAATATAACACAGGCAAAGAAAATATCAAATGAAAGCTAGGATTCCTAAAACATAAAGCTATATATGATCTTCTTTAGACTTATTTTTAGGATCCACTTTCATAGTCCTTTTTGTGGTATTCCAAATGAGCTAAAACAGTGTAATGGATGATAGAGTTCTTATTCTGGAAGATTGCCTGAACTAGAGAAACCTATCCCCTAGGACTACTAAAGTGTAGTGTGCAGAAAGTACCACGAACCTCCAGAGAATAATCTTGATGACTGAATTTGAAATAAAATCTCTTGGCCTACTTAGGAACAAGTTTGCCACTCTTGGTTCCTAGACAATAGAGCAAATGTGTTCTTTGAGACTTTCTTGTCAAACTCAAATTTCATCTTCAGAAACTCCATCTAATCAATAATTCCCTCCTGTAGTTCCCAAGAGTGATCGTACAGCTTCAAGTAGATTAGTTTGTAAAATTAAATTCTTTCATTTTCCAGAACCAAATGAATTCTTCAATATACAAACTCCTACAACCAAATTTGCTAGAAAGGTAGAGTCTAAGTTAACCAACAGAGTAGAAAACAAAACATAATTTCAAAAAATTTAAAGTTACAAATTTAAATTCCCCCTTAAGATGAGGGGGGAAAGGGGGGCCTGGCTGGCTCAGTTGGAGGAACATGTGACTCTTGATCTCAGGGTTGTGAGTTTGAGTTCCACACTAGATGTAGAACTAAGCCTTTAACTATATAACTAAATTTGGAAACAAGGGATGCCTGGGTGGCTCAGTGGTTAAAGTGTCTGCCTTTGGCCCAGGGCATGATCCTGGAGTCCCACATCGGGCTCCCTGCATGGAGCCTGCTTCTCCCTCAGCCTGTGTCTCTGCCTCTCTCTCTCTATCTCTCATGAATAAATAAATAAAAATTAAAAAAAAAACAATTTGGAAACAAGATATGAAGCTTAGCATTCAGTAAGATAAGACTAATAATATTTATGAAACAGTAACAACAAACAATGGTATATGATGAAGTGCTAAAGTGCTAAGTGACTGAGTATTCAATACACACAGTGGGAGCTCAGGAAATCTATTGTAGAGAGACTGGAGGGTCCAAAGAGGTTTTATAGGAACAGGCTCCTCATAACGGATGATAACATTTGGAGAAATAAAAAGGGAAGGCACACCTGAGGAAATTACCTAACTGAACCCCAGGATTATTGCAGGCAGTCCCAGAAACATGTGAAGAAGAAAGATGGTATGAACCACCTTATAAAGTCTTAAAAGCTACTTTAAAATGTGACACAAGAAAGTAAAATCCCAGTGGGATTTTTGTTCAATTAACCCAGCAAGTGTACAAAAAGACTGAAGAGAGTAAATAATGGATTTATAAAACCACAGAGAATTACAGAAATCTAAACCCAGAATGATCATTAGTCTAGATCTGTGTTATCCAATACAGAAGTCACTAGCCACATCTGGTTCTTGAGCATCTGAGATATCACCTGTCTGAACTAATATGAAATTTACATGTAAAACGAACATCAAATTTCAGACTGCATGAAAAAATAAATGTAAACTATTTCAATAATTTTTATATTGATTACATATTGAAATCATGCCATTTGGGATATAGTATGTTAAATAACATTATTAAAATTATTTTCGGCAGTTTCTTTTGACCATTTTAATGTAATCTAGAAAATTTTAAATTACATACAGTTCACATTATATTTTTTTTAAGATTTTATTTATTTATTTATGAGAGACAGAGAGAGAGAGAGAGGCAGAGACACAGGTAGAGGAAGAAGCAGGCTCCATGCAGGAAGCCCGACATGGGACTCGATCCCCGGACTCCAGGATCACGTAAGCCAAAGGCAGACGCTGAACCGCTGAGCCACTCAGGCGTCCCTCACATTATATTTCTATTGAACAGCACTGCTCTACAGTTATCTCAACTTTTCTGACCTTCCCATTCCCATGATTTAAACAATTTTAACATATACCTACATAAATGTATATACTTCTAAATTTTACATATATGTGTGTACCACCAAACTTCTGTATTTTATATACAGCATAAAACAAAAACAAAAATAAACACTAAAATAATGAAAAAAATAAGCAGAAGTTCTAATACTTTTCTTTCTACAACCTAATAGGCTATCCCATATGCTCCACATGGGAGGCTTAGGATGTTAGTAAAGAGACTAATCAAAAAAAAAAAAAAAAGAGAGAGAGAGAGAGAGAGACTAATCAAGGGAAAGATAGATCCAAATTAAAGAATCACTAAAATTTAATAACTGGTTGACTATAGGAGCAAAGGAGAGGGGATGAATTAAGGATCACATAATAAACATCTACTATTTGCTACTTAGCATCCAGTAGCCTCTGAATTTCCCTCAAAGAAAAAAAGGCTAAGCCATCATGCTGTTTAGGTAGCAATGACCCCAACCTCAGCTGCAGGGGTAGGCCCAGGCTGGCTAAACCAGTTACCAAATCTTATCTAGCCTTAGTTGTTGGTTCAGAAATGTCAATATAACCCAAAGACAATACATGAAAACATTATCCAGGAGGCTCCTGGGAAGAGAAGGAAGAGAAACTCTCCTAGCTTATACTTCTGGAAGTTTCTCTAGGAAGAGAAACTCTCCTAGCTTATACTTCTTAAGTGAAGCACAGATCCCCCCAAAAGGTTTAGGTATAGAACTCAGGATGTCTGTATGCTCAAATGAAGGGGTGAAGGATATCTTAAACTTCACTGATTTTAACAGAAATTTAGCATGTCATTCTTTTGTGAATTCAGTAAAGGACCACAATATTAATTAATACCCAGTCACTTTGCCACCAGCAAAAATCACAGATTTCCTATCACATTGTCACTGGTTGCAGACGCTTACAAATAGTGACAATGTTCATCACTACTTGGAAACTATTAGACTAAATCTTATTACTTAACAAAGAAGTACATTAAAATATATATATATTTTGGGGGCTGCTGGGTGGCTCAGTCACTTAAGCATCTACCTTCCGCTCAGGTCATGATCCCAGGGTCCTAGGATGGAGCACCACATCCGGCTCCCTGCTGAGCGGGCAGGCTGCTTCTCTCCCTGCCCCTCCCTCTTACTCTGCATCTTACTCTCCTGCTCTCAAATAAATAAAATCTTAAAAAAAAAATTTTATAACTGCTCTTTGCAGACCTATGTACTTTATTTAAAAATAACTATGAAGCCCCTTGGTGAGTGTTGACACAATGTGATTTCTGCCCAGTGCTCTAAATGTCAAAGTAAAGAAATTCCATGAAGACTGGGTTAATGATGGGAGTAACTATGATTCTCTTAAGGTAGCCAAATACCTCACCAACTAAAAATTAGTGATGCAAACAAGATTCCTACTGTCCCTACCTACTATCCAGCAACACCACAGCCAAAGGAACATGGAAAGAAGATGCCGTTGAGCTTGACTCTAGTTTGGCATAATGAAGTGACATGATATAGAGTAAGTGGGAGGCCACTGGTGATCCGCTCCCTCCATGAGGTAGGATGAGGCTGGGTGGCCTTGAGGGCCACTGGTGAAATAGTGTTACACTTAACTGTTTTTTCAAAAAATTAAAATAAAACACTCAGGAAAGGGGTCCTATAGACTTCAGACTGCCCAAGGATGAAGGAACAAAGGTCAAGAGCCCTGCCTACAGCTTCTCTTGAGGCACTATCCTTCCCTTCTGGATTTGATGGAATGAGGACCTAGAGCCTGCGCTGCTGAGAAACATGCTCGGACCACAAAGGGACAAACACAGCAAAAGCAGAGCTCATTAAATAAAGGAAAAAAGAAAGATGAGATTCTGATCACATTAAGTACAAGTGGATCAACCTTCACCTTTAGACTTTTCAATACTGTAAGCTAGTAAATTTGAGTTGATTTTCCGT
Source organism: Nyctereutes procyonoides (assembly GCF_905146905.1). Taxonomy (NCBI): domain Eukaryota; kingdom Metazoa; phylum Chordata; class Mammalia; order Carnivora; family Canidae; genus Nyctereutes; species Nyctereutes procyonoides. The sequence goes on from NW_026575139.1 coordinate 41,517,059, forward strand.
TATATCCAAGACATAAAAATCTAAATGGTACAATTGATTTCAATAGTTTCTATCTCAGGAAACTAAAACAATACCTATGGTCTTTGCACAGAAAGAGCAAAATTATAAAAGACTTGACTCTGTTACATTAAGGGAATCTGTGTTTAGCTTTTCACAAACTGAGTGTTACTCAGTACTCACTCCATTTTGCTGTATATAAACTTTACATAAAAAAAAAAAGTAAACAGGGGCGCCTGGGGGCTCAGTCAGTTAAGCATCTGACTCTTGATTTTAGCTCAGGTCATGATATCAGGGTTGTGAGATCAAGCCCTGTGTGGGGTCTGAAATTCTCTCTCTCTCTTCCTTTGCCTGCACCCCACTCCCCCATTCATGCACTCTCAAGCTCACTCTCTTAAAAAAAAAAAAAAAAGTAAACAAATAGCTCATGATGGGCACACTGAAGTATTTGGGGTAAAATATACTATGAAATACAACAAAATAGAAGATGGATTGATGAATGGAGGAAGAGAGAGGGAGGTTAGGATGATGGATATGTAAGTACATATGGCAAAATACGAACTATAAATGATAGAATCTAGGTTTGTATGTACTTAGATATTCTGTTCTAAAAAGAATTCTTGCAACTTTTCTGTGATTAAAACTTTTCATAATAAAATGTCAGGGAAAGAAAGCAAAAAGTGGAAATGAAGGCTGTGAGAGGCTCACATATTTTGTAGGTTTGTCAAGAAAAGGAATGAATGGCATCCTGGGTGGCTCAGCAGTTTGGCACCGCCTTCAGCCCAGGGCGTGATCGTGGAGACTCGCGACTTTGGGATCGATTGAGTCCCACACTGGGCTCCCTGCATGGAGCCTGCTTCTCCCTCTGCTTGTGTCTCTGCATCTCTCTGTGTCTCTCATGGATGAATAAATAAAATCTTTAAAAAAAAAAAAGGAATGAAAACAATAACAAAATAAAAAGAACAACCTTAGAGAAGAAAAAGAAGGTATACATATATGCCTCAGAGTGAGATGTCTAGATTCTACCTCCTTGCTCTAGCTCTAATTTTAGACTACTTACACAGACTAGTTCTGGCCTTGAGTGCTCGTTCTGGACTCAAAAGTGCTCACTCACTAAACTCCATTCATTTTAGAGTAATACAAATCTGTGGAATCTAGACCCTTTGCCTGTATGATAATGTTTCCCATTCTTTTCACCTGAGTTTCTAAATATCTCCTTAAACTGACCTTCAGATGAGGTCAATGTTGGCATAACATAAATGGTTCACCCTCTTGGTCCAAATCTGGCTCCTCAAACCCATGGCTCTCCATGGCAAGGGAATATTAAAACAAAGGTCAAGGATCCTTGCAGCAAGGACAATTTATCTGAATGTCACAGCCCCTGGCTGAGTACCTGGTACAAAGGTACTCAAAAAATGTCTGTTGGATGAATGAAACCCATGCCTTACAACAACATTTAATAATATTTAATCACATATATTAATGCTTAGTTTTGTATTTATATCTACATTGTCCTGAGGGTAAGAAACGTGAAGTTGAATACTTAAAAGGAGGCGATCAGGAGTTTCCTCTGTGGAGAGCTAACTAGAAGATGGAGTTGGAAATGAAAAGTTGATAAATTCCTTCAGCGAGTGTTAAGAAACACCTACATTTTAATCATTAGTACTTCCCTAGATGATACAGTATGTTCATCAGCTTCAAAATACCATAATCACGCACACAGAGAAGTTAAATTTTATAAGGATAAAGAATGTCTGTCATTAGAAATTCAATTTCAAGACAACCTAAATGCTTCTGGAGTTAATCAGCTCTCTTTTTGTTGTTGCCTCCAAAGAACTGTAGGTTATGCACTTGCTGAATTTTGCCTTTGTCACACATGACTTAACAACGAAGGCATTCATTGTATCACAGTAGCGTCCCTCAAGTGTCTGGTTCTAAACAGCTGCAAATTTTGGAAGATAACACTAAACGATGTCCCTAATGATTGGTATGTTCTCTCCCAACAAATATTAAAACAAGATTAAGGCTTACTAGAATACCAAAACTGTCCAAATTAAACTAAGCATAAATTTAAGTTCAGAAAATAAAGTAGAAATTTTAAGAATTTATATTGTACATGTTAATAGAGTCGATCCAATAAGCATATCCAAAGATTTCGGAAAATTCATGAAATACAGCACTCTCATTCTTCATATTTGCTTTAGCTGTCAGAAAGATGGATAATCACTAATGAATGATTCAGTCCTTTCAAATGTGGTAACTGAATAACAAAATATGTTAAAATAATAATAAACCCGACTTCAAATAAATTCCCATTTATAAGAAGTAAAAGCTACTTCCCAGACCCAAAACTGCAAGGCCTGGGTAGAAAAACATCCTGCCAAAGGTAGAAACAAGCTGTAAAAATGTTTCAGAAGAGTTATGCCTTGTTAGTTATACAACTGTTTACATAAGCTGGCTTTTTTATACCTGTCATTGTTCCTCAATCACATCAGAATACACGAAACACATCATTCTCCACCTATTATCTCGTTTTCCATCAGGAAAAAAAAAATCGTAACTACTAAACAAAATAGAGGAGGGAAAAACACTGCCAGGGAGGAGCTATTTTATTTTCATCATTTATATGTCTTTCAACTCACATTTAGTTAGATTTTCATCCCTTCCCATAAACACAATTTACCCAGAGCCACATAGCGTGCCCCAGAAAGGTTACTTGGAAAAGACACATGCAAGTGTCCTTCTGAACCTCCTTCAATTTCATTACATCGTATCTTGCCATGATCCTTGCATCTTAGAGTAGGTTGACTAACACCCTCAATATCAGCAGTTTTACCTTAACTCTGTAACTATCAGTCTTGAAGATGTAAAGGCTCAAATTCTGTCTTCAGAGCCTTCAATCAACATTGTCAACATGTAAATCCCTAATTTCTTAAAAGAAAAACATAATTTTCAGTAGTACACACAATGTTGTCAAATTTCTAAGGTATGGTGAGCAAGGATCAAAACGAGATTTCTTTTTTCTTTTTTTTTTTTTTTTTTATTTATGATAGGCACACAGAGAGAGAGAGAGAGAGAGAGAGAGAGGCAGAGACACAGGCAGAGGGAGAAGCAGGCTCCATGCCCGGGGAACCCGACGTGGGATTCGATCCCGAGTCTCCAGGATCACGCCCTGGGCTGAAGGCGGCGCTAAACCACTGCGCCACCCAGGGATCCCCCAAAACGAGATTTCTAAGAAAGCCTTCTTTTGTGAACTTCCAGTCAAATACAAAAGTAAATTTTTCCTTTCATTTCCTGTGTTAACATACACAACATAACTTCCACCAGCATGTTGGTGCAAAATCCAGGGAGACAATCCCTTATCGATCACTTTTAAAGAGCAAATGGAGAAGACGGAGTATTAACAACACAAAAAAACTACCAATACAAATCAAGGTCAATGAGGAAGGCTGAGGAGTCCTACCCAAGCTTCCAGCTGAAGACCCTAAATTGTAAATATGCTTCAATTTCAAGGCTTTCAAACTAGATTCTATTTAAGTAATCCTACAAAGGAATAAATTATATTGATATGCTGAAATACCTAAAGAGGGTCAGTAATGCCAAGTGACTAGCTTCTTTTCTGGGCTGGACTGATCTGGTTTGAAAGCTCTGAAAGAAAAACAACATTCACAGGCAAGACACTTTAATGAAATTCTGCTAGCTTCATATTTGAAAGCAACACACAAAATTTCAGTTACCCGTCCAGACAAGCAGTCTTGGGATATGTTACTGTCATTGCCCAGTCTTAGCAGGAAAGCAACAACAACAAAAAAAAACAAACAAACAAAAAAATGGCGTGTTGATGAATTATAACCATAGAAAACCCTCAATCATCCATGACAGCACAGGACAAGGACAACCTAGTTAAACTAGTGAAATTAATTCAAACCTCCCTCCCCGCCCTTCCACAACATTAAGAGTTCATTTAAGATCCCTTCTGTCTCTTCCTAGCCACTCTCTAATAAAAATGCAGATACTGTATATAATTTCAAGATTGTGTAGCAAAAAAAAAAAAAAAAAGAGTAAGGCAAACTGAATTATCAGCACCGACTGGGTTCTATTTCTTCAGCAATTCCAATCACAAACCATCAAACTATGAGATCAGCTTCTAGAAAGGCATTTAAACACCCGACCCCCACCCCACCCCCACCGCCACCCAAACCTCCGGACTTAATGACTTCGATTTTTCTAGATCAAACGTGTCTTATATTGAACTGTACTAACAACGCTCGTTTGAAAGGAAGTTAAAGAACTTGACAAATTATTACAACTGCGAAATGCTGATACCGAACCACTTTCGATTCAAATCCCCTGCGATTCCAGGCGTCGGTACAAGACTCAACTTCCTTTCTCTCCTCTCCTCTCCTCTCCTCTCCCCTCCCGGTCCTCCCCGCCCTTCCGCGCGCCAAGGTCCCCGCCGGGGCCTGCTGTGACATCACAGCCCATCGCCTGGAAACCCCTGACGTCACACACACGCGGCCCCAAAGCACTATGACCTCATCGCTGCCCGGGGCCGACCCGCGGTCACTCGCGCCTGCCGGGAGGTCGGGGGCTGCGGAGCCGCCGGGGCTGCCCGGTCCCCGCGGGAGGTTAAGGGCAGGCGTCAGCTCACCTGCAACAGGGCGGTAGAGGGCAGGGCGGCCGAGCCCAGGCGGGCGCGACCAGGCGAGGCGCCCCCCCGCCCCCCCGCCCCCCCCAGCCCGACCGGCTCCTCGGCCGCGGGGCACCGAGGTGAGCGGAGCCGGTCCAAAGCCTCCTCACGGCCTATCCGCGACCTCGGGAGCTGCAGCCCGGGCCGGGAAAGCGGCTGCCGCCTGCCGGCCCGCTCGACCTCCCGTGGCCCGCGGGGGCGCCCAGCGCCCGGCCCCTGCCTGCGGCCCCTGCCCTAGACCCGCGGCCGGCGCCCCCACCCCCACCCCCACCCCCACCCGCCCGGCGCGGCGCCCCGGGAGCGCAGCAGACGGCGGGAGGGGGCGGGGAGCGGCCACGGTGGCCGCCGCCGCAGGACCCGGCCCGCGCAGCCCTCACGCCACGCCCTACCGCGGCCGCGACCCACCTGCGCTCCTGCCCCGCCCGGGGCCTGGCCCGGGGCTGCACCCCCCGATGCGGCGGCGGCGGCGGCGGCGGCGGCGGCGGCGGCGGCGGCGGCGGCGGCGGCGGCGGCGGCGGCGGCGGCGGGAGGCCTGGCTCGCTCCCCACCGCTGAGGCGGACCGAGCGCCCAGCGCGGCGCGGCGGAGCCCAACGCTCGCCCCGAAACCCATTTGTTTGGCTAAAACGCCGTGACGTCACGCGCCGGCCCAATCGACGGTTGGCCGGGGGCGGGGCCGCCGGCACCGCGGGGGTTGCAGCGACCCCTGCCGGGCACTCCGCAGTACTCCGGCCGCTGGGGACGCAAAGAGCGAGGGACTTAAAAAGGGTGAAGAATCCGCGGGCCCCGCCAGGTGGTGGAGCGGGGCGGGCGCTGGGGGCGGGCGCTGGGGGCGGGCGCTGGGGGCGGGCGCTGGGGGCGGGCGCTGGGGGCGGGCGGCCGCGAAGGGCGTCACGCCCGGCGAGCCAGCAGGGGAGCAACGCCGGCGTCCAGCCCGCAGACAGCACAGTCGGCGCGCTCCTGGCTGGGTCCGCTGTCAGAGCCCATCAGATACCCTCGTAGCCTCGGCTTGCAGTTTGGGTCCTGCCACCAGCCGGGAAGGCGGGATCTGAGAGGTCGCCCTTAGAAAAGGAGAGCGTCCCTTCTGTCCTTTGTTTCTACGCACATGGATAAACTTCTCAGGTGGACAATCTCGAAAATGTGGTCTGCACAGGCCTAAGGAATCAGTTTCCTGGGAAGGGATTTTGTAAAGCACTGTCAAGGAATTGTATTGGTAAAGGAATAGAGAATTCGGTTCTTAATGCCTTACTAATTTATTTAGTGCTCTCAAATCAGAGTGCCGGTGATGAGACTTTTTTTATACCCAGGCTTTAAAATGATCCTTTGCGGGATCCCTGGGCGGCTCAGCGGTTTAATGCCTGCCCTTGGCCCAGGGCATGATCCTGGGTTCCCACATCGGGCTCCCTGCATGGAGCCTGCTTCTACCTCTGTGTCTCTCTAAATAAATAAATAAATTAAATAAATAAATAAATAAATAAATAAATAAATAAATAAATAAATAAATAAATAAATGGGATCCCTGGGTGGCGCAGCGGTTTGGCACCTGCCTTCAGCCCAGGGCGCGATCCTGGAGACCCGGGATCGAATCCCACGTCGGGCTCCCGGTGCATGGAGCCTGCTTCTCCCTCTGCCTGTGTCTCTGCCTCTCTCTCTCTCTCTGTGACTATCATAAATAAATAAAAATTTAAAAATAAATAAATAAATAAATAAATAAATAAATAAATAAATAAATAAAATCTTTAGAATAAAATATAAAATGATCATTTGCTTTCATGGCAAAATATTAATAATAATAATAATTTTAACCGCATAGTAAACCATGAGGATAATAAAAACTGCTTCACGCAAACACGGCCACTGTCAGCATCCAGGGTTATTTCTAGACTGCTTGTCCCGTGCATATTTGTTTTACAATGTTGTCATCACAGAGTGCACACAGTGTGGGTTCCTGTTTTTCCACACATAGAAGTACTTTTCATATTTCAAATAAGCTTCCTAGGCATTTTAATAGCTGAATAAAATTATTTTAAGTAAGACACCGACATTTTACTGAAATCTCTATTCTTGGACAGAACCTATTCCCTTCTTTCTTTGCCATGACAGAGAAGTCACAGGGCATTCTCATGAATGCAGCAGATCTTTAAAGATAAATACCCAGAAATGGAATCAGTAGGTGAAAGTGTATCCATACATTTATAGTTATTAATACAAACTGCCAAAATAGTTTTTTAAAGGTTCCACTAAGTTATACTTAAATTAGCAGCTTTGATTCGAGCCAGCCCTTTAAAAAGTAGTTTTGTCCAATTATAAAACTCTCATAAAATACATATGTATAAAACCTTGAATATGAAAAAAAAACTTTTTGAATTAAAAGAATAAGGAAAACAAATATTTACCATAATCTCACCACCAAGAAATAATCAGTTAACTTCTCCATCTAGGCCTTTATCTATACACATAATTTTAATAAAAATTGGGAAGGGAATGAGACTATACATATTGACATCAAAGTGTATATCTGATTTAATACCCAACCAATGTTAGCTTAGTATATCATGATCATTTGAAACTTCTCTGTGTCATACTGGATTCAAAGTTCTAAAACATCAATCCTATCCTTTTAAGTTCATCACAAAAACTGTCTTTAAAACCTCTCACTTGGGATCCCTGGGTGGCTCAGCGGTTTGGCGCCTGCCTTCGGCCCAGGGCATGATCCTGGAGTCCTGGGATCGAATTCCACGTTGGGCTCCCTGCATGGAGCCTGTTTCTCCCTCTGCCTATGTCTCTGCCTCTTTCTCTCTGTCTCTCATGAATAAATAAATAAAATCTTTTTAAAAATAAAAATAAATAATAAATAAAACCTCTCACTTATGATGCCTGGGTGGCTCAGTTGGTTAAGTGTCTACCTTCAGCTCAGGTCTGGGATCAAGTCCCACATTGGGCTCCCTGCTCAGCAGGAAGTCTGCTTCTCCCTCTTCTTGTCACTCTGTCTCTCTCTTTCTCTCTCTCTCTCAAATAAATAAAATCTTAAAAAAAAAACAAAAACAACTCTTGCTTTCTTAGAAGAATAAAAAAATTAATTTCCCTCATTAATTTAGGAATTTCCTAGGCCATAGGAAAACCCCCCTATGGCCTTTATTTTACTCCACACACATCTTACATGTGTGTATTTAATATCCTCTGCTAAGTTCTAAACTGCTAGAGGACAAGGATTATATCCCAGTATCCACCAAAAGATCTTATACTTGATATTGCTTAAATGTTTAACAGATAATTATAACATGTTAATCTGTACTTTTCTTATGATGATAGACAAATGATCTCCATTTTATAATAGTGTTTACTGCAGCTCATTAATATCCAACATTTATTCCATTTACAATGTTTGACCCAGGCACTATTCTGTGTATTACATACATTCTTCCATTTAATCAGAAAAACACCTCTCTGAGGTGAGTATTGTTGTTATTACAGATGAGGAGGCCGAGGTTCAAAGACTTAAACTGTTTGACCAGGATTGTACAGGTGACATAGAGCCAAACTTAGCAAAGATTCCAGCATTTTCACCATGTCACTGTATCATTTGGGGGAATTTCAGATGAGTTAAGACATTGAAACTACAAAGTTTCAATGACAGAGATATCATTAAACTGAAGTGACAAAAAAAATTTTTAAAACAATAAACTGAAATGACAATGCTTTGCATGTGGATAGCATATTCTCATTGTCAAAAGTCCTATTAGAGTCTTTGGTCTAATTCTGAGTGTTTCTCAGACTGTGGTTAAGGGCCAGTTTGGTTTTTTCTTAATACAAACTGACTGGTTTGTAAAATGTATTAAAACTACTAGAAAAAATGAAAATTACAAAAGACAAAAGCCCAAATTCTTTATTATTAAACTCAGCACACATAAAATTATTGTCAAATTGCCAATAAAATTTCTAAAACTCTTACTCTCAATTTCTGTTCTTCAAAGATCTTTTAAGTAATCTCCACACCCAGCATGGAGCCCAACATGGAGCTAGAACTCATGACCCTGAGATCAAGATCTGAGCTGAGATCAAGAGTCAGATGCTTAACCAACTGAGCCACCCAGGAGCTCCTTCTTAATTTCTGTTCTTATCATAGACTAGTTCTAAAGCTGGCCAGTGGGCCACACTTTGAATAGCACTAGCTAGGGAGAAATAAAACAAGGTAAGGAGGCAGTGAAACCATTTTAGGCAAGTCCTTCCCTGATTCTATTTCTCCATTTACACAATAGGAATGATCCAAAAACAAAGACACCAGAGCCAGTGGAATGCTTCAGGCCACAGACCCTGTAACAAGCTCTCAGGAGGGAATAGGCATCAATGTGATACAGTGAGGTGACAGGACTGATAAGGAGCTGAAAGAGGAACAAGGTTAAGGTGGCCTGAAATGGCACAGCAGCAGCAAAGTCCTAAATATATGTACTATAAAACTTTGGTTATTCTATAAATGATTAAAACTTATGTCAAACCAGCAAACATATTAAATCGAATAGGCTTGTTTGTATAGCTTTGGTTTCATTACTCCTCTCTGCTCAGAAAAAAAAGAAAAAAAAAAGCTAAGAACCATCCACTTATTCCTTAATAAGCTCACCCTACCTCCAAAGGAAAAAACACCATCTCATCTTCCTCCACATCCCCAAACTCTGCATCCTTAACCAAATCAATATCCTCCACTGCAGTAAAAAGGAAAGCAGGAGTAAGACTCCATTAGACTTTGCATCTAGGTCCATCTTTAGTAGAATTAGGTTACTGGGTGTGAGAATGCCTTTCCCTACCAACTTGACTGTATTATTGGAAAGCTTAAATAAGAAAAAAGAAGGGTATCTGGATGGCTCAGTTAAGTGTCCAACTCTTAATTTCGGCTCAGGTCACGATCTCAGGGTCGTGAGATAGAGCCCTGTGTTGGGTTCTATGCTGGGCGTGCAGCCTGCTTAAGATTCTCTCTCTCATCCTCCCCTGGCCCTCCCCAGCACCCCACCACCTCCTACTCCCACTCTCTGTCTCTCAAAAAAAAAAAAAAAGAGAGAGAGAGAGAGAGAGAAAAGTGAAAGGGCTTTCAAGTTTACCAAGTTAAGGCATTCACTTAAATAGGCCTAGAAAAACGTCACTGGAGCATGCTTAATGCCCCGAACCCATATCGCACATATGAAGCCTGGTGGTGGCAATTGGAACCTGGGCAGAGTCTACTCACCACGAGAAATAACTTCATTCATGAGAAAGGACAACTAAAGAGAAACAGAGAGACAAAGGCAGCAAAAGATGCCAAAAGATGAGTATATCTCATAATCGAAATGTGGATTGTGAGAACGTACATAAAGTTAAATAAGCATTAAAATCAAAAAATCATACTACTTTTTTTTGGATCGTGGCCCCATGAAAATCTGATAAAACCTAAAAATTTTACAGAGGGAGAAAAAGATATATTGATGGATACACATGATTTTTTAAATTGTAATTTCTTCAAAAAAGTCCTTTAGATTAACTTACTTTATGGTGACCTGCATACTTATAAAAGGAAGTAAAAGAAATGCAGGTTGATGACTGATAGCATCCAGTGAAATGCCATGGCAAAAACCAATTAAGGTCCCAAGTTCTCCTTTCCCTATGATATTGCCCTTAGAAGCTCTCATTGTTTTCAATCCCCTTTGACCTTTCAGATGATGGTTTCTACAACACCAACCCAATGGTCCACTGGTCCACAGCAGTTTCTCTGTGTATCTCACTTCCTAATGCATGTAAAAGAGACAATCCCTCCCAAACTCTTCACATTCTGATCATCATAATTAACACTTGGGTTGGTTTGATATCTGGCCATAACAGTTGCCAAGCCCCTTCTTAATGCTTGATTTTTTACAAGAAATCTATATATAAGCAACAATGTGTATATTCCTGATATTCCTCTATTTAAAATCTCTATGTAGTCCACTAAATCCAAGTACTGCAGTTCAGCAGGAAACAATGAAAGCATTTTGTTAGCTCCTCTATCAAGTCAGGCAATCTCTGTTCCATCTCAAGACCTCTGGGCCTTCTCCCTGAGCCTAAAAGTTCCCTCTCCACTTTTTGCAAATGGTTAGCCCTGACACAATCTTAGGTATTGGCTTAAAGTCTCCACAGAGCACTAGATGCACCAGAATTTATATTCAGGAAGGTCTTTGGAAGAAGAAAGAGGTAAACTGGGGCACTTAAAGTCCATTTGCCTAGCAAGTCATTTTTACTTAGATTTTATTTTCCTTCTGGGTGACATAAGGAGGTGGCTAGAGCCTCTTCAAACCAGGACTTCCCTAGCCATCTTTTCACAAAAATTTGCAACAGTAATTATACTAGGTTTGTTTGTTTGTTTGTTTGTTTGTTTTAGCCCCCTGCAGAGGGGCAGCTTCAAAAGAACAGAGACTGAGCTTTATTGGTTACTATATCCTAATGCCAAGCCCAGTGCCTGACATTTAGAAGTTACTTAGTAAGTAATGGTTCAATGATCTCTTTTTAAGTCCTAGAAATGTTTTTCTGCAAGGGCAGCAGTGATCTATATTAAGAATGGTTTAATTCCTGCAGTTATGAGAGATGGAAGAGGTTCTTGAAAGTGGGGCAGAAAAAATAGAGGGATCTCACTGCTCCTAGAAGCATTTTCCTAGTGGGATTTTCCCCAGGAGTTGCTCTCTTCACAGCTAGTGGAGGAAGACCAAAGGCCATGGGCCCAATAAGGCCATAGACCTACAGCCTGAAGCCCCTCATGTGGGGACCTCAGTTCTAAAGCTAGAAGTTGGGGCTTCTTAGAGAACCAGGAGGTCTAAGCTGTGCTTGAGAAACTTAAAGCCAAGTAACAATGCTGCCTTAAGAAATGGAAAGGGGAAAAAAAATCACAAAAGCAGAATGAAGGTTTGCATAGCCCACAAATTATTATAGCACCAAAGAAATTAAACCCAGCCGAGAATCGTGCTATATTCCAAATACAGAAACACAACAGGCAAAAGGAAAGCAGTTCATCTCTCTCACACACACCATCTCCAAGTCCATCAGGAACAGTCCATCATATAATCAGACATGTCCCCTTTCTCAGCCTCTCCCAGTGCTTCCCCTTGGCTTGGCTGAAATGTTACTTAAAGAGCTTTCTCTCTCCAATGTAGTATTTCAGCCTCGTCACTTTCTTCTTTTTTAGGATTTTATTTATTTGACAGAGTGGGGGTGGGGAGTGGCAGAGGGAGAGGGAGAAGCAGGCTCCCCACTGAGCAGGGACCCTCCCACCATGGGGCTTGGTCCCAGGACCCTGAGATCATGACCTGAGCCAAAGGCAGCTACTTAACTAACTGAGCCACTCAGGCATCCCCAGCCTGTTACTTTCCTTCATAGTACCCATGCCGGTCAAAAGGTACTTAATAGATGGATGTCGAATTAATAAAAATATTCATACTTTTTCTCACCAAACAATTTAATCCAGGATAAATCATTATCAATGGAGGACAAATAAAAATTACAAGAGCAGAAAGTTTTATACATTAAAACAGGACATGAGTTAACGGAGAATCTAAGGTAGTGCTGCAAGAACATGACCAAAATTAGGAATATTTGAACCCTATAGAAGCCAACTAACCAACTAGTCATGATGTGGGTGCTTCAACAAGCATTATCCTTGATTATATTTTCTAGATTACCAATTGGTCATAAAGATATTTGTGTTATCCACTTGGCATTTAGACAGGAACTAGCATTCTTTGGGTAGTACCAGATAACTCATATATCTTTCATATTTTCAGTAAGTCCCTAATCTGTTTGTTGAAAAATGGCAAGAAAGAAAAAGAAGGTGGGGTGTCTCTGCCCACTGACTACCGCTCAAATAGCAATTCCCTTTCCTTCCTTGTTAACAGAATTCTGATCTCAGTCCTTCTTTGTGCTTCAGGGGAGGTGAGCCCAGACCCATGGAGTGAGTTATGATTGACCTAAACTAGTGGTTCTCAATGGGGAGATTGATTGACTTTGTTTCCCAGGGTACATTCAGCAGTATCTGGAGACATTGCTGATCATCACATCTTGGGAGAAGTGCTATTGGCATCTAGTAGGGAAAGGCCAGAAATGCTGCTCAATATCCTATAATGTACAGTCCTGCTGCTCCCCCACAACAAAGAATTATTTCTCCCAAAATGCCAGTAGTGGCAAGGTTGAGAGACCTTGCTCTAAGATAATCAATGTGGTCCCAATCTCCTTGTCAGTGAGTGGCCCAGGCATGAGTGTGTGATGCAGATCTAGCTAATAAAATGCAATGGGAAATCTACTGATATACTTCTGGAAAAGGTTTTTCTTACCATTAAAGGAAGATATTCAGGGTGCCTGGGGGGCTCAGTTGGTTAAGCGTCTGCCTTCAGCTCAGGTTCCTGGGATTAAGCCCCTCGTCGGGCTCCCTGCTCAGTGGAAGCCTGTTTCTCCCTCTCCCTCTGACCCTCCCCTGCTTGTGCTCTCTCTCTCAAATAAATAAATAAAATCTTTTAAACAAAGGAGGATATTTCTTTCTCTCTCTCTTTTTTAAGATTTTTATTTATTCATGAGAGACACAGAGAGAGAGAGAGGCAGAGACACAGGTAGAGGGAGAAGCAGCCTCCATGCAGGGAGCCTGATGTGGGACTCGATCCGGGTCTCCAGGATCATTCCCCAGACCGAACGCAGTGCTAAACCACTGAGCCACCCAGGCTGCCCAGGAGGATATTTATTTCTTATTGCAAAGCATTACTTTCCTAAGTAGAACCCTATTTATCAACAACGAGAGAGAGAAACATACAAAAAGAAATAGTCCCTCATGTGCTGCTAGATGTCATTGTGTCTGTGTGTAATGTCTGGTACTGCAATTGCTATCTTGGGACCATGAGAGTTGTCAGCTGAAGAGAAGATAAGAGGATGGCCAAGCAGAAAAGTGGAAGTAACCGCCTCCTTGATGCCATCTTTGCATCTCTGACTTAACCAATCCTTGAGTCTTCTTGTTACATGAGATAATCAATTCTATCACTATTGAAGTCACTTATTTTATAGGAAAGTAGCTGAAAACATCTTCATTCACATTATATATATATCATAATATTATATATACACACACACACACACACACACACATATGGTAGGTGGAGACACTAACCTTCTTTGGGAGCAAGTTCTACAATAGTCTGCTATAAAATAATTTTGTTTTACCATGATCTCAGGATAATATTAAACCAGCCATATCAGAAGTAGATAGAAATCCAGTGGGAACAGAACCATTGTTAATGAATATGTTTGTATTCTTTAAATAAAGGAATAGAATTCATGTGACACTTTGTAATCTTTAAGAAAATGACATTTTCCAATCATTGGAATTTAATTGGAGGGAGCCTGTCTGCATTAAGACTAGCCAGTCTGTCCTTTTGCTTCCTAAGCTCGATATACCTCATTCGTAGGCACCTGCTAGAGCAAAGGAGAGATGCTTTGGCTAAAATAACCTAGTTACATCAGCTTACTAATATGGTCCAAGGGATAGATTTTGCTCAGAATTGAGTTCTTTAAAAAAAGCCGCTAACTTATTCTGCAGTTTTAGGATTTGCTGACATTTTCTACCAAGTATAGCTATGCTTTTTCTTGCCTTGAAATACCAAAGACACTTTTCAAGAAGCACAGAGCTCAGTTACAGCATTTCCTTGCAAAAATCAATTTTTATCAATTTTTATCAATTAAGTAATGTACTTGAACCAGATATTCCTTGGAAACATGTACAGTGGTTTGGCTTCTTTTGGATACCCACAGCACATGTTCTATTACAGCACTCTACAGTTTGTTACTCTAACAGAATCCCACTGACATCTCCCGACACCTCCCCTCTTACCCCTGTCTGAGACAGCTGGGCTACATGTAATTTCGTGTGTGTGTGCCTTCAGCAAGATCTGAAGAGTAACACATACATGTACTATTAAAGTATATTGAGTCTGTTCTGTCCTTTTTCTAGACGTCCCTCTCATCAACAAAGCCAAAGGGTGCCTTCAAAGGGGTAGATAACAGAAGGAGTCATCTGATTGTTCCTCCTTGTTCACAGGTACTCCAGAATCAACATTTCCACACTCCGATTACCTGCTTCTTAAGGCTCCACTGCTCCCACGGCTTTTGCCATATGTTGCCTTTACTGTTGCTACACTTCTCTAGCTTTCTGCACACTTTCTTTCTCTTTGTCTCTGTGCCTACTATGCCTCCCTTATTTCTTGACTTTCTTACCAGACAGCTTGATGTTTATAGGCATCACTAGCTGAAGAGAAGACTCTTCTTGATGAGACACTCCCTGACCCTTACATACTATCATGCAAGCATCTGCATCCTGACTGTAGGTTTGAACCTTCTCCCCTTGTGAGTCATTTCCTTCATGCTCTGCTACTCAGAGGCTACTTTCACACGGCAACATGCATTATCTTTTTTACATTTCTAGTCTCAGCAAAGCTGTAAACCTCCACTCTGAATAAAATCAATGTGTGATGAATATGTGTGGTAATAATCCTGTTCTTAAGTTCACTAAATACGTCTCAAAAGTGTCCTAAATATGTTTTCACATATGTATTATTCTGGATATTGTCATATCTGATTCCCAATTTCCTGCTTTGAGGAGGAAGTTGTGCTCTGATAATAGAAGCCCTTGGCACATCACAGAAAAAATGTTCTTCAATTATTGGCTAAGCCTTTCTTCCTTCAAAAAGCTATACGAAGCATAAAATGAATGAAATTGGTAATTTTCACTTTTTATGTTTCCAATATTGTTCTTATATAAGGAGAGCTATCAAGTTGTCCAGAGAAGAGGCTAACACCATAGTTCACACAAACATGTTATCTGCCTACTACAATATCATCAGCCTTATGACTTTTACTTTATAAGTAAACAAAACTACTCATCCCCATCACATATGATCTCATGGTACTTTGTTCCACTTTTGCTGTTAAACATTAGATATTTTTTTAAAAAAACATTTTTTTTAGACTTTATTTGAGAGAGAGAACATGAGCTACATGGGGGCAGAGGGAGAAGAAGAAGCAGACTCTCTGCCAAGCAGGGAGTCAGACATGGGGCTTGATCCTGGGACCTTAGATCATGATCTGAGCTGAAGGCAGATGCTTAACCAGGCACCCTGACATTAAAAAAAGAAAAGATTTTATTTATTATTATTTTTTTAAAGATTTTATTTATTTATTCATGAGAGACACACACACAGAGAGAGAGAGAGAGAGACAGAGACAGAGAGAGAGAGGCAGAGACACAGGCAGAGGGAGAAGCAGGCTTCATGCAGGGAGCCTGATGCGGGACTTGATCCCAGGGCTCCCGGATCACACCCTGAGCCAAAGGCAGGCACTAAACTGCCAAGCCACCCAGGGATCCCCTTATTTATTATTTGAGAGTGAGAGAGAGAGAGAGAGAGAGAGAGCTCAAGCAGGGGGAGAGGGAGAGAGATAAACAGACACCTTGTTGAGCATGGAGCCGGAACCAGGGCTCGATTGCAGGGCCCTGAGATCCAAAGTCAAACACTTAACCAACTAGCCACCTAGGTGTCCCTATTTTTATTTTATATTTTTAAAGATTATAGTTTTAAGTAATCTCTACAACCAACATCGGGCTCAAACTCACAACTCCAAGATCAAAAGTCACATGTTCCTTGGGGTGCCTGGGTGGCAAAGTCAGTTAAGCATCTGATTCTTGGTTTCAGTTCAGGTTGAGGGATTGAGTCCCACATGGGCTCTACACCTAAAAACTTTCTCCCTCTTCCTTTGCCCCTCCCCCAGCTCTTTCTCTCTCTCTCTCTCTCTCTCTCTCTCTCTCTCTCTCTCAAATAAATACATCCTAAAAAAAAGAATTCCACTGACTAAACCAGCCAAGCATTCTGCACTTTAGATATTTTAATGTAATTTATGTATGGAGCTTACCTTCTCCTTGTGTGAGCTCTTTAAGGACACATACTGTAGATTTACTGAATCAGAGAATAGATGAATGATCTAGGAGAAAAATTTCATTTACTATGTCAAAATATTCAGAGAGGAAAATACCTTTTCACTAGTGCAATGATATTTGAATCACCAATCCTGTCAATTTTAAGAAGTGGAACTAATTTAAAGCACATGACACTCCTCAATGGTCATAGGTCTGAGCTCTGTGATCTTTCCTGAGTAGTTAACTGGTCTTTGTGGCTGGAATGCTGCTGGAGTGAATCTTGCTTGTCCTTCCAAAGGCTCACGTTTCCTCAGTGCCTTCTCAAAGGTGAAACTACTTACAGGTTCTCTAGAGAGCTTGATGTCATAAGTTAACACATTGGGCTTTATCCTGGATTGGACTGCAATTTGGCACACTGTCAAAGATAAATGATATGAGGGGCCCTTTGGTGGCTCAGTAGGTTACTTATCTGCCTTCAGCTCAGGTCACGATCCCAGAGTCCTGGAATTGAGACCTGATTCAAGGGAGCCTGCTTCTCTCTCTCCCTCTGCCCCTCCATCCCCCATACTTATGCTTTCTCTCTCTCAAAGAAATAAAATCTTTTTTAAAAAGATAAATGATGTGGATATTCTTAAAAATTATTAAATTACAGGGTGCCTGGGTGGCTCAGTGGTTGAGCATCTGCCTTCAGCTCAAATTGTGATCCCGGGGTCCTGGGATCGAGTCCTGCATCAGGATCCCCGTGAGGATTCTCCCTCTGCCTATTTCTCCCTCTGCCTATTTCTCTGCCTCTCTGTATGTGTGTCTTTCATGAATAAATAAAATCTTTTAAAAATTTATTAAATTCCATTAAGGAATTTGTGTTTGGTTCCATACCCTCCAGATCTGCACACCAAGAAAGCACAGAAATACATGGCTAATCTATTACAGAGCAGTACCACTCAATGACTAAGCACAGTGGAGGATGCTAGGAGCCAAGGCATATATATAGAGAAACCCACAAGATTCCGTTATGTGTCTTTAATAGAGCTGTGGCAAAGCCATTGTCTCTGGCCACCACACCAAGTACCCAGCTCTTGACCCCTGTGCTTCAGATAAATTTCAAACATAATGTTACTCTACATTTACTCAGAAAAACTCTAAACAAAAAGCTGAATAGTTAAAACCTTTTATCTTGCCTAGGTTTAAAAATCTTATTTAAGGGATCCCTGGGTGGCGCAGCGGTTTGGCGCCTGCCTTTGGCCCGGGGCGCGATCCTGGAGACCCGGGGTCGAATCCCACATCGGGCTCCCGGTGCATGGAGCCTGCTTCTCCCTCTGCCTGTGTCTCTGCCTCTCTCTCTCTCACTGTGTGCCTGTCATAAATAAAATTTAAAAAAAAATTTAAAAAAATTAAAAAAAAATCTTATTTAAAAAAAGTCACCACTAATTTAAAACGAGTTAGTATCAGAGACCTATGTCAAAGCAGCATCCAACATAAAGAGACTATTCTGTGATAATTATTACTCCTTGGTAAGAAGAGCTAGTAACACCTAAGTATACTTAGGATGTCCAGCTATGGAAAGTCTGTGAAAGACAGTCTATAATTTTTTCACTTACTGATCTTTACTGCCTTCGGGAAGAGAAGTCCCAGAGGATAAGAGTTCAAACTTGATGAGGTGGATTTGTTTTTCCTTTTTTTTTTTTTTAAGATTTTATTTATTTATTAATGAGAGACACACAGAGAGACTGGCACAGACACAGGCAGAGGGAGAAGCAGGCTCCACACAGGGAGCGCATTGCAGAACTCGATCCTGGGTCTCTAGGATCACACCCTGGGCCAACTGTGGCACTAAACCGCTTAGCCACCAGGGCTGCCCTGTTTTTCCTTCTTTTTTTTAAAGATTTTATTTATTCATTCATGAGAGAGAGAGAGGCAGAGACATAGGCCCTGAGCCGAAGGCAGATGCTCAACTGCTGAGCCACCCAGGCACCCCTGTTTTTCCTTAAATAATCATTAAGGTAACATCTAAGGTCTCTTCCACAATAAACAGATCAAAGTCTGATTGTAAGTATCTATAGGCAGGGCAGCCTGGGTGGCTCAGCGGTCAGCACCGCCTTCAGCCCAGGGCCTGATCCTGGAGACCCGGGATGGAGTCCCATGTTGGGCTCCCTGCATGGAGCCTGTGTCTCTGCCTCTCCCTCTCTGTGTCTCTCATGAATAAATAAAATCTTTATTTTAAAAAAAGTATTTATAGGCAGTGGTTCTGAACCTTGGCTACACATTAAAATCATTTTTGAAAGCTTTTGAAAAGTTAGATGTCTAGGTACCACCCCAGACCAACTGAATCTTAGTGATTCTGATGGAGAGTGAAGATTAAAAATTACTGCCCAAGGGCCAGGGATATGTTGGTAAACTGACTCTTGGGGATGGGGCTGGGTTATTCCAGGGAGCTCTGGCTAGCAAGTGCGTGACTCTTGCTATACCCCCACCAAGGCCAATTTTAAGTTACTAATGTGGAGCTAATGGGAAGAGGTGTGTACAAGCAGCTCTCAGGAGCTTCTGAGTGCCCATTCCAGCACCACCTTTAGAGTTCTTGAGGAGAAAGTTGTAGTAAGGGGTAAGGCAATATATTTTATCTCTGGGCTTTTTACATACCACAGATTCAATTCATCAGAGAATATAAGGAAAAACTAACATCAATGATTTATCATTCATCAGTGTTTGCTCGTTCCACTCCATTTTTAAAAACCAGACTTTATTTTAAAATATCAATATTGTAAACAG
This sequence comes from Nyctereutes procyonoides, assembly GCF_905146905.1. Classification (NCBI taxonomy): domain Eukaryota; kingdom Metazoa; phylum Chordata; class Mammalia; order Carnivora; family Canidae; genus Nyctereutes; species Nyctereutes procyonoides. The sequence goes on from NW_026575139.1 coordinate 41,536,448, forward strand.
AATTACTTTTTCCACTTTACTAATGATTCAGATTTGAAATTAGCTAATTTTTTGAAATAAAAATTACTTAGACATACGAATCTTATAACTGGAGGAAATTCAGCCTTCAGTATAAAGAAATAAACTTTGAGTTTCGAATATCTCTGTCATAAGAATACATGTTATGGTACTTTTTAAACAGAAACAACTGAAATATAGCTGAAATATTATCCTGACATCATTTAGAAATAGAAGGAAAAAATTCATTTGTGAAAGTCATTTTTACATAAACTACATTTACCAAACACTATCCTTTGAATTATAATCCTATCAAGTGGGACGCCTGAGTGGCTCAGTGGTTGAGCATCTGCCTTTGGCTCAGGATGTGATCCCAGAGTTCCGGGATCGAGTCCCACATTGGGCTCCCTGCATGGAACTTGCTTCTCTCTCTGCCTGTGTCTCTGCCTCTCTCTCCATATCTCATAAATAAATACAATCTTTTAAAAAAAATCCTATCAAGCTTATATCTAAACAACTGTAAAATCACTTAACATAGAGCAGAGAAGCTAAATGAAAGAAAATTTAAAAAAAAAGAAAATTCAAAATCACTTTATGAGAGATCAAAAAAATACTTCTTCTAGGTCAATAAAAGAGACTTGTTATATAGCAGTACAAAATATGATGCACTGGGATCCCTGGGTGGCACAGCGGTTTGGCGCCTGCCTTTGGCCCAGGGCACGATCCTGGAAACCGGGATCGAATCCCACGTCGGGCTCCCGGTGCATGGAGCCTGCTTCTCCCTCTGCCTGTGTCTCTGCCTCTCTCTCTCTCTCTCTGTGACTATCATAAATAAATAAAAGTTAAAAAAAATTAAAAAAAAAAATATGATGCACTATCTAGAAATCAAAGAGGAGGGAAATATCTAACAAGTTTCACATCTTTTTTTTAAGAGGGGGTAGGAACAATGGAGGAAGAGAGAAAGAATCTTAAGCAGGCTCCCCACTCAATGAAAACCAGATACAGGGCTCCATCTCACAACCCTGAGATCATAACCTGAGCCAAAAATCAAAGGTTGGAGGCTTAACTGACTGAGCCACTCAGGTGCCCCAACAAGATTCACACTTTATGTAGTGTGCATTTAGAAAACCAACCTGAGAATTATATTCCTAGTAAATTTCCATTTGACCTATTGTTTAATCGGGTAAACAACAAAACCAAAGGTGGAAAAAGTTTTTTTTTTTTTAAGATTTTGTTTATTTACTTAAGAGAGAGAGAGCACCAGCAGGCACACAAGCAGGGGAAGGAGCAGAGGAAGAGGGAGAGGGAAGGGGAAAGAATCTTAAGCAGACTCAATGCTGAGCACAGATCTCACAACCCTGAGACCTTGACCTGAGCTGAAACCAAGAGTCTGATGCCCAACAACTGAGCCACCCAGGCGCCCTGAAAAAAAAGTTTATTTTAGAAGATGAAAAAAAAGTTCATTTTAGAAGATAAATACACTCATGTGTTTCTGATTTATTTTACTGAACTTACTGATAAAAACAACACTGGGCTATTAACTATGCAATTAATTTTCAAGATTCACAAATCTAGAGTTGTAAAACATCATCCTAAGAATTTATAATCCTATCAAGGGATCCCTGGGTGGCGCAGTGGTTTGGCGCCTGCCTTTGGCCCAGGGCGTGATCCTGGAGACCCGGGATCGAATCCCACGTCGGGCTCCCGGTGCATGGAGCCTGCTTCTCCCTCTGCCTGTGTCTCTGCCTCTCTCTCTCTCATTCTATGTGACTATCATAAATAAATAAAAATTAAAAAATTTAAAAAAAAATCCTATCAAGTTTCCATTTGAGCCACTATAAAATCACTTAAAAGAAAAAAATCTAATTTACTTGAGTAGAGTGAAGAAAAGTAACCTGCTGTAGTCCTGGATCTTCGGAAGTAGACTCATGGTAAGTGGGATCATTTCAGAAGATGATTCACATTGTTTTCAGGCTACATGCTCAAGAGACTGAGTCTAGCCTTGGTATAGGCACTTTTGTTGCCAGGAAAGGATGTGCTGAGTCAGAAGTCCCAGGGAGGAGGGTGGAAGAGATTCCTGAGGACTTTCAGCCTCACTTTCCAGAATAAGGGAAAAATAGGGAGACCTAGATCTCAGGAATTTCCCTCTGTCCCCTCTCCAACATCCCGCCCCTGACAAAAGGATGGGAAAGAAATTGCCTGGGTCAGAGGCTTTCAGTTTAGGTGGGATAGTGAACAACAACAACAAAGATCCTGAGCATCTGTCTTGCTCCTACAGAGGATCTGTGTTGATGGAATTGGCCTGATGGAAGATTCTTTTTCTGGGATCTCGATCCGATGGGAGTGACATCTGATCTATGTAGGACATAGGACCCTGGATTTCCATGACATCACACATGGTTCTTCTTCCTAAGAAATCTGGTCATCCAGAGGATTCCCTAGTGATCCAGGCTCTCCAAATATCTCCTTTGGAATGTAAGGAACATAAGCATTTTTTCTCAAATGTCTCATCTCAGTGCATGTATTTTCTCTTCTTAAGTTATCAAGGTTTCATCTCAGCCAACAGAGCTCTCGGCAAGCATTATGAGCCTTTCTTTTTTTGGGAAATAAACTAGTTTTGATAAGTCAGAGTTCTTTTGAATTTTTCTGGAAGAATTTTTGTTTCTATTTTATAGGTGTTCCCCTCTTCATGTGCATGGGTGATCTTTACATTTGCTTTTAAAAGGTTCTCCTCTATCTCGCAGGGTAAATTCTCTCCACATTGGTTACTTGATGAAAATTCATTTATTTTTCTTGATGCAACTCAGAAATTTCTGCCAGAGCTTTGACCTCTCCTTTTCAGTGTTTTTTTCTTACTGTACTGACACTCAGTTGGAGACTTCTAATATGATCTTTCAATGCATCAATATCTTCTTTAGTAAATTTAGGACATTTGTTTTTTTTTTTTTTTGAGAGAGATTTTAAATAAGTATTTAACTCAGCTGTTTCAAGCCATTTTTTCAAACCCCCTTTCATTCATTTTCTAGGAGGTGATCATTTTATTTATTTATTCATGAGATACACACAGAGAGAGGCAAAGACATAGGCAGAGCGAGAAGCAGGCTCCCTGCAAAGAACCTGATGTGGGACTCAATCCCAGGACCCCGGGATCATGACCTGAGCCAAAGGCAGATGCTCAACAACTGAGACACCCAGGTGCCCCGAGGTGGTCATTTCCTAATGCAGTCCAGGTTCAAGTTCCCACATTTCTGCTGTCTTCTTCAAGAAAGACCTCCCAATCTCCTATCTCCAGCACATGCTCATCAAAGTCTGGGTCCAATGTTCTCTACCATTTAGTATCTGTTCCATGTGTGCACTTGAGCATTTTCTAATTTTTTTCTTTCTACTGGATTCATTCGGTCACTCTTTTACTCTTCAGTTTTGTGAGCACAGCTTTATGCTTCCCCAAAAATCAGATCTCTTATTCAAAGCCTCTTTTAGTGTTTCTGAAGTTGATTTTCACTCTTGTCATGTATTTTGAAGGCTGTCTTGGTTGTAGCTACTTGCAACTTTATTTTTTTAAAGATTTATTTATTTATTCATTCAGAGAGAGCAAAGAGAGAGGCAGAGACACAGGCAGAGGGAGAAGCAGGCTCCATGCAGGGAGCCCGATGTGGGACTCTATCCTGGGTCTCCAGAATCACACCCCGGGCTGCAGGCGGCGCTAAACCGCTGAGCGACAGGTGCTGACCGCTACTTGCGACTTTATGTGTTCCGATGTGCCTTTTAAAGAATGAATCTCTCTTATAATGTCAATCATCAGTTGTTTTAACAGTGAGCTTTTTCTTCTTCTAGTTCTTTTCTCAGAATCTTTAAGCCCAAGAAGAGAGTCAGAAATTTTCAGCTTTTTATTAATGGCTTCCAGTTTTTTATATTTCTGATTATATTTCCTCAAATGTGACATCCATCAAAGTTGATTCAAGGTCTCTAAATTCTTTTTTTTTCTTTTCCTGAATCATATCCTTTATTTTTTTGTGAAGGCTATTACTGGGATAATTGATGATTTTTCATGGGGTTTCAAGATTAGATAGTATTATCAATGTTAATTTCCTGATTTTGGTGGTGATATCAGGAAAACAACATGTCCTACATATACCCTCTAAAGTATTTGGGGGTGATGGGGCATCAGGTTGGCAACGTACTCCCAAATAGTTCAAGATCAAATGTTATCTGCATTGTACTTGCAACTTTTCTTCAGGTTTAAGAGTTTTTTAAATTAATAAGCTTTATTTTTTAGATCAGTTTTAGCTTCACAGCAAAATCAAACAGAAAGTACAGGAAAAAAAGGAAAGTACAGAAAGCTCCCATATACCCTATGTTCTAGCATGTATACAACCACCTCATTATTAACATTGGAACCAAAGTGGTACACTTATTACAAGTGGTGAAGCAACATGGACACATAATTACTCAGAGTCCATAGTTTACATTAGGGCTCACTCTTGATGTTGTACATTCTATGGGTTTTGACAAAGTATAATAACATGTATCCATCAGTGTAGTATATACAGAATAGTTTCATACCTCTAAAAATCCTCCGTACTCCACCTATTCAGCCCTTCCCCCAACCCCTAGCAACTGCTGATCTTTTCATTATATCCACAGTTTTGCCTTTTTCAGAATGTCCTATGGCTGGAATTGTATAGCATGTAGCCTTTTCTATTCCTATTGAACCAGGCTAAGCTTGTCAAAAACTTGATATCTTTCTACAGAAGGGCACAAACTCCAGTGGCTCATTCTTTATCTCTGTCTACAAAAAGATTTTAATAATTAAAAATATGACTATGAATATAAATACATCATTTCCCACAGCAATCCATGAAGATCTGGGTCTGATCTGCTGTCTCCTATCTATGCTGCCACCACTCAGCACAGTGTCTCCAGGACCAAAGTGACATAGAACATCATGGGTATCACTTTGACCCCTTCAAAATACCAAGATCCTGCTGGTTACCTCAGACTGCAGGGAACACTGGTGAGCATCCAGCCCAGGATCAAAAAGTTGCTGGCAACAAACATAGACCTAAGAGGAGATGAAGGAGGGGAGACCATAAAACACTGGCCAATGACGCTCCCTTTCCTGAGTAAACATTTTATTCTGAGGCCCTATAGGCTTTGTCCTGTTCACAAAGGTCACAGAAAACTCCCTATTCTCAGCTCCCTTCCTTGGTTTCTATCTGGCTGGTCTCTGAATGTGTGTATGTAGTGGGGAAGGGGATGCTAAAGGAGTTGTAGAGAGTTTCAACTTATTTTGCTAATTTTATGTTTAAAAACAAAGGAAGAAGCAAGTGGTATTTTCAAATTCTTCACATTTCAATACTGTGCAGTCCACCTGTGAACAAAGAAAACATGCTATTCAAACTATTCCTGCACATAGTGGTGAAATGTTGGATGACACAGAAGCCCTTCAGGGTGCTGTTGTTCAGAATGAGAATCTTAGGGGATGTTGGGTGCGGATGGAGCTTTCCTCACTATGGCAGGAGCATTGGACCATGTAAGCATCTCCTCACGTACAGCCTTGTCCTTGAGCCATAGGGGATCCAGGCCCCAGCTGAATGAGGAGTTCAATCTTGTCGATAGTTAAACTGTAAGTCAGTTGGGAACTGACTTATTTTAATAAGGAGGAGATGAATAGATCTGCTGACCTCAGCTGGATTTGCTCACATGTCTCAAAGTTACCTAGGGGTCAGCTGATCTTGGGCAATGCTGCCTAGATGATCTTGCCTAGATTTGCTCATGTTTTGGGGTCAGCTGATATAGGCCAGGCTGGGATAGACTAGCTCAATGTATCTCAGGGTCAGCTGGGAATCAGCTGATGTAGATTGGACCCAGCTGTGCACTGACTCGCTCTCTCCTCTCCTTTTCCTCCCACAACAGCAGGAAATCCCAGTCATGTCTTCCCTTGGCAATGGCAGAGGCACAAGAGAGCCTTTGCATTTTAAAAAGTTTGCCTTGGCTGTTAGATGTCCACAAATGTCTTTCTTTTTCTTCCTATGAAATCCTCATCCTCAGGGAGACTGGAGGCTCTTTGGAACTGAGATATAGAGTAAAAGCAGATGTGAATGCTCATTTCTTCTGTTTCACCAGATCCAGAACCACACCATCTTTGCCAGCATCCACTGCAAAATGCATACCCTGAACCACCCCTCTTCCCTTCCATTCTGAAGCAAAGTCTTAAATCTGATGAGCAGAATCCACATCATATGTATGCACCCTAACCAGAAGGAAAGCTGAGGAAGGGAAATGCATGGAGAGGCAGGATTTCCACTGTAAAGAACTATGATTATAGGGAGAGAGTGTTCAGAAGATTTTAGACAGCCATGAATGACGGATGCTCATTACAGTGGCTTATACTTGTGTCACGTGACCTAGCTACGAGGACAGAACTCTTCATCTATATACTAAACATAATAAAAATAATTATCCTTTGAAGTGGCTTATAGAAGAGCTCTAATAAGGACAGAGAGCAACAAACTGGAGAATCGGAGTGAGACATACAGAGAGGTCAATAGCCGAGAAAGTGGGGTTACAAGCATGGAAAGTGAAAAGAGCAGGGAACAAAGAGCCACAACTACCTGATTCAGAGATAATTCTTGCAAAAGCCATTGGGTTGTCACTAGTTTTGCCACAGTATCTGAACCAACATTCTAGTTTTATATAGAATACAAAACTCACATCCTAAGAAAGGACTTGAACGTATATCTCTGCACCTGTGATGTGAGAACACACAATTCACAGCACCCACCAAAAGTACAACAAATCCTGTGTCCGGTGATTGCCCAGGAGATTTGAGTTCCTAAAAAGACACATGTTTATTTAATTTGTATATCATCCCAAAACACTTTTGGAAAGCACCCAAGAGCTGTTTGTTGAAAATGGAAATGAGAGTATAAGCAGTAAATGCTATGGGATTTAGGATAGAGAACAATTATAACTTCAGTGTGCTAGGTATTCTGGGTTTGCCCTCTCACCACAGATTTATTGTCTACTCTTCTTTGCCCTACTTTCTGTGCCTTAGAAATATGACCTCCAAGAACTGCATGCCCCATACTCCCTTGTCCTGTGGCTTTCTGCTGGGAATGGCCAAAGAAAAGTACTGCTTCTAATAATGGAGGGAAGGAGAGATATGGGAATTCATTTCCTACCATCTTGTGTCATTCTGGCAGTGGCTGTGTTACCCTATGGCCATAGCTACTTCCAGATAGTCTCTCTTCCATTCTTCTAGCTCCTCAGGTGTTTAGTGACACAGCTTACTTTCCTCACTATTTCAGACCTATGGTGGTAACAGCTGTTGTCAATCCCTAGATACTTCGATAGCTTTTGTTTGGTCCCTTAACCCAGCCCACACCTCTGGAAATAGCCCCTTTTTTAACTCTTCAGTTATACCCGTTGAGTATGCCTTTTCATTTCCAGCCAGCACTCTGATATATTATATTCATATTCTAGAAAAGAGAAGATGGTACTATACTTTCCCCAAGCAGTTTCACCACTTGGAGGCAGGTCAAGTTCATACAGTGTGAAAGAATATACAAAATAACTTTTTACCTCTAGCATTGGAGATACAGTGACTCCAATGTTTTCTTTTTCTTTTCTTTTTTTGAAGATTTATTTATTTATTGGAGAGCAGGAGAGAGAGAGCACGAGCTGAGGGGAAGGGCAGAGGAAAAGAATTTCAAGCTGAGCACAGAGCCCAGTGTGGGGTTCCATCTCACAACCCTGAGATCATGACCTGAGTCAAAACAAGAGTTGGATGCTTAACTGACTGAACTACCCAGGTACTCCTCCTCTATTTTCTTCTATCAATTTCTACTCCTCAAATTCTTTCACTGGAACCAGACCTCAACCTCTCCCTCCCCTACCTCCTTATCAGAAAGCCTCCTCCCCTGTAGCTACAGAGTTTTGTTTTATTTTGTTTTAATCTCCCTTTCTTCTGGCTCCAAGAGCTCATTGCTTCTTGTGCCAATTGCTAGTCTTTTGACGTAGTCAGGTTTCTTGATAGATGGGGTTGAGGTTCAACCCTGGAGGCTTGAGATAGATGGAAAGAGAAAAAAGAAGACTTCTTCGTGGCCTGCCCTCAGGTTGTGCTACCTGTACAATAATTAGATATTTCAGGATCAAGGTCAAATATCTTGCAGGTGTTTCCTGCATTTGCTGAAAGGTTTGCTAAAGGGCTGGATGTCCTCTACTAGGTTGGATGACATGTATCTGACTCTGGGAAAGAAAGAAGGTGGAGAGGGATCTCCATCTACCACCTTAGAAACTACTTCTTTGAGGAAGCAGAACTTGAGTTTAGCTTTAAGGGAGAAATGATATTAAACAATGGATAAAAAGGAAGATGGCATTTCAGAAAGTGAAGAATGTGAGCAAAGAAAATAGGAACATGACTGTTGGGAACAAATGAATGGACCAATTTGCTGATTGATGTCAGCAGGGAGAGGGAGAGGGGTTTGGAGAGCTGAGTAAAGAACCAATCTGGGAAGCCTGAATACTGAGAATAAAGGTTTTAAGGAGTCTTTAAAGGCTCTTAGCAAGGCAGTATTTCAAAATTCACATATAAAGCAGATTAGAGGGTTAGAGACAGGATGACATCTTAAAACATAAGTGTGGTTATGCAGTTATGAAATTGTGAAGATCTGTGCCAGAGTATGTTCCCTGAAAACATCACAAAGAAAGAAATTACATGGTGGTTATAGAGTAAATGTGGTAGGAATTTGAAGATAAGGATGACTTCAAAGTTTTGAAATTCTGAGGCTGAGAGAATGATGGGGATGGAGGGTACAACACAGGGAACAGAGTCAATGGTATTGTAATAGCTTTGTATGGTGACAGATGGCAGCTATACCTGTGGTGACCATAGTACAATGTATATACTTGTTGAACCACTATGCTGTACACCAGAAGCTAATTTAACACTGTATGTCAACTCTACCTCAAAAAAATGGTGGGGGGGGAGGGTGTTCTTAGAGAACACTTGTTTGCTACTTTTCCATGAAAGATTAGTTTGGTTTCATGGACACTGCATTTAGGTGGCAACTGTGCCTCCTGGCGGGGGTAGAAATGAAGGTGTGAAGCATAAAGAGAGGGCTGAGCACATGAATCAGAAAAGTGACTGTTTTTTTTTTTAAGATTTTATTTATTTATGAGAAACACAGAGAGAGAGAGGCACAGACACAGCAGAGGGATAAGCAGGCTCCATGCAGGGAGCCCAATGTGGGACTCAATCCTGGGTCTCCAGGATCACAAGCCAGGCTGAAGGCGGCGCCAAACCACCGAGCCACCGGGGCTGCCCTAGAAAAGTGACTATTTGAAGTCAGGAGAGTGAGCAGCACCTCTGAGAAAGATTTTAAATCAAGGGGTCAAGGACCAAGCCTAAAACATGCCTACTGCTAGGGGCTACAGGAGAAAATAGAGAAAAGGAAATTGAGAAGTCAGTGCAGAAATAATCTGAGAAATGGGTAAATAAGCATGGAAATGAAACAGCATAAGAAAACTAGAGTGTTTGCAGAAAGGATAAACTGTACATTTGAATTTTAATCATACTCCTCAGCCTTTCCAAGATTATCCTTCAAAGCTTTTGAAAGTAAACATAAGAGAATAAGGTAACAGTGTTAAAGTGTGAAAAAGCTGTGTTAAATTGAGACTTCCCGTCAAAAATACTTCTCTAGAAATGTTGATCTGCATTGTTGGATATTGATATAATCTTGAAGCCACTGGAAGGTACATCAGGTAAGATCTCTTTGGATCCAATTAACAGAAACCTAATTCAGATTAGCTCTAAATACATAACAGGAAGTTTGTGGCCCACTTTCCTGGGAAGACCACAAGTTGGCCAGGCTTTAGGGTTGGTCCAATCGGAGGGAAAGCACCATTTCTCTGCAATGTTCTTAGTTCTACCTTCCTCCACAAGCCAGCTATGCCTTCTGTCTGGTTTCTCTAAAGCCATATGCTTTATATCTAGGGTCACATCTTCGGGAAGAGGGAGCCTCTCCCAAGCCTCAGACTACTGGTATCACACCTGAAACAACCATAAGCTGGGAAAGGCCATAAGTTGGTTTGTTTGACTGAACTCATGACTGAACCAATCACTACCACATGTTAAAATTACCCAGACTGGCCTTAAATCAGGCGCCCCTAGATGTGCTGTGTGTCGGCAATCTCACTCAACTGTTAGGCTGATTCATAATAGAAGTTTAAATGAGGGCAGCCCAGGTGGCTCAGCAGTTCAGCACTTCCTTCAATCCAGGGCCTAATCCTGGAGACCTGGGATTGAGTCCCACGTCAGGCTCCCTGCATGGAGCCTGCTTCTCTCTCTGCCTGTGTCTCTGCCTCTCTCTCTCTGTCTCTCATGAAAAAATAAATAAATTGTTTTTAAAAAAGAAGTTTAAATGAAGGTTTAGAAGATAACTAGAATTCTACAGATGAGTAATGAATGTATATATTAGGACATGATCAAGCAATCAAAATATCAATGGCATAAACAAGGTGGAAGTTCTCTCTCTGTCTCAAACTTGGCAGTATAGGATTGGCACATCAGCTCTGTTCCATAAAGTTTTTGGAACCAAGGAACCTCCTTCCAGCTCACCACCCTGATTACATTTCTAGGGTGCAGCCCTAATTTTCATTATCCAAGGGAGGATCTCTGCTCCAGGGAGCAAGATGGAGGAAGTGACAAGGAGTAAAGGAACACATCTGAAGCAAGAATGAACTTTATTCTGAGTGACCATTTTCTTGGCTAACCATTCTATTACTGTGGAATGAGGGGAAAATAAATATTGGGGACAGGCACTATCTGCTACTCTGAAAAAATAAGTTCTGTTAGAGTTGACTGAATGATCTCAGGCTATATGACTAATGAATAAATTATTTGGGAAAGTAGTTATCCATGTGTAATCTGGCAAACACGGCAGGGGTGAGATGAGGGAAAAAAAATCCCAATTCAGAGCAGTGAAATAGTGAAAAGGAAACAATAAATTATGCATTAAAAGAACTGTGTTTACAGTCCATTTTAGCCACCTAATAGTTGGACAATCTTCGACAAGTTGCATAACCTCTATAAGCCTGTGATGTTATCTGTAAAATGGAGATAAAATCAATCACTTTGCAGAGCTGGAAAAAGATGAACTGAGATAATAGCTGTTAATTGCTTTGTAAGCAATAATGCTCATTCAGATAAAACTTGTTATTAATTATAACAAAGCTTATAATAACATGGTTAGTATCGTAGAAACATATCTATCAAGTTAAAAATGAGATGTGAGACTTTCATTAGCTTTTTAAGAACACTTTTTTAACACAACTGATTTTTGTGTTTAGTTGAATTTTTAAAAATTCTCACTTCTCACTATTTTTTTCCCTGCTAAGCAGGTCTCATTTGTCAAACTGTTAGATGTGCATCCAGAAAGTAATTGAGCAAATATTCTCACTGTCCCATAACAAACTCATAAACACAAAGATAGAAATGTCACAAAAATTCCAGTTATAATATTTATGGCATTAATTTCTACAGTAAAATAAAATTTTCAAAATTATAATAAATTATATACATGGAGTCTCAAGTTTCATATATACTCTCTTTTGCATAAAGAATAGGAACGAGTTTTTACAAAGTATCTCATCTGCTTGGATGATGCAATTTATAAGTTATAAAGAGGAGAGCAATGGAGATGGCCAATTGGGAAAGTCCTCATTTTTACTACACAATAGCTGCAATGGGGAGGGATGGGAGGTAGATGTCTTGATCTACAAGATAGCCATTAGGTCAGCAGACTAGTTACATACAGGAAGATGAAGTAAGTATATTGAGATAACGGGAGCCAGACTTCTGCTAATTATCAACGTGGAAAGGGAGAAAACTAGACTTGAAAGAAGTGATTTCTTAGTAGCAATGAGCACACTTACTCCCAGATAGTGACTTCTGAATATCATTCTTCAATAAAAGGATCCAAAATTCCTTGGAGAAATATCAAATTTAGAACTGGGACAGGGAAAGTACAGTATGTTCCTGGAACATCTTGTTGAGTATAAAAGTAAGGAAGTAGTCAAAGAACAATGAGGACATATTAATAGGACAAGAGCCAGATTGAAAGGCTCCCATTGGCTAAATCTGAGGCAATTTAAACATAAAATGAAAAATGATAACAAAAAATTATAACCCATTGAATAAAAAGAAATCCACGAATCCACCTTGATACAAACATATGGGAATAAATAAATAAATAAATAAATATAGAAGAATAGAAAGCTTTACCTTATAGTACAATGCCAACTAATAACTATAGAGTGAATCATGGACTTAGAATATTACCATTTGTCAACCATTATAGCAATAATTGATTCAGGGAAGAACCAACAGTAGACACTAAAACTGTGAGTGAAAATGTGATGAGAAACAATATATTAACATAATATCAAAATAGCTCTCCACAAAACACATATTAATATCTTATTGATTAATAAGTATAAAGTACTTACTAATTTTATAATTAGTTTTACATCTTAACAAAGTGATAAAAGTCAACACTGACAGAAATGGGACAGATTAACATTTGCTAACTTGCTTCCTGATGATACACTGAAAACATAGCATCATGTCTGTGGTATCCCTCCAAAACAATGAATAAACTGAATTTAATCAGAATAAATATAATCTCAAACTAAGAACACTCTACAAAGTAACTACCTATTATTCTCAAAAAAAGTCAGTGTAGGGGGTCCCTGGGTGGCTCAGCAGTTTAGTGCCTGCCTTCAGCTCAGGTTGTGATCCTGGAGTTCCAAGATTGAGTCCCATGTCGGGCTCCCTGCATGGAGCCTGCTTCTCCCTCGCCTGTCTCTCTCTCTCTCTCTCTCTCTCTCTCTCTCTCTTTCTGTGTCTTTTGAATAAATAAATAAAAATCTTTAAAAAAAAGTCAGTGTCATGAGAGACATGGAAAAACTGAGGAACTGCTCAAAAAAGACAAAAGACAGGGATCCCTGGGTGGCGCAGTGGTTTAGCGCCTGCCTTTGGCCCAGGGCGCGATCCTGGAGATCCAGGATCGAATCCCACATCAGGCTTCCGGTGCATGGAGCCTGCTTCTCCCTCTGCCTGTGTCTCTGCCTCTCTCTCTCTGTGTGACTATCATAAATAAATAAAAATTAAGAAAAAAAAAGACAAAAGACATGTAACAACTAAATACAGCACATGATCCTCTATTGAATCTTGCATTAGAAAGGAAAGAGTGATTATATGGTATATTATTAAAGAAATTTGAATGCAACCTATGGATTGGATGGTAGATTATAATAATTTCAATTTCTTGATTTTAATGATTTTTACTATATACCGTACAAAATAATTGGGAGAGAAAAAGAGAAATGATAAGACAAATATGTTAAATGTTAATAACCAATTAGAGAATCTGGGTAAGGGGTAAACTAAAATCCTTCATATTGTTCTTGCAATTTTCTGTAAGGTTGGATTCATCTTTAGAAGAGTATTTTGAAAAAGCATAATGTGTAATATAAAAATAATCAAATTTCAGTCCATTCAAGATCATAGCATCTAAAAAGTGACAGGGGGCAGCCCCAGTGGCTCAATGGTTAAGCACCTGCCTTTGGTCCAGGGAGTGATCCTGGAGTCCCAGGATCAAGTCCCACATCAGGCTCCCTGCGTGGAGCCTGCTGCTCCTTCTGCCTGGGTTTCTGCCTTTCTCTCTCTCTGTGTGTGTGTCTCTCATGAATAAATAAATAAATAAAATATTTTTTAAAAAATTTTTAATTAAAAAAATAAAAAGTGACAGTATAGTGTTTAGATCTTCTCAAATCCCTACATATAAACAAATAAATTGGAAAGTAAAAATTTTTAAAAACCCATGGATAACATTTACAGGAAAACAAGATAGTAAGGTGTCTCCACAAACTACAAAATATAAGCAGGTGCAGAAAAATCACTAATATCCACAAGACCATGATGCTAGACTTTATGCAAAACAGAGGAGAGGAAATCAATAGGAATTTAATGGACTTGAGAATAGAATCCCAAAGAGAAACATATATTTACTAGAAAGCACATTGGGTCAGTCCGAAAATGACAACTGAAACTGGGAGGGGTTTTGCCCATTCCAGTAACAAGTGCAAAGGGGGCCCTGGTGACCCAAAGGAGTAGAACAGTCTCATCCCTATGAATTTTCAGTACGGACCAGCCAAAGCTCCCTTCCAGGACATAGCTCTCAGAAGAAACCACTAGCCACGCAATACAAATTGATCAAGGCAGAGACAACATAGAAGTAAAGAGAAGATCCATATCAAAAGTGTTTGAGGGGGGGAAAGAATTGAGGGGAATGATCAGAAAGTCTCAAGCAAACAATCATTTTTTAAGCATTACATAAAAACATGAAGTAGCAACACTGTCAAGTTTTTATTTATTTTATTTTATTTTTAAGTTTTTAAAAACTATCTTAATCAAGCCTCCTTCAGAAAGTTCAGGAAAACTAAATTTACTTAAGAGCAAGCAATAAAGAAGTATCAAGGTCAAATCCCAAAGTTACTACCAAAAATAAATAAATAAGTAAATAAGTAAAATAAGGAGAATAACATCCCTACAAAGAAACAAAAGTAAAAAAAAAGAAAAAAGAAACAAAAGTATACCAGAAAGATGTACTCAAGAAACAGATAAAAACTATACTATTTAAAAATGAATTTCAATAAATTCAAAAACAAAACAAAACATGAGAAAATAAAAAATTTTTAAATTAAAAAAACATGAAAAAACAACATAAATCATAATTCATAAATTAGGTAATAATTCTCAAGGGAGAATTTGAAAAGAAAAAATCATTTTAGAAATAAATTCTAAACTAGGGCAGCCCATGTGGCTCAGTGGTTTAGCTCCGCCTTCAGCCCAGGCATGATCCTGGAGACCCCGGATAGAGTCCCACATCAGGCTCCCTGCATGGAGCCTGCTTCTGTCTCTGCCTCTTTCTCACTCTCTCTCACTCTCTGTGTGTCTTTCATGAATAAATAAATAAAATATTTTAAAAAATGCTAAACTAGAAATAAAAGATGAAAAGGACAATTTTAAAACTAAAAAAAAAATAATATTTTTAAGTAAGAAAAGAGGCTATAAAGGGATTCAAAATTGTCAGTATGGGAGATTATCAAAGAAGATCAACATACAAAGGGGGTCCAAGGAAGAAAACCAACAAAAAGAACAAAAATCCTGTAATTCAAAACAAGTTTTCTAAACTAAAAAAAGTTTGAAATTAATACCAAAATAACACTTTAAATACCTGAGAATATTGATCAGAATAACCAAGACCAAGATAGATTATATTAAATTACTGGACTTTAAAAAAATAAGTTTTGGTACTGAAGCAAAAAAGGAGAAATAATTGAAGGAGAAATAATTAGGTTGTTATCAAACTTTTCAACAGCTGCTATCATGCCAGAAGAAAATTGAGTAGAGTCTGTTTTTACAAGATTCAAAAAAATAAAATATTAGCCAAATATTTCATATCCTGCAAAACTGACCTGCAAGTATAAAAGATACAGACAAATTATTTTTGGTAAATCTCAAAAAGTATTGTTCCTATGTGCTCTTTCTAAGAAATCAAATAGAGAGTTTCAGACAATCAAAATGACTACAGAGATATTAATATAAGGACAAGAGGTGATTATTAAATATATAGTTGTTTGTAGAACAAAGACAAAATAACAGTTGAAAAGGGGAGAGAGGGATCCCTGGGTGGCTCAGTATTAGTGCCTGCCTTCAGCCCAGGGCATGATCCTGGAGACCGGGGATCCAGTTCCACATCGGGCTCCCTGCATGGAGCCTGCTTCTCGCTCTGCCTGTGTCTCTTCCTCTCTCCCTCTGTGTCTTTCATGAATAAATTAATACAATCTTTTTTAAAAAAAAGAAAGAAAAGGGGGGAGATTATAATATACAATGGCTAGATGATCTCACAGTGTAGGTTATACATGACATGATATAAATATGTCACAACTGTTTTCAAAATGGGAGGAGAAAGGAGATAGCATTTACAAATTTTAATTTTTTTAGTATTTGTTGGTGATATTTGTAATATTAATCATCAGTGGTATTAGTATTGTAATTCTCGGACTATTGTTGGTGTCATATGAGAAGTGAATGAAAAATATGGAATATTCTAACTTTCTCATTGCCTGTTACCTTGAGAAACAGAGTTCTTATGTGAAAGACAGGAGATAAAGACACAACACAAAAGAGGTTAACTGAAAACATTGTGGTTCTGGATTTAAAACAGAAATATTAGTAAGAACTCATATATATATATATATATATATATATATATATATATATATATTTCCACTAAAAAGGCTTAGAAACAGCAACTATATTGGGATCTTGAAATATTTCCCATTAAAAGAGATTGAGGGTCCTTGGAAAAATGTCTGATTCCAGGAACTGAGGTCTGGAGAGGAAAATGGAGTATCTTGACATATCAACTATCAAGAAAGGTATTTAAAAAAAAAAAAAACTATTAGGATCATATCCAAGGAGCCAATTTGAAGAATACTCACAGCCCAAGTTGGGACAGTTGGAGCTTCAGTAAAGATAAAATTGCAATGGATTGAAATTCCTCAGATATGTTAAAGTCTATGAGTTTATTACAACAGTTTAAAAATCTAATTTTTGAAAGATGACAGGGATTCAATTTCTTGCATCAAAAACTGGGGAGGATCAGGAACAAGACAGGGATGTCCACACTCACCACTGCTATTCAACATAGTACTAGAAGTCCCAGCCTCAGCAATAAGGCAACAAAAAGAAATAAAAGGCATTCAAATTGGCAAAGAAGAAGTCAAACTCTCCCTCTTCGCAGATGACATGATACTCTACATAGAAAACCCAAAAGACTCCACCGCAAGATTGCTAGAACTCATACAGCAATTTGGCAGTGGGGCAAGATACAAAATCAATGCCCAGAAATCAGTGGCATTTCTATACACTAACAATGAGATTGAAGAAAGAGAAATTAAGGAGTCAATCCCATTTACAATTGCACCCTCAACTTTATGGTCAACTAATATTCCACAAAGCAGGAAAGGCTATCCACTGGAAAAAAGACAGTCTCTTCAATAAATGGTGCTGGGAAAATTGGACATCCACATGCAGAAGAATGAAACTGGACCACTCTCTTTCACCATACACAAAGATAAACTCAAAATGGATGAAAGATCTAAATGCGAGACAAGATTCCATCAAAATCCTAGAGGAGAACACAGGCAACACCCTTTTTGAACTTGGCCACAGTAACTTCTTGCAAGATACATCTATGAAGGCAAGGGAAACAAAAGCAAAAATGAATTATTGGGACTTCATCAAGATAAGAAGCTTTTGCACAGCAAAAGAAAACAGTCAACAAAACTAAAAGACAACCTACAGAATGGGAGAAGATATTTGCAAATGACGTATCAGATAATGGCCTAGTATCCAAGATCTATAAAGAACTTATTAAACTCAACAGCAAAGAAACAAACAATCCAATCATGAAATGGCAAAAGAAGAGAAATCTCACAGAGGAAGACATAGACATGGCCAACAAGCACATGAGAAAATGCTCCGCATCACTGGGCATCAGGGAAATACAAATCAAAACCACAGTGAGATATCACCTCACACCAGTGAGAATGGGGAAAATTAACAAGGCAGGAAACCACAAATGTTGTAGAGGATGCGGAGAAAGGGGAACCCTCTTGCACTGTTGGTGGGAATGTGAACTGGTACAGCCACTCTGGAAAACTGTGTGGAGGTTCCTCAAAGAGTTAAAAATAGATCTGAAAAAAAAAAAAAAAAAAAAAAAAGGGATCCCTGGGTGGCACAGCGGTTTGGCGCCTGCCTTTGGCCCAGGGCGCTATCCTGGAGACCCGGGATCGAATCCCACATCGGGCTCCCGGTGCATGGAGCCTGCTTCTCCCTCTGCCTATGTCTCTGCCTCTCTCTCTAGCTCTCTCTCTGTGTGACTATCATAAATAAATAAAAATTTAAAAAAAAAAAATAAAAAAAAAAAATAAAAATAGATCTGCCCTACGACCCAGCCATGCAGTGAAACGCCAGGACACCTGCACCCCGATGTTTCTAGCAGCAATGTCCACAGTAGCCAAACTGTGGAAGGAGCCTCGGTGTCCATCTACAGATGAATGGATAAAGAAGATGTGGTTTATGCATACAATGGAATATTACTCAGCCATTAGAAACGACAAATACCCACCATTTTCTTCGACGTGGATGGAACTGGAGGGTATTATGCTGAGTGAAGTAAGTCAATCGGAGAAGGACAAACATTATATGGTCTCATTCATTTGGGGAATATAAAAAATAGTGAAAGGGAATAAAGGGGAAAGGAGAGAAAATGAGTGGGAAATATCAGAGAAGGGGATCCCTGGGTGGCCCAGCGGTTTGGCGCCTGCCTTTGGCCCAGGGCGCGATCCTGGAGCCCCGGGATCGAGTCCCATGTCGGGCTCCCGGTGCATGGAGCCTGCTTCTGCCTATGTCTCTGCCTCTCTCTCTCTCTCTCTCTCTCTTTCTCTGTGTGACTATCATAAATAAATAAAAAAAAATTAAGAAAAAGATTAAAAAAAAAAAAGAAATATCAGAGAAGGAGACAGAACATGAGAGACTCCTAACTGGGAAAAGAACAGGGGTGGTAGAAAGGGAGGTGGGCGGGGGGCGGGGGTGACTGGGTGATGGGCACTGAGGGGGGCACTTGATGGGATGAGCACTGGGTGTTATGCTGTATGTTTGCAAGTTGAACTCCAATAAAAAAATAAAACTAAAAATAAAATAAATTTTAAAATGGGGAGGGGTTCCTGGGTGGTACAGTCAGTTGAGCATCAGACCCGTGGTTTTGGCTTGGGTCATGATCTCAGGGTTGTGAGACTGAGCCCAATGTTGGGTTCTATGCCCAGTGCAGAGTCAGCTTGAGATTCTCTCTCTCCTTTTCCCTCTGCCCCTCTGCCCCTCTGCCCTATGCTCATGGATGCCCTCTCTCTAAAATAAATAAATCTTGAAAAAAAACCCTGGGGAAATAAATGAGAAAACTCAAACATTATTCCTGCCTTTTCTGTAGTAAACTGTTTCATTAGCTAACCAAATAGTAGATTAAGGGATGCATCTCATTACACAGTCATTCAAAGTAATACATGAAAGCAAAATGGTAGAAATAGAATATCATCTTTTTGCAAGTTTCAGTTAATAAATCTAAAAATTGAGTATCAATGGCTGCTAACATTAAAAAGGAAAAGAGTGAAAACCAGATTTCTGAAAAAAAGAACACAAAGGATTCGAATTTAAGCCTGATGAAATCTTTGGATCCACCTGCCAATTTCTAGGAAACACAAAAGGCACAGGAACATGTTGAACTATATCATGAGCGTGCAATCAGCAAAATCCAGACTGTAGTGCAATCAGCAAAATCCAGACTGTAAGATACTCTATATATCAGACCAAGTTCTACAACAGATAAAATACAAGGAAAAGAAAGTGTGAAGGAGAACCTGTAGATTAAAGGAGATATAAAAAAAAATAACAGGATGTTTTCTTTTCAATAGGCAAGACTAAACTGTAGCTAAAGAAATGCAAGAGAGTGATTGCTATGAGTTAGGATAGTGGTTATTTTGGAGGAAGAGGGGTGGATGTGAATTGTCTGGGGCTTTTGGGAGGTGTCTGAGATGACTGGAAAGTTCTGTTTTTTGATACAGGTTATGGCTACAAGGGTATCCACCATGTGATTATTCACTAAGCTCTACATTTGTTTTGTTTAGTTTTCTGTTTCTTTTTTTTTTTTTTTTTTAAGATTTATTTGAGAGAGAAAGAGAAACAGGACAAGTGGTGGGGGCAGAAGGAGAGGGAGAAGCAGACTCCCCGCTGAGCAGGGAGCCCAACATGGAGCTGGATCCCAGAACCCTAGAATCAGGACCTGAGCTGAAGGCAGACGCCTAACCAATTGAGCCACCTGGGTGGCCCTAGTTTTCTGTTTCTATATGTCTCTACTTATTTTGTATTTAAAAGTTATGGTGGCTTACAGAGATAAAATCAACCTGGAAATGGTAAGAAAAAAAGTATGTGCAATAGACTCTTATTATAGTAGAGTTGATTATTATTGTGTATTTAAGCTAGTGCAGGCCCATTTATGTCTTCCAAAAATGTAACCATATAAAATAAGAACCACAACTGATATAGAATCATAAAACATATATAAAAACAAAACAACACAGAGAGCTCTTACAGTTCAGTGTTTTCTAAAACTTGTTTCTTTGGAAGATTAATTCCATGAGAGGTTAATTGGTACTATCCCAAAAATGAAAAAAAAAAAGTTTAAAAGGTCAAATAAGTCAGGGAAATAGTGTTAAGCAGATATTTTTATTGCCTAATATCTTTGGGGGCTTTAATAAGTATGTGTAATTTCCAGCATTAAGAAAAGGCTATAGTTGCATTATTTCCCAAACTTACTTGACCATTGTGTTTTTTCTTTCCTAAAAACACAAATATAGCAACTTTATTAAGTAGAATTATGCCTATCTCTAACAGCAGCAAATAAAGGATGCTATTGTATTTATTGTTTTATAAAGTCCTCTGCTCAATGAGATCAGGAACTTAGTTCTATTTGTAACTCTACCCCCAGTGCCTAAAATAGTGCCTGATACACAGTAGATGCTCAGGAACTACTTGATGAGTGAATGAATGATTTCGCAGTGTAGAAAGCATATAAGATTAAGGATCTTTTTGTAGAAAATCAAAGTCAAATTCATTTGTAAATTTTGTAGAAAATCAAACAGTAATGACCTGATTAATAAAGAGCATCTGCTGTTATCTTGGTGGCTTAATGTGTACCTTTCACATTATTCCATTTTCACCAATGGATCTGCAGGGACGATTATTTAAAGAAAGCTACAGGGCAGCCCTGGTGGCTCAGGGGTTTAGTGCCGCCTTCAGCCCAGGGTGGGATTCTGGAGACCTGGGATCGAGTCCCCTGTCAGGCTCCCTACATGGAGCCTGCTTCTCCCTCTGCCTGTGTCTCTGCCACTTTCTCTATCATGAATAAATAAATAAACAAACAAATAAATGAGTTAAAAAAAAGAAAGCTACAATAGTCAAGTGCTAAGTTCTATTACTTTTATGAATAACATAAATTAACTGCATTTAGAAATTCACCTAAACTTTCATTTTATTGTCTAAACACTTGCCTTTGTACCTTACAGATCTGGGGAGGCAGTAAATATCATGGTTAATTAAGATTGCAGGCTTTGGAGTTAGGCAGTAACACCCCATTCTACTTACTTCCGTCTATTCTTTCAGGAGGAAATTTTAATACCATAACATACTATGACATCATGCTAGAAAAGGAACCAGAGATCATCAGTGGAATTAACATATGAACCAGAGACTCTGCCACAAGAGATTGTATTTCCACTATGTGCCACTCCTCCATTGATTTCAGTTTGGCATTTTGACAGAAAAAATGAGCTCATCAGCACAGCCTTGAACTAAAATTAGAGTAGTATTTTTCATTTCCAGGGCTACCTCTGTTGAGCTCTATTACCACGGGAAAATTACTTAACTTAATTGCATTTATTTCTTCATCTACAGCAATGACAAAATTCTGATCTTCAGGGAAGCAGATGATATAATTTTTTTATCTCAACATATTAAGGAAGCAACAGGGTGTAGTAGAAAGGGTGGCAGGCTAAAAGAAAACCTGGATTCTAGTTCTGATATGTCACTAGATGACTAGATAGTCTTGTATACATTACTTAATCTCCACGCGTTAGAATCCTGATGCTAAATGATCGCTAGGATGCTTTCCAACTTTTAAAATAAGTCTGAGATTCTAATCATTACTGTAGCGATTACTATTGTGCATATCTAAAACTTTTCAATAAATTATTCCTTCTATTGCCTCATGCTGGAGTCTTTGAGGGGACCGACAACTACCATCCCTCTCTTATGCCCTAATTCTGAATCAACTGAGACATTACACAGGGTTTAAGGCATTAGGGACTGGCAGGAGACAAAGCATCACCTTTACACATTTTAATTTTTATTATTTTATATTTTAAGATTTGTTTATTTGAGAGAGAGAGAGCACAAGAGGGGGAGGAGGGGCAGAGGGAGAGAATCTTCAAGCAAACCCCCTGCTGAGCACAGAGCCTGGTATGGGGTCTGATTCCACACACCTGAGATTATGAACTGGAGCTGAAACCAAGAGTCAGACGCCCAAAAGACTGAGCCACCCAGGCACCTCTATCCTTTATTTTTTTTAAACAGGCTCTATACCCAATGTGGGTATAGAGCCTATTAGATCTTGACCCAAAATCAAGAGTTGTGTGCTCCACTGACTGAGCTAATAAAGTATCACCTTTATTATTAATAAAGCCTACTGTGGATAAATGGCAAATACCTGTGAGCTGGTGGAGTTCTTAAAATTGAACCCCACTGAGAAAATAGTCTCACTTGTCCAGGCCCAGATACTGGGCTATCCCAGACCTCTCCACATGGAACCAGATATAAATAAAATATTTCAAATGGAAGAACAAAGGAAAGCATGAGTTCCCCAGAGAAAGTTCTTTTGTAGATATCTTCTACTTGGCTGAAGAAGTTACCTTCTATTCCTGGTTAACTGATTGCTCTTAGGATAAATTGGTGAATTCTATCAAATGCTTCTCCTGCATCTATTGAAAGAATTATGTGGTTTTGTTCTTTATTCTATTAAGGAGCAAAATCACATTTTCAGGTATTAAACTGATCTTTCATTTCTGGAAGAAAGCTCTCTTGGTCATGGTATATAATCCTTTTTATATGTTGCTAGATTCCATTGGCTAATTAGTGTTTTGTTAAGGATTTTAATATCTATGCTCATTAGATATATTGTTTTCTAATTTTATTTTCTTGTGATGTCTTTACTTTTGGCATGCCTTATAAAATAAGTTGCAAAGTGTCCCCTCCTCTTCCATATTTTAGAAGAGTTTGTGCAGAATCAGTATTAATTTTTCTTTAAATGTTTGGGCAGCCCGGGTGGCTCAGCAGTTTAGCACCTGCCTTCAGCCCAGAGTGTGATCCTGGAGACCTCGGATCGAGTCCCATGTCTGGCTCCCTGCATGGAGCCTGCTTCTCCCTCTGCCTGTGTGTCTGCCTCTCTCTCTCTCTCTCTCTCTCTCTCTCTCTCGAATAAATAAATCTTAAAAAAATTTTTTTCTTTAAATATTTGATAGAATACGCCAGTGAAGCCAACTTGACCTGGACTAAGCTCTAAGCCCTCTTATAAAACCCTACTGATTTAGGTCAGGACTACCCAGGATAGTGCACTGTTTTTGTTTTTGTTTTTGTTTTCCTTTGGGGGAGTTTATTTCCCGGTCAGAAAAGGAGAAGCAGGGTCAGGCTCCGGAGCATCCTAGGCCCAGGCCTTACAAGGGAGGCAAGGGGAGGGAGGCACAGGGGAGGGCTCCGACTGTGCGGCTTGGTTCCGCAGCTGTCCTGGCTGGGTCCGGGGATGGCCTGCTGGGGATGGTGGCACCGAGCCTGGGGGCAGAGGTGGCAGGCCAGGGGGCCCAGAGGACGGCACATATGGAGGCAATAAATACAGACCGGCCAGGCACACGACACCAGGCCGGCAGGCCCGGGTGGGACAAGTAAGGCTCGGCCGCTGGCTCTGTACGCCAGGGCTGTGTGCTGGGGCCCCAGGCTCCCGCACCGCCCCTGGGACCCAGAAGGCAGAGGCGTGAGGACACCTGGCCTCCCACATGGGAATCCATTTTTATTAATTTAAGGTCAACTATTAGAGATTTTAATTAAAATGACAGAATCTTTTCACAGCAGCTCCTAAAGTAGTTTGGATTGAATAACTGGGAGAAGATGTGTATATGCTACAATGTGGCTTCTTCCTTTCCCTCCTCCAATTCTTGCAAGAGACAATCTCTTATCATCCACTCCAACAGGAAACACACTAGGAAGAAAATTCTGGGGACTGAAGTTCAGCCAAGCCAAGTTGACATATCACAAAGCTATCAGCTTCTAAAAGCATAACTTCATCAGAATGATCAAGAACTTGTTACAAATATAGATTTTTTTTTTTGGTACCACATTGAAACCTCCTGACTAGAATCTCTAGAACTTTCTTTTTTTTTTAAGTATGCAGAGTATTTTGATGCAGCCAATGCATGGGCTAACATTTGAGAATCACTGATTAATAATAAGTATAAAAACACAAGTAATAACTATATACTTAATCCATACTATGTACCATGCACCAGGCTGAGCACTTTATATTAATTATCTCGTTTAATCCTCACAACTGCCCTACTGTTATCATTCCCAATTTATATATGAGGGAACTGATATTTACATAGGTTAAATTATATGCTCAAGGTCACACAGTCAAACTAGAGCTCACAAACCAGGTGAACAACTTTTCAGTCACTAGCTCTAACCACCAAGCATCTACTGAGTAACATGTTAAATAACACCACAGGAATTCAATTTAAAAATCCAGCATGTGAGAAATTCTGTAAGACAAATCATTTGGCTTTTTTTTTCAACAACTAAATTTTAAAGAATAAAACAGGGAAAAGAGACTTATAGAATGGTACTGTCCCATAATGCTGTGTGCATTCTCCATGTGGCTATTTGCAACTGAGGAGCTGAATTTTTTATTTTATTCACTTTTGACTAATTTATGTTTAAATTTAGTCATGTGTGGCTAGGACTACCACATTGAACAGGGCAATTGTAGATGAAACTAAAAAGATCTACTAAATGCTAGATGGAGACTTATGTAGATCCTGAGTCAAACGAAATAAGTATAAAAAATATTTAATAAGCGACAGTTGCGTGGCTCAGCGGTTTGGCGTCTGCCTTCAGTCCAGGGCGTGATCCTGGAGTCCCACATCGGGCTCCCTGCATGGAGCCTGCTTCTCCCTCTGCCTGTGTCTCTGCCTCTTCTCTCTCTCTCTCTCTCTCTCTCTATGTCTATCATGAATAAATAAATAAAATATTTAAAAATAAATAAGTAGATAAATAAATATTTAATGAGATAATTGGGGAAATGGACACTGACCGGATATTTGTTAATTTTTAAATATGATAATGACTTTATAGTCATGCTTAAAAAAATAATTTGCATTGGGGTTCCTGGCTGGTTCAGTAGGAAGAGCATGTGACTCTTGATCTTAGAGTTGTGAGTTCAAGGTCCATACTGGGTGCAGAGAATGCTTATATGAATAAACAAATAAAAACTTTTAAAAAAATTTACCTCTTAGAGATATGTACTTAAATATTTAAGGATGGAAATGATATGATATCTGTAATTCATTTTTCATAATTCCTTTCAGGAGTAGGGGAGCACCAAGAGGATATAGATGAACATCATTGGCCATGAGTAGAGATGGCTGAAGCTGAATCATTGGTAATGAGGGTACAACCCTTCTCCCAGTTTGAATACATTTGAAATTTTCAATAACTAAAAATTTTTTAAAGATATTTTTGTGGGGGCACCTGGGTAGCTCAGTGGTTGAGCATCTGCCTTCAGCTCAGGGAGTGGTCCCAGTGCCCCGGGATTGAGTCCCACATCAAGCGCCCCTCAGGGAGCCTGCTTATCCCTCTACCTGTGTCTGCCTCTCTGTGTCTCTCATGAATAAATAAATAAAATCTTTTTTTAAAAATAATACATGGGTGCTTGTCCCATGTATTATTTCATCTAATCATAACTGTCTTGTGAGGTAATTGGAATATTCTATTTACAGATGAAGAATCTGAGGCTCAGAGAAATTAGGTAACATGCCAGAAGTTACACAGCTAGTTAGAGCCCTAGACTCAAATCCAAGCAATATACCCCCAAAGCCCATGTTATCCTATCACCCCATACTCTGTGTGATGAACTGTATGGTCATTAGGGATTGCTTAATGGACAGTAAAGCAAAAAGGATCAGAGAAACAGATTAAACATTTTTTCTTTCATTCAGAATGATAAATTTATAGCATGTGCTTCTCTAATTAGGAAGAGATTCATACCAAGCACCAGCTGCTAGGAGTTTATTAGTGAGTGTGGAGAGATGCAGACTACTGAACAGGATTGATTTGTAAGTTCCAGATGTGAAAGAGAGGATCTATTAGCTTTTTTTGGTATACCACTGAAGATGATAATATAAGCAGCTTAAGACATTAAATGCATTGACTGAAATTGCTCTTCTCAGGACTAAAGTTAATGTTACATTCCTTTTCCTTCAAAATATAGTTAACATGCACAAAAAAAAAAATCACTCAAGGTAGTATCCAAAGGAGGAATAATTAATTCAATTTGTATCTTAATATATATATTGTCATATTAAATGATTTTTATTTTTGATCCCTAATGATTTTCTAAAAAGCTTTGTGCCTATTTGATATGATAGGATAGTACACTCACATTTCATACATAGAAGATTTCACCCCAGGCATACAACTCAGCCAATGCTTCTAACATTTTCACTCCTTGGCAGTTACAATGCAGTAAAGTATCTTTCTTAAACTAATAAGTCAACCACTTAGTATCTAGTAGGAACTACAAACAAGAGACATTTCTATACCAATTGTTGCTCTTTGAATCCAGATCTTTGGTCTAGGCTTCACTACTTATAAAGTAGTATTCTATAGTCATAGTCATTCAGCAACTAAATGAATGATTACAGGTAACTTCATCACCTCTAAAACGATTTTTTAAATGTTTAACTAGTTCTATAAGAATGTAATAAAGACAAGAGGAGTGCTACCTGGGTGGCTCAGTAGGTTAAACATCTGCCTTCTCCTTGGGTCATCATCCCAGGGTCCTGGAATTGAGCCCCACATTGGGGTCTCTGCTGGGCAGGGAGCCTGCTTCTCTCTCGCCCTCTGCCTGCTGTCCCCCCTTGCTTGTGGTCTCTCTCCCCGTCAAATAAGTAAAATTAAAAAAAAAAAAAAAACGTAATCAAGGGGACAAAAGACAATGGGCTAAGAATAATGGAGTCTGAACATTCATTTTTTCTGAAAAAAAAAAAAGTTATTAAAGTCAATCTCGAAACAAACTAATCCTGTAGAATGTTATTCCCGGCTGTGACAGCAGTTGTCTTAAGGAACTTTGGCCTTCTTGCTCAGAACAAATGCCTGCTTCCCAAGCCATCTCTATCATCTAAAGCAAAAGTCGTTTCCCTCTTTGCGTCTGAGTCCACACATTTCACTTGAGAGCTGACATACATGGAGTCAGGAATCAGGGAGTCAGACGGTAGGTAAAAGGCAGGCACAGACTTATGACTTTTAATTATCCAATAATTAAAAAACCAAAGGTAATAAATAGGAAATAATACAACACAATTGTCACCCAAGCACCTTGGAGTTTGCCATGGAGAGATCAGGATTATGAATATGTCACCGTAAGAATCTAAGAAGGTTTTGTAAACTAGGCATGTCTTTCCATGTGTCTTGAGTGAAGACTTATGTTCTTTAAGCTCTTATTAAAAACCCAGGTATGGCTAAAAGGGTTTAAAGATTAGGCCACCCTCTAAAAATTGTGAGTTATTAAAAAAACAAAATGAGGGGTACCTGGCTGGCTTAGTTGGTGGAGCATGCAGCTCTTAATCTCAGGGTTATGAGTTTAAGCCCCACATTGGATGTAGAGATTACTTTATAAAATCAGTTAAAAAAATAAAAATTAAATTTAAAAATGACTTTGGCTATGCAAAATTTAAACTTTCCTAAAGTAGTCGAGCTCTTTCAAAAAAATTTTCACCTATAATTTGGAGAAATGTACATCTTGAGGCAAGAATTCTCCATTTAGGGACTTTTAGATGGTGAAGGAAAAAAAAATCCCTGTACACTCAGAGATAGTATCATAAACTGCTGTTACACTTTATACTGTTATGAAATAATATGCTTTATAAGAAAGATTGAACATGTAAAATAAGAAAATGCCTCCGATTGTTCCAGAAGTAAAAATATCAGTTTATGTCAAAAAGCCATTCCTGATTTACCACACCTGCCAAATTCCTTGTTCAGTCTGTAATTTATTGCTTATTTATACAGGATAGCTCAGCAGATGTCACATCTGGTTATTCTACTGGTTTGGAATTTTCATTTATTTTTAGCTGGGATAGTATAAGAAAGTTTAATGCCCTGGATAAGCTTACACTGCAAAAATTTTTAGCCTGAACTTTGTTACACCTAGGACTTTCCTGAAACTTTAAGATTTGATCTAATAAGGAAAACAAAGTGAACACTATTCAGAAGAACTAGGACAGGAAGATTGGGGAAAAGAAACATCATTACTGGAACTCTCCAGATTAACTATTCACCCTGAACTTGATACAGTTATTAACACTACATTAACATAACCCAGTTCTGTGCAGTGAGGGAAAACCTCTCAAGGAAAAAATGTCTGCCTGTTACACACAGTGGTTAGCACAGTTTCCCAATGATAGTTTTTTTGAATTTACATAATTTAACTGTTAGCCCCTTTTAATATTTGGCAGGCAAAGTGTTGTATGATCTGGATAGAATCATACTGCAGGATTACCAGATTCCTGGACTACTAAGTGCTTTTTTTTTTTCAGTTTTATCATTATGAAACAAAATGAACAGCACAACTGTATTTGCAAGTAAGCTGCAATAACCATTTACTGCCAAAACGAAACATAACCAAAAAGCCCTCTAAACATGAGAACACACACACACACACACACACACACATATATCCCACACATAGGCCATAAGGCAAGAGTTTGATAAATTATACTATTACTCAAATTCACACAACTCCAAAACAAAAATACCAGAGACAGAAATTATATGAGAATCCTTATAAGAGGAACCTTCATTTACTGCTGGGGAAAGTATAAATTGTATGATGGAACCATTTTGAAGAGCAATTTGGCAACATTCAGTTCAGAGGTGTGCAGCACTTGCAGACTAGCAATGTCCCTCTTAAATGCAGTGGAGAAATTCTCAGACATGTGCACAAGGAAATATGTTCAATGCAGCATTATTTTCACTAGAGGAAACAAAAGGGAATAATCAATGTTTATTAATTTTAAAATAGAAAGATAAATTCATGAAAGGGAATAGTATTCAGTAGTTAAAATGAAAATTTCTTTTATGCGCAGTCCGGGTGGCTCAGCAGTTTAGCGCTGCCTTTGGCGCAGGGTATGATCCTGGAGACCAGATTGAGTCCCACGTTGGGCTCCCTGCATGGGGTACGGGGTCTGCTCCTCCCTCTGCCTGTGTCTCTGCCTCTCTCTCTGTGTCTCTCATGAATAAATAAATAAAATCTTTTTAAAAAAGTATTCTTTAAAAAAAATTTCATTTATCTATTCATGAGAGACACAGAGAGAAAGGCAGAGACATAGGCAGAGGGAGAAGCAGGTTTCCTAAGGGGAGCTGGATGTGGGACTCAATCCCAGGACCCTAGGATCACAACCTGAGCCAAAGGCAGATGCAACCACTGAGCCACCCACGTGCCCCTAAAATGAAAAATTCAATCTACATGTATCAATATGGATAAATTTGGAAGTCATGCTGGAATAACCATAGTGAATTGTGGACTGATAAGCACAGTATGATGCAATTTTTAGAAACTTTGCAATTTTACAAAATTATAGACATTTTTAAAAGAAACATAAATCTGTAAAAAAAAAAAGTGTAAAACCATAGAGGTATACTGATTAAGGTGCTTGTCAATCACAGGTGACCCCCTTGTTGAGGCAAAATTTAGTTTGGGTTCTTTTATAAATTATCAATGAAGATATAAGTTTCAGACTATCAAAAGACTAGAAATTATTTAAAGAATTTTTAACTGTCTTTCATTTCTGCAACAATGTTCAGACACGACCACATTGATTTCATCATTCTATTTATGAAATTTCTTCATTCTCCAAATGTCCAAGTGGATCTGAACACACCCAATTGCCATAAGCTCAACTTTTATGGAAACAGACACAAGGGTTTTGACCCCAATTAATGTCTGCTCCAAAGTTAGTAGAAAGAGGTATTAGTGACTTTTTAAAAATAACCTGTTCTGGGGTAAAAATAAATTATAGCATAATATATCCTGTCATAATTCAGTGACCTCATTTGAGGCAAGTTTGATGGGCAGATTCCTCTTCGTTCTTTATTAGCAACATTAATAAGAAGGCTAGCACAGTTTATGAACAGCTTCTCATGGGAACTTTGCATGCCTTCCTATTGTAATAATGTGAAATTAATGTGTCTTAGAAAGATGCCTGCAGATTCTGGTAAGACTTACTTGAGAATAACTGTTAGCAACCCATTTGTTATTGCTGCCTTTTTTTTTTTTCTGAGAGACAAGAAAATATTTAAACCTTTGGTGCCTATGAGGGGGTTTTCAGGTATATAGGCTCCCAAAACATGCACGTCACCTTCAAGATGATAGTTACCTCTGGGGAGAGATAAATAGGAATGGGATCAGTGGGAGCATAAAAGAAGCTTCAATTAGTCTGTAACATTTTATTTTTTCAAAGAAAAAAGGTGTGAGACACCTGGGTGGCTTAGTTGTTTAAGCGTCTGGCTCTTGGTTTTGGCTCAGATCATGATCTTAGAGTTGCAAGGTGGGGCCTCCCTTTGGTCTCCTCTCTCAGCCTGGAGTCAACTTAAGATTCTCTCTCTCCCTCCCCTCTGCTCTTCCCACCATTTGCATGCTCCACTTCCCCCAAATAAGCAAATAACTATTAAAAAAAAAAAAAAAGAAAAAGAAAAAAGATGAGGCAAATATTGTAAAATGGTAACATTTTAAAACTGGATGGTGGGCATGTAGGTGCTCATCATGTAATTCTCTCCTGTTTATTGTATGTTTGAAATGTTATACTTTAAAAAAAGGGAATAAAGAAAAAATGTTCAAGGACAAACAACAAATTTGGGAAAATATATTTAAAATATATATGATAAAAGGATCTATTTTTGTAATATACAAAGACACATGTATAAGATAATACAAATGACTGAATAGGAAAACAAATTAGCAAAGGATTTGAAATGGGGAATTTATAAGACAATAGTTAACAAATTTATAATATAGCCTACACATGTATGGGTTTCTCCATGTGTGTCTATGTGTATATACTCATGAAATAAATGCAAATCAAGAAAACAATACTGCTTTTGACATACTTGACAAAACAGTATTACCAATGATGAGGAGAAACATTCTTAGGTGTTTCTGAGATGAGTATCAATTGGTGTAATCATTCTAGGGGGCAAAAGTTTAAATGCACGTTCTCTTTGAAAGAATAATTTTGTTTTTACAGTTTTTCCTCTGGATATAGTCACATAAATGCACAAAGCTATATGTATAAAGGTACCATTTATCAGAGTAAAAAACTGAGGAAAAAATAAATTTCCATCAATGAAAGACAGATTAAATTGATGATGATACTGGGACACCTGGGTGGCTTTAGTGGTTGACCTTCTGCCTTTGGCTCAGGGGGTAATCTGGATCCTGGGATCAAGTCCCACATCAGGCTCCCCATGGGGAGCCTGCTGCTCCTTCTGCCTATGTCTCTGCCTCTCTCTCTCTCTGTCTCTTATGAATAAGTAAATAAAATCTTTTTTAAAAATTGAAAAAAAATTCTGTACCCAAAGTACAGAATATTACACATGGACTAATGAAGATGACTACATACAACATAAGTTTAAAAAGAGCAAGTGGTAAAACCACACATACAATACAATCCTATTTGCATTAAAAGGCATACTTTTAACGTCTGAAAGAAATGTAACAGTAATTATCTCTAGGGGACAAAACTGGAGGTTGAGAATGGACAGGAAACGATTTATGGCTTCTTAAACTTTCATTGTATCAGTTATGGACTCTATGCTACAAATGGCAAAAAAACTGAAACTCAAACTGCCTTGAGAAGTGAATGACTTTATTGCCTAAATTTAACTGAAAAATCTGTTGGGGAAGTTTCAGGTTTATCTTGGACCAGGGCTGCACAATGTCACCAGGATGCTTTTTCTGGCGTTGACTTCATCTTTTGCATATGGATAGTGCCCTCTGGGGGTGTATATCTGATAACACTGGTCATCTGGATGGCTCCTTTCAAGTTAGCACCTGGTGACCATTACCAAATGCAAGAATGAATGCTTCTCTTTTCCGGAAGCTTCTACTTACTAGGGTCATCAATTCATGTCTTTTTTTTTTTTTTTTAAGATTTATTTATTTATTTGAGAGAGAGTGAGAGCCAGAAAGATCACAGAGGGAGAGGCAGAGGGAGAAGCAGACTCAGCACTAACCAGGGAGCCCATTGCGGGGCTTGATCCCAGGACCCTGAGATTGTGACCCAAGCCAAAGGCAGATACTTAACCAACTGAACCACCCAGGCGCTCCTGGGATCATCAAGTCTAATTGGATTATATGCCCATCCTTAATTCAAGCATTGTCCTTTGTGGCAATTGGTTTAGGGGGTCAATTCCACCCAAACCAGATAATATAGAAGGGGGTCTGGATGATTTCCCCAAATAAAAGAGGAATGCTGGGCAGCAAAAAAGCAAATATCCACTATTGCTGGATAATGTTTTACCAAGTGCATATAATGTATCTATTTATCATTCTCTAGGCCCTAGGCTTTGAGATTCATAGGAAGGGACTATGTCTGTGTCATTCATTATTCTATTCTTTGAGTCTAAGATGGTTTCCTGGCCTATAGTAGGCTGTCAGAATATTTGTAAAATAAAAACAAAACAAAACAACCTGCCTCGCAACTTCACTCCTAATCATTGGCTACTAACTAGAAAAGCATTAGCCACAGAATGAGCATTATCAGGCATCTTTCACAGTATCTCCTTCTAACGTGATCAGAAGAAAGACTGATACAGTAAGAGATGCACAATTTTTAGGGAAAACACTGATGGATCTTTTAAGCATTTGCTGATATTGTTTGCTTGTTAATGGAAATTATACAGTACTTCACGTGGATTCATTATTCCGGAACTACTGGAATAATGGGTGAATTCAGTAAATTTAATTACTTTGTTCTTCAAACAGGAGTTTAGGGTCAGGCTAATTTATTTTAACACTTCTTCCAAAATACTAAAAAAATATAAAATTAATTAATTAAAAAAATAAAAAAGACTTCTTCCTCTTCTTCCCTTCCCTTGACCCTTCTCTGGGTACTCCACTCACTGAGAACTGCTTCTGCTTGTGCAATTGTCCACATTATTAAGATTGTTAGACAAAATACAGGATGCTCAGTTACATGTACTTTCAGATAAACAATGAATTATTTTTCAGTATAAGTATGTCCCAGATATTGCATGAGACCAGATATCACATGGGGATATACTTAGACTAAAAAATCATTCATTATCAGAAATTCACACTTAACTAAGCATTCCCTATTTTTATTTGCTATAGTTTCTTGTTTTTATTTGCTAAATCTGGCAACTCTACACATAATACCAGGTGCCTGTGATGACTTTGAGTTTGCCAAAGGGTAAACTGCTGGGCTTCCTAGACTATAAAATACCTTGTTATTGGATTTTCACTTCGTAATATGCCTCTTTTACATTTAAAGAGCAATTACAAAGTAAACTCCTATGTAACTACCACCCAGGTTAAGACATATAGCAGAACAATGCCAGTACCTTAAAAGCCACCTGTATTCTTCTCAACTGATGGCATCCTCCTCCCTCCCCTCAAGGGTAACCATTATCTCGACTTTTCTAATCACTCTCTGGCCTTTCTTTAGGTTTGCCACCTATGTATGCATTTACAAAAATATATTTTGGCTGTTTTTGAACTTTATATAAGAACTTACATCAGTAAAAAAAAAAAAAGAATGAATGAATGAATGGATGAATGTGTATCAATCATTTTTGCAAATTCTTTCACCCATTATTGTGTGTGTGTGAGATTTATCCATGTTGCTGTGCTTCCTTAATTCTCATTGCTATATGTTTCAAAATGTAATTATGCCCATGAGTTATCCATCCATTGTACTATTTTCTTGCTGGTGGTGCAGTTTTAACTTAAAATGACAATTTTAGAATCCTTTAAATTTATTATAATAAGCTAAAATATCTATTGTAAAATAGTTTCATACTGTTCAGGGAAATTTCTCATTCTTAATACTCCCTCTGGAATTTTCTGTTGTTGTGTTCAGTTTTAATGCTTTTAACACAGCTGACTTACAGTCCTATAAGGAAGCTGTCCGTCTAAATTTTTGGACACATGCATAATACAGGCCTGTATGATGGTTTCTGGGCTTTCAGCTGCCACTACATAATGAGTCTGCCTACTGCTATTTGATTCCTTTAAAGAAGGACTCAAGCAATTAGATTTCTAAAATGAAAAGTAATTACACAGATTCCGATGAAGCTAACAATTAAAGTAGGTGAGCTAATGTTTCTATTAAGGAGGAAAAAAGATTTATCCTCAAAAAAGAGGATTTGAGATCATATAGATGATGACATCATTTATAGTTAAATTGAGTATATAACTTTCTGCTTGAAAATTTAGCATATAAAGAAAAAAATGACTTATTACAAATATTATTAGCCATTAGCTGTGAAATGCCTTGGAGGTGGTAATGTATAGAAAGTCTAAGAATAAGGGTGCCTGGGTCATGATCCTGGGGTCTTAGGATCAAGCTCCACATGGGGCTCCCTGCTCAGCCGAGAGCCTGCTTCTCCTTCTCCCTCTGCCTGTTGTTCCCCTTGCTTGTGCTCTCTCTGTGTCTGTCAAATAAATGAGTAAGAACTTAAAAAAAAAAAAAAAGAAAGAAAGAAAGTGTAAGAATAAAATTACAACCTTCTTCTCTGCTCCCCCTGCCCCAAGCCCCTCAAAGCACAGCTCTAAGATCCACAGATCAGGAAGATGGGACCTCTTTGCCCTGGGTGTATCTACAGAAGAATCTGCTGGCCTAATCTGATCATGTATTTACAAGAGCCTGATCTCAGTTTGTACCTGTCCTAACATGAGGGAGAATGGGTCTCAGAGTCTTGTGCCCCTGGCCAGATGCTGTAGTCTGTTCCTGCTGACCCATGTTAGGCCTGACTCCTGTGCTCCATCTCTCACCAATTTCCATGAAGGGAAGTACCTGTGGTCTGGAATGGAACCCTCACTATCTCAGAGGAATTATCATATCATTGTGCAAGTGGCCATGGCTGGACTGGGGTGATGACGCTTTACTGATTCTCCTGAACTCAAGAACCTTGGAATTAATCACCTCTCTATCCTCATGTGGTCTGAGTACTCTTTTTGCCTTCCTTCTGCCCCTCTGTGTCTTTTCCCTCTTAAGGTCCAACCCAAGGCTCTGGACTCTGTGTTCTCCCATGGAATCCACTGGGTAACTTTCTCTGAATCCCTAGAGCTCTCATTTTTGGTATCACTCATTTTTAACACTTAATCACACACAGTCAGGGTCCCCTCAAGTACCACTGGGAAACTGAGATCTAGAGATTAAGGATTTCTTGTTATGAGAAGCTTGTATCTGGGGAAAATAAAAGTGTTATTTTTTTTAAAGGAATAAAATTACATGCAAGTAATCTACTCAAATCTTTGAATTTACTGATATGTTTTTTATTATTGTACTATATTCTGACTACAAATTGCTATAATTCCCTTTGGAATTATGCCTTCTATAATGGCTACCTAACATTAATATGGCTTAAAATGTACACTGAAATTTTTGAATGCTGCCTCAACATACATCATTCAAATAGATTTTTTCAGTATTTTACATTTTTAGGATGGGGAGAAAAGAGAATTACAGTACTGGAAATTTTAATGAACATTAAGGAAAAGTATATGGATGATAAATTAAATAATTAAATTATTTTAGCATGCAAATGCATGTTGAAGAATAAAAGAAGAAAATGGGGATGCCTTGGTGGCTCAGTAGTTAAGCGTCTGCCTTCCAGGCTCAGGGCATGATCCCTGGGTCCTGGGATCGCAACCCGCATCAGTGCCCTGCAGGGAGCCTGCTTCTTCCTCTGCCTGTGTCTCTGCCTCTCTCTCTGTGTCTCTCATGGATAAATAAATAAAATCTTTAAAAAAGAAGAAGACGTGGAAGAAGAAAGAGGAGGAGGGGGAGGAGGAGGAAATGAAAATGGATGGACACTAAACAATGCTTTATTCCTATAAATGTAGAGCTTATTAAGATTCTGTTACAGGAAAGATTCCAGGTCATGGTGTAGACTGTGACCCATGATTCGTACAGCACCCTCACGCTTCCCACTGAAATTCCAAAGATGGACCGTTTTAAAAGCACGAAACCCTATCAGTAGAAAACAGAGTATCATTAGTATACCAGAAATTTTGAGAACTATTTGGAAAATAGAAAGTAAATGGAGAAGAAATCAATAGAGAAGAAAAAAATCAATAGAGAAGAAATTGCATCTTGGGACACCAAAGCCCGTCCATGTTCTTTCTAAAAAGTCTCAGATAAGATCCAGATTCAGTATCAGCAAATTTAAAGAGAGAATTGGCTGTACAACTACCACTGTAGTTTACTCAGGTTGGTTTCTGGTGAGATTACTGGGGCCTGAGAGAAAAAAAATCAAAGCCAGACTTGTAGTAACTTAAGAATTTGTGCCAAAAGAGCATTAAACAAGATATATTATAATATTAGGGGATCCCTGGGTGGCGCAGCGGTTTGGTGCCTGCCTTTGGCCCAGGGCGCGATCCTGGAGACCCGGGATTGAATCCCACGTCGGGCTCCCGGTGCATGGAGCCTGCTTCTCCCTCTGCCTGTGTCTCTGCCTCTCTCTCCCTCTCTCTCTCTCTCTCTCTCTCTCTCTATCATAAATAAATAAAAAATTAAAAAAAACAAGATATAATATTAAAGGCAAGATTCACAATGAAAATATAAAATCTATGCACCAAATAACATAGCATCAATAGTCATAAGACAAAAAACTATAGAAGATACAAGGAAAAATAGAAACACACTAGAAAATACAGACTTCAATTCACTTCCCTTAATCTATTAGAGTAAGTGGATAAAAAGTATGAACATAGAAGAAAATAGAGTAATGTCTTCAAATGTCAAAAGGGAGATTTAAGAAAAAAAGAAAACCTTAGCCTTATTGCTAATTAAGCATGAGGACAAAAGAAAGACATCTGGGAATAAAACATTTACCATTCATACTTCCTATCTGAAAAAAAGTACAAGAGGATCCTTCAGCACAGAAATGAGAATCCCAGGCATCAGATTATAAAATAATGATGGCAATTAAGTAGAGCCAGAAAAAATGAAGGAAAGATTCAAGCAGCAAAATTTTCAAGGATTTATTTATTTGAGAGAGAGAGGACAAGCAAGAGTGAGGGAGCAGAGGCAGAGAGAGAGGGAGAAGCATACTCCTCACTGAGCAGGGAGCCCAATGTTGGCTGGGTTCCAGGACCCTGAGATTATAATCTGAGCCGAAGGCAAACATTTATTGGACTGAGCCACACAGGTGCCCTTAAGCAGCAAATTTTTAATGTCATAGGATTTGGTTTCTTTCTAAATTAGTCCAATCACAATATTTGCTTTATAGTAAATAATACTTATCTAATCATAATATCATACATCCTGTTTATTGGCCTCACTTTGGGTAGCAAACAATGCCCAAAGTACAGGAGACTTCTATTACAGAGTAGCATGTCAATGTCATAAACCTTGGCAATTTAAAAATTATGTGGCAGGATATGAACCTCAGCCAATAAATTCAAGTAAAGAAATATCACTTTATCTTCTACATTTCAATTTAATTTCTGCCTCTGGGGAATATCCCCTTTATCCTTCTACCTCCCCTCCAAGACCTGCTTGAGGGGAAATGTAAACACAAACATTCTTGGGATTTCTCTGCTCTCCCTGGGTCCCAAAGTAACAGCTACCAAAGTATCAAAGAGAAAGGGGACCCTCTAGTCATCAGTAATCTGTGCTCAGGTAACTGAGATCCTCAAGAAATGGTTGTTTCCAATGCAGCAGATCTCTGCTTCTTTGGGGCCCCACACATGATATGGGAGTCCTAGCTGAAGTTGGGAACCTTGCGCCAGTGTCCCGCCTTCATCAAAATATTCTAACACCCACACCTTACAGGGTTATACGATGGCACAGTGTTTGAGTATCACATAGCTTCTCATCACCACCTTCATGAAATCTCCAGGAGAAGCCTCTCCCCACCTCTTGCTTCTGTGCCATCACATTCCCTTTCTCAAATCCTATGCAACTCAATGAGTTTAGGCTAAAGGAAAACAAAAGCCAGGAAAAATTTGACAAGTTAATTTTGCTTTCCTCCTTGTCCTAAAACCTCTCCTGAAGTGATAAAATGTAGAGCCCATGACATGCTTGAATGGAGAAATGGAAAAGAGAAAACATAAATTAATATTATATAATATTACTCAGATATATTAATATAACTGAGAAAAATTGGGAGATAGATAGAAGTAGAAAGATGAGTAATGTTCTCATTTTCCACTGTGGGTATGCGATCCACATTAAATTTGATAAATTCAGTATTAAACATTTTAAATATGTTATTAAAATAAAGAAGAACATAAGGTAACTACTAGGAAATGTTTAAAAATATAAAAATGTAAGTGATAAAATCCAGAGGTAAAGGGTAATTGGTTCATGTTAAATTAATCTTTCATAGTGGAATATCAATAGTTCCTATGTAAATTTTATAAGATTGAAATATGATAAACTAAAAGCAGAAGCTATTATTAACAAGAATGATTCCTAGAAAATGACTTAGGGGCTGGGAAGGAGAGGATGGAGTTGGGGAGAGGAGGGAGACTTTTTTCATTTTAAACTTTTCTATTCTATTTTTTTATTATGCTCATGCAATTCTTTTCAAACAAAAAGTAGATTAATTAAAAATAAAGACATGAAGCTTTTTTAAACACATAGTCTCATTAATATTTATGAAATATTTAATAAAGAACTCACACATTAAAATATGCCTATGGGCACTAGGCCCTTATTTTAAAAATTCAATAGCAAATTCCTTCCCATGTTTGTTTTTTTTTTAATTTTTTTTTAATTTTTTATTTATGATAGTCACAGAGAGAGAGAGAGAGAGGCAGAGACACAGGCAGAGGGAGAAGCAGGCTTCATGCACCGGGAGCCTGACGTGGGACTCGATCCCGGGTCTCCAGGATCGCGCCCTGGGCCAAAGGCAGGCGCCAAACCGCTGCACCACCCAGGGATCCCCTCTTCCCATGTTATAAACACTTGCTAAAAAAAAAAAATCCATACTGTATAACAAATCTCCTTAATTTTATACAGATGCACAAGTAATTGGCCCCCCCAAAAAAAACACTTGGGAAACAACTAAAAGGAAACACTAACAAAAAAATTAACAAGAGTAACAAAGCAGTGTTAATGAGTATGCAGTCTCTCAAAAGAAATCCAAACATTTCATTATCAGTCACAAGAAAATCATCCAGTAAAACCATTTCTAATAATCTATTCCAGCCCTATTAAATTAAATCACAATTCCTATATACACTATCAATTAAGTTACATTATGTATTTAGTCGTGAAATCTCAACTTAATGTAACATATACATCAGATCTGAGTACAAGAATATATTGTAGTCACTAAGAACATAGACTTAGCACATGCATCAGAGCATCAATTCTTGCAAGAACTGGGAGGGAAGCTTTATTCCTAGCTCTCATTTTTTTTTAAGATTTTATTTATTTATTCATGAGAGAGAGAGAGAGAGAGAGAGAGAGAGAGAGAGGCAGAGACACAGGCAGAGGGAGAAGCAGGCTCCATGCAGGGAACCCAACATGACTGGCCCTGGGCCAAAGGTGGTGCTAAACCGCTGAGCCACCCGGGCTGCCCACATTTTTTTTTAAACACTTACCCACTGGTTCCTAATTATTGTCCAAATAAATTTATTATCAGTTTCCTCTTAAATCCCACACTTCCATCTGACATATGAATTGCAAACATTTTGCTATTCCATTGCTTTTCCTTTTAGCTTTGTCTTCTTTTGTGCAAATGTTTCTCATTGTACATGGATGGCATTTGAACTTTTCTATTTTGTCACAGATAATTTCCTTTAATGTTTGTGTAATTTCTAAATTATTGGAGCCCTTGTTACTCAGTAACACCCAATCTGGGATTCTCTCCTAAAAAGATAATCAGAAACTGTGACACCTGGGTGGGTGGCTTAGTTAAGTGTGTCTGATTCTTGATTTCCGCTGGGGTCATGATCTCAGGATCAGGATCTAGCCTGGTGGAGAGCTCTGTGCTCAGCAAGAAGTCTGCTTGAAATTCTGTCCCTCTGCCCTTCCTTCCCCTTACAATAAATAAATAAAATCTAAAAAAGGAGGTGGCAATGGTGAGGAGTGACAGGTGGTGGTGTAAATGTATACATTTTGCCTTAACTGGTATTTTTTTTTGTTTGTTTGTTTGTTTTTTTACTTCTTTCTTTTTTTTTTCACTTTTCTTTTTTTACTTGTTTCTTTTTTTTTCACTAAAAAAAATAGTTTTTTTTTAAAGATTTATTTATTTATTTATTTATTTATTTATTTATTTGAATGAGAGAGAGAGAGAGAGAGCATGAGCAGGGGGAGAGGCAGAGAGAGAGAGGGAGAAGCAGGCAGGCTCCCCGCTGAGCAGGGAGCCCTATGTGGGCTCCATCAGAGACCCTGAGATCATGATCTGAGCCAAAGGCAGACATTCAACCAACTAAGCCTCCCAGGTACCCCTTAAAAATAGTTTTAAAAAATTGTTACTCTTTC
This sequence comes from Nyctereutes procyonoides, assembly GCF_905146905.1. NCBI lineage: Eukaryota > Metazoa > Chordata > Mammalia > Carnivora > Canidae > Nyctereutes > Nyctereutes procyonoides. The sequence continues at coordinate 41,577,194 of NW_026575139.1, forward strand.
TCCTATTGTAAAGACCAGGGAAATAAAGAAAAAAGTGTTGGATTGAAAAGAAAAGCTTGAACAAAACCTGACATTTTAAAAGGTGTTAATTAAAGGATTACATATAATAGGGAAATTAAAAATAGCTTGACTAGTTAATAAGAAGAGAATTATTAATTTGTAATATATAGCATATATAAAATATAATTAATTCTTCAGCAAACATTTTCTTTTAAAGAAAGAAGTGGGTGTTTTAGATGTGTTTTTTTAATAACTGAAGATTTTAACATTTAATTAGATCTTCAGGGACATACTGAGTATTTGCAGGAATTTTTAAGCTACTGTTTATCACACAAAAACTATTATTACATGGTAGAAATTAAAATACAAGAAAGCTCCACATAATCTTGCCACATCACACAGTTCCTTCCAAGATTTGTCAATATGTGTGTGTAACTTTTAAATAATTGCAATCTGTCAACTCCATATTTATACATTTGCACAGATAATTTTGCAGGTGTATGCTTAAATTTTACAGAAAACTTGAAAAGTGTTTTCAGTCACTTCCAAATGAGTTAAAAGCAGCATAAAAATGGATTCTTTGTCACTTTATATAGAATATCTACATAATAAAAATGTCAATCAACATACCGCATTTTTGCTGTTTTCCAAGACTGGTTCTGAGGGAAGAACCCACAGCTTCTTTTTTTTTTTTTTTTTTTTTTTTTTCCGAACCCACAGCTTCTAATGACTGGTGAAAGAAAGCAGCAATAAATGGAGGAGAAAAGTCTGAATGAGTTTGACTTTTCTTAAATCTCAAAATGGACACTGAAGGGGGAAAATGCTTCTCCAAAGCAATGGTTTACAGTGCTGTGAATTAGCGAAAATCTTATCCATTCTTTATGGCAAATGACACTGTTTGGGAAATATCTTCTATGCTTGTTTTCTAGAAAGACTCTATCGGCTTATAGTTGTGACCAACTAACACTAAATTTTGCCATTTTTACTAACTTTTTAAAAAGATTTTATGTATTTATTCATCAGAGACACACGCACAGAGAGAGAGAGAGAGAGAGAGGCAGAGACACAGGCAGAGGGAGAAGCAGGTTCCATGTACAGATCTGGTTGTGAGACTCGATCCCAGATCTCCAGGATCAGGCCCCGGGCTGAAGGCAGCACTAAGCCGCTGAACCACCCGGGCTGCCCTATTTTTATGAACTTTTGATAGCAATATCTCTTTGTTCTTCATTTCTCAATATTTTAATCAGATATGCATATAGTTTCTATTGGTAGATCCAAGGATATTGTTGTTGTTGTTATTATTATTGGATATTGTTTTTATTGTTAACATTGTTAATATGTTAAAGTACCAATTATTGAAAATCTATTATTTGTCAGGTACTTTATCTTAAAATTCCATAAGGAAGGTATTGTCCAACCAAAGGGAGGCTTTGGAAGAAGTAAGTCTCTTGACCAAAGCCATATGTAACCTTTGACCTATGGATTAAAAAAGTGGTAGGACTGGAATTCACACCCATGTCTCTATGGGGCCAAAGCCCACACTCTTTTCACTACTACCTTATTCTCCTTGTGGTAGCCTGCTAATCCAAGGCTTGGTTTACAGGGAGTCTGGAGCCACTAAACATTCAAAGTTTATTAGGCATAGAAAGTAAGAGCCTCTTTAAAACATGTAAAAACATGGGCACCTGAGAGGCTTAGTCGGTTAAGAGTCCAACTCTTGATTTCAGCTCAGGTCATGATCTCAAGGTCCTGGGATTGAGCCCCATATGGGGCTCTGTGCTCAGTGGAGAGTCTGCTTGAGGATTCTCTCCCCCTCTCCCCCTTCCCCAGCTGGTGCTCACTCACGTGTGCGTTCTCTCTCTCTCTCTCTCTCTCTCTCTCTCTCTCTCTCTCTCGTTCTCTCATGCGCTCGCACGCACACGCAAGTAAATAAATAAATCTTTAAAAAATAAACAAAAATAAAGCATGGAAAAGCAGAACACATTTCTGAAAAGGAGAATCCTTTATCTGCAATTCCCTCATCTTTTAATTCCAGTGGAAAATTTAGAGCCCCTTTTACCTTTTAGCTTTAACTGTTGAGGCAAATTAATGAGTTAAATTCCTGTCACCACCCAGCCCCCACTTCCTGCCTTGCCAGAAACAAGGCTGGTCCAGAGAACAAATGAGGATTTGATCCTCATGCTAACTTTCCCCTTTGTGGTCAGCTAACAGTAATTATCATTTTAAAGTGCTCACAGTATCCCAGTTGCTATGCCAAGCTCTTTAGATAGGAGATTTCATTAAATTCTTACCACCTTATGAAATGGATGTTTTGATATTACCTATTTCAATGAAGTTTGAGAACAGAAATTGAGTAGCTCCAGGACTTGAACCCAGGTTGATTAGACTCCAAACCTGCTTTCCACTCTTTCTATTACAAATTTTTCTGGAATCAATGAATAATTCATCTTGCTCCGTTTTGGAATCCAATTTCAAGATTTCAAGACTCCATTTCAAGATGTCCTTAGGTAACATCCATCAGATGAAGACCACTACGAACACATTTATAGTTAAAGTTTGATTTATTTACCTTCTGCTTCAAGAGAAAAGCATAAGGCTTCTCCCGGGCCCTGGGATGTCTGGGCAACAGAGACTTGGGAGGGGCTTACCTCAGGGTTTGAGCCTGTTCCTGAAGGATTCTGAAGAGGTACTGGGAGATGTGTGGATCAGCTCCGAACTGGTGATGTCATGAAGCAGGGGCGGTTTAGCAACGGAAGTTTCTCTGTAATTTTTGTTCAGGAGGCAATAAGAACAAAGCAGAACAACAGATATCACTGGTTTAAAAAAAGGAAAAAAAGGGATCCCTGGGTGGCGCAGCAGTTTAGCACCTGCCTTTGGCCCAGGGCGCGATCCTGGAGACCCGGGATCAAATCCCATGTCGGGCTCCCGGTGCATGGAGCCTGCTTCTCCCTCTGCCTGTGTCTCTGCCTCTCTCTCTCTCTCTCTCTCACTGTGTGCCTATCATAAATAAAAAATAAAAAAAAATATTTAAAAAAAGGAAAAAAAAAAAAGGCAATAATCTCCAAAGGACAGGGGCTGTGTAGCCAGGGGAGAGACATTGTTTACACGGCCTTGGCCTTCTTTTGGAAACATTTTGAAGTTCTGCTAGGAATATTCTACTCCGATTACCTGTTTCCTTGGAAACTACAATTTAAAAACCTCTTATCTGAAGCTCTTGGTTGGAAATTGAGGCTGTTTCCCTGTGTTAACATAACCCACAGGGCTCAGATCTTCTCAGTAAAAATGAGACATTCCATTCTCACTGATAGTTCAAATAGCAATGTTTTTCATAAGTATGACAGCATTTCCCAAACAGAAACGTAATGCAAGCCACACACGCAATTTAAAATTTTCTAATAGCCACATGAAAAAAGAAACAGGTAAAATTAATTTTAGTAATAGATTCTAATTCAATATATCAATAATTTATCCAGAATATTTCAACACAGATTATAAAGAAATATAAGATATATATATATTTCTTTTTTTACCATGTTTCCCAAATTCAGTATAGCAGATCTCAAATTAGACTTTCCATTTTCATTGGAAAGCTTAGCCTGTATTTAAAGATCATAAAATTTACAATTGAAAAGTATACCCAGGTTGTTACAAACATACCTAAAATCTTTCCAATAACTGAACCATGTACGAGTTTGTAAATTTAAATTTAAATTACTTGAGATTAAATAAAATTATAAATATAGTCCTTGGTCACCCTAGTTACATTTCAGGTGCTCAATAGCCACATGTGGCTGGTGGCAGCCACTTTGGACAGCTCAAGTGTATGATTTCAGAGGGTTAGTTTTTCATTACCAAGCCCTTGGCAGTAACTAACAAAAGCATATTTTATAGGTTCATAATTATCCTTAGTTTTTTTTCTCCTGTTAGTAAAGCCCTCTTTTAGTCAATTTGAACAATGGTAATCTGAGTGAGGTAGAAGGGCCCACAGTGATCACTGAAATCAGCTCTTCCCTGAAACCAGATGCCATTACAAGTAAGATACACTTCAGGTTCCTTGGGACAAAAAGAATTAGAAGTGCCCCGAATCAGCATTGAAGAGTTTTACCAGACTGTGGGCAGCCCTCCTACCTACTTCAGTCTGTTCGGATAGAGCCTCAGAGATCAGGCATGTTTGTAGCTCATGATGACTTAACGGGGGAAAAGTAGACCCACATTCATGTTCAGTTCTGTCTTTGGCTAATTATGAATCACGTTATCATTTTAATCAGCATGTTTTCTGAGGTGTACCCTGATATTTGCTTCAATATGGCATGAACATCTTTAATTCCCAGAATATAAGAAGCCAAAGGGAAACATTGATGTGGTCATTTGAGAAGCAGCCTGGTATCCTAGAAAAGAGTATAAATATTGAAGTCAGATGTGTGGATTCAAATCTGTAGTCAAGTAGTCAAGGCATGAAGAAGTGCTATCTCTTTAAGATGGACCTGCAGTGTGGCTTTAGAGTGGGGAGCTAGAGTTAAAAAGCAGCTAGCAGCAGTCCTGCTGGGCCTGCAATGCTCTGTTTCTTTAGGTCAGGATTAACCTAAGTTAATATGCATTTGATTTATCCTGAAGAAGTTTTGTGTAAAGTTACATTTTATTTTATTTTTTTATTATATAAATTTATTTTTATTGGTGTTCAATTTGCCAACATATAGAATAACACCCAGTGCTCATCCCGTCAAATGCCCCCCTCAGTGCCCGCCACCCAGTCACCCCCACCCCCCGTCCACCTCCCCTTCCACCACCCCTAGTTCATTTCCCAGAGTTAGGAGTCTTTCATGTTCTGTCTCCCTTTCTGATATTTCCCACTTATTTTTTCTCCTTTCCCCTTTATTCCCTTTCACTATTTTTTATATTCCCCAAATGAATGAGACCATATAATGTTTGTTCTTCTCCGACTGCCTTATTTCACTCAGCATAATACCCTCCGGTTCCATCCACGTCGAAGCAAATGGTGGGTATTTGTCATTTCTAATGGCTGAGTAATATTCCATTGTATACGTAGACCACATCTTCTTTATCCATTCATCTTCCGATGGACACTGAGGCTCCTTCCACAGTTTGGCTATTTTAGATAATATGTCTGCATGCCAGCAATAGGCTCAAAATGCAAGCCTAAGGATTATTACAGTCACACAAACATTCTGACATCATTTCATGTCCCCATTTAAACTATAAGAAAATGTCATCAAATGGTCAATACAAATGCTCTTTGTAGGGTGCCTGGGTGGCTCCAACAGTCAAGTGACTAACTCTTGGTTTCTCCTCAGGTCATGATCTTAGAGTCATGAGATAGACTGAGGCTCTGCACCAGGTTTGGAGCTAGCTTAAGATTCTCTCTCTCTCACTCTCCCCCACCCACCCCCTTTTTCCTCCCAACAGGCCCCCACTCTCACTTCTGCTCTCTCCTAAAAAAAAAAAAAAAACCTCTTTGCATGCTCATTGAAATGTATTAGCTTGCAGCATTCCATTTACTATTTTACTGAGCAATTTTATTGACTGTAAAACTTGAATATTTTATTTGTACATAATTTTATGATTACAAAACAATTTAAGTTCAGTGTAGAAATATTAGGGAAAAAAGTAATCAAAAATAGAAAATGAGAATTACCTATTATTGCACTCTCTAGATCTAATAATTATTAGAATTCTGACATTTCCTTTTCTTATTTAAAGGTTTTATTTTATTTATTCATGAGACTCAGAGAGAGAAAGAGGTGGAGACATAGGCGGAGGGAAAAGTAGGCTCCCTTCAGGTAGCCCGATATGGGACCCAATCTTGGGACACCAGGATCATGCCCTGAGCGTGAAGTCAGATGGTTAACCGCTGAGCCACCCAGGCATCCCTGACATTTCCTTCGAATATTTTTCCTTTGTCCACTCTCTCTGTGTGACCTGGGGCAGATTACTTTAAGGCACATTACTTACTCATCTGTATCTGTTTCCTAACCCCAACTACCTCCTAAGGATCTTGGGAGGATTAAATGGGTAAAGCACTTTCAAAACAGTGCCTGCCACATAGCAAGAACTTATTAACTATTAGCAATCATTATAATTAAATGTAGATATTTTACTTTCCAAAACTGGCAAAACTGGATTAAAACTATATTGTTTTGGATTCTGCTTTTTAAAAAACTTTTCAATATTTTGACAATACTTTCTCATCTCATTTTTTTTAAGGCCTCATGATAGCCATTGCTCCATGTAGCATCAGAATCCTCTTCTTGGGAAAATGGTTTTGAGATTTTTATGGAAGACAGTTCACCAGTATCTAATTGAGACAGTACTCATTGAAAAAAAAAAGGGTTTATTATAAAATATAAAAGAGCTACAACTAGGGGTCCCTGGGTGGCTCAGTCGATTGAGCATCTAACTCTTGATCTCAGCTCAGATGTTGATCTTGGGGTCGTGAGTTCAGGCCTGATGTTGGGGTCTGTGCTGGGTATGGGGACTACTTAAATAAAACACAATAAAATAAAATATGAAAGAGCTACTATGATTTAAAAGACTGAAAATAATGCGATGTTCAGAGGCTACTAGTGCACATTAAAATCTCACTAATTTTAGGTTAGTCATTAATAAGCCTTCATAAAGCAGTTGCTGGTTAGTTGATTAAGTGATCATTTAGCTTAAAAAGTTGATTTGTGCTGAATGAGATCACCATAGTTCCTCTGTGTTTGATAAAAGGTGTTTGTTTACAAATTCACCACTGGAAGAACTATTTGAGGGCTAGAACTGTTTCGTACTCATTTATGTTATCCCCAATGCTTAAACATAGTACCTAGTACTTAGGACTCAATGAACATTGAATTAAATTCTACAAAAAGACTTAAACGTTAGATAACCACTTATCTAAATTTGATGGCTTCTATAACCGATTTTTTAAAGGTAATACTACAAATTAATACTACAATTTGGTTAATTGTAGATTATTGAGCTCCTCCCCACTATCCTCTTCCTTAGAAGGTAGAGGAGGGACAATAAAATATGCTTCAAATTGAGAAGTTACTTTGAGACAGAGAAATGATGCAAACCATTCCATACAGTTTAGAAAGTTTCATCCAGGATAATTTACAGACAAAGGGGTTATCCAGCGGACAAATGATCCAGGCATCACTCAGCTATTCACTGCCTAGTCCTGACCTTAATCTCCAGCCTTTATAGAGCAGGGAGCATGGTGGTGAGGTCACAGGTTAGTTATAAAAGTGGCACCATTTGTGCACCAGTCCTGTCTAATAGTTATCTAAAGTGTACCTTTTATGCACCAGTTTAGGGAAGATCAGAACAATGCTTCTGGCATTGCAGTCAGAGCTGACTTTAACCTTCAGGGGCCTGGAACACATGGTCCTGAGCAAAGTCATTTCAGGGCATGAACAGGTGGAGGGCCAAAAACGTAGTCAGAGTTGTCAGCAGTCCTACACCACCATTCTTTACATTGGATTAATACCCTTCAGAGTATTAAACAATGGCTGTGCACTGGACACGTGGGGGGCTCAGTGGTTGAGTGTCTGCCTTTGGCTCAGGGCATGATCCCAGGGTCCCAGGATCGAGTTCCACATCGGGCTTCCTCCATGGGGCCCGCTTCTCCCTCTGCCTGTATCTCTGCCTCTCTCTCTCTCTCTCTCTCTCTCTCTCTCTCTGTCTGTCTCTTATGAATAAGCAAATAAAATTTTTTTAAAAAAATGGCTATGCAATTGGAATAGAGGAGCAAATGTCCCATTTTCCAAACTACATCCATACATTGAAATTTTATCATCCCCAAGCCTCCAAATAACCACTGAACATGTCTAAAATTTACAGTCACTGTGATCTTTCTTAAAATTGACATTGAGAGGCCAGCCTGGGTGTCTCAGCAGTTTAGCAGCGCCTTGAGTCCAGGGCGTGATCCTGGAGCCCCGGGATCAAGTCCTACATCGGGCTCCCTGCATGGAGCCTGCTTCTCCCTCTGCCTGTGTCTCTGCCTCTTTCTCTCTCTCTCTCTGTGTCTCATAAATGAATAAAATCTTAAAAAAAAAATATTGACATTGTGAGAATAATTTAACACATTTGTAATTGCAAAGTCACAGTGTCTTACATTTTGAAGAAAAGAGGAAAGAAACAAGTCTTCTCTAGCTCCTCAGTAATATGGCTATTATAATTTTGCTATATTCTTGTTCACTTTTTCAACTGTGAACAAGCGTTGTACATTTCATTTAACACTAACACTTATATGCATTTTCCTATGCTGTTATTTGGCTTTATGTTTTTAGTGATTGCATAATATAATTACACTGTTTACCAAACCATTCCTCCAGCATTGACATTTAAATTGCTTCCAGTTTTTCATTTTCTGGAAACCAGTGAACATCTTTAAGCATATGATTTTATGCTAAATCATCAGATATGGCATTTTGGGGTCAAAAGGCGCTGACGTTTTTATGGCTCTCAGCACATATACTGCCCAAGCATTTTCTAAGAGGATTATATTAATTTACAGTGTCATCAGCTATGTAAAAATAATCCACCATCTACACACCTGAATTCATTGTTATAAATATGATTTTGGCATAATTTCCCTGCCATGGAAAAGAAAATCACTAATTAACACATTCTTTCTTCTGCATAAGTATATTCATTTACCTAAAATACATAATGGAATTTTGATATATTTTTAAGTGACACCATGACCTCTTTTCCATAGCCTTTTTCCTGACAGTTTTTTTTATTTTCAGTTTCTACAATTACAAAAACTGCTGATTCATTAATTTTTAATACTGAGATATCATTCTGACTTTATTTTTTTTCATTCTGACTTTAGGTCATCATTATTTGAGATAGAATGTATCATAAATGTTGCACACTTAACGTTTATAGAAAGGACAATACTTTTGCAAACTTGTACTTATTAACTTAAAAATATTTCTTCTACTGGAAAGACAGTGTCCCTCTGATGGTAAAACTCTCAACTGAAAGAACTGTGCTATCATTGCCAATTTCATTATGTAGTTTAACCTAAAAATGCTTAAATATAACACAGATAAATAAAATTTCATAGAAATCCAACAACTCCTTTTGTTCTAGATATTCTATTTCCTTTTATCCCTGTCTCATTTGTTGAAACTACTAGCATGATCTATGAATTTGTTAAAAGGTACAATTACCTCCAGACAATCACTCTTTAAAAACATGTCTCTGGGATGCCTGGGTAGCTCAGTCAGTTAAGCAATTGACTTGATTTTGGTTCAGGTCATGATCTCAGGGTCATAAGATCGAGCCCCATGTTGGGCTCCATGCTCACCAGACAGTCTGCTCGAGATTCTCTCTCTCTTCCTCTCCCTCTGCCTCTCTCTCTCAAAATAAATAAATAAGTTTTAAAAAAACAAAGTAAGAAAACATATCTCCCAAAGATCCTATGTCAGAACATAATTGGTAATTTTGGGAAAATAGTGTAGATAGACTATGTTATTTATAAACATCATTTTCTTTCTTGCCTGCTTTTTTTCTTTTGCCAATTAAAAATACTTTCACAACAACAGCAAGTTTTATCTATCCAGAGCTTTACAGTTTTCAGAACATTTTCACATGTATTATTTCCATTTCACCTTTACCACAACTCTATCAAGTATGTATGTGGATAGACGTTATCACTCCCATGGTTTGTATATGGGAAAACAAAGGTTCAGAACCATGAAGGTTCAGGTATCATTTGCCCAAAGATAAACATCTCATATACCTTATCACGGGAAATTATGGGGCTTCCTCCAGGGGTGTCTACATTTGCTGATAATTTCAGGAGTAACATACCACTTTGATATTAAAACAAATTCTATATAGACTTCACATTTTATGGGGAAAAAAATGCATCAGTGTGATTTTTTAAGGAAAACCATGAGAGTTTGACTAACTTTAGAAAGTGATAGACCACTCTGGAGATACCACCACTTCTTTACCTTAGAGCTGTGCAGGGGAAAACACTTGAGAAATCCAGCTGAGACCATAGACATGAAACAGAGGTGAACTGTCCCATTGATATCTGCCCAGATTCCTGAACTGTTGAACTAAAAGCAAGTAAAATGGATATTGTTTTGTACTACAAACATTAGGATAATTTGTTACATGGCAAAAGATAACTGGTACAATCCCCTTTGTATATTTACAGTCATGATACTTGTATCTCTCTTTTTTTTATTTTTTTATTTTTTTGGATCAATCTTATTAGCATTTTATCTATTTTAGTTTTTATAAAGAATTAAATTTTAATGGTGTTGATTTTTTTAAGAGTCTTGATTTTCTTATTATATCTTTGCTTTCCATTTTATTGCTTTCTTTTCTTCATTCATTATTTCTATTTTCTTCTTCTTTAACTTTTTTTAGTGATCTCTACACCCAATGTAGGCCTTGAACTCACAATCCTGAGATCAAGAGTTGCATGCTCTTCAGACTGAGTTAGCTAGGTGCCCCTTTTTCTTTCTATTTTCTTTGGCTTTATCGTTTTCTTTCTAATTTCTTAAGAGGAACACATAATAATTTTTGAGATTATTTTCTTTTCTAACTTAAGTATTTAAGGCTCAAAATTTCCCTCAAATAATCCATTTTGTTTTCTCCCATAAGTTTTTATTGCATTTTTTAAGTTGCATTTTTTGAATTACCATTTAGTTTTAGGCATTTCAAAATTTCCCTCATAAGTTCTTCTTAAACCAACAGTTTTTAACAGGAATTTCTTTTTTAAAAAATATTTTATTTATTTATTCATAGAGACACAGCAAGAGACAGAGGCAGAGACACAGGCGGAGGGAGAAGCAGGCTCTATGCAGGAAGCCCGATGTGGGACTTGATCCCGAGACTCCAGGATCGCACCCTGGGCTGAAGGCAGGCGCTAAACCGCTGAGCCACCCAGGGATCCCCCTTAACAGGAATTTCTTAATTTATCTTTTTTCCTCTTATGTCTAACTTTATTGGATATCTCTTCATTGAAGTTTGTTTAAGTTTTTTTCATGGTCTACTATGTGATCATTTGTAGCTATTCCATGTGCGGTTGAGAAAGATGTATTCTCTCATTGTTCTTCACTTGGTTAAGTTTGTGAATTGTTTTGATCAGGGCTTCTATATATCCTTGTTAATATTTTGTCTGTTTGGCCTATCATTAATGAGAGAGGTGTGTTGAATCACGCAATCATAAGGTGGATTTATCAGTTTTTTTCTGTAGTTCTATAAATTTTTGCTTCATCCATTGTGAGTCAGGTGTATACCTGTTTTAAATTACTCCATCTAGCGCAGCCCTGGTGGCCCAATGGTTTAGCGCTGCCTTCAGCCTGGGGTGTGATCCTGGAGACCCAGGATTGAGACCCACGTAGAGTTCCCTGCACAGAGCCTGCTTCTCCCTTTGCTTCTGCCTGTGTCTGTGCCTCTCTCTGTGTCTCTCATGAATCAATAAATAAAAATCTTAAAAAAAAAATATTCCATCTTGGTAAATAGAACCTTTCATCATGGCACTGTGACCCTCTCCATCCCTAACAATGTATCAGCTTTATTTTTGGTTAGAATTTGTCTGACAGGGATCCCTGGGTGGCGCAGCGGTTTGGCGCCTGCCTTTGGCCCGGGGCGCGATCCTGGAGACCCGGGATCGAATCCCACGTCGGGCTCCCGGTGCATGGAGCCTGCTTCTCCCTCTGCCTGTGTCTCTGCCAATCTCTCTCTCTCTCTGTGTGACTATCATAGATAAAAAAAAAAAAAAAAAAAAAAATCTTTAAAAAAAAAAAAGAATTTGTCTGACATAATATATACCATTCCTTTATTTTTAATTCTCTATCTGTGTGCTTTGGGCACATGTCTTATGAATGGTACATATTTGGACCTTTAAATCCAATATATCTTCTGCCTAGTGAGTTTATTCCATTTATCCTTATTGTATTTATTGATATATTTATAGATTTTTCTATCATCTTAATCTGTAATTTCAACTTATCTCATATTTTATTTCCTACTTTTAAAAAAGTACTATAGGGCAGCCTGGGTGGCTCAGCGATTTAGTGCTGCCTTCAGCCCAGAGCGTGATCCTGGAGACCCAGGACTGAGTCCCACATCGGGCTCCCTGCATGGAGCCTACTTCTCCCTTTGCCTGTGTCTCTGCCTCTCTCTCTCTCTCTCTGTCTCTCATGAATAAATAAATAAAATAATAAAATAAAAATACTATAAAAGCCCCTTATTAGACGAGAATTTTAGTACGTTCTCTTACCCCTTGTTTTCTCTTTACTCTCATCTTCCATATCTTGATCATCTAGAAACTTTCATGCTAGGTTATTGTAAATATATGTTCTCTTTCCTTTGGTTTTAGCAGTTTTTAGACAGGAACAAATACTAATGTATTTGTTCATTTTCAAAAATCTATCTTTATATTTCTTTCTGTATCTCCTGGAGATCTTAGTTACTGCTATATAGGAGCAGGCACAGTTTGTCCCAAGAGAATGGTAGCAAAGAAATGAAAACCAAACTTCTAAAATTTCCTGTTTTAATCTCCACTGCCTCCTGCCTCAAGCTATATCCGTTTTCCCATAAACACCAGTTCCGAACAGCCACATTGCCCCTTTTTCCTTGGTATTTGGTGTTCGCTAGATAACTTGGCATTCTCCTCCCCACCCCCCGACCCCCCAGTAGCTCCTTTGAAGTTGATCTTGGAAGAGGGAGCCAACAATTTTACATTGTCAGCATTTTGGTAGGAAACAGAATTGGAACTAATTTTTCTATTTAATCTTCCCAATATTCCTAAGAGGTAGATAAGGAAATGGAGAGACAGAGAAATTGCCCAATGTGAAACTGCAATTAAAAAAAAAAAAGATTTATTTACTTGAGAAACAGAGAGAATGTGTGCCTGCATGTGTGAACAAGTTGTGGGGGCGGGGGGAAGGAAATAGGGAGGAGAGAGTCTTAAGTAGACTCTGTGCTGAGCCCAGAGCTTGACACAGGGCTTGATCTCAAATCCCCGAGATCACAACCTAAGCTGAAACCAAGTCAGGTGCTTAACCAACTGCACCACCCAGGTGCCCCTAAAGCTGCAGTTAAAAACCCTATCTATTTGACTCCAAAGCCCATGTGCTTTTCCATTCTCAAATCAACATTGAAACAAGCTGTATTTTCAGCCAGGAAGATGAAAATACCTAGGTTTGAGTTCTGGCCTTGCTACTTAATTAGCTGTGGAATCTAATGCAAATCATTAATCTTCAAAGTCCTTTCCATTCACTAAAAACTTATTTCTTACTTACATCCTCTACCTGTGTTTCAGTAATTCTCAGTGAAGATTTAATTCATTCCAGTATGATTTCTGCTACCATTGTTCAACTGAAATTATTCTCACCAAAGTTGCCAATCTCATCCTTGTTGCTAAATGGATTGAACATGCAATGTTGTGTCCTTCCCATATACTATGCTTTGTTTTATATTTCTTAATGCATTAAAATACTATAGTTTTGGGCAGCCCCGGTGGCTTAGCGGTTTGGTGCCGTCTTTGGCCTGGGGCCTGATCCTGGGGACCTGGGATCAGGTCCCACGTCGGGTTCCTTGAGTGGAGCCTGCTTCTCCTTCTGCCTGTGTCTCTGCCGTTCTCTCTTTCTGTATCTCTCATGAATAAAGAAATAAAATCTTAAAAAAAAATACTATAGTTTTAGTTAACTCAGAAAATCACCTGAAAGTTTGCAGAGAGAACTTTTCTCACAAACGGCCATACTTACAGATTTCATTTAAATGTGGTGTTGGACCAGTGAGACAAATGAGAAAAGATTGGAGAAATCACACACAAATTAATTTGAGACAGATCACATAAGATCCTAAACATAAGAGCTAATGTTGAATTAGTTTGCATTTCTTGAAGAAAACATGGGAGAATAACTTCCTGACCCTGTGGTAGGCAAGAATTTCTTAAAGAAACAAAACACTAAAGATAGAAGAAAAAATTGATAAATTAGACTCCATCAAACTTATAACTTTCTACTCACCAATGATGCTATAAATGAAAGGAAAAGGCAACCACCAGAGCCAAGTTCTCTTTAAAAAAAAAAAAGATTTTATTTATTTGAGAAAGAAAAGAGAAAGAGCACAAGCAAAGGTAGGGACAGAGGGAGAAGCAGACTCCCCGACTGAGCAGGGAACCCAACACAGGGCTTGATCTGATCTCAGGACCCTGAGATCATGACCTGAGCTGAAGGCAGACAACCGACTGAGCCACCCAGGTGCCCTAGAGCCCAGTTTTCTGTTCTTGGTGTGAGAGGTTACACATAAGCAAAGAGAGGAAGATAGGATGATCTCTGTGATAGTGAATTACAATTGGAGACATCAGCGTGAACTCATGATTAATTTAATATAGGTATAGGTGGTTATGTATGGAAATATTTATAGATATGTATATGTATAACTTAGTACAGAAACAGGTATATTTCTTCACTCTGTCAGCTGAAAGACTCTCTAGTAGCAAGGAACACACCTCGTATCCAGATCTTGGTTTCTAGCACCATTCTCAAAAAAAAAAAAGGAACCAGGGCTCCTTGGAGAAATGACTGGTCCTAGTAGTGGGGCAGTGAAAAAACAAGGTGAGCCCAGAGCATCTTGTAGTGACAGAAAGTAAGGAAGTACTAAAATAAATAAACAAAAACAAGCAAAAAACAAAACAAAACAAAACAAAAAAAAAACAAAAAGATCCCTCAATCATGAAGATACGTTACAGTGACAGAGAAACAAACTGAAAAAGCTACCAATGGCCAAAGTTGAAACAATTTGACCAACAAAATAAAATAGTATTAGAGTATGACCCAAAGTATAAAATAAATACCCATGGGGTGCCTGGGTGGCAGAGTCGGTTAAGCATTTGACTCTTGGTTTCAGCTAAGGTCATGATCTCAGGGTCATGAAATCCAGCCCTATGTTGGGCTCTGTGTTGGGCATGGAGCCTGCTTTAAGATTCTCTCTCCCTCTCCCTTTGCCCCTCCCACTCGTGCTCTCTCTCTCTCTCTCTCTCAAATAAATAAGTATGTATCTAAAGTAAATATCCATGAGTCCTCATATAAATGAAAAATAAATGATAGAGAAGAGACAAATCTCCCATGCACACCATTCCAAATAGCTTATGTTCATAGTGTTTGTCTTTAAGAAGATAGAACACAACTTCCCACTTTTTTTTAAACATTGATTTTATTTATTTATTTAATTTTATTTTTTTAATATTTTTTATTTTTTTAAAGAATCTATTTATTAATGAGAGACACAGAGAGAGGCAGAGAGAGAAGCAGGCTCCACGCAGGAAGCCCAATGCGGGACTCGATCCCGGGTCTCCAGGATCACGCCCTGGGCTAAAGGCAGCCACTAAGGCACTGAGCCACCCAGGCACCCAAACTTCCCACTTCTTAATTGTAGGCTGTCCATAATTATTTCCTTCCAAAGGGAATAGTCTGGAAAGGGGGAAAATTAGTAATCTTATAGCAGAGAATCCTGACAAACACTACCTCAACCAAATAGTCAAATTTAACATTAACAGTGAAAAGTCATGTTGATATTATGTACCCTTGATGTGATATAATAGAATGACTCTTCACCTCTATGGTCTTCCTCCCCAAAACCCATAACCCCAGTATAATTATGGGGAAAATATCAGACAAATTCCAATTGAGGGACATTCTACAAAATATATCTGAGGAGTACTCCTCAAAATTGTCAAATTTACAAAAACAAGGAAAGATCTGAGAAACTGTAACGGGGCCATGTAATGGATGTGGGGCTTATGGGAACTCAACTATTTTCATAATTTTTCTGTTAATCTTAAATCACCCTAAAAGTTTATGATTTTTAAAAAGTCAACCAGCCTGGAAAAATATATTCAAAATACATATATATGACAAAGTACCTGTACCCGGAAGAGATAGAACTAATACAAATGAATTCTTAAAAGACAACCAAATTTAAAAAGATAGCCTCCAATTTTAAAAACAGCAAAAGACTTGAGACATTTCACAAGATGTAAAAATAGTCGATAAGTACATGAAAATATGCTCATCATCACTAGACATTGGGGAACTACAAATTTAAAATTCAGTACCATTTCACACCCACTGGAGGTGTTGTTTCAAGATTTCTTTTCCTTTAGTGCTCATGGTTCTTTGTTACCTCCAAGAATGAAGCGATAGGCCAAATGAAGAATGGTGGGTTGCAAAGCAAAGTTTACTGAATGATAATACAAAGCTCCCCAAGAGGGAGTTTACCTGAGAGGGTTGCCCTGGGAGTTTCTAAATCTAGAGGTTTTTATGAGAATGTTGGTGGGCTGTTTTAATCCGATTAACTCTCCACGCACCTGTCACCCAGTCAGGTTTCTGTCCATGTGCTCATCTACCTATTAGGTGATTGTTCACGTGGGAAAGGGTGGAGGGCTCCTTCCAGGGAGATGTAAAATCTTTTTAAGGGTAGTTTCCTCTCGGAGGAGGTGCTTTGTTCCTGCCTGCCTTTTTTCCACTATCCTCCATTAGAGGGGTTAAAATTACAGCGATGACTCCAAATGTTAGCAAGCATGTGGAACAACTGGGACTTTTTATACATTACTAGTGGGAGTGTAAAATGGTCCAACCATTTTGGAAAACTGCTTGTCAATTTCTTGTAAAATTAAGCTTACTGGGGATCCCTGGGTGGCGCAGCGGTTTAGCGCCTGCCTTTGGCCCAGGGCGCGATCCTGCAGACTCAGGATCGAGTCCCACGTCGGGCTCCCGGTGCATGGAGCCTGCTTCTCCCTCTGCCTGTGTCTCTGCCTCTCTCTCTCTCTTTGTGACTATCATAAATAAATAAAAATAAAATCAAAAAAAAAAAAAAAAAGGCTCTGCAAACTCCCAGCTCCCTCTCCTCCAAATCCAGGGTCCTGAGAGCAGTGGTAACGCATCAGGCACGGCGCGGACTCCTAAGCCAGTCAGGCAGGCCCATCACGCACGCCCACTCCGAGGAACAGCCATTGCTCCGCCCCTCGTCAATTGCAGACACGCCCATTCATTCCGCTCACACCCGTCCTGTGAACCGTCCGCTCACCTTTCAATCAATTCAAATATCGCAAGGAGCAAACCAATCGCAAGCCTCCTCTACGGGAAGAGGCGGGCATCTCCCCGGAAATGCTGGTTAAAACCCCTCCAATCAGAGGCTTTGTGCGGGATGTTTGAATTTTGCGGCGCTCTGGCTTGTAGGTGTGCCTGCTTCTGCGGCGGCAGCGGGCCTTCAGACCCAGAGGGTTTCTTTATTTTTAGTTCCGTTGAGGTTTTACTCCAAAAGCTGCCTCAGGTAGGTGGGTCCTGGGGAGCTGGCCCGCTTCTTTGTAGAAGGTCTGGAAGGGTCGGAGGATGGGGGCGGTGGGCTGGACGCAGCTCCGGGGAGTCTCCTCTAGGACCGGGCTACCTGTCCTTCCCGTGGCTGGTGACGCAGCCCTCCACAGGAGCAAATGTTTGTTGCCCCGACCTGTGTAGTGGTCAGCATTTCGCCACCGGGGCGTAATTAATCTTTGGGGCGGGACAGTATTTAGTAGGTCCTGGGAAGTATTGTTGCTCCCGACATTAAATTCCAGCAGCTCTTCTCAGATCCCGTGACAACTGAAAACACCCCAGTTGAGAGCTCGGCAAGCAAGACTAAGGCATTTCTATAGATTTTCAAGCTGGGAGAAAGTCCTGTAAGCCAAAGAACAGTTTAGATGCACGCGAAAAGCCATGCTGCCTGGCTTGGGATGCCAGTTTCCCCACCATTTAGCTGTGCTAACGGGAGCAGTTAATTTACCGCATCTGTATAGGGGTGGTAATACTATCTTTTAGGGTTTAGGTGATTATTAAATATTCCTTTATTGTTAGTTCTCTTTCTCCCTCTCCTTTTCTCTGCTGTATGTCATGTGTATGCTGTATTTTAAAAGAACTAATACGTTTTATTTTTCTTTAATATTTAGCAAATTAATAGACGGAGGGAGGGGCACCTGGGTGGCTCAGTGGTTGAGCGTCTGCCTTTGGCTCCGGTTGTGATCTCGGGGTTCTGGGATAGCGACCCGCATCCGGCTCCGTAAGGGGAGCCCGTTTCTCCCTCTGCCTATATCTGCCTCTCTCTGTGTGTCTCTCATAAATAAATAAAATCGTAAAAAACAAAAACAAAAAACCTTGGCGGGAGGTGACAAATCAAGTAGTAGAGGAGGATTCTTGATGAAAAGCACAGTCCTTGGGTGTCTGCTGGCTCAATCCATAGAATATGGCTAAGTGGAGGCCCAGGTGTAGATTTTACTTCAAAACAAAACAAAACACAGTCCTTTGTCACTTCCCCTGGCCTCTTGAAGGAGAATCTTATAGACATCCAGAGCATATGGATTCTCATTTTTTAGACTGTTGATTGCTTTAAATCATCTAACATTTTAATTCATTGCATTTCTTGTGTGGATTTTAGATTTTCCTTTTATCTGGAGTTGTCTAGCAGACTTTCTTAGTTATTCCTGTTGAAGAGTGTACTGTATTTATAATTTTTTAAGCTTCCTAATGCCTCTTGTTTATATTCTGGACCATAGTTTCCTGGGCTTCACTTCATCTGTCAAGCAGGTTCCTATTTAGAACTCCAAAATGCGTTTTATCTTTTGATAATCTCCTTCTCTCTCTTCAGTGTCACATACTTATTCCTTTTTAAATTTTATTTTAATGTTTTTGTTTTCAAAGTCTCTAGGTTAGGACAGGAGTTGAACTGAAATCTTATTTTTTTTTTTGAAATCTTAATTTTTTTAAATAATAAAAATCCATAGAAGTTGGTCTCTCTTTTCTCTGATAGGATGTCTTCACATTTTGTCAGTCGGCACAGAAAGGACTTAAGTGTCAACATGATTAGAACTAAAATTGCTCATAGGAAATCACTATCTCAAAAAGAAAGCAGATATAAGGAATATGAACGAAATAGACACTTTGGTTTGAAAGATGTCAACATTCCAACCTTGGAAAGTAAAATTCTTCTTGAATTAGATGAGACATCTCAAAATCTTGTTCCAGAAAAGGCCAAAGTCAAGCCAAGTAAGTAAAGATCTATTGTGACTTTAAATGCTTTGAAGAGTGAATAAAATTTGGTTTAGTACCTGAGGTTAAAAAAACCCTGAACAGAAGCGTGGAGTTTTGAAACATCATTCCAGGTAATTTGGTATTTTCTACACAACTAAATACTGTTTGTTTAAGGTAAAGGCTGTGCAAGTTCCTGGCTAAGCTAAAGCCATTCATCTGTGGAGTATTATAACACTGTATTACCTATATTGCCTAATAGGAATCCTAAAGTTCTTACTCTTGGAGCTTAGTAAGGTAACTATTGACAAGAGAAATTAATAAGGGACATTAAAAATAGAACTCATTGAAAAATCCATGAAATAAGGATGTCTTATCAATGGGAATATTTCTCAGAAGAGCAAAGAATTTGCCCAAAAGAATTTGGAGTCATTAGGAAGGAAAAAACCAATTAAAGGACAAAGGAATGATCTTGGGAAAAGATAAAAATAATGAAAGTAAGAGTGTCTTAGAAGGCAAGGGATGCTACAGACCAAAAGGAAGAGAACTAGGAAATGACTTTCACATTTTGTCAGGAATCATTGGACTCCTTTTTAGTTGCATTTATACAGCAGGCACTAGGAGCTGGATTGCAGTGAAATAAAGCAAGGATAGATGCTGAGTAAATGACAGATAGTCTTTTTAGAAGTTTTCTAGAGAATGAAATGGGATTCTAAGTTGTTTAACTGTTCACTGCTTCATTTTTATGATATCCAGGACCATTGTAATATGTGGCACTTAGAAGACACTCTACATATTCAAGTTTAATAGATTCTGTAAAAGAGTGTTGGGCTAAAAGATTTCTTCTGGATTTATCATGTTTGTGATCCTAAAGGAAAGTGAGAGAAAAGAATTAGATACAAGTGTTGCAGGGTTTTGTTTTTGTTTTTGAGATGAAGTGATCCATGCATGTTTGAGGGTCAGAGGAAATGGACTGGTAGTCAAAAAGGAAGAAAGTAAAAAGCAACATCTCTTAGTTGTTGGGAGGAAATGAAAACGGGGTCATAGACTGGTAGAGGATGGCTTCCCAGACATTTTTTGTCTGGGAAGCAGTGATGTTCTGACTTCAAGTCCTCTCCTGCCTCTACTCTTGCCCATTCAAATGCTCCATTCCTTGACCAAAATCTCAAATCAAAGTCTAACCTCGTCAGTACTATTAAAATATCTGATTTATTTTCCATTTGCAAAGGACTAGGGGTGGGAGTGAGCCTGGCATGTTCCAGAGAAAGCAAGTAGGCAAGCATGGCAAGAGAAGAATGAATAAGGGGTATCTCCCATGGCTAGAGAAGAATGAATAAGGGGTATCTCCCATCCCTGTGGAGCCCTGAAGGTACATGATACTCTCAGGTATTCTGGCTTTTACTGAGTGAAATGAGAAGCCAATAAGGGATTCGTGGGTGTTTATGTAAATCTGATTTTTGTTTTTAGAAGCATTACTTTGGCTGCTGTGTTAAGAATAGATTGTAGGGTGGCAAGCATGGCCTCAGGAAAACCAAATAGGAGACTATTGCAATAATTTAGTTGGTAGTTGATGGCTGATCAAAGTGGTAGCTTTAAAGATAAGTGGTTACATTCTGGATATACTTAAATAATTGAACCAATAGGATTTTCTAATGGATTGGATGTGGGGTTGATAAAGAAGAGTCAGGATGATTCCAAGGTTTTTGGCTTAAGCACCTGAAAGTAGGGAGTGGCCATTTACTAAAAAAGACCCAGGGAGGAACAGTTTGGGGGGCATGATAAGATTAAGAGTTCAGTTTGGGACATGTTCGATTTGAGAAACCTATAAGACATGTAAGTAGAGATGATGATAAGGTAGTTGGATATAAAAGATGAGTTCAGGCTAGAAGTCTGAGCTGAGAGATAAATTTAAGAATTGTCAGCTAATAGATGGTGTTGGAAGATACTAGACTAGATGTTATTATCCAGAGTTTTTCTGTGGAACAAGGAGAGAAGAGGGGTAAGCACTCCAAAATTTAGAGGGTGAAGACCCGAGGAGAAACTAGCAAAGAACTAAGGAGCAGTACAAACTAAACCAGGAGGACAACAAGAAGATTGTGGTATTCTGGAAACCAAGTGAAGCAAGCATATCAAGGAGGAGAGACTAACTGTATCAATGCTGCTTGTTAAGTCAAGCAATAGTAGAAGTGAGAATTTGAACTTTACCACTCTGAAGGTCATTAATCTTGATGGGTAGTTTTGATGGAGTGAAAGCCAAATTGGAAATGGGTTCAGAGAATGGCAGCACCACTCAGGAGATAGTCTTGCCCCAAAAGTTGAACTTGAGTCTAATCAAAACCTTAGATATAATTTCCAGTTTATAGAAAACATGAAGGCTAGAAGAGTGAGTTAAAAAACAACAAAACAAAACAAACAAAACAAAACAAGAAAGCAGACAAATACAGTGCAGGGCATTCTGTAGGACAACCAACTAGCTTTTTTTTTTTTTTTTTTAATAGGACCATGGCACGATAAGTAGGGTGCCAATTGTGTCACCAATGATTATAAGTGTGACAATTGATGTTTCTGGAAGGGCCTGGTTGGTCAGAGGTCTCTCTTTGGCTGGTTGTGTTTGCTCATGAGCAAATCTCTCTGTTTGCTCCAGTGTGGTGTGTAAATGTTATTTTTTATGTGTGTCATGACACGAGAAAGATTGAAATACTGGCATGGATGTGATCACCGGAGGATAAAAAGCCTAAGAAATGAGAAGCCAGAGCATTAGAGGGGTCATCAAGATTTGTACAATGATAGTGATGGAGACAGTGACAGTGAGCTAGGAGCTAAAGCCTTAAAAGAACAAGAGGAAACCTGGAGGGCCTATAGATGACAAACTGGGGTACTGGATAATGTGACCCAATGACATGAAATGTAAAGGCGGGATCTTTTAGTGAGAGGAGGAAATCACTGGGAAACAGCAATGAGGACATCTCCCCCTTTTGGGTCCAGTGATAGCGCCAGTGTGGGAGAAAAAAAACAGTCAATCATGTGAGAGGACAGCTGGGGAAACTGTCTTCAGGGAGAGCCAGGTTTCAGTTAGATCAAGTGATGAAGGGAACATTTAGAGAAGAAAAACAGAGGTTTTGTCGGTTAACCATTTCAGCATCTGTGCTTTTGCTTGTTCTGTTCTCTGGCTTATTTTTTAAAAAGCAACTTTATTGAGGTGTAATTTACATGGCATAAAAAAATCTACCCATTTTAAGTGCATACTTTTTTAGTAAATTTACTTAGTTGGGGTATCATCTTCCTAAATTATTTTTGACCCTTACCCAGTGGGCCAACATAGATTCATTCTTTGAAACCTTTTTCAGGTATTCTCTTTTCTGAGAAGCCTTTCCTGATCTTCCCAGACAGAGGTTTATTCTGATTCTCTATTGTGTGCATTCTCCAATTTGTTTCATGCTAAACCAGACTGAAAGTGTTCATTTCTCCAGGATGCTGTGAGCCCTTCAAGGGCAGAAATTCTCATACTTATTCATACTGCCTAAGCATGTCTTGCACATAGACCCTTATATTTCCCAAACCAGGTAAAACAAAGTATGTAGATGGAAACTTAAGTCAAACTAAAGAAACTGATAAGTAGCCCAAATATGGATGGGGATATTCGTTAACCTAAAACTTGGTGACTTAATACAATAAACATTTATTATTTCGCACAACTGTTGTGGGTCAGAAGTTTGGGTTCAGCTTAAGTGGGTGGTTCTGGAGTTTGCAGCCAGGATGTCTTCCAGGGACACATCTGCAGGCTTGAGTGAGACTGATGATCTGCTTCCAAGATGACTCACTGACATGACTGGCAAGCTGATGCTGGCTTTTGGCAGGAGGCCTTAAAATTTATCATGTAAACACCTCCATAGGGCCA
This sequence comes from Nyctereutes procyonoides, assembly GCF_905146905.1. Taxonomy (NCBI): domain Eukaryota; kingdom Metazoa; phylum Chordata; class Mammalia; order Carnivora; family Canidae; genus Nyctereutes; species Nyctereutes procyonoides. The sequence goes on from NW_026575139.1 coordinate 41,600,132, forward strand.
CTAGAGTCCCCTTGAGATTCTACAAGGCCACTGGCTTTCTCCAGAGCAAGTGATCCAAGACGGGCAAGGCAAACTCTTTCGTGTCTTTAATGACCGAGTCTCGGGAGCCACACTCCATCATTTCACAGTACTTTGTTGCTTATCCAGGTCAGCCCTATTCAGGGTAGGAAGAGATGACACACAGATATCATTACCAGGGGGTGAGAAGCCTTGGGGTCAGCTTGGAGGTTGGTTATCCTACAAGTTCATTAATTCAAAAGTAAGATAATACATGCCTAGTGTGTTGCAAGCAGTTAATAAATATTTGAAAAGACAAAGGCAAAAGAAATAAAAATTTTAAAAGAATAGGGGTTGAAATAGCTTGTGACTGGAGTGCTAAGGAATTAAAAGCATTTCTCAATAGCAGTTGAAGTTAGAAATTAGACTTTTGCCTAACTTTTTTCTGAAATGTTTTATACACTGTGGGTTTTTTCTGCCTAGGGTCAAAGAAAACCATTCTAGGTGATCAACGAAAGCAAATGCTCCAAAAATACAAAGAAGAAAAGCAACTTCAGAAATTGAAAGAGCAGAGAGAGAAAGCTAAGCGAGGAGTATTTAAAGTGGGTCTTTATAGACCTGATATGCCTTGTTTTCTGTTATCAAACCAGAGCACTGTGAAAGCTGAGCCAAAAAAGGTAATTTTACTATCCTAATTTGGTATCAAGGGGTAGTTCGTTTTAACCGGAATTTTCTTTAAGAGGTTAAATAACTAGAATGACCATTTCCCTGTAATCTCTATATTCATTTTACTACTTGGTAGGAGGTGGGAATGACATAATAGCAGCTCAGAAGATGAAAATCAGATCTCTTGATGTACTTTATAGGTTTTTGAGATAGGAAAAACAGTGGGCAGAAGTCAGGTTCCTGGTTGAATGAGGAGGACTGATCTGAGTGCCTAGAGCACTGAAACAGGATGAAAGGAGGAACGATTGAAAAATATTTTGGTCACTGAGTCAAAGAGAATGAAGTTTGAACGGGGGCAGTGGGATTTGTAAATTAGGTAGTCACTGGTGATTATTTTAAAGATATGTATAAAAGATCTTAGACTGTATACTCATTCCTGATTTAAATATGAATTGAGTAATACAAAGGCCTATTGAATATTGCACATTTTAGAGTAGGGAGAGATTATTTATGTTTGGAGGAATATCAAAGAAGACTTTTTGGAAGGGGTTAGATTTTCGAGATATACAGGTTACCAATCATTGGTCTAAACTATAGACAACTATTTAAAAATGTTAAAAATATATGTGGGTGATGGGCACTGGTTCTTACATGTTGGCAAATTGAATTTAAATTAAAAAAATACGTAGTGAGAAACAAATGAACAAAGGAAAAAAAGCGAGACAAACCGAGAAACAGACTATTATCTCTAGAGAACAAACTGATGGTTACCCGATGGGAGGTCGGTAGGGGTAGGTGAGATAGGTGATGGGGATTAAGGAATACACTTGTGATGAGTACTGGGTGATGTATGTAATTGTTGAATCACTGTATTATACACCTGAAACTAATATAACACTATATGTTAACTATGCTGGAATTAAGAATAAAATAAATATTATATGTATGTATAAGGGGAACAAGAGACCCATCATGGTGTTAAATAATAAAATTCACTAATTGTTTTTATTTATTTAGATAGCCATTGTTGAATTCTGCTCATCCTGCAGTCTAGAGAAAAGACTAATTTCTTTAGGATTAGATTTTCATGGAGATTTGGAGAAGAAAATGCCTTCTCCTTTAGGGGAGAAATCTGATTATGCTTCTAAGAAATTTTACAGAATTGATAAATATCATTTTTAAATCAGTCTCATGCTAGATTTTTTCCACATTTTGTGATCAGGTCTCCATTTTCTCATTGACAGTGGAGAAATGCATAATCATGAGACTTGAAGGCAAACTGTCAAAGCTTGGAGAGTAAGCTATACAGTATTTTTTCATTAAACTGAAAACAGAAGATCCTAATCTATACGCCCCCCCCCTTTTTTTTTTGAAATGAGATCTCTTACCAGGAGACCCTTTTTTAATTTATTCAGAGGCAGAGAGAGAGGCAGGCAGAGAGGCAGAGACACAGGCAGAGGGAGAAGCAGGCTCCATGCAGGGAGCCCGATGTGGGACTTGATCCCGGGTCTCCAGGATCACACCCCAGGCTGCAGGCGGCGCTAAACCGCTGCACCACCGGGGCTGCCCTCTATACCCCTTTTGAATATGTCCAGCTGTCATATTAATGATGATTCAAATACCTGGAAAATATGGTTTGAAATTTCTTTCTTCACCTCACTGAGAAATGTTTTGAAGCTACTAATGTAAATGTAATTTAAGTTAAGCCAGAACCAGAAAACAAGAATTCAAGTTGGCAAGTATCTTTTTGCCATAAATGATTAAGGATAAAATATAACTTTAAAATGAGAACTTTGGGCAGCCCAGGTGGTTCAGCGGTTTAGCGCCGCCTTCAGGCCAGGGCTAGATCCTGGGGACCCGGGATTGAGTCCCACATTGGGCTCCCTGCATGGAGCCTGCTTCTCCCTCTGCCTGTGTCTCTGCCTCTCTCTCTCTCATGAATAAATAAATAAAATATTTTAAAAAGGGGGGGGGATTTATTTCAGAAAAAGACATGAAATTAAACTTTTGTCAATTCATTTTTTGTAACTTTATTTTCTTTGACTGTTTTAAGGCTGTTTCATCTTTTGTACGGATTACAAGGTCAAAGGCCAAAGACCAAATGGAGCATACTAAGGTATAGTTAATATTAGATAATTGTTACTGAGATGACAAACTGTACTTTTTTTCCTAGGGTAAATTCATTTTTAATCTAATACCAGCTTTAAGCATAGTGATTAATTTGCTAGAGTTAATAGTACCAGAATCAGTATTATTGGTATGCTGACATAAAACCATCTTGGTTAGATACTAAGGAAATATTCACCTAAAATATCTTTGCCCAACATCCCTTATGAGATGTATGCCAAACTTTGTGTCATACTCTTGTTTACTGGGCTTCTGCTATGCTTTCTGTGTCATCACAAAATGTAGATAAGGATATAAAGCATATAGGGTGCTTTATTTATGGGTCTTCAAAATACCCCATATGATTAAAATTATTAGGAAGATTACTAAAATAAAGTGATGTGAACTAGGAGGAAAATAGTATCCCTCTTCATCAGGTGAGGGAGCTGAATTTCACATATTCAATAAAGTTTGTGTCCCTCCCATGTTTCTCTCTAGGGTATAGTAGTGAACAAAATAAAAATATGTTAGATGGTCGTAAGTATTATAGGGGAGGAAAAAAAGAGTGAAGGGAGAAGGGGTGTAGTGGAGTAGGTGGAATTTTGATTGGGGTTGTCAAACAGGGCCTTGCTGAGATGGTGGCATCTTGAGTGAAGTGAGTGAACTACTAAAAAGAGCTTTCTATCCAGGAAAAGAGGTCTCTAGACATAATTCAAAGGTCTGGAAGTAGAAACATGCTTGGTATGTGTAAGGATTCTCAAATTATAGTCACCTATTTTTAAGAGCTTAGGTTATCAGCATTTTCTAAAGTCTAGGATTCTAAAGCAGCTTAAGGCAGTTTATATAATGGAAAACTTCTTTCTTCATCTCATTTTATTTGGAGAAGTAGATTTTTTGCCAGGTCATTTACAATAGTCAGATTTCAGATGGGTCAATTTATAGATAAAAATGTAGAATTTGAGTGCTTGCTTTGGCAGCATATATATTAAAATTGGAATGATACAGAGAAGATTAGCATGGCCCCTACACAAGGATACCATGCAGAGTCATGAAGTGTTCCACATCCTCCTTGCCCTCTATCCCTGCCTCAGCTTTGTGTTGTGTTTGTGGTTCTATTGCCCCTCTTTTATCCGTTGCTATTTTTGTGATGACTCCCCACCTCCCATCTCCACCTTTTCTAAGTGGCTCCTGGGGGAAGGGGTCTGCTCATTCCTTCTCTCCCTCTCACTCCACCACAGCTTGGAAGAAAGTAGGGGTGGCAGAAATATGGTAGTGGGAGTCTTTGTACCTTGAATGAATAAAATGACTTGAAAACTGCTCCCCCGAGTGGCGATTTGATGCAGTATGCAATTAAATCACATACCACCTAATCTTTTATATAGATTAATAATGGAAGTGATGTTCGAGCAATCCAACCTGGTCAAAGACAAACTTCTGAAAGAAAAGTATTGGACAAAGAGGAAAAAGGTAGGAATTTAGCCATTATTATAAAGTATATTCATTATAAGCTCTGGTGTTGCCACAACAGTAATTTAATAATTACAAAAAGCATTTGATTTGATTCTTTCTTTCACAGTTGTACAGCCTGTAATGACCACATCAGTGAGACTGACTCGATCAGCCACTCAAGCAGCAAAGCAGATTGCCAGAACAGTCTCATCTACTACAGCAGGAAAGCCAATCATAAGAGCTACTAATGGTAAAAATTATTTCTTGACCAGTGACTGATCTAGAATGTTTTGGTCTTTGAGGTTGTGTTCAATATTAAAAATCATCACGTATGACTCTGAGCAAGAAACAAGGAAATGGGAGATTCCAGTTCCTAGGGGTAGATTCCATGCCTCAACATCCAGTTAGCACACAGTGGATGCTCAAAGGTGGAAGTACCTGAATTGGTGTGAGGAGCACTTCAAAGAGAAAAATTAATCACCCAAATAAATTACAGCCCATCCAGCCATCCATTTGGTGGAATACAATGTAAACATTTCAGAAAAATGTTGTAAAAGCACATGATGTATTGAGCAAAGAATAACAGATCAAATTCTGAACAGTATGTTCACAATCCTAAAATATGTATATGAATATGTGAACATAGAATAAAACTGGAGGGGTGCCTGGGTGGCTCAGTGGTTGAGTGTCTGCCTTTAGCTCAGGTAGTGATCCCAGGGTCCTGGGATCGAGTTCCACCTCAGGCTCCCCACAGGGAGCTTGCTTCTCCCTCTGGCTATGTCTCTGCCTCTGTGTGTCTCATGAATAAATACATAAAATCTTTAAAAAGAATGAATAAAACTGGAAAAACATACTCTAAAGTGTCAATAGTAATTGTTACTGAGTAATGTGATCTCGGATTATTTTTAAAGATTTGGTCATTTTTGTGCTCTACTTTATTTTCCTAATTTTCTGTATCTGATAACCAGAGGCAAAAAGTAAAATACCTTAACATCGTGCTTTTGTTTTGAAAACAGATGGCTTATACTTGGCAGGAAATTTCATGTTTTTATAATATGACTTTTAATCAAAAAATGCTTTAAGATATACATTCCTATTTTTGCCTTTTTTCCTTTTCCAAATTACCTTGTACCTGTAAAGCAGCATTTTCTATCTAGTCAAAATGATCATCTTATTTCATTTTTTAGATCATGAAATGGAAAGACAGAGACCAAATCAAAGAAGACCTACCAAAAAGACAGAAACAAAACCTGATAAGGTAGAGTATAAACATCTATTTCTGGACACTTTGAAAATCTCATTGCTACTTTCATAAAGTTGAAATTAAGCGTAATACAGAACTACTTCAAGAGGGTTAAGCTACATATGTGTTAAAACCCCTTGAGCCATAAAGAAGCATCAAGAAGATTTATTGTTGTTGTTGTCTTTCAGGTATTATATCCTCAGAGCTTTATAGCTAGAGAAAGCATAATTTGGTTAACGAGAGATAGAGAAATACAATAACACAGCCAACAGGAGTCTTCACATGGGAATTTACTTAAGAGATAAGATGGAGTAGGGCAAAATGTATTGACTTTGGATTCATTTAGGCATGAATTATCTGCTTCCAGTTAGCCAGATAACCTTGGGCAAGTTGTAAGTTTGTTTTCCTATCTCTAACCTGCAATACTTAAAGTAGTTTTAAGAATGAAATAACCGGGCAGCCCTGGTGGCGCAGTGGTTTGGTGCTGCCTGCAGCCAGGTGTGATCCTGAAGACCTGGGATCGAGTCCCACATCAGGCTTCCTGTATGGAGCCTGCTTCTCCCTCTGCCTGTGTCTCTGCCCCTCTCTCCCTCTGTCTCTATGAATAAATAAAATCTTAAAAAAAAAAAAAAAAAAAAGAATGAAATAACTTAGGGGAGCCTGGGTGGCGCAGTGAGCTAAGCATCTGACTCTTGGTTTCAGCTGAGGTCATGCTCTCAGGGTCCTGGGATTGAGCCCCCACATCAGGCTTCACACTCAACATGGAGTCTGCTTGAGATTCTCTCTCACCCTCTGCCCCTCGTGCTCATGCTGTCTCTCTCTCAAATAAATAAAATCTTTTTTTAAAAAAAGTATGAAATAACCTAACATTTCTAATGGCATTTAGCATAGGGCCTAGTAGAGTCTTTAAAAAAAAGTCACCAATTTGAGGGTCCAATTCCTTGGCTTATGATTCATATTATAATTCCTTAACCTTAAAAATACGTTTTTCCAAAGTGTAAGAAACCTGGCTAGTTCTTACTAAAAATCAAACCAATCTCCTCCAAGGAAGGCAATATAGGATAAATCGTCATAAGCAAGCAGCTGGCTCTCATAGTTCGTCCCTTAAGATTGATTTCCTCCTTAAGGATTAATGCTAGATTTTTACTTTCCCTGCTATGTTGGCCTCAGGGACAGTGTCACCCTTAAATTCTTGTCCAGGTTGAAATACTCTGGTTTCTGTTTATATCTCATTGAAAATCCAAAACAGAGACTTCTAAGAATTACGTGTAAATGAGTGTGTGAGGGCAGTCCCGGTGGTTCAGCAGTTTAGCGCCCCCTTCAGTCCAGGGCTTGATCCTGGAGACCCGGGATGGAGTCCCACGTGGGGCTCACTGCATGGAGCCTGCTTGTCCCTCTGTTTGTGTCTCTGCCTCTCTCTCTCTCTGTCTCTCTCATGAATAAATAAATAGAATCTTAAATAAATGAATGAATGAATGTGTGAAATGGCTATGGGGAGCCAACAGGTACCAACTTCCAATTACAAAATAAATAAGTCCTGGGGCTGTAATATATCACATAGTGACTATAATTAACAATACTGTATTGCATATTTGAAAGTTGCTAAAAGAGTAGATCTTAAAAGTTCTCATCACAAGAAAAAAATCCTATTTATATGGTGATGGTTGTTAACTAGACTTATTGTGATCATTTCACAATATATACAAATACTGAATCATGTTATACACTTAAAACTAATGTTATATGTTAATTATATCGCAAGTGAAAAAAAAACAAGTAATTAAATTGACTTGAAGAGAAAATATGCTTCACTTTTCACTAACATTGAAAAATAATTTTGTTCATATGGTGGTTATTTATAATAATCCAAGATTATGGGCAGCCCCGGTGGATCAGTGGTGTAGTGCCGCCTTTGGCTTGGGGTGTGATCCTGGAGACCCGGGATCGAGTCCCTCATTGGGCTCCCTGCATGCATGGAGCCTGCTTCTCCCTCTGCCTGTGTCTCTGCCTTTCTCTTTCTCTTTGTCTGTCATGAATAAATAAATAAAATCTTTAAAAAAAAAAGAAATGTTTTAATAATCCAAGATTATTTACAAAAAGGATTTCGGACATGACAGTAGTGGTATCTAATAAACATTGGATTTCTGATTCTGAAACTATTGTAATTATCAGCATAATCTAAAAAGAGATCTGTATTAGGTGAGTAAATTTTTCCACCTTAGTTTTTTCTTCTTTTTTTTTTTCTTTAAAGACTTTATTTATTTATTCATGAAAGACACAGAGAGAGAGAGGGAGAGGCAGAGACACAGGCAGAGGGAGATGCAGGGAACCTGACGTGGGACTCCATCCTGGGACTCCAGGATCACGCCCTAGGCCGAAGGCAGACACTGAACCACTGAGCCACCCAGGTGTCCCTCCACCTTAGTTTTCATGTATCTTAATTTGTTGTAACACCTAAAACATGTTACTTATTCCTGTGAGGATTGGTTCTCTCTCCTGGATCATAGCAATGATTTAGTGTAGCTGGTCTTCTAGTTCCTTGTATACATTTCATTGTATTTGATTTTGTCCCTTTATGTACATGGGACATATATATCAACTTCCACATTTTCAGGCCTGTAAAAATTGGTCGAATATATCCCCAGAAAAGGAATTCTCACTCTATTCTGTTTATTCATGACTAGGTCGTTTCTTTTAAAGTCGATAGTGAAGATAATACTTTGGATTTACAAATCAGTGCAACAAATGGAATGGATCCAGATGGAGTCTTACCAAAAATGGAGAATTTACCTAAGAATACTGCAAAAACAAAAGGGAAGAATTCCTTTGCACCTCAAGATTTTGTGTTTCAGCCACTGGATGGTCTGAAGACCTATCAAGTAAAACCTATGACTCCCAGAAGTGCCAATGCTTTCTTGACACCCAGTTATACCTGGACCCCTTTAAAAACAGAAGTGTAAGAATATAATGTTAATAATGAATTCCTTGCTAAGATGAGTAACAAATATCTTTCTTAGATTTGGCTTGTGTTTTTTAAAGTTCTTATTTATTTAATTTAACTACAAATCATGAAAATTTAGTTTTTAAAAAAAAATTCAGAAGGCTGCAATAATCCATCTGACAGTTTTGATAGTTCCTGTGCGTTGTTATTAACATTATTTTCATAGTACAATTTGTGTTATATTGCTTTTAGTAAGTGACTTTATTGTAACACTTAGAAATAAATTTTTAGAAAGAAATTGCTATAATACTGTAGCTCAGATATGGGTGTTTGTGGTTTTTTTGCTGAGTATTTAGAAAAATTACCTCTAAAGGCAAAAATGATTAACTTGCAAAGTAGAGGGAGGAGTGTATGGGTAGGGATCATATGGAATCTTTAAAAGGCAAGATTCTTTTGCAGACTGGCTGTGGCAAATTTACTAGAAACTGTTCAGCAACAGCAAGACTATTAAGTGTTTATTCCATTAAGAGATCGTCAAAATCTTTAGATCACATGAACGATTAATAAAGATGGACATCCCCACTGCATAGGTGCTTACATTTTTCTGCTCCAGCATAGATATGTTGTTTTTAAAATGGACATATTTCTAGGGCACTGACTGGCTCACTCAGAAGAGCATGCAACTCTTGATCTTGGGGTCATGAGTTCGAGCCCCACATTGGTATAGAGATTAAATTTAAAAATAATAAAATTTCTGTTTTATCCCAGATTTTTAAAAAACAATGTAATTTTGAAATCCTTCAGTTATATGTATAGGGTTCATACTTCATGAAGTATATTTTTTGCTATTGTTTTTAGTGATAAGACTCAAGAAGTGACAAAAGAAATTTTGACCCAAGAATGTAAAACTTACTCTGCAAAGATGATACATCAAGATTCAGATAAACTACAATGTCCTTTGGGTTCTTTAACAGTTTGGAATAAAGGTATGGTATTTTAATTAAATTTTTACTTGCCTTCTGGATTGTGATTTATCAGAGTTTTGTTCACAGCCCCACAGGGTCAGAAGAGATGGGAAACCTGGGGAAAGATATCTGGACAGAGTTGGAATGAGGAATGCAGACTGAAAAAAGACAGGAAATAAATGTAAATTGGAAGAGATTAAATTATTGAAACACTTTAGAGGAGATGTGGTGAATGAAATCATTGAAGCAGAAATAAAATGTTAAATTCAACAATGAAAGAATGGAAGGATTTTTAAAATTTGTCTTTTGTAGGGGATGTCATTTTAAAAATTGCTGCTTTGAAAGTTATATGTGGTGTTTTCTTTGTAGAACATGTCTTAAATAAAGATGAGACTACTACTAAAAATTCAAATGGCCTTACAATAAAAGAAGTCCCATCACTTGAAATAATTGAAGATCAGATATCTCAGCCCCACCATGATGTGCTGTATTTCAGGTTTGTCCATTTGTTCCTAGTGTAAGATTTTGTATTAATGTGTAGATATTTAAAACCAAAGTTAAACTATTTTAACCTTAATATAATAGATGAATTAGACTCTGGGTGATTTTTTAAAAATTTAATTATTTTTCAGTAGCTAGTACTTTCATTTATGTGGTTTCTAATTTGAAAGATAGAAAAAGGTACAAGTAAGAAGCCCTTTCTCAATTGTCTCCCAGCCCCAAAGTTCAAACCTTCCATGGAGGCAAGTGTTAATTCATGTTTTATGAAAAAACTTTCAGAGAGATAGATAACATGTAGACAAACATATTTTTTTTCTTTTTTTATACAAACAGTAGCTCACTATTCTGTTTTCATTTAATGTTCAATGTGGGAGACATTCCATTTTAATACTTAGAGCTTTTTCATGTTTTTTTTGTTTATGTGTGGGTATGTGGGTGTGGGTGTGTTTAGTGACCATATAGTATCCAATTATGTGGATGTGCCACAATTTATTTAGTAGTAAATTGCTGTTGCTGGCTATCTACATTGAGTTTGGTCTTTTACTAACTCACTCAAGACTGCAAAGAACAACCTTGTGTACTTTCCAGTTGTCTCATGTGAAAATATGTAATGGCCTCAATTTACATTCCCTTCAACAAGGTATAGGGAGTTTCTGTTTCCTCATACCTTTTTTTCCCCCCAGAAAGAAACCAAATTAACCTTTATTTTACAAGGAAGTATAGTGGAAGATGGTAGGAGCTCTTTGGCCTACTTAATCATGAGATAGGATTACTTTTCTCTAATGGTGAAGAGTGAAAATTAACATCCTGTTTGGGGAACTTCAACCATGTCACCTAAGGCCTTGGAAACAAATCAGAGGACTGTATTTGGAGAAAGGTCCCAACATTCCATATCACATAGGAAATAATTACATGCTGCTATTCTTTTTTTTTTTTTTAAGCTTTTTATTGTGGAAAATTTAAAACATATATGAAAGTGCAGGGACTTATACACTGAACCCCCATATACCCATCATTCATGGTCAATCTCATTTCATATTTATTCCCATATACTTCTGACTCAGGATATTTTAAGAAAATCCCAGGTAATCATATCACTTCATCCATAAGTATTTCTGTAGGTATTTTTCAAAGTTAGACTCCTATTAACCATAATACTTAATGTTAACATAATCATAATAATTAATGTCATAAAATATCCAGTCAGTATTCACATTTTCCAAATTATAGTCCACGTGCAGGCATGCACACATACACGTTTATGTACATTTTGTTTATTTTTGAGAGAGAGAAAGAGTGTGTGTGAGCAGGAGACAGAGGGAAAGAGAGAATCCACACTGGATGCCTCAGTCAGGGCTCATGTCACAACCCTGAGATCATGACCTGAGCCAAAATCAAGAGTTGGACGCTTAACTGACTGAGCCACCCAGGTTCCCCCATGCTATTATTTTTGAGTGAATGTATTAAGAACATTCTCATACCTTTTCCAATACAATGTTAACATTTTTTTTTTGAGCTTTGCCAATAAAGTAGATAAGAAATACTATCTTGCCTATAGTCTTAATATTTATTGTATTATGAACAAGTATCTTTATATGTTTGAAAGCCACTTCAATTATTTTTAAAGCATGAAATTTTAGAATTGTAAAAGATTTTAGAGATTAGCTAATCTGTTATGTTCTCAACTATGAGACATTGCGATAATAAGCAATTTACCCAAATAAATAATGTCAGATCTAAACCAGGTCTCATTTCTCATAACTTAAGTCATCCTCTGTCATGCCACTAGATATAAAAAGCTAAAATTTTCTTCTAAGAAACAATTATCCTGTTTCTCCTATGAGGATGCTTTCTCTAAAGAAACAAATTACGTTTACTTTGGGCCAGCATTTCTTAACCTTGGCGCTATTGACCTCTTAGACAAAGTAATTGTGTGGACCATCCTTCTGCATTGTAGGTTGTTTGGTAACATCCCTGGCCAGTAGCACTCCTCTAGTTCATGACACAGAAATGTCTCTAGACATTGTCAAATGTGTCCTAGGGAACAAAATTAGACCTCTGTTGAGAACCATTGCCTTTGGAGTGACAAGCAAAGCCTAATAATTATAGAGAATCTGTAAGGCTCTGTCACTGTAATTCCATAGTCAGAGTTTTTAGCTTCAAACTTACTCTTGAGAGTTGAGTTGATGTTAGTTCCATGGACTAGAGCAGAACTAATAACAAGAGAAGTAGGGAATATCTGATTCTGTAAAGTCTCTAAAAAATAAGAATGGAAGAAATTGGAAATATTAGCATGAAAAGTGGGCTCTTGGTATTAGTTATTTGTGTAAGTTTTAGATGTAAAAAGAGAAACATAGGGTATTGACTTGTATTTATGGCTTTTAATGAATCACCGTACATAAAATCAGCATCAGCTCTAAAAAATTAACATTGTACCTAGCTTTTATACCTTCCTAATATTATTTGTGTCATAATGCTAATACTTAGATATTAGTATTAGAAGCATTTGTAAAACTGAAATGTATGTCATAATTTTAGAAATATTCTTCAGTTAGAAACTGAGAAATTAACTTCGCACTGCCTTGAGTGGGACAGGAAGCTTGAATTGGACATTCCAGATGATGGTGAGGGAACATTTATATTTTTTGTTTTAGTTTTGGTTTTTAAAATATGGTTATAGTTATATTTATCTAAAACATAAAGATCTAGAATTGTCCAACTGAATGGTTACATTGTTATTTAAAGCAGCAAGAATTTTTCATATCTCAACATACGTTTGCTAGTATCTCTGTGCTAAGATGGCACATGACCTAAAAGTTTAAGTAATTAGAATATTGATTGTTTTTCCTGAAAATTAGACATTTGCCTATTATTAAATTGACATGAGTGACATCTGTAACTGGTATTATCTAATTAAACAAAAATATTTTTCTGAATGAATATTACCTGAATCAATATGGAACGGATTTTCAGAAAAGTTCCTTAATCTTTCTTATCTGAGAAGCTGTTTAGAAAAGAATCATTTGTGTATTGTCAATGTGAAGTCCTTTGTAGATACTGATGTGTGATGAGTTGTTTGCTGTTGAAATCTTATTAAACACAAGGAGAGGTAAAATGCTGCTGTTTGTGTAGCAATATGTATGAGAATGAATAATGCTAATTTTTAGCAGGAATTAAAGCAGATAGTGAAAGCTCGATGTTTGTAAAACAAAATTTTGTAATGGTATTTTTTTTGTTTTGTATTAAGGTAAGAATTTGATTCTTTAAGCCCTAGGATATTTATGGTGAGGTCTTCTTATCAGCTGGGGGCTGGCAATCCAGTTTTGTCCTTTAACTTTTAAAAACCTCATATTTCCTTTAGCTAAAGATCTTATTCGTACAGCTGTTGGGCAAACAAGACTCCTTATGAAAGAAAGGTTCAAGCAGTTTGAAGGGCTGGTGGACAATTGTGAATATAAGCGCGGTGAAAAGGAGACTACCTGTACAGATCTGGATGGATTTTGGGATATGGTTAGTTTTCAGGTATGTGGTCAAGCATTTTCAGTGTATTCACTCTGAGATAGTCTTTTTGAAAATGAAGTTAACAAAAATAAACTATGAATAATGGAAGCTGATTTTTAGGTACTTGTAATACTAAACGAGATATTAGATATTCTAAACTGTAAAGCACTATCTAAATTTTAAAGACTTTTTTTTTTTCTTTAAGATTTTATTTATTTTTTCATGAGAGACAGAGAAAGAGGCAGAGACATAGGCAGAGGGAGAAGCAGAGTCCATGCAGGAAGCCCAATGCGGGACTCGATGCCGGGAACTCCAGGATCATGCCCCAAGCCGAAGGCAGACATCTAACCTCTGAGACACCCAGGCGTCCCTGATTTATTTATTTTAGAGAGAGAGCATGGCGGGGGGTGGCGGGGGGGCATGGGTAGAGGGAGAAGAATCTCAAGCAGACTCCTCACTGAGCATGGACCCTGTCATGGGGCTTGATCTCACAACCCTGAGATCATGACCTGAGCCGAAGAGTTGGACGCTTAACCGACTGAGTCACTCAGGTGCCCCCAGCACTGTCTAAATTTTATAACTGATGTCCACTTCTTCTCCACTTCAGGATGATTTCTATATGGTTTGGAAATTGAGATTATATTCAACTGTTGCATAGACTATAATGACTCTACATTTGAGAAAAATGAACAAAGTTAGTCTTTACTAGTTCAGATCATCTAGCAGTTACTGAGTTCTTACTATGTGCCTGGCATTGTACCAGAAATTTAAAACTAAGGCACATTCTCTCTCCCAGAGAAGTTCGTAGCTTATTAGTGAGTCAGACACAACATATAATTCTACTCTAATGTACAAAGTGCTATGATAGAGGGAATCACTAGGGAGATCAAAAAAGGTATGGGAGGAGATGATACTTGTACCTTTTTGACCTTATTTTAGAGATGAACATATAAAATACTTACAAAGGAACCAGTAGCCAATAATCATTAGATGTTTGAGGAAAGCCTTAAACCTGGGAGAGGTGGAGGGAGACAAAGAAGTCAAAGCAAACCCGGGAAGAAAGCTTTTTGGATGGAGGAAATGAGGATAATAAAAGAGAAAAGAACTTTTATTTATTTTTTTTTTAAAGATTTTATTTATTCATGAAAGACGCAGAGACATGTGAGACTCAATCCCAGAGCTCCCGAATCACACCCTGAGCTGAAGGCAGATGCTCAACCGCTGAGCCACACAAGCATCCCAAGAACTATTAATGTGAGTGTTAATATTCTCAAAGAGACTCCAGTGTTAATTTCTCATCTGCCAAATAAGAACAGCTATTAAGAAAAGAACTGTTCGAGACCAACAAAAAAATACTCTTTGAAGATAAAAACTATGAGATTAGAAATACAAGGTTCAATAGAAACGTAGATTGTAAAGTTAAGATCTTCCATAATATGGGGGAGATGTAAAATAGGAGAGACTGAATAAGCTAAGAAACAGATAAGAAGATAAAGTGGACCAGCCTAGAAGGTATAACATCCAAATAATAGGAATTCCAGAAAAAGAGAATAGAAAAGATAATGAAGAGGAATTGATCAATGAAATAGTTTAAATTTTCCCCCGGAACTGGAGGTCCAGATTCGAAGGAGCCCATTGAGTGCCCAGCTTTATGGGTCAGAGTAGACCCACAGCAATGCACATGATTAAATATGATTGTACTACTTTGGGGATGAAGAGAAAAATCTAGGGACGCCTGGGTGGCTCAGTGGTTGAGCGTCTGCCTTTGGCTCAGGGTGTGATCCCGGGGTCCTGGGATTGAGTCCCACCTTGGGCTCCCTGCATGGAGCCTGCTTCTGCCTCTGCCTGTGTCTCTGCCTCTCTCTTGTGTGTCTCTCATGAATAAATAAATAGAATCTTTAAAAAAAAAAAAAAGGAAAAGAAAAGAAAAATCTAGAAGCTTCCAGGGTGAAAAAACAAGTTTTACACAAAAGGTCAAGAATCAAAATAGCCTTGGATTTCTCAACAGAAACACTGAAAGCTGAGAGAAAAATGCCCTCAAATTTCTGAGGGAAAATAACTTCCAACCTGGAGGCTTGTACCCAGCCAATTACATGTGAGAGTGAAAAGGCACTCTTTAGACACCCAAAGTCTCAAATTTTACCTCCCAAGTTTTCTTTCTTAGGAAACCAAGTAAGAATGTATCTCATAAAAGTAAAGGAATAAACCAAGAATCAGGTGGAGGTGGGACTGATCCTCAAGAGTGGGCTAAGGGAGTTGGGGCTGAGGAGACGTGACGTGAGGTGAGGTGTGCAGGTAGGAAGCAGTAGTTGAGATTGGAGCAGGAGGATGCATTGCTCTGTGAGATTGGTCTCTGCAAAGCTTAGCTAAATACACTACCTGCTTTGTTTTCTCTTTAAATTGTGTTTAATAGATGTATGCAGACTTTAGAGATGAATTGATGATAGATACATAAAAACTAAGCAAATGAAAAGCAAAAACAATGATTCAGTAAAGAAGAAGTGAAGAAAACAATTTCCATTCCTATACAGCCCAGATGTGATTAGTGTTTAGGTAGTCATGATGATATAAGTGTTGATTTATGACTGGTTTTCTTGTATATTTACCAGTTTTCATAATAATGAGTTGGCTCACTACCATCTTTCAGTAGTGACCAATTAATTTTGTGTTTTTTAGTAGTAGTAATTGATAGATTTGAAGGTTTTTGATGTGTTTGTATTGTTTACATTTATCATCTATTGATATTCATTTCCCAACTTTGGCTGATAGGAGCCTCTTCAAGTTGGCTCCTGGAAGCTCTTTTTTTCCTTCTTTTTTTTCTTTAAGAGCTGTTTGAGATTTAATCTAATACCTAATTAGAATATTTTCAGCATAAAAACATCTTGCCTATGTGCAAGTCAATCCCCATGCCCACTCCAGCCCCAAGCAACTGACTGTGGATTTGCCTTTTCTGGACATTTCATATTAGATAGAATAATATAATATGTCATCTTTTGTATGTGGCTTCTTTCACTTAGAATGATGTTTTCCAGTTTCCTCCAGGTTGTAGCATTTATCTGTATCTTGTTGCTTTTCTTTGCTGAGCAGTATTTCATCATATAAATACATCACTCTCTAGTCACCAGTTGAGGGACACTTGAATTGTTTCCACTTTAGTGATTATGAATAGTCTTCCATGAATATTCACATACAAATCTTAGTGTGGACATTTGTTTTCATTACTCTTAGGGTATATATCTCGATATTGCTGGGACATATAGTAAATTGATATTTAACTTTTTAAGAAACTGCCAAGCTATTTTCCAAAGTGATTGTAACGTTTTACTTTCCCATCAACAATGTACTAGTTTTCCTATGACTCCACACCCTCACCAGTACTTGTTATTGTCTGTCTTAGGGAGCCATCCTAGTGGGTGCAAAAATGTTTGCTAAAGTAGTTTTGATTTGTGTTTCTCTAGTGAACAGTAATGTTAATGATCTTTTCATGTGGTATTAGCCATTTATATGTCTTCTTTGGTGAAATTTCTGTTTAAATCTTTTGGCCATTTTTAAATTGGTTTTGTCTTTTTATTATTAAGTTGTAAGTGTTCTTTATTCTGGATACAGGTCTTTTATCAAAAACATTATTTGCAAATATTTTTTTCCCAGTTTGTGGCTTGTCTTAATTTTCTGAATGGTGTCTTCTAAAGTATAAACGTTTTTAATTTTGATGGTGTTCAGTTTATCAATTTTTTTTCTTCTCTATTATGACTTGGCATCATGTCTAGGAATTCTTTTTTGCCTGATGTCAGCTCACAAAGATTTTCCTATGTTTTCTTCTAAAAGTGTTGTAGTTGCACAGTTAGGTATCTGATTTATTTGGAGTTCATTTTTTTGTGTATGATATAGATAAGAGTCTAAGAGTTCATCTTTTCTCTTGTGGATATCCAATTTTCCCAGCACTGTTGTTGAAAAGACTTTCATTTCCTTGTTGTATTACATTGACACATTTGTTGAACATCAGTTGGTCGTAAGTGTAATCCTGAATCTTTTTGGAATTTACATTTTTTTCAGGAGAGAGGAACTGAGAGTACATATATGTATAAATTCATAATAGGGGGATGTGAAGCATGTTTGCTAAACTATTGACAGTGGTTACTTCTTTGGAGGAGATTTGGAAATACCAGAATGATGAGGATCATATGCTGACAACACTGACTCCATCTTTGGCCCTCTATCTTGTTTATGCCTGAACAATGACCTCTCTTGGGCTACGTGTTCTAGGTCCCGTGGAGATTAACATAAGCCCTTACTGGAATGTGGGAAGGCTTGTTCTGATCTTCCCTAAAGTGGCACACAGAAGGCTCCACTTCAGATAACTAGTAGAGATGAGGATCATACCAGGATAAGGATCATACATTCTCATCCTGCTAGTGGATATAGTACTTGAATCTTTTAAGATGACAGTGTGTCAAGAGAATGAGAAGTCAAGCCACAGACTGAGAGAAAGTATTTGCAAAAGACATTTTGTTTAAAAAGGGGGGGGGGGGGATCCCTGGGTGGTGCAGCGGTTTGGCGCCTGCCTTTGGCCCAGGGCGCCATCCTGGAGACCCGGGATCAAATCCCACATCGGGCTCCCGGTGCATGGAGCCTGCTTCTCCCTCTGCCTATGTCTCTGCCTCTCTCTCTCTCTCTCTCTGTGACTATCATAAATTAAAAAAAGGGGGGGGGGCATATTGTTCACATTGTATAATTTAGGAAACAAAAGCATCTAGTGTATCTTTCCTACATTTTAATGGTCAAAAATAAATTAGGACAGTTCTATCCTCTCTATGTAGATTCTGGAGCCTGTAAAACCAAAAATAACAGCAATTTTACTATAAGAATGCTTGATTTGAACACTAAATTGAGAATGACTTAGTCTAGTTTTATATGCCACGAGTCTAAGTCACCATTCTCAATTGTTTTTGAAGCTTCAGTTCATTAGTTTCTCATTTTAATATGGTTAGCATTAATCTGATAAACTTGTGCTTTATTTACTAACAGATAAAAGATGTAAACCAAAAATTCAGCAATTTGACCAAACTCGAGGAATCTGGATGGCAGAACAATAATAATGTAAGCAAAAAAGTCCCTCAGGTAAGTTTGTGGTTTTATATCTAAATTTCTAATATAGATTCTTCTACTTTAATGAGTTTTTACTTTTAAGCTTTAAAAACATTTAGCTTCAAATTTTTCATCTTTTTACAAATAAAGTGCCATATATCACTTAACAATGTCCCAATTGCCTTTGAAGAAAGAATAAGGAAATGGTCAACACTAAATTCAGTATTAATTCTGGACAGAAGGAGGTAGGTAGGGGCTATAATTGAATTGGGACACCCAGAGGGCTTCTAAGTTACTAAACAGTGGGTATATGCATGTTTGTTTTATACTTCAAACTGGACATATCCATTTTGTTTTAATAATAATAGTAGTAGTACATAATTTATATAATACTTTATCTGTGCCAAATATTGTTCCATGTATTTTACACGTATAAACTCATTTAATCATCACAACAGTCCTGTGAAGTCGGTTCTGTTCTCCCCATTTTACAGTTGAGAAACCTGACATCCAGAAATCGCTTGCCAAAAGTGGAGCTGGGTTTCAAGGCCAGACTTTCTCATTCCAAAATCTGTGTTCTTAATCAGGACACTATGCTTCTTCTGTGTTTTATATGCTCTTTTGAGTGATCTATTTCAATGTGAAAGAATTTTTAAATATCAAAGAGGAACAATGGCACTTTAGAGCATCTATCTTCTTCCCTATGTGTTCTCTAAATTTTCTTATTTTCTCTGTAAAATTTGCTTTGTTAACATGATAGATTACATTCTTGTCTACTTGTTGCCAGTAATGTTTTGAACTCAAAGTTTGTGACCAGATGGATGCTTCTCAAACTACCTTACAGCGTTGCCAGTTATTCTTTATATTTTAGAAGAATACCTTTGGTTGTAGAATCGGGTTTCTAAATTAACACTTTAGGGATCCCTGGGTGGCGCAGCGGTTTAGCACCTGCCTTTGGCCCAGGGCGCGATCCTGGAGACCCGGGATCGAGTCCCTCGTCGGGCTCCCGGTGCATGGAGCCTGCTTCTCCCTCTGCCTGTGTCTCTGCCTCTCTCTCTCTCTCTCTCTCTCTCTCTCTCTCTCTGTGTGTGTGTGTGACTATCATGAATAAATTTAAAAAAAATTTAAATTAGCAGTTTATTATTGTGTAATGTAATCCAAATAAAATCTGTTTTAAATCATATCGTAGGAGTTTTAAGATGGTAGAGTATTAAAAGAACCTATTACAAAGTCATTTTACTAATGAAATCTCATGACAATTGACTAAATTAAATGAATGGGTTTCAGATCTATTAACAGTAAAGAATACTGGAACATTTTGGAGCCCCTGCGGGTATCTCTTATTGAGTACCTGGTTCCGGGAATGTTAATATCCTGAGCGTTGCAGATAAGGGCTGTGTCAGTATAGCATTCTATGAGAGCCTTGTAATTCTGTCTTTGATCACCAGGTGTCTCTCTTCTCTTTCTTTATTCTACAGGCTACTGTTAAGATTATGGAACAAACTATTACCTATACTTTGCTTTTCCCTCTGACCTCTTATTCATTGATCTCTCATTCCATTAGTTAGCCTTGTTTTCTCCCTTCCTCTCTTTTACATCAGTTTTTAGACATGTTTAAGGGTCTTTGTTTCCATTAAAGAAAAAAACCACTCATGATGTTCTCAACTCCCAAGCACAGGCAAGCATCTCGAATAAGTTGTCTATTCTGTTGCTACTATTTTGGTTCTTATCTCTCCAACTTCCTGCGTTTCAGCTTCACCCCTCTCTCTGCCTCTAGAACAGTTATCACTAAGGGTATTGATTCTCTAGTTGCAGAGTTATCAGGTATGTACTTACAAAATCCAGTCCCTCTGCAGGATTAAATATGGTTGATTCCTTCCTTCTTGAAATTATGTTCTGATTTTCCTCCTGCCTCTGTGCCCATTCTTCAATCATGTTTGCAAGTTTGTTTTTCCATTTATCCCTTACATGTTTTGTGAAATTCACATTCCTAACTCAACTCTGTTTTTCCCTTCCACATTCTTCCTGTGCAGCCTTACCCATCCTGTGATGAGTCCCAAATCTTTATTTCAAACTAGACTTACTGCTAAGTTCTAGCTCTATATATCTTGAGTCCATGTACCTTAAAATCAGGATGTCCCAACTGAAGTCACCCGCACATGCATCCCTGTTTCTTGATCTAAGAGAATGATATTGACATCCCACTAGGTGTCTAAGGTAGGAACCTGGCTGTCTTCTTTAGTCCTTTCTCTGTTTCACCATCTCCACCCCCCACACATGCAGCAGATTGCTAAGTCCTCTCAATTTGCCCCTTTAAATATCTCTTGAAGCCATTCACGTTTTTCCATTTTTCCTCCTTAACCTAACTACTGTCCTCTTTTCCCAGTATCAGTGCAGTGGTGTCGTTTCTAACTGGCTTGTAACCCTCCAATCCGTTCTCTGGGCTGTAGACAGAATGACCTTTCTGAAACACAAAGCCAGTAATGTTAATCTCCTGATTAAAAATCATCGGTAAGCTCTATTCCTTTGTCCTCTGTATAAATGTAGCTCCTTAAAAACAGTTATGTGCAAGGGATTTTTTAATCTAGCTGTTGCTTATCTCCTCCCAGCTCCTCTGTGCTTTCTTTTGCTTCCGGCTTTGCAAACATGCTGTTCTCTGCACCCACTCCTTTCCTCAGCTCATCTTGAGGTTAGCTTGACTGTGATTCCAGACCAGGGGCTACTTCCTGTCAGCCTTTCTCGATGACTCTGAAGATTGATTTGGGCGATAGTCTTGTGTTCTCTTACAGCTGTTGGATTTTGTCTGAATCATGAATTTATTATTCTTAGTGTCCATATCTAGCCCTTCCTTAAGCTGGGAACTCCTTGAGGGCAGGGGACTTTGTCCTTCACCTTTTCACCCCCAGCATTTTTAGCACATATGAGGAACCTGATTAGTATATGATGAGTGTGTTAAATATTTTATGCACTCTTTAATTGTTTTTCTTATAAGATGATAATGAGTAGCTTTAAGAAGTGTCATAATTTTTCTTTGCAGAAGAAAGTTGTCTCGGGGATAGCAAGTAAACCCAAACAGGATGATGATGGAAGAATTGCAGCTAGAAATCGCCTTGCAGCCATAAAACATGCAATGAGAGAGAAGATGAAGCAGAAAGAACCTGTGGAGGCAGCGGCCTCTGTAATGCCAAAGGAAGTTGATAAAATAGTGTTTGATGCTGGATTTTTCAGAATTGAAAGTCCTATTAAATCCTTCTCAGGTTAGTTTTTCCTCTAAGACTCCTTGAGAGAAATACTCGGGTTGGACAGGAGCTCGTATGAGAGGTCACAAATAGTGTTCACATGAAGGCCTACAAACTCTCTGAGTCTGGAAAATAGACTACATGCTCATTCACAGAGGCAAGGTATGTTTTGATGCATATGATTAGATTGCTTTAAGTGTGAAGCATCTTCTAAAATGACTTTTATATTTTCTAAGTGATTTCATATCTGTTATTATGGCTTAATGCCACAATCCTGTGAGGTAGGTCCCAGGATCCCAAGAGGTAAGAGACATGATGGAAGCATGAGAAGTTAGGTGATTTTCCTCAGGTTAGTTAGTTGGATTAGAATTTAAGATGCAAAGCATCTCAGGCTACCTTAAAATAAGGCTCTTAAAAATAAAATTAAGCCATCCCCCTTCTTTTGTTGGACTTTAAAATGAAACTTACAGGGACGGGTGGCTCTGAGGTTGAGCACCTGCCTTCTGCTCAGGACGGGGTCCCCCGAGTCCTGGGATTGAGTCCTGCATCCCTCTGCCTGTGTCTCTGCCTCTCTCTCGGTGTCTCTTATGAATAAATAAAATCTTTTAAAAAGTCAATGAAGTGAAACTTACAGAAAACGGAATTTGATTTAATTTTGTATTTAGAACTTATGCTCAGATTTTATAAAAAACAGTATATGTACTAATTTCCTTTTTCTTTTTTAAAAGATTTTATTATTCATGAGAGACACAGAGAGAGAGGCAGAGACACAGGCAGAGGGAGAAGGAGACTCCATGCAGGGAGCCCAGCGTGGGACTCGATCCCGGTACTCCAGGATCACGCCCCAGGCCGAAGGCAGTGCTAAACCGCTGAGCCACTCAGGCGTCCCAATGAACTAATTTCCTAATTTAAAAATATTCCAAAATTGAACACCAATAAAAAATATGAAAATAGTAAAATTAAAATTTTAAAAATTAAAAAATAAAAATATTCCAGTGAAACTGACTTTTAATACTTCAGGAAACCTTTCTTATGATTTTCTTTCTTATGATTTCTCAATAGCTATTTTTCACAGGCTGTCTTTATTAGATTGAATTTATATATCTAGATTGAAATTACTTATTTATAAGCCACATAATGAGAGATCATAGCTGAAGTCATCTCTTTGGTAAATCTTGGTAGGCACTTCTGTCAGTGCTTTACGTGCTACATGCTTGTTTCCAAGGAAAAAGGGGCCAAATCCTCTTCAGGTACAAATCAGCTGAAGGGACTTTTTTTCCCTATTATTTAACTGTGTCCATGGGGATGTTTTCTGAGCATAAACTTGGGCTGCTATGTAATATTTACATTAAAATGTCAGTTTAGGGCAGCCCCAATGGTTCAGCGGTTTAGCACTGCCTTCAGCCTGGGGCGTGATCCTGGAGTCCCAGGATCGAGTCCCACACTGGGCTCCCTGTATGGAGCCTGCTTCTCCTTCTGCCTGTGTCTCTGCCTCTGCTCTCTCTCTCTCTCTCTCTCTCTCTCTCTCTCTCTCTCTCTCGAATAAATAAATAAATAAAATATTTTTAAAAATAAAATGTCAGTTTAGAGGCACTTGGGTGGCTCAGTGATTGAGCATCTGCCTTTGGCTCAGGTCGTGATCCCGGGGTCCTGGGATCAAGTTATTCATCAGGCTCCCCGCAGGGAGCTTGCTTCTCCCTCTGTCTCTGAAAATAAAATTTAAAAAATAAAGTGTCAATTTATCACCTGATCTAATGTCAATTTAGATATCACACCTAGTGTGGTCTGGTTTGTATCCTTTAAGCAGCTGCACTTCTTAGGACCCTAGGAATTGCCTCCTTGCTGCTAACTACCCAAGGAACTCATCACTGTGTATTCTTTCATGCACTCAACTTGGCATTTACGACTGGGGAGATTAAGGTTTATGACCCAAATCTATCTTGTTAAAATTGAGTTTTAGTTACAGAGCTCATGGTTTTGTATAAGGCTTATTACAGAAGTCCCCCAGAAAAGCCTCTCTCACTCCATTTGTCACTCCCTAGAGGCAACCACTTTTAGTTCCTGAAGGAGTCTTGAAGTCTTGAGTTATTTGACTATATATTTTTTTTTCTCAAATTGTGTAAATTTTATTTTCGTGAATTGTTCCCGTGATTCACTCTCCTCGGTTCTCTCTGATCTTTCATTCAGAAATACCTATTTTGTTTTTTTCAGGGTAATAGACTATTTTTATAATTTTTCCTGTATTTTTTTTCTACTTCCTGGATTTCCTCAACTTTCATGTTAGCTCTCGTGGTTGTTTATTATTTTTTGGTTCTGCTCTCATGGTATAAATTCCCAAGTGCTCTTTCTCCTACTCAGAATGTTCCATGTTATAACGTTCTGTTGTTGTTTGCTAAGTGCACTCTTACCTTTCTGAGGATGGTAATGATAGCTTTTATGTTTTCTTTCCCTGTCCAGTCAGTATTTGTTCTAGGATACTTGCATTTGTTTGGTTTGGGTTTCCATCTTTTGTATTAGAGGCTTTTCTTGGACATCTGGTGATCTTCACTACCTACTTGTGAAGAGCAGGTTTCTGCCCACCAGCACATGGGTCACAGAGTCTTTACTCTGGAGTGATGTAGCTGTGCTATAGTGCTAGGCACCTACATATCACTATATTTCATTCTTTTCTCAGGGGCTAGTCAGATTCCCCAGAAAGATTCTTCCAGTCTGCTACCTAGGGGTAAAAGTCTGGCTTGTCAGCCTTTTAGGAGCCAGGTAGGAGGAAAAAACTGAGCATCTCAACAGTTTGTTTCTGATCCCCTTTTTTCCATATAGTACTAATCTTTCAACCTTACCTGGTAACCCCTAGACCAGAGACCTTCTTTTTCCCCCTTTTCAGGAAATAATCTTCTAGTTTTCTGGTTTGGGTGGTGGTGGAGGCAAGGGGGCATGTTGACAGTTGCCTACCTGTGCAAAATGAGGAAAGGCCTCTATTTGTTCTTTAAACTGACTTTGAACCGATCTTCCTGCTTTTAGCTACATTTTCATCTCTGCTTCCAGACATACTTGAGGCCACCAGTTCTTTTGAGTGATGCTGTGGTATATATTGGGTTGATTCTCCTCTTCCCTGACTGGGACTAGTGGCTTAGAATTTATTTTCTTGGGTCTACTAAATAATATCCCACTCACTCATCTACATTACAATTTCCAAAGTTTTCTGGTTATTGTTGTCTCTTTTTTTTAGTTCCCTTTGTCCTTGAAATTGTATTTCAAATTTAAAAAGCTGCTGAGTAGGGGCACCTGGGTGACTCAGTCAGTTATAAGCATCTGGCTTCTGCTCAGGTCAGGGTCCCTGGATCGGGGATCAAGCCCCACATTGGGCTCCCTGCTCAGGAGTTTGCTTCTCCCTCTGTTCCTCCCCCACCCCCATCTCATTCTCTCTCTCTCTCAAATAAATAAAATCTTTAAAAAAAAAAAAGAGCTAGTGAGTAAAAGGGTTGGGGGACGACTGTATCCTTAGAAAATTCTGCCTTTTAACATGATCTCTGTTACTGCTTACAGTAGTGGGATGTTAAAAGGAAACAGAATCTAATGTGTGTGTTCAGTCCTATATTTAACTAAAAATCTCAGGCATTTGTCTTTAAAAAACATTTTATGGGGGATGCCTGGGTGGCTTAGTGGTTTAGCGTCTGCCTTCGGCTCAGGGCAGGATCACAGGATCCAGGATAGTGTCCCGCATCAGGCTCCTCATAGGGGGCCTGCTTCTCCCTCTGCCTGTGTCTCTGCCTCTCTCTCTCTCTCTCTCTCTCTATCTCTCTATCTCTCTATCTCTCTATGTCCCTCATGAATAAATAAATAAAATCTTTTTTAAAAATTTTAAAAGGGCAGCCCCAGTGGCTCAGCGGTTTAGCGCCACCTTTGGCTGGGGGGTGGGATCCTGGGGACCCGGGATCGAGTCCCATGTCGGGCTCCCTGCGTGGAGCCTGCTTCTCCCTCTGCCTGTGTTTCTGCCTCTCTCTCTCCCTCTCTCTCTTTCTGTGTGTGTGTGTGTGTCTCATGCATAAATGAATGGAATCTTTAAAAAAAAAAAAGTTAAAATAAAACATTATAAAATGTTTTAAAAATGGGAAAAAGAAACTGGTTGGTGGTAGGCTAATAGGACTTGGACTATCTTCCTGGATATAATGAAAAGTGAATGAAAGAGCTTTTTGATACGGAGATGATTTCTCTCCTCTTCTAGGACTTTCTATCTCTTCTGAATGTCTTTCTCAAAGACTTAGGACACCGAAGTCTGTCAGCAAAGCTGTGTCTGAGAGCAGGGCTGAGATGGACCATCTAAGGCAGACTATGTCACCACAGAATCCTGATCCTCAAAGCACCAAAAGTGAGCATGTTGATAAGGAGACTTTGCTTTCAACTATTCCTCAAACCAGGTATTTCTTTCATGTGCTATTATTAAGAGTGTAACAGATGCTGGAGGGGTGCCTGGGTGGCTCACTTGGTCAAATGTCCAACTCTTGGTTTAGGCTCAGATCATGATCTTATTGGTGGTGGGATCGAGCAAGGGGCTCTCTGCTCAGCAGGGAGCCTGCTTGAGGATTCTCTCCCTGAGCACCCTGCCACTCATACACATGCATGCTTTTGCACATTCTCTCTCTAAAAACAAGTATATCTTTAAAAAGGGAGCCTGACATGAGACTCGATCCTGGGTCTCCAGGACCAGGCCCTGGGCCGAAGGCAGTGCTAAATCGCTGAGCCACCCAGGCTGCCCTTCTGTTTTCTAAATGAGGGAACTAAGGCTTATAATTTCAGATCGAAAATTGGTTATACTTAGATATGCAAAGTAAATTCTGCAGATCTGAGAAGAAAAGTAATACAGTGTTGTTTGGTGCTAAACACACTGCAACTTTGGTGCTTAACAGATCTGAGCTCAAAACCAGTTCTGTGGCATAATAGCTGTGAAACTTTGGGACAAATTTAATTAACTCACTTAGCTTCAGTTTTATCATTTATGAAACAGCAGTGTGAATACTTCCCTGCAGGGTCCTTGAGAGGTAGGCACTTTCGTACCAACATCTCCTGAAAGTGCCTTACAGGGCGTGCCTGGGTGACTCAGTTGGTTAAGCATGTGCCTTGGACTCAGGTCATGATCCCGGGGCCCTGGGATCAAGCCCTGCATTGGGCTCCCTACTCAGCGGGGAGTTGGCTTCTCCCTTTTTTCCCTGCTCATGCTCTCTCACACAAATAAATCTTAAAAAAAGAAAAAAAAAAAAGAAAAGTGCCTCGCAATTGCTATCTTGACAGATAGCAGAGCATAAATAAGAGAGAGCTAATCTGTACTAATGAATTATGTGCTAGACATGGTTCTAGGTTATTAACATGTATTATCACATGTAATCTTCAAAACAGCCCTATGAGGTACTAGATCAACATTTTTCAAGTGAGATAACTTGAAAAATGAGTAACTTGCCCATATTCAGCTTATAATTGGTAAAACTGAATGCTGCCTCTATTCTTTCTGTTGCAGAGTACTGCCTCTGCACAAATGCATCAAAATTACCTATATAGTCCTTGTTCATGGAACATAAATGTACCAGAAATCTGATAGGAAAGACATACTTGAGAGTAAATGGAAAATAAAATTATAGTCTGGAGCCAAGAGACAACTGTTCTATCATTAATTTGGAGATGGAACAGCATTAAATACTCAGCCATTACAGCAAAGAAGGTTGTCAAAAAAACAAAACAAAAAAAAAAAAACACCCTGTGAATTGAAATAGAGGAAACAAATGAAAGTTTTTGCTCTTAAGTGTTTCATGGAACAAATTTTAAAATTTCAAATTGTATAAACCAAGGTATAATTAGCCTTTGTGGAGACTAAATATTTTAGATGTTCTAGAAATCTGTGGATTATAAAATACCAGTTTGTCATTTCTTAAATGTAAGTTGCTTTACTTTATATATATTCTCTAGTTCATTATCTTGTGCTAAGAAGATCCATAGTTGTATTTAAGAGATATTACCAAAAAAAAAGATATTACAAGTATTTTTTTTTCATATATTACAAGTATTCTTTAAAATTTTTTTTACTTAATTCCAAAAAATAGTCCTGAAAGAGCATCTTACACATAAACAACTTTGCGCAGTAAAGGCAAAGTGGAGCTGGAAACTAGAAGTTTAGGATATGTTTTTTTTAAATGTCTTGCAAGAGTTTGAGACATATTTCTAACTAAATACAAGTTAAGAACTTTGAGATTGGAATATATTAAGCTATAACAAGTAAATCTTGCCAACTCCAGCTATATAATAACTAGTTGCTTTGACCCCCAGGAGTTGACTTTATTCTAACCTTTCTCTAGTATGTATGTAGCTCTAGATTTGGCTGAGGTTCAAAAGATTGTTGTTAAACTGAACAATAATGGTAACAGGCTGTGGGCTATCTGGTGAAGAGTACATCCAGTCTGTGTGGCCAACCTGCTATAACTGTAGTCTAAAACTAACCTATTTGGACCAGGCTCCATCTTTGACCCATGAAGGATAATATCAAAATACAAGTAGAAGATGTCGGGCTCCCGGCATGGAGCCTGCTTCTTCCTCTGCCTGTGTCTCTGCCTCTCTCTCTCTCTCTCTCTCTCTCTCTCTATCATAAATAAATAAAATCTTAAAAAAAAAAATACAAGTAGAAGGATAGCCATATGTTTAATTATCTGATTATCTCCTTTTTTTCTTCTATAGGAACAGCATAGAAGATGCTCAGTGTCCTGGGTTACAGGGTTTAATTGAAGTAAATGATGTAAGTCCTGGGACACCCGGGTGGCTTAGTGGTTGAACATCTGCCTTCAGCTCAGGGTGTGATCCCAGGTCCAGGGATCAAGTCCCTCATCAGGCTCCCTCCTCGCAGGGAGCCTGCTTCTCCCTCTGCCTGTGTCTCTGCCTCTCTCTGTGTGTCTTCCGTGAGTGAATGAATAAAATCTTTTTTTAAAAAAATAATGTAAGTCCTATTCCAGTAGAGTAGATAGCCATTTATGTTATTAGTAGTAACTCCATAAGCAACTCCCAGAATGTCCACTGGAACTCTCAACCAGTCATATAAAATGATAATTCTTGTTTTAAAGGCCTTTTGGCTTGTTTGAAACCATTGTTTCATTTTGTGTTCTTTAACTCACATCAAGATTATTTTTTTAAATAGTTTTATTATAACAGCCACACTTAAGTATTATATCTGGCTGCTTTTACAATACAGTAGTAGAATTGAGTAATTGTGGCAGAGATTCTGTGGTTCACAGAGCCTAAAATATTTAACATCTGGCCCTTCACAAAGAAAGATGTTTGCCATTTGGGCTCAGGTCATGATCCCGGGGTCCCAAACTGGAATATCATAAGCACTTGCTGAAGAAGCTTTCCTTCAATCATATTATTGCTATAATATTCTTTGAATTAATGGTTTAAGATGCAAGGTAGTAGAATTTATACTGTTCAGAATGTCATTCTTCTGTTTTTAATAGCAATAAGACTTTTATTATTTGTTCTAATTTTTGGTAATTAAAAACATTTTTTACTTACAGAATGCAAACAAGATAAACTTTGAAATGGCTTGTTTACCCAGTGAAAGAATGAATTTGCCCTTTCTTGCTGGAGAAGTGGCTGATGATATTAATACTAATAAAAAGAAAGAAATTCCAGATGTTATAGAAGGACTGGAACTACATTCTTCAGTTACAGCACAGGATGTTTTGATGAGCAGCCCTGCAAAAAATATACCATCACAAAATAACATCTTACAGGAAGAGAAAGCCAAAATTTCTCAGTCAGGTGAGGCCTTTTAAATACATTTGGATGAGACTTTGCTCAATAAATGAACTTAGACTAATACATAGATTATCATGACTACTTCTGGGTACCAGTTTGTAAGAGTAAAGGTTGAAAAATTGGGCATCACAATAAATACCTTAAAAGAATTAGTATGAGTTGTAGTATCCCACTGTACATCTCAAACCTTTTTTTTTTTTTCTTTTTTCATCTCAAACCTTTTGAAGTATACCTATTAAAAACAATGGCTACTACTCCATGCTGGAGATAAGTAGTATTGTAACTTAGACTTATATGGATTCTTCATTGTTGTGAAGACTCAGAGAAATTCCCCAAAATTAATTTTTTTTAGTTTACCTCCTTGTCAACACACATCCTCAAACTTTTCTTTAAAATGCCCTATTTTTCTTTCATAATGCCTTTTCCTATCTACTTTATTGTGATTGTTCTGCAATAGGAAATGGCTCTTGTACTTTTGTTATGGTACAATGTATGATAGTTTCACCTATTTTTATCTGCTACTCAGTGGTGCTGTTCTGGTTGGGGCCTACAGCAAAATAAACATAACCTTGGCCAGACACCTAAGGTACTCCAGCTGTGTTCTTTACAGAGATGCACCAGGCAAGGTATGGGCAAAGGGTACAGATCTTCCATGCCTTCCAAATGCACAGCTCTCCCCAAATCTCCACATATTCACCAACCTGGATGTCCAGTGGTACCTTTAATATTACAAGCATGCGATTTGTTTATAGACGACTCTTTATGCTGAATTTAAGGATGAGAATTTTACTAAAAAATTTAAGTACATCTAAAAAAATGCTGTAGCATAAGATGACCTCTTTTTGTCTTAGCATTTCATATATGGAGCTTTTCATCATTTTTGTCCATTTCTAACAACACTTGACTGTAAGGATATCCTTAAAAAGTTAAGTTGGGGTTTTCAGGTTTTTGTTTTGTTTTTTCAGTATTTGATACTAGAAGCCTCACGACTGAACGCCATCTTCTTGATTCGGTAAGTTTTCCAACTTAATTTGAAAAATTCCTTTATATTCTAGATGTGTTTTATAAAATGGTGTTACTTTTCAATTTGTGTACAAAGTTCGTTTAGAATTTGCATATTATTGTCTCATTTACTGTGAAATCCATTTGATACTCATTTTTCTCAAAATGGGGGAAAAATGTCATGTTTTTAACTTTAAAATATAGCATGTTTTAATACTGAATTCTGAAGATTTATTTCCCTATATAATTTATATATCAAATTTGTTATGACATATTGGTTGAATGCTTAAATATCTAATTGTAGCTGGGGTTATGCTAGGTATTTCTAAGTGATATAAGAAAAAATAAGGCAAGGTTTCTGCCTTTAGAAACGTACAGTTCAGAAGATAATGTCTTACCTTTAGTCATCATTATTTTCATTTTAATTATTTTATTTATTTATTTTTTTAGACTTTATTTTTATATATACCAGAGAGAGAGGAGAGAGCAGGGTTGGGCAGGGGGGTGGGTGGGCAGGCCAGAGGGAAAAAGAGAAGCAGACTCCCCACTAAGCAGAGAGCCCAATATGAGGCTCATCCCAGGACCCTGGGATCATGACCTGAGTCAAAGGCAGATGCTTAACTGACTGAGCCACCCAGATGCCCCCATCTTAATTCTTTTAGATATATATATATATATATATATATATATATATATATATATATATATATATCCTGCTATTTTATTTGGAGGCTCCCCAGCCTATACTTTTGGTGACCTCTTGCTTCTGCATCTAGTTCAAACATTAGCTCTTCTATGAAGACTTCCTGGAAAATCTTTCATCTCTCTCATATTAATTTATATATAGGTATAGGCGCGTAATGCACATGCTTTAATCTCTTAAGAGTATAATTTGGGGGAGCCTGCTTCTCCTCCTCGCTTGTGTTCTCTTCAAGATCCCTGTCTCTCTCAAATAAATAAATCTTTAAAAAAAAAAGTAAAATATGAATACTATATTCCCAAAATATAATTTTAGGAATCCATTTCCCTTATAGGCTGGAAATTCCTCTTTAGGCAGAGCTGATTCATATGGCACTGTGGATGCTGGCACTGTGGCATGAATGAAATAGTGCTCTCTGGCCTACTGAGTGTTTACAGCAGTGCATTTCAGCCCTACCCCCCAGATATTTTTATTTCAACAGTCTGGAGTAGGACCTTTATCAGGTGATTCTAATGTTAACGAGGTTGACAACCCTGATTCATAGCCTTACCTTGAAAATTTCCAGGGCCGGTTGCTAAAATGGGTCAGGAAATGGCCTTGGTTTGTTAATCTTTGATCTCAGAATATAAACAATTCATTAAGGCAAAAGTAGGATAAGGCTAAAAGAACAATAATCTGTGTTAACCTCATGAATCCTGGCAAATATTTGGCTTCCTTAAGTATTAAGGAAGCCACTGATTCCTTAAGGACCTCTGTATATGTTGGCTTTCATTATTTTCAAACATGCCTTGTTTATGTGCAGGCTTTTGGGCTGCCCTGTGTCTCAGGAGCAGAATGAAGTGTGTCACTGTGACCTGTACTGTGTACTTTCTTGATCTTGGAGTCAGGGATTTCAGCATAAGGTCAATTGATATAAATCTGATTTAAGCCTGTTCCCAGATCTGAACTCTGCTTCTGATAATGTAGGATAGTACAAATAAATTTGGAATTTAGTGTATCATAATATTTTGTTTTATACTAATACTATGATTAAAAATTGCTTCATAGTTATCTCTTATACATTATCTCGTTGCCAAATCTTAGTACTTTATAATCTCCCTATGAATTCTTTTCTACTTTCATAAATATTAGAACTTAGACTTTTTAATTTTATTTTTCATAGGTCCCCCTGTCTATTTTGGACCCAAATTATTACTTGCTTCTGTAGCATCACTTGAACCAGATACAGGGCCCCAGAAGAACAAAGAAAAGGATCCTAGCAGGATCACATTAGTAAAAAGCCTATTAAATGCAGTTATATGGATTAGGATTTGTGGAATCTGTGTCAGTGGCTTAAGATACGGCCTTAATTTTATTCATCCTACATCTATCACTGAAGTCCATTTACATTTACTAGTCACCCTTAAGACATATGTACCTAATATACCTTTATAATTTTAAAAAAAAAAAGTATATATGTGAAATTAGATCCACTGGTAAGTAGCAAAATCATTGCGCTATTGATTTATTACTATATACAGAAAATGTTATTTATGTTATTAATTAACCTACTATTAACTTGCAATGTCGAAGGCTCAATTGGTGAAACCCTTGATGTAATGACTTCTCTGAATTCACTCTCTAGCCGGACCTAAACTGCAGTACTACCTTCACTTGGGTGGAGAGGAAACATCAAGATCATATCAGACACATTTCCTTTGGTGGTAACTTGATTGCCTTTTCACCTCTAAGGCCCTTCAGTGATGAACAACCAGAAGAATTTTGAATTTAAAAATAAGTCCAAACATTTTTTTCATATTATCAATGTGATATATTGTTAGCGTGCATTTGTATTCACTTCTAGTCAATTTACATAGTGTCATAAAATGTTTTAATATTCAGTGTTCAGGGATCCCTGGGTGGCGCAGCGGTTTAGCGCCTGCCTTTGGCCCAGAGCATGATCCTGGAGACCCGGGATCGAATCCCACGTCGGGCTCCCGGTGCATGGAGCCTGCTTCTCCCTCTGCCTATGTCTCTGCCCCTCTCTCTCTCTCTGTGTGACTATCATAAATAAATAAAAATTTAAAAAAAAATATTCAGTGTTCATTGAAGTGTGTTTTAGATATGATAGTGTTTCTCGAGGGAAGTGGGGAATATTTTGTACATTAACTATGCAGAATAAAAGATGTACTTTACCCTGCCTCTCTTGTTTAAAATGTATAAGCAAAAAAATAAAAAAATAAAAAAATAAAAAAATAAAATAAAATGTATAAGCTTGGGATGCTTGAGTGGCTCAGTGCTTAAGTGTCTGGCTTCTGCTCAGGGCGTGATCCTGGAGTACCGAGATCAAATCCCACAATGGATTCCCTGAATGCAGCCTACTTCTCTCTCTGCCTCTGCCTCTGTCTCTGTCTCTGCCTCTCTCTCTCTGTCTCTTATGAATAAATAAAATCTTTAAAAGAATAAAATGTATAAGCTTAAAGTTAAGTGTACTTACTCAGAGCTTAAGAACATTCAACTATTATAGGGGCCCACTCAATCTTTGCCTTTTCTTTTCATTTTCCCCTTGATATAACTGACAGCCTTAGAAGGAAATGCCTTCTTCTCTTGAAAAGAATTATATCAATCATTGAATGTGTTTGAAGTATTTTCTCTTTTGTAAAACTCTCAATTACAGGATTGTAGAAGGCAGGGCCATAACAGCACCAAGACTCATAAGGGCTAGAGCTTGTAACCAGACCCGAGTCCAATTATTTCTACCTCTAAATGAGTTAGGGTTGGAGGGAGTCACCAAACAAGCAGCACCTTTAGAAACTCATTAAGGGTTTTCAAAAAGAAAAGAAAACCCATGCACTTTGGTTGTCAGTGAAAGGTATGTTATGCTTGTGGGAGAGGTAGTATTATCAAGACTATGTGAGCCCTCACCCAAGGCTGTGTGAGGTGCTGGCTTAGAAGAGTTCTCAGGGCAGCCTGGGTGGCTCACCGATTGAGCACCTGTGTCTTTTAGATTTTATTTATTTATTCATGAGAGACATACTGAGAGAGGCAGAGACCCAGGCAGAGGGAGAAGCAGGCTCCATGCAGGGAGCCTGACGCGGGACTCGATCCCGGGACTTCAGGATCGCGCCCTGGGCCAAAGGCAGGAACTAAACTGCTGAGCCACCCAGGGATCCCCCCAAATAAAATCTTTAGGCATTCTGAGAACTTTTTTTTTTTAATCTTACCAAAAGATAAAAAGCAGCTTTAACAGTCCATTAATGAATAATTCAAGCAAGACATGAAGAACAAAGAAACATATAAAAGTTAGGGTTTTCTAAGGGCCCAAGCATATGACCATGCAAAAGAAGTTGGTGCAAAGTAACCCAAAGACTTAGAATCTGTATAAAGCAATATGAAGGGACACCTGGGTGGGTCAGCAGTTGAGTGTCTGCCTTCAGCCCAGGGCGTGATCCTGGAGTCCCTGGATCAAGTCCCACATCGGATCGGGCTCCCTGCTGTGTCTCTGCCTCTCTCTCTCTCTCTCTCATGAATGGATAAATAAAATTTTTAAAAAAAAGCAATATACAACATAATAATAATATATGCCCTCAACAATAAAGCAGATAAGAGTAAAAAGTGTGATCTTTTTTGTGTCTGTGGGTTTAATAAGATGTACTATTGTTCAGAGAACTTTTGGCTGTTTAGTAATAGTAACATGAACTGAAACTGGCTTAATAATAGGGAAGTTTATTTTTACAAGTTGTCAGGATGATTCCAGGCACTTTACAATCAACAGCTCAATGCATCAAGGTCCATCATTATGTTCATAGTTCCTTCTGTCATCCTTTTGTATGGGATGACCTACAAAAGGACATGCTGGGTCCTTTTGGGGTCACATATGGCTAGCATATTGAAAATCGAAGAATAGGGATCCCTGGGTGGCGCAGCGGTTTGGCACCTGCCTTTGGCCCAGGGCGCGATCCTGGAGACCCGGGATCGAATCCCACGTTGGGCTCCCGGTGCATGGAGCCTGCTTCTCCCTCTGCCTGTGTCTCTGCCTCTCTCTCTCTCTCTCTGTGACTATCATAAATAAATAAAAAAAAATTAAAAAAAAATCGAAGAGTATGTATTTATGTTCACTTGTTTTAATTTATATAGTATCATAAAAGGTTTTAATATTCAGCGTTCATAAAAGTATGTTTTAGATAGGATAGTGTTTCTTGGGAAGTGGGAATATTTCGACAATCCCTTTGGGATTGTCTTTAATCAGGATTCCTTATTTTGTCTAGGATTATACTTAAATAAAACCATGACTATTAGGAAACCGGGGATGAATGGGTAAGCAGCCATCAGTGTGCCCTACAACTAAAGTGTTCTTAATTAGGCTATTGGACTGTAGAATTATGAGGTATTAGAAAAACCTTTAAAGATACAATGAGGGGATCCCTGGGTGGCGCAGCGGTTTGGCGCCTGCCTTTGGCCCAGGGCGCGATCCTGGAGACCCGGGATCGAATACCACATCAGGTTCCCGGTGCATGGAGCCTGCTTCTCCCTCTGCCTGTGTCTCTGCTTCTCTCTTCCTCTCTCTCTCTCTCTCTCTCTCTCTGTGTGTGTGTGTGTGTGACTATCATAAATAAATAAATAAATAAATAAATAAATAAATAAATAAATAAATAGTTTAAAAAAAAAAAAGATACAATGAAAGTGGGCAGCCTGGGTGGCTCACAGGTTTAGCGCTGCCTTTGGTCCACGGCGAGATCCTGGAGACCCTGGATCGAGTCCTGTATCGGGCTCCCTGCATGGAACCTGCTTCTCCCTCTGCCTCTCTCTCTCTCTGTGTCTCTCATGAATAAATAAGTAAAATCTTAAAAAAAAAAAAAAAAGCAATGAAAGAATATTGCTTCAGTAGAACAAATGCCTTTCCAAAAATGAAGGAAAAAAAGGTATTTCCATTTATTGAAGACCTATATGGCAACCCTTTTGTGAACAATATTTTTTCAACAATCATAGTAACCCTACGAAAGATGTATTATGCCACCATTTTATAGACAAAGGAGCCAACGATCAGGATTTAAGTAATTTTGTGTAAACCGAGTCCCTTTTCTGTAGCTTATGTTTTTCCACTTAATTATAGGTGTGGAACAGTCAAGGCCAGAATGTTAGAGTAAGGAATTAACAGTTCTTGAAATAAGCTGTGATGTGCCACTCACATTCCCTCTTTAGGACTAAAAGACTTTCCTTTAATTGCCAAAAGTGCTACCAGACAACTTTCAGGCACCATCCCCACATGAGAACTACCTCAGGTAAAGGCAGCCACTTCACCCAAGATCATCCTGTTTCTCAGGTGGCTTGTATTTTGTTGACTGATAGAAGTGAGGATATAAAGGACTGTCCCCCCTCCTTGACAGTTCCAAAGGGTCATCCCAGCTTCAGAACCCTTGTAGGATGGCCTGAGGCATCAATACCCCCTTCTCCCTCTGCCCAGTCATGTGCCTTCTTGTCCCCAAAGCTGTTGATGGCAAGACTCTTCCCCCATAAGCCTCTCTGGGTTCTCGTTTCTGCTTCCTGGGGAACCCAACTTGTGACTGTTTCTGAGAAGATGGTGTTATAGAAACAATAAACAGACCAAACAATATTTGGATCTTATAAAGTGAAGTGCTGTGACCACATCCTAGTTTCAAAATTATATATTTGGGCTTGCCAGTAATGAGGAAGAGCAGAAAGGCGCAGTTAAGAATGTTGGCAATAGGAACTATTAAATTTTTCAAGCTGACAATATAGTATCTAATAGCTTCATTTTTCCTCTACAAATATGGAGATTTCATAAAAACCAAGAGAACTTACAAGATTGACTCATCCTGTTATCAAATACAGATTTGAAAACAGCTAAGTATAATTTAGAAAAAAATAGTTAAAAGGAGTGAAAAGAAATATACCAGAATGCTAACAATAACTAGGTCATTAACAGCCATACTTTGTGTTTTTCTCATTTCCTGAATATAAACTTAAGAAAATGGGAGAATGATTTTCTTGTAGCATCTTCAGGGTTTTATGAAACTCTGAGAGAGATTAAAATATTTTCTTTAAAAAAATTAAAATATATTTTTTTAATTTTTAAAAATTTATTTATTCATGATAGACATAGAGAGAGAGAGAGGCAGAGACACAGGCAGAGGGAGAAGCAGGCTCCTTGCCGGGAGTCCGACGTGGGACTCAATCCCGGGACTCCAGGATCGTGCCCTGGGTCAAAGGCAGACGCTAAACCCCTGAGCCACCCAGGAATCCCCCATATTTTCTTTAAGATTTTATTTATTCATTCATGAGAGACAGAGAGAGGCAGAGACATGGGCAGAGGGAGAAGCAGGGTCCATGCAGGGAGCCCAATGTGGGACTTGATCCGGTGGATCACGTCCTGGGCCGAAGGCAGATGCTCAACCACTGAGCCACCCAGGCATCCCTAAAATATTTTCTTTAAATGTTTTAGTAAGTATAGAAAACTCTGGGAGACTCTAATGTGATATTAATATTGCTACATATTCCTTTTCCACTGAGTCCATTGTGCTTTATCAAGAATAAATTGCCCCAATTAAATGGCACATAAAGACAGGGAACTCTTAGAATGTTTATTAAATGGATGATTTACAAGAAGGATAGTGATGAATAAAGGTAAAATTTTTCAGTCGAAACATGAAGTTTACATGTGTAAGTTTAAATGAATATTCAATTCTCTTTTTTTTTAAATCTTCTCCTTTAAGATTATATCATAGCATATGAAGCACTGGTGAGATCTATGTCACCAGAAATTCCCAGTTTGCTGATTTCCGGGAGATTTTTCATCCGATGATTGTACTGCAACAAATGGGCATCATTGACCGCAACCTTGAAGTGGTCAGATTCAACCAGCACTTGTATCTGAAATGGCACATACACAAAACTGTTAGAAATGCTCATTAATTTCAAAACCAGTCTGGCCTAAGCTCAGAATGTCCCACGTTTCATCTTTCTGATCATCCGTGGAACTGACTGAAGTCCAAAAAAGGAACTTCACAGCAAAAATAAATTCCACAGATTATCCAAAGATTCAAGCAAAATAAATGAAAAAAAAGATGATAAAGATAAGGTAAAGCTATAAAGGTAAAGATTAATAATGTATCTACACAAAAACAAAGTTTTTGTATGGCCAACACCTAAAAGTAAAAAATAAACACACCAAGTGCTGGCGAGGATATGGAGAAAAAGGAGCATTCATGCACTGTTAGTGGGAATGTAAATTGGTGCAGCCACTGTGGAAAACAGTATGGAGGTTCCTCAAAAAATTAAAGATAGAAATACTATTATATTCAGTAAGTCCACTATTGGGTATTTACCCAAAGAAAATGAAAACACTAGTTTGAGAAGATAAATGCACCCCTATGTTTACTGCAGCATTATTTATAATAGCCAAGATACGGAAGCAATGTAAGTATGGATCCATAGATGAATAGATGAAGATGTGAGATCGATCTATCTGTATATATTATATAATACATATTATATGGAATATTTCTTGGCCATAAGAAAGAATGAGATCTTGCCATCTGTGATACCATAGATAGACCTAGGGGATATTATGCTAAATAAAATAAGTCAGACAGAGAAGGACAAATACCATGATTTTACTTACATGTGGAATCTAAAAAATCAAAGGAAGAAATAAATGCACAAAAAGCAGAAACAGACCCATGAATACAAAAAACAAACTGATGGTTGCCAGAGGAGAGGAGTACCTACAAGGACAGGCAAGATGGTTGAAGGGGAGTGGGAGGTACAGGTTTCCAGTTATGGGATGAGTGAGTCATGGGGTACAAGGTACAGCATAGGGAATACAGTCAGTGGTACTGTAATAGTGTTGTATGGTGACAGATGGTAGCTATACTTGTAAGCACAGCATAGCATACAGAGATGGTGATCACTATGTTGTACACCTGAAACTAATGTAATTTTGTCAGCTATACTTCAATAAATAAATGAAAATACTGAAGTAGAAATTCTCTAAGAGGGTGGCATATGTTGTGAGAATTGATAATAACCAGTTGGGGCAAGAGTAGGGGAAACACTCTTCCAATAGTAGTGAACATGTTTATCCTTACAGCCTTTTGAAAGCAGCACTTTGGCAATATCTTAGCTAAATTTTAGATATGTACATTCTTGGGCACCTGGGTGGTCCTGTCGGTTAAGCGGCT
The DNA here is from genome assembly GCF_905146905.1 of Nyctereutes procyonoides. Classification (NCBI taxonomy): domain Eukaryota; kingdom Metazoa; phylum Chordata; class Mammalia; order Carnivora; family Canidae; genus Nyctereutes; species Nyctereutes procyonoides. Next base: position 41,639,498 of record NW_026575139.1, read on the forward strand.
GCCTTCAGCTCAGGTCACGATCTCAGAGTCCTGGGATGAAGCCCCGTGTCGGGCTTCCTCTCCTGCCCCTCCCCTGTCCCCTGCTTGTGCTTCTCTCTCTCTGTCTCAAATAAATAAATAAATAAAATCTTTCTAAAAAATTATGTACATTCTTGGAATAAAATTGTAGGAAGCAAAGATTTATAAGGACCAATATTATACTGTTTTAGTAAAATAAATTTTTCCAGGTTTCATTTATTTGGAATATTTCCATGCTCCAAATTATCATCCATAGGGCACTCATAGAATTAGCATATATCTAAGCAATGAAATGTTATTAAATAATGATGTTCTAATATGAAGAGATGTCCACCAAATATAGTCCCTATTAGTCCCTGCCTTTTTTTTTTTTTTAGATTTTTTTTTTAAGATTTTATTTATTGATGGGAGACACACAGAGAGAGGCAGAGACACAGGCAGAGGGAGAAGCAGGGTCCATGCGGGGAGCCTGAAATGGGACTCGATCCCGGGACTCCAGATCACACCCTGGGCTGAAGGTGGCGCTAAACTGCTGAGCCACCCAGGGATCCCTAGTCCCTGCCTTTGAGGAACTTATAGTCTGGTTGTTTTATTGGCTACTCTACTGTCAACCACCTCAGAGTCATGAGTTCAGGGGTAGAGATTACTTAATAAAGTTTTTTTTAAAAGATTTTATTTATTCATGAGAAACACAGGGAGGGGAGAGAGAGAGAGAGAGAGAGAGGCAGAGATACAAGCAGAGGGAGAAGCAGGCTCATGCAGGGAGCCCGACGTGGGACTTGATCCCGGGTCTCCAGGATCACGCCCTGAGCTGAAGGCGGCACTAAACTGCTGAGCCACCTGGGCTGCCCAATAAATAAAGTTTTTAAAATAAATAGCGTTGTATGTCATAGAAAATACTGGAAGGATATTAACCAAGTTGCAACCCTTGTGAGGTTGGGAGAAAGGGGAAAAGATGGAGGTTTTCTAATTTGAAAATCTGTAAAATTTCTTTTTAATAAAACAAACATTAATTTCAGAATTTAAAAAAAAATAGTTTTGGTTGCCATGCCAGCTACGTTGCATGAATATATTGAGTCTCAGCCCAACTGTACCATCAAGACTTTCTGCTTTTTTAAGTAAGCTCCAAGTCCAGTGTGGAGCCCAACATGGAGCTGGAACTAATGACCCTGAGATTAAGACCTGAGCAGAGATCAAGAGTCAGTTAACCAATTAAGCCACACAGGTGCCCCCTTCTTCCTTTTTTATTAAAGATGCTATTTTTCTCATTTTCAGAAAAGCTTTAAAAACTCAAAAGGTGTAGTAACAGGGACAATGGTGAAATGCCGACATGGAGCTGGAGAGTGTGCCAGTCCTGTTGAGCCTGGTCCCTCAAGATGAGGAGCAGAGGAGGTACTGGCTAGGTGTCCCAGGATAGCTGATAAAAATTCATTTCAAGTGCATCGTGGTCGTAGAGTGATTCCCCATGAGAAATATATATTATCAATATATAATAGTAGCAATAACTTACTTTGGTTTTTTTATTTGTTTTTTTTTAATTTGTTTTGATTTTGGGTTTTTTTGGTGGGCAGCAAAGTTTATTGAGCGACAGTATAAAGCTCCCAAAGAGGGAGGGGACCCAAGAGAGTTGCTGAGCAATAACTTACTTTGAATGGTTTACCACTTTCGAATGGAAAAGCTGCCTGCCTTTCTTCCTTTCCCCAGATATTATCCAGCTTGGTATTGCAAACAATGACTCTCTTGTTGTCTTCATTAAAGCGTGGGTTAAAGTGGAAGGCAACATCATTCCCTCTCTTGAAATCTAGAGCAAGTCTGTTTTAAACCAAAGACCAGAGTTAGTAAAATGATTCAAGTTGTACATTTGTATCAAAGGAAGAATTCATTTTCTAAAGATCAAATAATTTTATAAAATACACAACATTTTCTAAAGGGAAGCAAATAAACCAGAGTATGGGTTCAAACTGGAAATTAAACGAAGCCACTGTTTGATGCGCTCTTGTAGTATTGGAAAGTAAGCAAGACAGTACGTGTTCACTTTTTTTGCCTCCTTGTCTTTGGTCACATCATTCCATTGAGCTGTCATTCCCTCTTTACTGCCTACTATGAAAACTCTTCAAATCATAATGGTTACCTCTTTCCTGCCCTGCCAGTTACTTTTAATACCTAACAAATACCTGGCTTCCTTCTAGTTAACCAAAAACTTAGTCCTAAAATACCAAGAATGAGAGAACATAATGTTCAGAATCCTGTTGCTAAGTTGTGAAGTCATGGAGAGATAAATGTGTTAAACATTCCAAGATGGGAAATGGAATTAATGGAAGTGCTGGCTTAACTTTTTGACCTTGTTCCTTCTCCTTGGATGTTAATGCAAACACAAGTCCTCAGACTGTTCAAGAATTAACCCTACCCTCGGCTTCTCAAAGTCTGCTCCTTGGAGCACTAATGTCAGAATCAGCAGGTGTTCTCGTTTTAAAGCAAGGTCTACACTCAACCTATTAACAATGATTTCTTGGGCATTTTCATTTCCCCAGTAACACACATACAACCACAAATGTATCTTTCAATGACTGAATGCACAGGGAGAGGATCAATATAATCAGATGGCAATGGCATTTGTATTTGACTTAAAAAAAATCCAATAGCTATATTTTCTCTACAGTGAAAAGGAAGACCTTGCCATCTCTACCGCCTTAAGCATTCTTTTCTTCATGTAACTCATCACATAAATTTTGCAGAATGAAGCAACTGTTTTTTCAGTTTACTACCATCTTAACCATTTCTACCAAAATTAATATTAATCTGCCACAGTCTGTCTGCATCTCTAGTATTACTGGGGCTAAGGTTTCTAGTGCAAAAACCCTGAATAAGACAAACATCCAGTGTGGTTCTGTGTGATAGTGGCTGAGGAAGGAGAGTACAAATCGTGAGTGCTGAATGCATAGGATCAGATGTGCTGGGTTCTGTGTTATTTGGGGAAGCAAGATGGATAAGGACATTGTAACTGGCTGTGAGGCCAGCTTTATCGTGCAGGTAAGCACTGTGTTTAGAAAGAAGTTGTACAGGCTGTGTGGAAAGAAGAGTGGGCTTAGGGTCCTGGCTCAGAGAAGGCTGGCTGGATGTAAAATGATTATATCAGAGGCTGAGTTCATTTCCTGGTAACAGAAAAGGAACTGATCCACGAGGAGCAAAGTGAAAGACACAAAGGTTTATGGATTCACAAGAATCCTGTCTACCTGTGTACATAGCTTGAACTTGTACCTTTTGTGCACTGTCAGTAAGACCCAGAAACACAGATCAATTTATGGCTGCAGGAGCTTTAATGGTACTACTACCTCAGGACAGGCATCCTGGATGTCTTCAGGGTATCCTCAACCTGCTTGTATTAGATGTAAATACAAGCAGTGGTGATAACCACAGCCAGGCATCCCAGGGCAGCCATAAATCAGCACGGATTTTCCTAGATGAGCTCAGGGGCTTACTCCATCCTAGCTCACCTCCATCAAAACCAGTTCCAATAGCCAAGGTTGACTTCTTTTGAAGCAGTCTTTTACTTGTAGGGTCTTTTCAAACCTTTTTTTTTTTTTAAGATTTTATTTATTTATTTATGAGAAACACAGAAAGAGAGAGGCAGAGACACAGGCAGAGAGAGAAGCAGGCTCCATGCCGGGAACCCGATGTGGCACTCGATCCCAAACTCCAGGATCATGCCCTGAGCCGAAGGCAGATGCACTGAACCGCTGAGCCACTCAGGCGCCCCTTTTCAAATCTTTACATAAGTAGTGACTACTCAGAAGACTGGGGTTCCACCATCCTGCCACTTAACATCTGTAGACCTGGCTGATAGCTTGGGAATCTATGACTCTGCTTTGTGTCCAGGAGGAAGGCAGAAAGGACAGTCAAGCCCACTGAGACTGCACTGGGACCTGCATGGCTACAGGGTGATCTGTCCAAATATGAGGGGAGAGAGGTATGATGTGTAAGCTCTCAGATGAACTCAAAATTACATCCAGTGCAATCTTTGTGTTTTTGACCCTAATCTTTAATGGGTATCTAGATATAAAATGCATGCTTGGTTTTTTAGACAATACATGGCTCAGCGGTAAAGAGATGGCCAAGTATTACATTACATAAGACTGTACTTCCCTTAAATTCTAAGGCTCTCACTGCCACGAATAACTTAGGTTTTTCTGAATGGGTTGTCTGCTCTTTTCCTTTATCCTCACAAAGTAAAACTTTTTGGGGGTGCCTGGGTGGGTCAGTCAGTTAAGCATCTGCCTTCAGCTCCAGATCAAAGTAGAGCTCCCTGCTCAGCGAGAAGTCTGCTTCTCCTTCTCCTTCTGCTCCTCCCCCTGCTCATGCTTGTGCTAGCTCTCTCAAATTAATAAGTAAAATCTTTAAAAAAAAAAAAAAAGTAGAACCGTTCCATTGTAGTTCTGGGAGAAAAAACAAGATTTAAGTGAGGGACATTTTGTCCTCTTGGTGGGAACACACACATGATTTATGGGATAATCCCATTCTGTGGCATAGAATTCTCAATGTAAAATTTTAAAAATTTTATTAAAATTTGAAACATATCATCCTTTATTCAAAAACCAATTGACAAATATGTTAGAGTTGCTAATTTTGCTCTTTACCTGTTTGCACTGGGCCTTACTGTGCCCAGAATTGTTATCAGCATGCGAGGCTTGACTCCTCCAGGCAAAGGCAGGTCATAAGGCACAGTCTGGGAATAAAAAACATACATGTATCAATAGAGTCATGTGTTCTTGGGGAAAGAAAGGAAAATATTTTGCTAATGTGACTAACACATAACCCTAATTTAAGCCATAGCCATTTTTCCAGATTCTCAGGCCACCCTGCCCAAGGCCTGAAGGGATAAGGCTTCCTATATGTACAAGTAAGTAATAATCATGAATAAAACCATCAGGGGGCTCCTGGGTGGCTCAGTTAAGTGTCTGCCTTTGGCTCAGGTCATGATCCCAGGGTCTTGGGATAGAGTCTCTTGTCAGGCTCCCCACTGAGCAGGGAACTTCTTCCTCTCCCTCTGCCTCTCCCTTGGCTTGGTGTCTCTCTCTCTCTCTCTCTCTCTCTCTCTCTCTCCCTCCCTCTCTCTCTCTCAAATAAATAAATAAATAAATAATTTTTTTATTTTATTTTTTATCTTTGTTTTTATTTAAGCTCGATTTGCCAACATATAACACCCAGTGCTCACCTCATCAAGTGCCCTGAATGCTCATCACCCAGTTACCCCATCCCCCGACCCACCTCCCCTTCTGCAACCCTTTGTTTATTTCCCAGAGTTAGGGGTCTCTCATGGTTTGTCTCCCTCTCTCATTTTTCCCACTCAGTTCCCCTCTTTCCCTTATAATCCCTTTCACTATTTCTTATATTCCACATATGAGTGAAATCATATGATGATTGTCCTTCTCCGATTGACTAAATAAATAAATAAATCTTAAAAAAAAAAGGAATAGAGCCATCAGTTAATTGGTGCCAAAGACAGAACATATTCCCTTTTGGAGCACTGTATCTCTCACTAGTAAGGCCATCCTAATCTATGATTCATTCACGTGGACTATTTTTTGGAAAGGCTTAGGCTTGCCCTTGCAATCAACATTAACATTTTTGTGCCACTTTTCTTTTTTAAAAATTACTTTTACTGAGATATAATCATATCAGTTTTGTTATACATCCTTGTGCCACTCTTAAGAACCCTGTCACATAACGTACTTCATCATGGTCATTTGCTCCCTGAGAGCAGGCATTGTGTCACATCTGGGGACTTGTGAGTTCTCATAAGCTCTACTTACATGGAATCAACAGGGTGCTTTGAGTGTGGCATAATATTTCTGGAATGAAGAACACTCTTCATCTAATACATTCCCTAGTTCTTCCACAAAAATTTATTAACCATCTACGTTCAAGGTGCTGTAAATATTCCCAAACTCCCTTTGGCCTTTTCTCTTTTCCCTTCATAATTTCTTACCCCGGCCCCCCCAACCCCAGTTCAACCACCACCCAAGTCTTTTCTCTCTAGACCTATACTTCCTCCTATTTGCATTTCCTACAGATGCTTCAAGTCCAACAGGTGTGAACTGGAGTTTGTTTCTTCCTCCCCATGCCCCAACAGATCTGCTTCCTGAGTTCCTGGTTTGGGCTGACCCTTAGCTGCTGCTCTAATTGTCTGGCCTTGAAAACCCAGTCATCCCTAAGACCTAACCACTAGTTCCTGGGGTTCTTCCTCTGCAACCCCTCTCACATCTGCCTCTTCCTTTTCACAGCTTCCATGTCCCCATCTGTCTACAAAAGACTAACTGTGGTCAACCAAGGCCTGCTCAATGCTGCCCATGCTCCCAACGCCTTCTCTGTACTCTCCTCTAGGCAGACCTAAAGGCAGGTCAGATGCTACCTATGCCAATGTCCACACGGTCCGGGGAGGGTCTGATCCCACACTGCTACTAAATGCTTTCCCAACATCTATATGTTATCTCCCAACTAGATTATACATCTGGAAGTGAAGGATCTATTTTTGAGATGTGTCTAGGGTCTCCATAGAGTTAGGTTTTATACTTAGAATTCATATCTAAAATGGGTTTTAATACAAATGAAAATTCAATCCTAAAATCACAAAATTATCTTTAGAAGGTTTTTTCAAAACCACATTACCTTGGTTTCCCTACACATTCCCTCTATGAGCCTAGACAAATTGTGTAACTAATTCTCTACTGTCTCATTTCCTCGTGTGTAAAAGTAGGACTAGTAACAGTATCTTTGAGGGCAGTTATGGGGTTAAAGGATATCACCCATGTAGAAGCACACTGCTGGTATGAGTTATGTACTGTTTATTGATAATATTAACTAAAATGTACCCTCATTACTATGATCTTAACTTCATTTATATTAAAGCTGCCTTACAGATGCCTTGAAAAGATACACTGACTTCTCTTCATACTAATAGTACACATACATACTAATCTCAATACAAACAATGAGTTTTTCTAATGGGCTGACATACACCATGGTTGGTCCTTGAAAAGTGGCTCTATGCAGCGAGTTTAAAGCTCCAGGTCTCTCTGAAGCCCTTTGCAGGTTGGTGCTCAGAGCCAGCTCCCAGCCAGAGCACAGCAAAGTAATGGCACCGACTTGAGAAAATTGCTCTGTTCGTTCGTCATTAGCTTTGTCCTGATCACACTCAAGTATATGAAATGGCTAGTTCCATCTTACCAGTGGTCCAGCAGGGATGCCAAAGGGACCAGCAGCAGGGTAGGCTCCCGGAGCGCTTGGTTGTCCAGGAGGTGGGTAGGCCCCAGGCCCACTCGGTTGCCCGGGTTGGGCTCCTGGTGCTGTTGGGCCAGGGTAAGCAGGTGCTGTGGGGCCAGGGTAGGTGCCAGGAGGCGCCTGGCCAGGGTAGCCGCCGGGAGGTGCCTGGCCAGGGTAGCCACCGGGAGGTGCCTGGCCAGGGTAGCCGCCGGGAGGTGCCTGGCCAGGGTAGCCGCCGGGAGGTGCCTGGCCAGGGTAGCCGCCGGGAGGTGCCTGGCCAGGGTAGGCACCAGGATAGGAGGCCCCTGGGTAGCCCCCTGCTCCAGCAGGCTGGTTTCCCCATGGACCAGGCCATCCTTGAGGGTTTGGGTTTCCAGACCCAGATAAAGCATCATTAAGCTAGACAGAAAGATATCAATAATTACAGGATGAAAAACATTCACAAAAACAGAACTTTCAGGAAAACAGGAATATGGGATCTAAGAAGTAGAGGGATATAGTAAGGGTATGAAATTCACATCAACAAAATTTTCCTGCCTATTAAACAGTTTGCAGTTCATAAGACTAAAATTAGACTTTGGGGTTATATATGCTTCATCACTTTCTTTTTCTTTTTTAGTAATAATGTATCAGTACTGGTTTATTAATAGTAAAAAATGTACCATACTAATGTAAGACATTAATATTAGAGGAAAGTGGACATAGGGTAAATGGGAACTCTTTGTACTATCTATGCAATTTTTCTATAAATCTAAAACTAGTTTAAAATTTTTTAAGTTGTTTTTTTTTAAAGACAGATCATGCCATTAAGTGGGATTCCAGATTAATTACTGTTTGTATGAGGATGAGGAGAGCCATAGAGAAAATGGAAAACAAAGCAAAGCAATTTATGGTTCTTAACATGAATTGTCTTTCCATAAAGAATGTGTTTTATTGATGCACTATAATTCTAATAGTGATTGCCATATTTTCTTGGCCGTATAGTGTCAACATATTAACTACATGGTAAAGTTCATACAACTATCCAATGGCATAAGGCTTTTCCTTGAAAAGAACAAAGATGGCTTAATAGAAGCCTCCATACCAGTTTCACAAGACCATTCCAGAGAAGGATTTCTAAGAGGTGTGGTCCCCTTCTTAGCAGCTCTCAAAGGGCTTCCAGTCCCATTTCCAATCTCTAGCAGAACCACAAGACTGTCCCTGGCAGCCACAATAGGACACGGCCATGCACAGTGGTTTCTGATATAAGCAGGTACTTGCTTTATCTGTGTTTTGATGATTATTTAGTCAAACAACTACATGGTTCAGATGAAGAGAAGCCCTACAGTAGGTGGTCAGAATGATGGGCTTGAGTTCTCATAGTTCAATGAGTTCCATGTCTGACAGCAGAGTCAGTCCTGCCACATTCCCAATGTGGCAATGTGCTGCTCAAATCCATCCCTCTCCTTGCCCTGGGCTGATCACAGGGGAACTGACCCCTGAAGATGGTGTTTAAAGGCTTCCAGATGAGTCTGGCTAAGAAGAAGCATCGGCCAGAAATTAAAGAATAGGAAGAAGAGAGAAGCCTGGGTAGCTCCCCTGTCCTTTTTGCCTCATGGGGCATCCGGGCAGCTGTGGCCTCTCCTGCTTCCCTTTTTTCTTTCTTCCCATCATCTCGTATCATGGAGGGTTGCCTTTTGTAACCTGCCAAAGTCAGGAGCTAGCCTTCCTCTATGTAAAAGTACATCATGGTACATCTAACTGACATGAAAAGAAAAATCGTAGAAATCAGGATGCTGAGACAGCACCATTGCACCATCCTTCCCTTTGCTCATATTATTTCTCAGCTTCTGCCCATGAAGTCAAACTGTTTCCATCCCAGGCTTTTTAGTAAAGGAGTTATGGTTAGTGAGTCCCAGGCATCAATCTCCCTGGCTTTCTTCCTGCACCTATTGCTGGAAAAACAAGACTTCAGCTAACCAGCCCTCATTGGACAGTTAAGGCCAGAGGAAGCCACATGGTGAGAGAATTAGAAGCGAATGTCTGGTGGTAAAGAAAGCCCTCAACCTACGTGGAATGGATATTACAGTAAGAAAACAGACATAAAACACTTACTGAAAAACTGTCTGCCATTTTCCTGAAAAGGGGGGAAAAAAGATAGGTTATCATTTGATCCTAGACGATTTCACCAGTTTCCATATTAATATAACATCACAAACAGTACATTGGGCAGTTCTAGATTATCTACAGGCATTCTTCTAAACCAAGCCAGTATATTCCCCAAATACGCCTAAATCAATAGTGTGGAACTACAAGGAAAAAAAAAAAAAGCTCTAGCAGGGATGCACTCCAGCTAGATCACCAAGCCCTATTTAACTCATAATTCTCAAGTCTAATCAGACCAACCTATGTTCTGAAGGAACGAGGAAGCAAATGTCCTGCCCCTTTCTTTGGTAAGGACAGAAACAGTCCTGGTTCATCTGTGGTCCTCCTCACCTTTCTTCCTGGGTGCTTTTTCCACCACCTCTTACAAAGAGTTGAGCCTCTTAATATCACCCACCTTCCCTCCCACTCCCAAGATCAACCCCCATGCCCTCTTCTGGGTTTTAGGAGGAAAGCAGAGTTGACAGATTCCTACTGAGATTTGAAAACCAATGCCCCTGATGGAGTTGCTACCAATGATTTATTCCTTCATTTGCACGTATTTATGTCTGCTCTGGGCCAGGCACCATGCTGGCTCTTGCTTGGGTCCGAAGACAAATAGGCCAAGATCTGTATGGTCAAAGGGCTCACGGGCCATCAGGAATCACAAGGATCAATGCTGTGAGCCAGACCGTGTGATGGGGCATCGCAACTAGAACTATGACTTCTAAAATGGGAAGAGGTGGTGTTGTTTGAACTAAGCCTTAAAGGAGAGGTGAGATCCGGATGTGGAGCAATGAAGAAAAAAAAGGCAGGTACAGGATACTTCTTTTTTTTTTTTTTTTTAATTCATGATATTTGTTACTCCAAACAAAACTCAGGCAGTATAACAAACTAGGGTGAAAATAAAAGAAGTCAGGCAATGTAGAGTAAAATATTTTTGGGTAGGATGCTAACCAAAAAGAGTTGGCTTTGCCCAGAGCTGACTCGAGGGGTGGCCTTGACACAACCTTCCTGCTTTCTCCTGCTCCTCTCCCTATGCCAAGTCTCTAACCATTTAAGATGTTTTATACCTGCTCCCACTGCAGGTGCTCTGGCAGTGAGGGGAAGAGGGAAGCTTTGGACTCCTAAGGCCTGGGTGAGTTTTCTTGAGTCAGGATCACCTGAACTATGGCCAAAGTGATCTAGATCTTAAACAATCAGAATCTCTTTTCCCTGAGTTGCCCACTGTGATATGTACTAAATTATTTTAAGAAATGACATTACCCCTAAAGAATAATAATTGATAGGTCCTAAACAGTTAAAATATCAGACTTTCTGGTAAAAAAAAAAAAATAAGACTTAATTTAATGTCCTCCTAGGACTGAATGTCCTCCATTTGTACATATCAGATAGTTTATCATACTCTGCTGTTATTTATGTCACAGTTGAATATTACCTTCTAAGTTTTTTTGCACATCTCTTTTTTAAATCTGGACATTCTCAAACATATTTGGAAGCAGTTTATGGTATCACCATATCATCCATCTTCAAATGTGGGAAACTGCTAGCAATTTGAGTAGGAAGTCACAGTGAGGGATCCCTGGGTGGCGCAGCGGTTTGGCGCCTGCCTTTGGCCCAGGGCGCGATCCTGGAGACCCAGGATCGAATCCCACATCAGGCTTCCGGTGCATGGAGCCTGCTTCTCCCTCTGCCTGTGTCTCTGCCTCTCTCTCTCTCTGTGACTATCATAAAAAAAAAAAAAAAAAAAGGAAGTCACAGTGACTCTTCCAGGGCTTACATTCATGTATTTCCTGTAGCATTTAATCTTTTTTTTTAAGATTTATTTATTTATTTATTCATGATAGACAGAGAGAGAGAGAGAGAGAGAGAGAGAGAGGCAGAGACACAGGCAGAGGGAGAAGCAGGCTCCTTGCAGGGAGCCAGACAGGGACTCAATCCCGGGACTCCCGGATCACGCCCTAGGCTGAAGGCGATGCTAAACTGCTGAGTCACCCAGGGATCCCCAGCATTTAATCTTTTAAAGCAGAAGTCACCTGCTTCTCCACTTGGGCTTCCTTCCCCAAAAGGCTACTGCTGCTTAGAAAAGTGTGCAGCCACCATAGGAGGAACTTGAGACAAGTGTTATTACAGAAAAGGAAAAGAAAGGAAGTCTTCTTTTTTCTTTTAAGATTTTATTTTTAAGTAATCTCTACACACAACATGGGGTTCAAACTCACAATCCTGAGATCGAGAGTTGCATATTCTACGGACTGAGCCAGCCAGGTGCCCCAGAAAGGACTTTTCTTTTCTTTTTTCTTCTTTTTCCTTTTTCTTTCTTTCTTTCTTTCTTTCTTTCTTTCTTTCTTTCTTTCTTTCTTTCTTTCTTTCTTTTTCTTTTCTTTCTTTCCCTTCCTTCCTTCCTTCCTTCCTTCCTTCCTTCCTTCCTTCCTTCCTCCCTTCCTTTCTCCTTCTTTCTTTCTAAAAGATATTTATGGGCAGCCCTGGTGGCTCAGCAGTTTACCACCACCTTCAGCCCAGGGTGTGATCCTGGAGACCTGGGATCGAGTCCCACGTCGGGCTCCTGGCATGGAGCCTGCTTTTCCCTCTGCCTGTGTCTCTGCCTCTCTCTCTCTCTGATGAATAAATAAATATCTTTAAAAAAAAGATATTTATTTATTTTAGAAAGAGAACAAGAAAGAGAGAGAGAACACGAGCAGGAGGAGGGTCAGAGGGAGAGAGCGAAGCAGACTCCCTGTTCAGCAGAGAGCCTGATGTGGGGCCTGATCCCAGGATGCCCAGGATCATGACCTGAGCTGAAGACAGATGCTTAACTGACTGAGCCACCCAGGTGCACCCAGAAAGGACACTTCTTAAGAAAACAAAGCCTCTCTTATTTTGGATGCTGGAAGGAAACAATCTTGAACTTCACTATGGGCAGAAAGTTCAGTTCCTTTGATTACACAAACTTCTTCCATTCCTGCATAACATACTAAAGACCCAGACTTACAACTTCATAAGTGTTTTTTGGCTTCTCTTAGATATTCCTATTCTGTAAAGGCTTTTTCCCAACCTCAGCACCACTGACATTTCAGGTTGGATTCTTTGTCGGAGTTGGAAATGTCTCCAACTAGCATCTATGGCTTCAATATATAAGATGCTAGTAGCACAATACCCCACCTCCCAATTATGACAACCAAAAATGTCTTCAGACATTGCCACACATCTTGGAAGCTGGGGCAAAAGGGCAAAGTTGTGCCTGGTTGAGATACACCTGTCTAGGCTGATTAACATGTGTATCCCTATAAAAGTGGAGATACACAGGTCAATAAAAACCAAAAAGTTAGTTTCAATAGTTAAAACTAGCTAAATCTGTACCATTGGCCTAATAAGGTGTCATATTAACAAAACTCCAATCAAACTAAAATGTGTTTAAAGGCTGATTACAACTAGAAACTAAAGCAGCATTTCCAAAATGTAACATTTCTTCTTAAAGTCTCTGCTCAAGCATATTCAACTTATTTTCAGCTCCAACAAAACAATTTGAGAAACAAAGCAGATTTCACTTTCCACTGTGTTTCATATAAAGCCTTGGTTGACAGTTTGTATCATGCTGTGATACATTAGACAAGCTCATTAGAATAATGACACCCTGCATTAATGTGGTGCTTTTCAGTTTATAAAGCACTTTCCCATACTTCCCCTATTTTCATTCTGATAATAATCTTATAAGATTTTCAGGGGAAAGTTAATATTCCCATTCTAGATGTAAGGAAACTGGGCAGCCCTGGTGGCGCAGCAGTTTGGCACCGCCTGCAGCCTGGGGTGTGATCCTGTAGACCCGGGATCGAGTCCCACATCAGGCTCCCTGCATGGAGACTGCTTCTCCCTCTGCCTGTGTCTCTGTCTCTCTCTCTCTGTGTCTATGAATAAATAAAATCTTTTAAAAAAATAGATGTAAAGAAACTGAGGCTCAGAGAGGTGGCCCAAAGTCATTCTGTTCTTGGCAGGCCAACAACCAGGGTCCAAGCATCCTCACTCATAATTCAGGTTCTTTTTTTTTTTTTTTTTTTTTTTCAGGTTCTTTATATACTGAATGTCAAACCTCATTCTTTGAAATTTTAAAGTATCATCCTTTAAAAGTGTTAATTACTTCACTTAGAAATTAATTCTCTAGCCTATTCATTCAGAACTACATAACATGTTGAAATTGTAAACAAATTAAAAAAAGAAACCATGTTTTTGTCAGAAAACTAGCTGAGTGACTCATTCAGTGAGCTTTGATACACACAGTATTGAATATAACGATGCCATTTTGCACAGTCACTTTGCTAATTATAACCACATTTAAACCGATAAAGTGTACTTCTCCAAAAATTGGATATGCACTGTTTCGATATGTTTATTCTCTACCATCAGATCTGTATCTGTTTTTCAAAAAAAGGTTATAACCAATGCTTTTTTGAAATAAAGGTTAGCAACCTTAGAACTTAAAAAAAAAACTATTTAGATAAATATCTTTCTTACTTGCCTGGAAATTTCCTCTCTCCCTCTGTCTCTCTGTCCCTCTGTCTCTTTCTTTTAGATGAACTATTTATATAGAGACACAATCAAATGTAAAAAAAAAATCTTCTCACCCTATAGATACTACACATACGTGAACTCCATCCTGCCATTCCCAGCAGCGGAAAATTTAAAAGCACCAGGAAAGAAACCCTACAGTAAAGCAAAACAAAACAAGCAAAACGTGAGGAAATACTATGTAGGTCTTCACATTTGGAAAAACCTACAGAAAGTAGTTCAATGTTGCTTTGGAATAAAGAATTTAAACATGAGTCAGAATGTAGATCATTTTAATTGGCTGTTAATTGTAGCTTTTCCCTCTAATAAAGAGGGGCTATTTACTGTACTCTGCTATTTTAGATCCACCTAGCAATTAGTCCAGTAGTCAGGGTTCCTGGGAGCACTTCTGAAATTTCTGCTCACACAGGGCCCTGACCTTTATACAAGCTGAAAGAGAAGTAGAGCACGAATGTATTTCCTCAGAACCCCAAGGCACTGCCCACACCTCCTCTCCAAAGACCACAGGAGAGGCAGTCTGCTTCCTGCTCTTGCTGAAAAAAGGAGCGGGGCGTGAGGAAAGTACTTTCCAAAGCCAAATTCAGTGATGCTGAGTTGGAACAAAGGAAACTGGTCTTTTACTAGGATTTCCTTCTTATCATAGTTCCTCAGCATCAAGGAAGGTAAAGTTACTCTGTGCCTCTCAGTTACTGATTTTTTCCCCCTATGGAAAAGCTGAACATCAGTCAAGAGAGAAAGAACACATGATACTTAGTCAGCAGCAAATTGGAAGTTTACAGCAAGCACTGCCCTGGCAGGCTTAGCACTCAGAATTTAATTACCCAGTTCAGGCTCTAGACACCCAATGTCAACCCAGCTGTCCTCAGTGAGAGCCTCTTTCCCAAACCATCACAGGAAAGGGAGGCTAGGTTTCAGATCAGTTACCATGAGTCTCAAATACCTTAAGCTTACAAGTCAACTGTATCTAAGGTCAACATGAGATGCTCACATAATACATGAATGTAGGCGTCTGCTGCAGTTAAGATTTAGAGTCTGGCTGATGAGGTTCTGAACGAATAGGTAACCATAAACTATAGGTGAGACGAACACTGGCCTTTTGAGCTCACTGCAATAACTGATATATATAGCAATATAGCAATAACTGAAAAGTCTTTATAGTAAAAACATTTATGCATATTTGTAGTATAGTGAGTCTGCATTAATTAAAGACCCCTGCAAAAAACAGGGTCAATTTATCAGTGTTCCCCTTCTTCTATTCCTTAAGTAACCTGGTGAGACATCCTTCTAGCACTTCAAAGCTCAAAACATTCAAAGACCATCATCAAACTTTCCCCCAGAACATGGAAGAGGTGCTGATTCTAAGTGTAACCCCCAAACGTTATGAATTTAGGAAGCAGTTCCAATCTCCCAAAGGTCACGGAGGAACTGTCTTCCATTCCTTTCCCAGAATCCCAGAAACCGACTGGGTCACTGTGGTTCAGCCTTCAGCAACCCAACTCCCAGGAGTCACTTTACAAAGATTCCACAGTATCTGGAATAGGAACCACTAACTTGAAGGGGTGGGCCTGAAGCCGAAGTCCCTGCCTCTCTGGCGGTCCGCTGCTACTCCTCAGAGGGCACGCACGTTACAGTGTTTTTATTTTAGCGCCTGATAATTCACAGTACACCTTCAAATCGGTTTTAAAAGCTGGCTCCGCTGGGGCTCTGCTCTTTCTGCCACGCCCTACACGTCCTCGCCGCGCAGACCTGGGTTCATTAATGCCCACATTAGCCAACGGCAGGGATGAGTCACTGATTTGCAAAAGCTTAGGATGTGCAGTGTTCGCCAGGCCAGGCACATGCCCACTCAGGCCCTGGGGCATCACCGCTTTCTCTGGGATCAGCACCCAGCGAGCGGCCGCAGCCCCTGCCCCTGCCCCGGCCCCTGCCCCTGCCCCTGCCGGGCGTGGTACCCGAGCTCCCGCGCGTCCCCACAGCCATGGCGCGCGGGAGGCCCCTGGGACGGGCGACCCCATGGGACGGGGGACCCCCTCCCGAATCCCAAGCCGGGCGGGCCGCTGGGGTGGCCGAGCGCGCGCCCCCGCCACCCGCTCGCCGGCGGACGCACCCGCGCGCTCCAGGACGGGTACGTGAGTCCCGGTAACGCGCCGCCAACTCTCCCTAAGTCGCACACCGCTCTCTCCGGGGAGACGAAGGCTGCGGGCCCCGCTAGCGACCTCCGTCCCGCCGCGCCCCCCGCCCCCGCAGACCGCCGACCCCCGCTCCCCGGGCCCGGGCGCGCTCCCCCCGCCGGGTCCCGGCCGCCAGCAGGCTCGGTCCGCGGTCCCCCCGTGCCCCACGCGCCCCCCGCGCCCCCGCCGCTCACCCCGCGCCCCCTCCGCGCCCCCCGTGCCCCCGCGCCCCTGCCACTCACCCCGCGCCCCCTCCGCGCCCCCCGCGCCCCTGCGCCCCTGCCACTCACCCCGCGCCCCCGCCGCGCCCCCCGCCGCTCACCCCGCGCCCCCCGCCGCGCCCCCCGCCGCGCCCCCCGCCGCGCCTGCCACTCACCCCACGCCCCCGCCGCGCCCACCGTGCCCCCGCGCCCCCGCCGCTCACCCCACGCCTCGGCGCTCGTTCGCTCGCTGCGGGGACGACTTCGGGGAGGCGGCGCGATCCCTGACCGGGCGGCGGCCCCGCGCCTCAAATAGGCCCGGCCCGCCCGCCTCTAGGGGGCGGGGCCCCCCGCCCGGCCCGGCCCGGCCCGGCCCCTCCCCGCGGGCGAGGTCCCGGCGCACACCCGGTGGGCGGGTCCGGGGCGCCGCAGAGAAGCTCCCGGCCCCGAGGGCGGCGGGCGGGACGCTGGGGGGGCGGCCTGCAGCCCCGCAGCCCCGCAGCCCCGCAGCCCCGCAGCCCCAGCCGCTGTCCCGCGGCCGCCCGAGACCTGGCGTGTGGCCACGTTCCCCGCCCTCTCTCCAGATTCACCTGGTGCCTCCCTCGACCGGGACCGAGAGCCTGCGAAGCCTTCCCAGTGCGCTTCTTTTTGAAGAGTTTTGCTTGCTGGCTGGCTTTCACCGAGTTTGCTTGTTTTCGGCCTGAATTGCAGGCCCTCTCGTCCTTTCTGCATTTATTTTACCTAAACCCTCTCCGGTAGCAAAGCGTTCCCAAGAAGTGCCTGGTGACTTGTGTCACTGGGAGGGCCCTGCCAAGTTTTCTGAGGTGCTGGGCGAGAGACAGATACGCCCCCATATTCTTGACCTTGCACTCATTCCCTTTCTGAGCTGCCGTGCGAGAGCCCTAAATCGTTTCTGCTTGTTTGCTCCCCACTGCATCCCTTCCTAGAATGCCTGACTATTTGTTTTCTCAAAGACTGGGAGAGTCCTGATGAAGGACGGAGGGAACCGTTAAACACAAAGTGGCTTTGGTAAAGGCAGAAATAGGATAAAGCTACCACTCTAAGACATATTTTTTAAAAGACTTTATTTATTCATGAGAGACACACAGAGAGAGGCAGAGACACAGGCAGAGGGAGCAGCAGGCTCCATGCTGGGAGCCTGATGTGGGACTCGACCCCAGGACTCCAGGATCAGGCCCTGGGCTGAAGGCGGCGCTAAACCGCTGAGCCACCGGAACTGCCCTTTAAGAAATGTTCTTATAGCAAATAGTGATTCTTGCCGGAGAGAAGGCATTTATATGGTATCATTTCCGTGGATAATCACTGAGTGAAATGGTTAAGGATGTCCAAGATGGATTTTTTTAAGTTCAGATATCCACTCACAAAAATTAACTCACAGTGCATCAAAGGCTTAATTGTAAGACCTCAAAACATAAAACTCCTAGAGGAAAACAGGGCGAAAGCTCCTTGATATTGGTCTTGGCAATAATTTTTCAGATATGACTCCAAAGTACAAGCACCGGAGACAAAAATAAACAAGTGAGACTACATCAAACTAAAAAGCTGCATGGCAAAACAAATAATCAACAAATTAAAAAACAGCCTATGGAATGGGAGAAGCTATTTGTGAACTATGTATCTGATAAAAGAGCTTAATCTCCAAAATATATAAGGAACTCATAGAACTTAATAGCAAAAAACCCCAAATAATCTTATCTAACCAATGGGCAAAAGACCTGAATAGACATTTTCCCAAAGAAGACATATGACCAACAGGTAATGAAAAGACATTCAGGGCAGCCCGGGTGGCTCAGTGGTTTAGCGCCGCCTTCAGCCCAGGGCGTTATCCCGGAGCCGGATCGGTCCGCGTGGCGCTCCTTGCATGGAGCCTGCTTCTCCCTCTGCCTGTGTCTCTGCCTCTCTCTCTCTCTCTCTCTCTCTCTCTCTCTCTTTCTCCCTATCTCTATCTCTATCTCTATCTATCTCTCTCTCTCTCGAATAAATAAATAAATAAAATATTTTTAAAAAGAAAAGGCATTCAACATCACTAATCATCAGGGATATGCAACTCCAAACCAAAGTAAGATATCACTTCACATCTGTTAGAATGGCCATCATCAAAAAGACAAGAGGTGTCGGCAAGGATGTGAACAAGGGAATCCTTTGTGTACTGTTGGTGAGAATGTAAATTGGTATAGCCATTATGGAAAATGATATGGAGGTTCCTCAAGAAAGTAAAAATAGAACTACCATATGACTTAGCAATCCTACTTCTTGGTATATATTCAAAGGAAATGAAATCACATCTTGAAGACATATCTGCATCCCTGTGTCTATTGCAGCATTGTTCACAATAGCCAAGACATGGAAACAACCTAAGTGTCTGTTGATGGATGAATGGATTTAAAAAAAAAATGTCACACACGCAGAGGAAAATCCAGGCCATGAGAAAGAAGGATATCCTGCTATTTGCAACAACATGGATGTACCTTCAGGGTATTATGGTAAGTGAAATAAGTCAGGCAGAGAAAGACAAATATCATATGGAATCTAAAAGAACTCATAGAAACAGAGTAGAATGATGTCTACCAGAGCCTGGGGATCTGAGAGAAAATGGGGAGATGTTGGTCAAAGGATAAAAATGTTCAGTTATAGGGTAAATAAGTTCTGGGAACCTAATGTACAGCATGATGACTATTATTAACAATACTATATCATATATTTGACAGAGAGTAGCCTTAAATGTTCTCACACACAAAAAAAAATGGTAGTGTGTGGTGGTGAATGTTAACTAATTTTACTGTGGTGAACATTTCATAGTATATACGTATATCAAAAAAATGTTAGGAATAATAAGAGCTAATATTCATTAAGCACTTATCATGTGCCTTGTACTAAGCTTGGTATACATATGGAGGAAGGTATTTTTACCTCCATTTTATTTTTTTTCCAAGTTTTCTTTTTAATCACCCTGTGCTCAGCACAACAAGTGTACTCTTTAATCTCTATCCTCTATTTTACCCTTTCCCCACCCACCTTCCTCTGGTAACCATCAGATTGTTCTGTATAGTTAAAGTGTGTTTCATGGTTTGTCTCTCTTTTTTTTCCCTTTGTTCATTTGGGTTTTTTTCTTCAATTCCACATATGAGTGGAATTCATATGGTATTTGTCATATGGTATTTGACTGACTTATTTCACTTAATATGATACCATCTAGCTCCATGCATGTCATTGCAATAGCAAGATTTCATGCTTTTTTATGGCTGAATATTCCACTGTGTATGTATACCACATCTTCTTTATCCATTCATCAGCCATATCTTGGCTATTGTAAATAGTGCTGCTATAAACATTGGGGTGCATGTATCCCTTTTAATTTGTGTTTTTGTATTTTTTTTTAAGATTTTATTTATTTATTCATGAGAGACACACACAGAGAGAAGGTAGAGACACAAGCAGAGGGAGAAGCAGGCTCCATGCAGGGAGCCCAATAAGGGACTCGATACCTGGACTCCAGGATCACACCCTGAGCCGAAGGCAGACGCTCAACCTCTGAGCCACCCAGGCATCCCTGTGTTTTTGTATTCTTTGGGTAACTAGCCAGTAGTGTGATTGTTATTTTAGCTTTTTGGGGAACCTCTACACCGTGTTTCAGAGTGGCCACACCAGTTTGTATTCCCACCAATAAAGCAAGACAGTTCCCGTTTTCTCCAAATCCTCACCAATACCTATTATTTCTTGTGGTTTTTATTTTAGCCATTCTGACAGATGTGAGGTGAAATCACATTGTAGTTTTGATTTGCATTTCCCTGATAAATGACGAACATCTTTTCATGTGTCTCTTAGCCATTTGTATGTCTTCTTTGGAAAAATGTCTATTCATTCTTCTGCCCATTTTTTAATGGGATTATTTGTTTTTGGGCATTGAATTTTATAAATTCTTTATATATTTTGAATATTAACTCTATATTGGATATGTCATTTGGACATAACTTCTCCCATTCTGTAGGTTGCCTTTTAGTTTTGTTAATTTTTTTGGCTGTGCAGAAGCTTTTTATTTTGATTAGTCTCAATAGTTTATTTTTGCTTTTGCTTCAATTTCCTCAGAAGACATATATATAAAGAAGTTACTACAACCAATTCAAAGAAGTTACTGCCTGTGTTCTCTTCTAGGAGCTTTATGGTTTCAAGTCTCACACTTAGGACTTTAATCCATTTTGAGTTTATTTTGGTATATGGTGTAAGAACGTGGTCCCGTTTCATTCTTTTGTATGTTGCTGTCGGTTTTCCCAATGTCGTTTGTTAAAGTGCTATTCTCTTTCCCATTGGATATTCTTTCCTGCTTTGTCGAAGATTAATTGACCATATAATTGCAAGGGTTTTTTTTTTCTGTTTTCTATTCTATTTCATTAATCTATGTGTCTGTTTTTGTGCCAGTACCATACTGTTTTGATCCCTTTAGCTTTGTAACATAACTTAAAGATTAGGTTGAGCGTTGGCCTTCAGCCCAAGGTGTGATCCTAGAGTCCTGTGTTGGGCTCCCTGCATGGAGCCCGCTTCTCCCTCTGCCTCTGTCTCTGCCTCTCTCTGTGTCTCTCATGAATAAATAAATAAAATCTTAAAAAAAAAAAACTTAAAGATTAGGATTGTAAAAAAATAAATAAATAAAAAATAGAAAAAAAAGATTAGGATTGTAATGCCTTCACCTTTGTTTTGGTTTTTCAAGTTTGCTTTAGCTCTTTGGGTTTTTTTGTGACTCCATACAAACTTTAGGATTGTTTGTTCTAGCTCTATGATAGGGATTACATTAAGTGCATAGATTGCTTTGGGTAGTATACACATTTTAGCAATATTTGCTTTTCCACTCAGTGAGCATGAAATATCTTTCCATTTCTTTGTATCATCTTCAATTTCTTTTCTAAGTGTTTTATAGTTTTCAGAGTACAGGTCTTTCACTACTTTGATTAGGTTTATTCTTAGGTATCTTATTATTTTTGGTGCAATTATAAATAGGATTTTTTTTAATTTCTCTTTTTGCTGCTTCATTATTGGTTACAGAAATGCAACAGATTTCTGTAGATTGATTTTGTATCCTGAGACTTTACTGAATATGTTTATTAATTCTAGCAGTTCTGGGCAGCCCAGGTGGCTCAGCGGTTTGGTGCCGCCTTCAGTCCAGGGCCTGATCCTGGAGACCTGGGATCGAGTCCCACGTCAGGCTCCCTGCATGGAGCCTGCTTCTCCCTCTGCCTGTGTCTCTGCCTCTCTCTCTCTGTGTGTCTCTCATGAATAAATAAATAAAATCTTTTAAAAAAATTCTAGCAGTTATTTGGTGGAGTCTTTCAGGTTTTCTATATATGGTATCATTTCATTTGCAAATAGTGAAAATTTTACTTCTTCCTTACTGATTTAGATGACTTTTATTTCTTTTTGTTGTCTGATTGTTGTGGCTAGGACTTCCAGTACAATGTTGAATAAAAGTGTTAAGAGCGGACATCCTTGTCTTGTTCCTGACATTAGGGAAAAGGCTCTCAGTTTTTCCCCATTGAAGATGATGTTAGCTCTGGGTTTGTTCAGATATGCCTTTAGTATGTTGAGGTATGTTCCTTCTAAACCTACTTTATCGAGGGTTTTTTTTAATCATGAATGGATGTTGTACTTTGTGAAATACTTTCTTTGCATCTATTGAAAAGATTAGATGACTCTTGTGCTTTCTCTTATTGATGTGATGTATCACGTTGATTGATTCATTCATGACATTGAATCTCCCTTGCAACCCAGAAATAAATCCTTGATTGTGATGAATGATTTTTTTACTGTATTGTTGGATTCAGTTCTCTAGTATTTTGTGAGGATTTTTGCATCCATATTCATCAGGGATATTGGCCTGGAATTCTCTTTTTTTGTGATGTCTTTATTTGGTTTTGGCATCAGGGTAAAGCTGACCTCATAGAATGAATTTGGAAGTTTTCCTTCCTTTTCTACTTTTTGGAATAGTTCGAGAAGACTAGGTATTAACTCTTTTTTTTTTTTTTAAGGTAGACTCTATGCCCAACATGGGGCTTGAACTCATAACCCTGAAATCAGGAGTTGCATGTTTTACCGAGCCAGTTAGGTACCCCAGTACTAACTCTTCTTTAAATGTTTGGTAGAGGGAACTCTGGGTGGCTCAGCGGTTTGGTGCCTGCCTTTGGCCCAGGGCATGATCCTGGAGTCCCAGGATCAAGTCCTATATCGGGCTTCCTGGATAGAGCCTGCTTCTCCTCTGTCTGTGTCTCTGCCTCTCTCTCTCTCTCTCTCTCTCTCTCTCTGTCTCTCATGAATAAGTAAATAAAATCCTTAGGTAAGTTGGTGGGGACAGGTGACTTGGGGACCTACTCTTCTGCCATCTTCACCCGCCCCCTATAAATAAAATCTTTAAAAAAAATAATAAATGTTTGGTAGAATTTGCCTGTGAAGCCATTTGGTCCTGGACTTTTATTTGTTGGGAGTTTTTTTTATTACTGATTTGATTTTTTTTTTTTTTTAGTAATTTGCCCCCATTTTACAGATGAGAAAGCTCAGGCACAGAACACTAAATATGACTAAGATCACAACATAGATCAAGTGGAAAGTACATCAGGGTCTGAGAAACAAGTGTTTGGAAATGGTATATTTACCATTCAATAGATTGAGGCAAAGAACACAACAGAAAGAAAGAAGGAAAGAAGGAAAAAAGAAAAAGAAAGAGAGAGAGAAGGAAAAGAAGAAAGAGAGGGGTAAGGGAGAGAGTTATGGAAGGAAGAAAAAAAAACCCACTACCAAGAACAGGTCACCAGAAGTTGAGAGATTTTGAAGTTGGAAAGGATCATTACGATAAAATAACTCTTTAAATACATTTTGCAAAGGAAACTGATAACTACTTCATAATGAACTTGCTTTCAGACTAGGTCTATTTATCCAAAATAAGTGGTCAATCCTTAATCAGTTCCCTGGGGAATAGATATAATTTCCTTTTGTATTTTACAAACATAGCAACTTATTAATTGAATCTTTCACTCTTAAATTTTTAAAAATCATTTTTAAGAGACATTAGATAGTGAACTAGGGGAAGCAGCATTGAAAATGATAAAATAAAACAGCCAGAGGCTTTTTGTCTACAGCCCACACTTTGAATTTATTCACTTAGCAAATATTGTGTGCCTACTATATGCCACTTGGGTCCATCAGTGAATCACATGGCATACAGCAAATAACATTGCAATTAGGGAGGAAATGAAAGAATGGCCCAGAGAACCAACAATAAATAGTAGATCTAAGGAATAAGCAAATTGTGTAGCATGCTGGAAATTAATAAATACTATGAAAAAAAGAAAAATTAGAGTAGAGTGAAGGGGGGATCAGCAGCATGAAGGACTAGGGAAAGCTCAAGTTGCAATTTAAATAGTAGACTTGGATAAGGTAACATCTGAGCAAAGACTTGAAAAAAGTGAGTGAGTTAGTAGATAATGACAGAAGATAATTCCAGACATAGGGAACTACCTGTGCAAGGATGCTAAATTGGAGTGAGTCTTGTGATCAAGGAGGAAGAGCTAGGGGGCCCTCGTAGTCAGGGTTGGGTAAATGGGGGAGAGAGACCCAGGAGCGATGGTCCAAGTTAAACTCCAAGTTTAAATGTGTGCTTCTACCAATTTTCTTTGTAGCAATACAGCTTTATATACATCACATGTCCATTGTTCTCAGACATCATAGGATTCCAAGTAGCACACACTGTAAGGCTACTTGGGTCAGTTTATATAATTTCCAAGTTCATAAGAACACTGCAACCCATTCTGAATCATAAATTTTAAAAACATGGATTTAAAACATTTAAGAATAAATTCTTTTTAGAGTTCTTTATAGATAGATAGATATACCATATATCTAAATGTATCTATGTATCTGTATCCATACTTTTTTGTGAAAATGTAAATTGGACTTTTCATTAATTTCCACCCTTCAATCACATTGTATTCATGGGATTCTACACAATACCACATTTCCAATTTTCTACTTTGGTTGACTAAATGAAGTCAGTGCCCAAAATGGAACATGTGTGATTGTATCACCAAATTACATCACAGCCACCATTGGCCAGTTCTAGCCAGGCCTCCTTTGTCCCACTGAGGAACTATTTATAAGTTCCCCATAGTCCTTACATGAGCAGCGTCTCTCTTGCTCTGTGCTTCTTCTAACAAAACTAGTGCACCAGCCTGGTCAGCTTCAGTAAATGCTCCATCCCTTGAGAAATGTCTGCTATCTCCTTGAGGGAACTCCCAGTGACAGTGCTAGTGGTTCTCCCTACTGAGAACCCTAATGTCTGTCCCCGAAATCTGCTCTGGAAATCTGCAAAATTTGAAGAGTTATTTTAAATACATTTTGCAAAAGAAATTCAAATTATGTATATTCTCCTTTTAACTTTGTTGTATCTTTCTCTTGGAAGATATAGATAAGTATTATTGTCTCATTTTTATTGTCAGGGAAAGTAATTTGCCTATCTAAGCTCGTCCGTGTCTAGGAAGAGAATCCAGAAGTCATGGCTTTCACAATTCATCTAGAAAAACACTGACCAAAGAATCCTTGCAGGGCCTGGCTTGTGTAAACTAAGGAGAAAACCAGGTATAACCTGGCTCCTAAATAATTCCTTCACTCCTTAAAGTAACCAACCAATTAATGACTTGTGTAAAGATAAATTATTTCATCCAGTTTTCCACCATAGGAGGAAAAAGTCCACATGAAGGACTCATTTGTTGGAGTTGAGACGGTGTCTTGGTATCCTCTAGGATAAATCTGAAAGTGCTTTAGTGGCTGGCACCGTTCTTGCATCATTGTCTCCTCTAGGCTTGCACATAGAAGTTACTGTGTGCTGGGGATGAATCACTGTGGGGGTAGAAATTAGTTATAAAAATATAATCCCTTCTCTGAAGAGGAACCTGGCAACCAATTGAATGGGTCATCCATAGTAAATGACTAACCTATGGATATTAGAAAGGAGTTACCCACAGGAATGGTCTTTGTCTCTTAAGAAAATGAGTAAACACTTAAATCTTAAGACTTTGAGTCATGAGGCCACATGGACTGGCAAGGCATCGCTTCCCTTAGGGGGTTAGCTGCTGGTACTAAGAAAAAGGGTAGCCAAATGGGTTGTTATGGAGACCAGGGATGAGTCACCCTCTTGCCTTTCTTTCTGGTAATCTTGAGTCATTTCAGAGATTGATAAAGCTCATGCCCTTGCTACTTAGCAGACTTAGACCTAATCATGAGATCAGACATTTTTTGGCCTCACTTCCTTATTCACACATCCCTATGCACCCCCTTTTGATGCCAATGTCATGCCCCTTAAAGCTAACAAAAGTATTTTGCTATGATCAGGATGTGCCCAGGAATCTATCATTTCTACCTATGTAGTAAAAAGGGCTCATTAGTACCCTACCTAAAGCCTATATAAACCCTTCCAAGATAAGTGTAAAAAGCAATCTAATAATCAAAAATATTATTGAGTAGCTCCTATGTGCAGATCACTGCGCTGTTTTGAATAGGAAAAAGCCCAGTATTATTCCTCCAGCAGTAGGCTGGCTGATTTCTACAGATGCAGAGATTTTATTAGGACCATGATACAAAAGCAAGAACTCTATAAGAGGCATCTCTCCAGGACAGGGAGGCTCAAACAATAGACTCATCTTCTCAGTTTTAGAGCCTGGGAGTCTGAGATCAAGTTGTCAGCAGGGTTGGTTTCTTCTGAAGAAAGAAGACTCCTTGGCTTCCAGATGGCCATCTCCTCCCTGTGTCCTCACGCGTCCTCACATGTCCTCTGTACACATCTTTGTCCAGATTTCCTCTTTTTTTTAAGATTTTATTTATTTATTCATGAGAGACACACAGAGAGAGAGGCAGAGACACAGGCAGAGGTAGAAGCGGGCCCCATGCAGGAGCCTGATGCGGGATCACAACCTCAGCCAAAGGCAGATGCTCAACCGCTGAGCCACCCAGACATCCCCAGATTTCCTCTTTTTATAAGGATACCACTCATATTGGATTAAGGCCCACCTTAATGACCTAATTTTAATGTAATTCTCTCTTTAAATAATTTTATTTATTTTGAGAAAGAGTGAGAGAGAACTATGACAAGGGGGGAGGGGCAGGGAGTGGGAGAAGTAGACTCCCCTCTGAGCAGCAAGTCTGCTGAAGGGCTCAATCACAGGACTCTGAGATCTGCCTTCTGTCATGAAGGCAGACACTTAATCCACTGGGCCATCCAGGCGCCCCTTAATTACCTCTTTTAAGATGCTACCTCCAACTATAGTCATTCTGAGGTACTGAGGGTTAGGACTTCAACATACAGAGATTGGGGGAACACAACTCAGCCTACAACTGGGAGAGAAGGGGAAGGAGTGGAGAGAGGATAATTATTATTTTAGCTAGTGTGGTCAGGAAACATTCCTCCAAGGAGGTCATATTTAGGCTGAGACCTAAATAATGAGGAGGGGCAGCCATGAAAAAATGTGAGGAAAGGAGCACCTGGATGGCACAGACGGTTAAGCGTCCCTCTCTTGGTTTCAGCTCAGGTCATGATCTCAAAGTGTGAGACTGAGCCTCAAGTTGGACTCTGCGCTGAGCATGGAGTCTGCTTAAGACTCTCTCAAATAAATAAATCCTTTAAAAAAAAAAAAGATGTGAGGAAAGGGGACACCAAGCTGAACGACACAGAGAGTGGCAACAGAGACAAGTGCCAGAAGCCCTCTGGCACAGAGTGGACATCTCCTGCCCCAGAAGCCCTCTTCTTACCATCCTCACAGGGTGGCTCCCAACAGTTACCTTAGTACCTCATGACCTCTCACCTCAGCTGGAGTTGATAGAATCAGGAGGGAACTATTGAAATAAGCTGAGCACTTGGATTCTCTCACCTGGGAGCTGGGATTTGGGCCCCTGAGAGATCATCAGTCACTTGGTATGTGTGGCTGTGAGACAAGACACATGAGAGATCTGAAGTATTTAAACTCCTGGTTCTGGGCTTTTTCAGAGGCCTAGTCTTTTTTCTGCATTTGGATTTTATGTGTCACTCTTGCCACCACTCCTCCACCCTCTAGCTTTTAAAATTTCTGTTTTCTTCTTAGGCTTGCTGGAACTGGTTTCTGCCACTTGCCACCAAGTGACACCCTAACACAGAGTATAGGCCTTCAGGGGCCTCCCTGGAGTCTGCTTGATTGTGAAAGGCTGGATCCTCCATGTGTGCTGCTCTAGAATTGCACTAGAGAAAACTGGTTTTCGGTAATGTCACCATAGCTACTGCCGTTTGACTCCTGTTCCAGAATCTCCCCCGCTAAATCTCACACTGCCCACCCAAGGGCAGAGGAGACACCCTGCTACTGGGCTATCTTTTCTGGGAACTTGGTCTTGGGCTGCATTTTCTCTGCTAGGCAGCCTGTCCACTGTCAGCTCAGACGTGCTCGGATCCAAGGTTTTTTGGTCTTTATCCCTAACCAATCCCCAGAAGTCTGGCCTCCATCATGCTATATTTTGCTTCCCACCTATCCCTCAGCAGATTCTTTCCCCGCCCCCAGATCATACTCTCTCTCGCAAAAAAATACACTGCTTGCTTTATATAGACTTCCCTCGGCCTTTACTAAAACTGAAACAGTCTAAACACTCTGCAACCTGTCCAACTCGTCCATCTGCTAGATTGGGGAAAGAAGAGGTGAGGAGGCCAGCTGGAAAGTGCACCTGACCCTACTGATAAGCATCACCTCCCTGGAGCCCCAGAGCTCTCAATGCAAATAGAACTATGAGCATTTGCTGGGTTGTGGCAAGGTGGGTCATAGCAGGACTGACAGGCTCTTGCAGAGATCCTTCCAGATCTGTACATTGGCAACATGCTGTGTATATTTTCAATGCATCTGCTAGTCAGCAACCATAAATATCTCTGTGGGGGATCCCTGGGTGGCTCAGCAGTTTGGTGCCTGCCTTTGGCCCAGGGTGTAATCTTGGAGTCCCAGGATCGAGTCCTACATTGTTGGGCTCCTTACAGGGAACCTGCTTCTCCCTCTGCCTGTGTCTCTGCCTCTCTCTGTGTGTCTTTCATGAATTAAATAAATAAATAAATAAATCTTTAAAAAAATATCTCTGAGGAATGAACTGGGGAGATCTGGTTTGTGCAAAAAATAGGAGAATGTGAAGGAGGATTTTCCCCTCTCTGAACCTTTGAAGGGCATGCCATGTGCTCTGAATGCAGAAGGGCAGGACCAAGGTCATAAGCCTTGAAGAGAAGCTAAGAGGCATGTACTTATGGGTGGCTGTTTACTGTAAACTGTCCATTGCCCGCAAAAGCACATTCTAAATCATACCCAGAGCATGAGGCAGCAAATGGTGATGGGTATTTTTCAGAAGAAGGCTAATTCTTTCTAATCCAAGTTGTAAGTCAAAGCTCTCCAAATCCCTTTTTATCATTAGCTGCAATGATAATTATGATCCTGGGACACTCAGAGCTACTTACCCATGGTCCTATCAAGAGTAAATGTCAAGGGTGTTACAATTAAATAGGAAGCTTCTGTTTGTTTGTTCTAAATCTAGCATTAAATTGGAGGTGGGGTAGGAATTAGGCCATGAAGAGTGACCTTCGTGTTTATAGAGATGAGAATGGACATCATAACCTTGAAGTTAATTAAAAACAAACAAATAAAAAGCCGTTCCTGGGGGCAAAGAAAAATCAGAGCTGAGAGATTGATTCCTGGTAATATACTGGTAGAAGAGCAAGAAAAATTTACCACCTACTGGTATGGTATTCCAGGAGATTAACTGTTATTTATTATCTCCCTCACAGATAAACAGCAGTTCCAACTATAACCATTATCACTACCCACTGCTCATCCTGCCTCTGCTGCCAACTTGTTCATCACATCATCATTCAATTCAGGCATAACATGTCTACTGTAGAGTGCACGAAGATAAGACACGCTCTCTGCCCTCAGGGAACTCCCGACTCTTAGATCAGACACCCACATACATAAACAACTAAGTACAGTACAGTGTAGTAACTGCTGGGCCAGAGGAATATGACACATGCGATGGGAGGACAGGGCAAGGCCCAAGGTACTTCCCTTGGGAGTACAGAAAGTTGGGGCAGGGCCATGGCAACAGCCTGACCAAAGCCAACAAGGGCTAAGTGTGCCAACGTGGTAGCGACAAGAGGAGACAACGTTTACATTGGGTCTCTTTCGTGGCAGGAGTTCTGCAGGACATTTTCTATAACTCATTTAATCCTCACAACAAACCTGTGTGCTAGGTACGATTATTTTCCTCATTTTGCTGATAAGGAAACTGAGGTTCAGAGAGTCAAGTAGCTTGCTGGGAGTCACACAACTGGTAAGTGGCAGAGTTGGGGTTTGGAAGCAGGAAGTGAGGCCTTAAGTCGTGCTGTAAACCATGATGCTATTCTATGCCTCCCATGAAGGCTCATGGGGCATGTGGTGGTGGGTAGGTGTGACACAGTCAAGATTCTGAAATGTCCCTAATGCCATATGCTTTATCCTAATAGGAGAGAGCCTTTTTTTTTTTTTTCTTTCCATGAGAGACACAGAAAGAGAGAGGCAGAGACACATGCAGAGGGAGAAACAGCCCCCTGTGGGAAGCCTGTTGTGAGACTTGATCCCAGGACCCTGGGATCACAACCTGAACCGAAGGCAGACGCTAAACCACTGAGCTACCCAGGTGCCCCTGAGGGAGCCTTTTTAAACAGACATGATTAGATAGATCTTAACTTTAGAGGGATAAAGCACAGGCTGGATGAATGATGAATTGCGGAAAAGAGAAGTGGAAAAGAGACAAGGGGGCATAAGGCACTAGTGTAATACCCCGAAAGTGTACCCAGAGCAGTGGCGATGGGAGCAGGAAGAGGTTATCTCCATTTGTTCATCAAAGAAGGCTTGGAGCTAGGTCCTGGATCGCAAATACCTGGCATGTGTACCACCACCCCGTGCAACACTGGTAACTAAGCACTGTACTTGTCCTTGATGACGTCAGATACTGCCTCAGAATCCTTCTCAGCACAGCGCTCTCAACATAGCAATAGCAACTACTAATCGATCAGAGTCAGGACATTTAATGAAACCTATTTGCCATCCCGTGTTGGGACAGATATTTCAGGCATGAATTCTGATAGGACCCAGTGGTGGATAGACTGCCTGGATGATGGAAAGAGGATGGTCACAAATAACTTGGAGGCTTCTGACTTGGGTGTCTGACTGGAAAGTGAGGTTATTGATTCTCATAGGAAACAAAGGAGAAACGGGGTTGAAGGGGAAATCATGAGCTTTGTTTTGCAGATACCCAGATCGCAAATTCAACAGGGCATCCAGGAGTAAAGCTTGAGGTGGAAATTTGGATCTGAGCTCAGGAGAATACACTGAGGCTCTGATCAGAAGGAGTATCATTGAGGCATGGAAAGTGAACACCATCTCCCAGGATAGAATGGAGGAGGACTCAGGTTGGAATCCTGGGAACTCCAGCCCTTCAGCACTGTAAGGAGAAAGAAGACAGCACTGTCTGGCAGGGAAAGAACATTAGCAGATGGAGGTGGTCAGGGGTGTTAGATGCTGCAGAGAGAGTCAAGAGCAATGATGAGGTTGCAGGGTGGATTGGGTAATGGGGAGATCCTTGTCCTCAGGCTTGAGAGAGCATTTTTGAAAGTATGGGTTGGGTGGGAACCAACTTACGTAGTTTGGTGGCTTAAAAGAAGGTGAGGTATATAAACCTATTCTGGCAAGGGTTTGGATGCAGGGTGAAGGGAGCAAACCAAAGCGTGTTGCTGATGGACGGGAAAGATCAGGGGAACAGGAGATAGAAGCTGGGGAGGGGAGGCAATAGGTATGCCCTGGAAGCAAGAAGAGATGTATTAAGAACAAAGAGGAGTCCTTGGAACGAACAGACACTTATTCTAGACTGTAATTTCACGTTTATTAGTGTGATTCTTTCTTCTAGTCCAAAGCTTTTTTGGTCACTATTTTATCTCCAGTACCTAGTAAAACACCAGGCACTGAATAAATACACAATAAATTAAGTGAATGAATGGCTGAATGACATTGCTTTTTCTTAGACGTGAAGGAAGGGGTCACTAGGGCTACTGTTCTTGGCCGTAGGGGATGGAGAAAATCATTTTTAGCTGGCAATCAATGAATTCACCACAATTCATATAAAAGTTCTACAAAAAAACAAAAACAAAAACAACAACAACAACAAAAACGTTCTACCAGAATTTTCACCCTTATAGGCAAAGAAAGAGAAGTCATGATTTCCTTTAGAAATACACACTAAAAGTCATATGAGGATTTCTGAAGGCCAATCATGAGTGATGGAGTTGTTACTTCCTTTATAATTTTCTCTTCCTTCAAGAACTAACACCCAAGATAATTACAAAGTAACCACCTCTGTTTTCTAGCATTGATACAGTCTGCAGAAGCTTTCTAGAATAAGTATGCTTTAAAGGTGCACTGCTTTTTAAATTTTTTAATTAATTTATTTATTTATGATAGTCACAGAGAGAGAGAGAGAGAGAGAGAGGCAGAGACACAGGCAGAGGGAGAAGCAGGATCCATGCACCGGGAGCCCTGACGTGGGACTCGATCCCGGGTCTCCAGGATCGCGCCCTGGGCCAAAGGCAGGTGCCAAACCGCTGCGCCACCCAGGGATCCCGGTGCACTGCTTTTTAAAACATAGGTGTGATCAGGTCTGGGCAAAAAGTATTCCTTCCACTGTGTCTTTTCCTTCCCCTTGAGATTAAAACAATTTTTAAAAATGTTTTCCCTTTGCCATAGCCTATGAGGAAACAAAATTATATAGCTGTTTGCCAAAAAAGAGTAGCGACAGCAACATCGTCATTTGTGCCTCTTTATAATTAAGATGAGATTGATATGAAGAAATATTTTTATTCCTTTCATGATATTATAAATTCTATGTTATTCCCTCTGCTCTTTCTCATCTGCTTATCTGCTTTTTCTGAAGTGTAGGCACTTTTACACATCAGTAATTCACAGGCTGCTGAGTTTTGTAGGCAGTTCTCTCAGTGTCACTCCCCATTTCTCACTACCTCTTTATATTTCAAACATCAGTGAACTCTGGGGTAGGAATTAGCATCTCAGGGACACAAAACAGGCCCTAGGACTTCCAATTTCCCACAATTTCCCACTTCAAGAAGGGATGGAACCCCTGTTCTTTATGGGGATTGTATGGTCGAGGCTAAGTCCTTTAATCTTTTGAAACAGGTATGAAATTCTTTTTTTTTTATAAATATATTTTTTTACTTTTTATTTATTTATGATAGTCACAGAGAGAGAGAGAGAGAGAGAGAGAGAGGGAGAGGCAGAGACACAGGCAGAGGGAGAAGCAGGCTCCATGCACCGGGAGCCCGACATGGGATTCGATCCCGGGTCTCCAGGATCGCGCCCTGGGCCAAAGGCAGGTGCTAAACCGCTGCGCCACCCAGGGATCCCGAAACAGGTATGAAATTCTTAGAGGAAAAATCTAAGTAAGGAAAACCCAGCAAGGTTTTGACTCATACGTCAATTGGCTTTGCAGAAGCTTCCAGTGTCAGTCCCCCTAAAGCTGAAGAAGAAGCAGAGTCCAAAAAAATGGGTCCCTTGACCCTTGTTCCCTAAAGCTGGTATCCTGTAAAGCATATGCCCTAATGTTTTGGGTTAGGTCTCTTTGGCTGTTTTTTAAAAGAGGGTGCTGGCAGTTCCCCCATATTATCACAGTGGAAATCAAATCATGTGCTTTTGTGTTTGGACATCAGGGCACCTCCTAGTCCTGGCTCAGTGGGTTTAGAGTTGTTTCTTATGTGCCCAAGCAAATGAGTCTCTCTGGGGAAATCCCTCCCTTTCCTGCTGCTACAGGTAAGCGTGTCCCAGCATTAGAAATAGGGCGTTCTCACAATTTTAGTGCATGTGGGGAAATCATAGATGGAACTGAAGCCAAGAAGCACAATTTATTGGCTGAGTTGGCAGTAGAGGCTCTCACCACCCAGGCGACTTGCTTCAGACAAGTATGGAGTCTTGAATCTGGGTGTAGCCCCTCAGGTAGATCAAAGCTCCAGTCTCAATTTGAAGTCAGAGGGAGCCTCTGTAGTTGAAGGGAAGCAGTGGATAGTGTGACTTTGGTCAAAGCCAGGAGGACTTGCAATTCAGTCCTCTGCACATTAGGGCCTGGTAGGGGACAAAGGGGCACTCGAGGGTGGGATTGAGGGCAAGAGATCCAGGTCCCATATTCATAAAGAGCCTTCAGTTTGACCTTTTGTGCTGTCTGCAAGTGAAGTTATGAATTCAGACACAAAGTTGTGCTTTCAGGAGAGAAAAAAAAGACAGTGTCCTTTATATAACTCTAATTTTAAAAGAACAAACAAGTAAATAAATACACAAACTATAAAATATCCTATGATTTTAAAATCTTGTTTAGTCACGTGCCCATTTTTAAAGTACACCTAGAGCCTCAAAAATGCCATGGATCTGCCTTCCCTCTGCTTTTCTGCTAGCAAAGGGGCTTTAGGTAAGTGTGGACTGAATAAGTAGGAGCTGTATATTTTGAATAATACAAGTTTAGGGAGAGCTTACCAAGAGAAATTGTTCTACAGCCTCTTCCTGGCAGGCACACATAGCCCTGTTTGCCCCCAGGAGCTCAGTGACCACAGGCAGCTTCTCCCACCTGTGCTGGGGCTGCCAGAATGACAGTGGGGTCCACACAGATCCAGCAGCATGAGACTCAGCTTCCTCCTAACACCCGGGGCTCCTTGAATGGTTCCACCCATCTGCAGAGCACCTTGGGTGGTGGTGGGGAGACCAAGATGTTTATGACGTATCTGGAAGAGAGCACATGAAAAGAGAAATAATAATAGTCCTGGT
Source organism: Nyctereutes procyonoides (assembly GCF_905146905.1). NCBI lineage: Eukaryota > Metazoa > Chordata > Mammalia > Carnivora > Canidae > Nyctereutes > Nyctereutes procyonoides. The sequence goes on from NW_026575139.1 coordinate 41,673,731, forward strand.
TTCCCCGTCTGTGTGTGGGGGAAACAAATCTCATAAGGATTTATAGTTTATGTTTGGCCACAGAGCTGAGCTTTCACTATCCCCAAGGCCTTTGGGATGAAAGACAATAGTAGCCCTCATTTCTCCCTTGGCTGTTTACCCATCATCAGTCACTGAAGCTGCACCTCAAGCCTTTCATCTAGAAATACACTGAGGTTAATGAATTCAAAGTATCAATATAGTTAGTCCCCGAGCTTTGGTATACAGGCATTCAGGTAAACAATGTAAGGCCCAGAACACCAAGAATCCCTAGTGAAGACAGACAAGCAAGCAGTGATATCTTAGGGGGTGATAGGAACAAATAATCCCTTTTTAATTCAAACCAACGAATATTTATCTAGACTTAGTGAGCATTGCACTAGGTCCCCAGAGAAGAAAGTATTTGCTTCTTGTCCTCAGAGACTTTGACAACAGTTTGATGTCTTTCAGACTTCAAGCTTTGGAATCACAGAGACCAGTGTGTGAAGGTGCTTGACAGAGGAATGGTCACAAACAGGACCTGAGTAAAGGGTGGTTCCTTTTCTTTTATGCCAGAAGCTTTGCTGTCACCAGCCCTCTCAGGGACTGGCCACCTGCCCCTGAGTCCCAGTCCCTGACTGTGTCTCTGCAGTGTGCTACCAGAGCCAGCAGAAGCTAGGCACCTTCTTGGCCCTTCCTCAGTCTGCTCCTTGTACCTTGACACTCTATGTTCCTTCTGCTCTCCAGGATGCTTATCTGTGGCCAAAGCTGAATCTCCTAGATGTTGTCTGTCTGGATTTCTCAGATCCATGCCTGGTCTATCCCATCCTGATACCACCTGTCCTATCCTAATACATCCAGGCTATGTCAGTTTTACTATTGAAATAATCTCTTAGGGCACCTGGGTGGCTCAGCAGTTGAGCGTCTGCCTTTGGCCCGGGGCGTGATCCTGGAGTCCCGGGATCGAGTCCCACGTCGGGCTCCTTGCATGGAGCCTGCTTCTCCCTCTGCCTGTGTCTCTGCCTCTCTCTGTGTGTCTCTCATGAATAAATAAATAAAATCTTAAAAAAAAAGATATAATCTCTTACCTTTGATCATGTCACACCTACTCTGAAACCATTAATGACTTCCATGGCCTCTAAATTCAGATAAGACCTCAGCCTGATGTGGGATAGGTTACTGGATGATAGAGTTTAAGAGGGCATATGTTATAATGAGCACTGGGTGTTATATACGACTGATGAATCACTGAACTCTACCTTTGAAACTAATAATACACTATATGTTAATACATCAAATTTAAATTTAAAAAAGTCTAAAACAAAAACAAATCTCAGCCTGAAGGTCTCAGCTTGGCATGGGCTAGCCTTGGCCACCATGTATTAGTTTTATCCTTCTTCCCACCAGTGTATAACATAGCGGCCTTAGTGGCTCCACCGTTAGTGGACTAATTGCATTCCTTGAATATGTTCTGGCCTTTCCTTTTTGGGTCCTTTGCTTTTGCTGAACTTTGATGGGATTTCAGCAGAGAGAGGCAGAGAGAGATGGAGAAAGATGACTGAAGGGAACAGCATAAACAAAGACATATGCAGAGGTGGAAGAGTGGAGACCGGAGAGGAGACCTGTTTGGTTACTGGCTACTGTGCACTTACAATCCCAGACTCAACTCTTAGAGAGGAAACTGAATGGGTCATCTGGTCTACCCCTGCCGTCAGGCTGGGAAGACATTTTTGTTTCCATTCTATATATTAGACTATCAAGGACCAGAGAGGTTAAGTGACATAAATGGAGGTAGAGTGAGAAATGTTTAGACAGACAAATTGAGGTCACCTATAGCATTGCTTAATGCCAGGTTAAAACTTATAGTAAATTCAGTCAATGATGGGGACTATTGAAAGCTTTCACTGGGATGATGACATAATTGAAACTGTTTGGGCTGTGTTTTCAAACTGTGGGGTATGACCCATTAGTGGGTCACAAAGTCAATTTCTTGGGTCATAAATTTAAAAATGTTGGAGTGTAGTATTGCTTTGTAAGTTTTGTATGTGGGTACTGGGTTATGAAGTAAAATATATTTCTTATTGTGTGTCATAGCCAAAAAAGTTTGAAAGCCCTAGTTTTAAGATTTATCTGGGGACAAATCATAGGCTGAATTATGGATGCAGGGGAGGAGCCTGGAGGCTGGGAATCTAGTTGGGATGCCCTTATCATAGTCCAAGTGGGCAGTAAGAAGGATCTAACTAGGAAAAGAAAGAAGGGGAAAGCATGAAAGATTTTGTAGGGTAAGAGTCTTAGGATGTGGAGACTAGCATTGGGGGGGCTCAGAGGGAGGGAAAAACCAGTCAGGGTTAAGTGAAAGTCACACTCAGGTTCTTGGAGAAATGCTGTTAAGGGGGGAAGTTGGGTGAGGGGACTGGTTTGAGGACCAGCACAAAAGACAGATGGAAATACACGCAACCACCATCAGCTATAGGATCAGTCAGGGTCCCAGCAGGAAAAAGAATCCACTGAGATGGCTCCAGTGCAAAGAAGAGCTGAAGGAAGGGAGGACTTCCAAAGCTGTCGGTGGGCTTACGGGAACCAACTTGCATGGTGAGGAGCCCAGAGATTAACCACAGTAGGAAGCTCTTCCCGTCAGATTCCGTTGGCACCCAAGCTTGCAGGGCACGACCTCCCTATCTTCTACTCTCCCACCCCTGAGATGAGTCCATGACTGCTGCTTGGTTTCTCCTGTAGCTATATTTCCACTCTCACCATCACCCCAGCCAAATATCTATTGAACCCCCTATTGAACCCCCATCTTGTGCCAAGGGATTTCTTGACAGTGTGATTTTATGCAATTATATTTACCTCATGAAGGTCCTATCATTATTCCAACATCACAGATAAAGTATTAGAAACTTGAGGACACTTAAAAACCAAGTTCACACAATTAGTAAGTGGTAAAGTTGTAGTATGAAGCCAGGCAGTCTGATTTCTTGATCACTCTTAATCACGGCAATGTACTGCTAATTACTGAGAAATAGAAAATAAGAAAGTTTGCAAATGACAGGGCAGTTAACCACAACGAAACTTAGAGTAAGTCGCTGGTGATGTCATCCTTTGGGGTGAGTGGGACCAGGCATCTCACATCCCCACATCCCTAATTCCTTTCTAGAAGTTCTGGTGAGACTTGTTGGTCTAGGTTTTATCTAGAAAATCATCCTCCTACTCATCCACTGCCTCAGGGTTGGATGCTAGAGTCGTAATCTCCAATTTTTTTAAAGATTTTATTTATTTTTTATGAGACACACAGAGAGAGAGAGAGAGAGAGAGAGAGAGAGAGAGGCAGAGACACAGGAGGGGGAGAAGCAGGCTCTATGCAGGGAGCCCAATGTGGGACTCAATCTTGGGACTCCAGGATCACACCCTGAGCCAAAGGCAGACGTCCAACCGATGAGGCACCCCGGCTCCCAATAATCTCCAATTTTAGACAAGAGCAGAATTGGGTTGCTCTAGATGCCTGATTGTGGGCTGTGCAGCCTCTTCAAGAAACTACTCAGTTTTTGCTCTGGTTAGGGCTTCTTGGTTGCCCTTCGGCTGTCTGCTCTGCAGTTGTTTGAAACTAGCTCACGTTGAGACCCCAGGGATTCTTCTCAAAGGCTCAGGCCCCCATGCCAACCAGAGTTGCCCTTCTTTTCATGGACCAGGTCCCGTCCCTGTGCCATATGCCTGTGGTGTGTGTTACCCAAGTTGGTCCTGCCTTAAGTTCAACTTCAGACAGTCCAAGTAACTTTCTGGACCTCACTTTTCTAGCAGCTAAGTGGTCCCAGCCAATGTCCTAGGACTTGTTTGCCTTCTACCTGTACCTCTAACAGCCCCCAGCTGACCACCATCCTAGACCTCCACTGGGTCTCAACCTCTCACTAGGTCCTTTTCTCTGGTTGGAAGGGCCTGACATACCATTCTGCTCACTTATGTGAGTCCTGTGAGGATTAAGCAAGGCTTCAGCTCACGCCCACAGGCCCGTGTTCTCTCCAAACAGCCTTCTAATGACTCACTGCCCTCACGCCGAGGCCTTCCTACCCCCACTTTTTCTCAGGAAATGATTTTTGAAAATGGTCTTTTTCTTGAACAATAGAAAAGTAATTTTTACCCACAGGGAGCAAGAATTACAATCCTCATCACTGTTAATAATACACGCACACACACACGTACTAAAAAAAGGAGATTTCTAAAACCAGTTTTACAAAGGAAGGGAACAGGTAGGCCTCTCTTGGGGAAGGTGGTGGAGTGTTAACCACTTTGTTTCCATTGCTTTCACAAATAAAGTGCTTCCAAATGAATAGAAAAAACCCCAGGCAGTCCAGAAGAATGTAGGCCTGAAGTAAATCGTACATCAGGAAGAAAAAAATATAACTTCTCCAAAGGCCAACTGCCTATACCCAGACAAATTATGTCCTAGGATGTGGGTTGCAAACATTTTATTAATATAACCTCCTCAGACAAATGCTATATGAACCATAACTTAAAAATATTTATAAAATAAATTATTTGTATACATTTTTAAATTTATTTTTTGTATACATTTTTTTAAAGATTTCACTTCGTTATATTTTTTAAAGTAGGCTCCAGCTCAACATGGGGCTCAAACTTAGGACCCTGAGATCAAGATTCACATGCACTACTGACTGATCCAACCAGGCACCCCATTTTTTTTAATTTAAAAATGGCACCCCCATTTTTAAGTTAAAATTTATTTAGCACTTACTTATAAAGTTAATATATGAGGGAAAATTACTGTTTTGATGGATACCAAAATTTAGAATAACTAGTATAGGTATAACCATTGCAATCTTGAGATCAAGCTTGGCATTTGTCTATGTCTGTATTTTAGTTGCAAAGAGTAAACAAATACATATATATATTTTAAATCAGCTTACTTTGTCATCTATTGTATAAACAAATCCAGAGGTTTGAGAAAGGAATACCAGAACATTTTTAAATTTCTAAATCAAATTATCAAAATTGTTGAATTTATTGTCCTAGATGTGAAAATCAGACATGAAATACCCAATACTTTTTATAAGCAGTAGAACCATCTAACAGGTTATGTATTCGCTTATGAAAGCCTACTGAGGCCTAACAGGGACATGTTTCTGAGCCTCGCGTTGACTGAGCACTGCATTCTTGGAACAGATATAAAAAGGCCAGTACACTCCCATAAGCTTCCTAATCAATGGCCTATGACTAACTAGGGTATGGTAATAGAGTCCGATTAGTGATGGGTGGCAAGGGCTCATGACTTGAAAGGGGCAAATAGAACTTTCTGGAGTGCTGGACATTGTGTAAACCTTGATATGCTTAGTGATCTTATGGAATACATATGTGCAAAAATTCAGGAGCTGTACACTTAAGAATTGTGCATTTTACTGTAGGCAAATTATACTTCAAATCTCTATTAGCCAAAAGAGAAAGAGAAAGAGAGAGAAAAGAAGGGAAGACTCGTTTAGTTCAAAAACCTGTCAGCAGAAATTTATGTGCCATTGTTTCTATTGTGTTATGTGTTAGAATTTGCTAGTTAGCTAACATGTTTTTTGTTTGTTTGTTTGTTTGTTTGTTTGTTTAACGTAGGCTCCATACCCAGTGTGGGGCTTGAATTCACAACCCTGAAATCAAGAGTTGCAGGCTGTACCAACTGAGTCTCACAGGTACCCTGCATATATTTATGTGTTTGTTTGTTACTCTAAAAAAAAAAAAAAAGATTTATGGGACACCTAAGTGGCTCAGTGGTTGAGTGCCTGTCTTCGGCCCAGGGCATGATCCTGCAGTCCCAGGATTGAGTCTGCATCAGGCTCCCTCCCTGCATGGAGCCTGCTTCTGTCTCTGCCTATGTCTCTGCCTCTCTGTGTGTCTCTCATGAATAAATAAATAAAATCATTTTTAAAAAGATTTATTTATTTAGAGAGAGAGTGCATGTGAGCAGGGGGAGGTACAGAGGGAGAGGGAGTGAGAGAATCCCAAGTAGACTCCTCACTGATCACAGAGCCAGAAGCAGGACTTGATCTCATGACATAAACCAAAATCAAGAGTTGGATGCTTAACTGAGCCACCCAGGTGCCATCTGTTGTGTTTTTCATTATAGTTTTTTTAAATTTTTATTTATTTATGATAGTCACACATAGAGAGGGGGGGAGGGGCAAAGACATAGAGGGAGAAGTAGGCTCCATGCACCGGGAGCCTGACGTGGGATTCGATCCTGTGTCTCCAGGATCGCGCCCTGGCCCAAAGGCAGGCGCCAAACCGCTGCACCACCCAGGGATCCCTCATTATAGTTTTTAAAAATAGTTTAAATGTATTTTTATTTTTATAAGATTTTATTTATTTATTCATGAGAAACACAGAGAGAGGCATATACACAGGCAGGGGGAGAAGCAGGTTCCATTCAGGGAGCCCAATGTGGGACTTGATCCCAGGACTCCAGGATCATGCCCTGGGCCGAAGGTAGGTGCTCAACCGCTGAGCCACCCAGGCATCCCTAAATGTATTTTTAAAATGAAATCCATAGTCATTGACCTGCACACAGTCCAAAATCTGACCACAAGTTTGACTCCTAAAAACTTAACCACTAATAGCTTACTGTTGACTGAAAGCCTTACTGATAATATCAACAGTCAGTTAACATATTTAGTGTGTTATATATATATTATATACTGTATTCTTACCATAAAGTATGCTAGAGAAAAGAAAATGTCATTGAAATCATAAGGAGGGGATCCCTGGGTGGCGCAGCGGTTTGGCGCCTGCCTTTGGCCCAGGGCGCGATCCTGGAGACCCGGGATCGAATCCCACATCGGGCTCCCGGTGCATGGAGCCTGCTTCTCCCTCTGCCTGTGTCTCTGCCTCTCTCTCTCTCTCTCTCTCTCTCTGTGTGACTATCATAAATAAATAAAAATTAAAAAAAAGAACTTTAAGAAATCATAAGGAAAATGCATTTATAGTACTGTACTGTACTTCTTGGGGAAAAAAAAAAATCTGTGAATAAGTGGACCTGCACAGCACAAGCCCATGTTGTTCAAAGACCAACTATATTTTATTTTAATTTTATTTAGACCAACTATATTTTAAAAATAAAATTCACATCAAATCTATTTAAAGACGGAAGCTAAATCATGGCCTGACAATCATTCCCGGCAGTCTCTGACAAATCATGAAAGATTTAAGAAGCACGGGGGGACCAGGGATGACAGAGAACAGTATGCATGATGGAAAGTATGTGGGCGTTTGTACATACCAACCTGGGCTTCAATCGTAACTCTGCCAGTTACCTAAGGTCTGGTAGCTAGTACGCTATCAAATTCATGGCCCTGGTTTCCTCATCTGTAAAATGGGTATAATGTCACCTGGCTCAGAGCTGTTGGGAGAACATAACAAAAGTGTCAGCACATGTAGCCAGCCCCCAATAAATGCTAGTTCTCATCTCTTCTGTGTCCCATAATGTGGTAAAATATACTGGACTGAGAGGGGGTGTGATTGCCTTGAGAAAGGGGCACCTCTTAACTTGTTCTTTCAGAGGCAAAGATGGACTTGGATCTGTCCACACCCACACCTGCCCTCCTTGCTGCCAGTGACACATGTGCAAGCCTGCACACAGGCCCAGACAGAGACATTTAACACAATGGAGGTGCTGGCTGCACTCGTTTTATTTACTTTTTAAAGATTTTATTTATTTATTTATTCATGAGAGACACAGAGAGAGAGGCAGAGACATAGGCAGAGGGACTCCCCTGTGGGGAGCCTAATGCGGAACTCGATCCCAGGACCCCGGGATCACGACCTGAGCCAAAGGCAGATGCTCAACCACTGAACCACCCTGGCCATCCTTAGAGAGACAATGACCAGAATGTGAGGCCCAGCCCCCCCCCCAGGAGCAGAACAGAAATTTGTCAAAGAATGGGTATTTCATCTTCCTGGGTTTCTCCTTTCTTTTCTTCTCTGTCTCCCCTCAGCACAGCTCAGGAAACAGGAGAAAAACAGCCAAAGGCAAAAAGGCAGAAAGCGTCTGTCTCCCAATACTTTGATGGTGAGAGTGAAAACAAATGTCTCATAGCTCGTTAAATGTCAGGTTTAAGATGTCCGCTTGGGAATGTAGGGTGTGGCCACCACCCAGTGCATCCATCTGGGCATTCTTTGCTCCTTGCCGGCCCCCACCATTTGGTCTATCAGAAACATTTACTCATAAGGTTGAACATTTAGTTTGGTCTCAGGGCCAGGTGTCTACCTTTGGACCACTGCCTGAAAGAAATGGTGTGAGCGACGAGGAGAATTAAGGTAAACCTGCCTCAACTTGTCAGCGTGAGCCTTCACGTCCCAGCACACCTGCCTCTCCGCTGCTGTCGACCCCTAAAAAGATGGAACTTCGTCTCCCAGTTCAGAGCCCTGAAGCAATTATGCCCTGCAAACTGATCTCAGTTTCAAAGCACTCCTCCTCTCTGCCTGGTTTTCAGGGGTATGAAGGGCTCCGTTTGGCTTTGGTAAAGATTCTATCCAGCGAGGAGTGCAAGACGAGGAGTAGTTAAACCTGAAGACCAGAGGCTCGCAAGAGACTTGGCTCAGGTTCGAGCCCTCCATCTGCCAGGACCTGCAGGCCCCGGAAGAGGCCTCTTCCTCTGTTGTCCCCGCCAGTCACTGACTAACCTGACTTGGTGTAGTTCTAACTAGCTTGCATTTGGGGCTCTAGTTCTGCTCGCCTTTTATTTCTTTTTTTTTTTTTTCCTCTCTCTTTTCGCCTTTTATTTCACACTCACAGAGCTACTGAATGCCTTTGTGAACTGGCCTTGAAAAAGTTTTACAGAATCCACAATCTAGATGTTCTCTGCCTGTACTCCGTTTGTTATGTTGCAAGAATGCGGCCCAACAGCCTCCACACCCTGATGACTCAGCCTAGCTCTAGTGAGTCGTGCTTTCCAGGCCTTCCTGGGGCGGGAGGAGGGGGGCAGCGCCTCCTCTAATTTTGGCCAGGTACTGCTCCCCAGCTGTCTGGAGTGAGCCAGGATGGGAGTTAGAAACACTGCCCACAGGTGGGCAAAGGGAGAGGGAAGGTGAATTCTGGTTTGTTCCACTTCATCAAACTGCTGTCACTCTTGGCCTCTTTCCAGGCACAGCCAAGGACATAGAAATGAGAAGTTAGGAAGAACTTAGAGGGATCGATTTTGAAGGGAGCGCAGAGTGGCTACCTGTTACTTTGAGAAAAGGCAGTGGATATCCACCTACGGAGCCTGTCTTACTTTCAGAGAATTGGTCTTTGATTTGTGGGGCATTTGCTGGGGGGGCTGGGGGGGTGGGGGGGTGCTCTGACTGTTAAGCTTCCGGGGACAAACCAGAGGAAATCCTATAATTAGCAATTCAGAGATTCTTAGAATCTTCCACCAAAAAAAGAAATGACAGAAAAATCACTGTGCTCTAGAGCCATGGCAAAAGGCCAAGCATTGAATAATGGCTGTGTAAAAGAGATATAAATGAATTATGTTTAAATGTATGTTTCTCTTTGGAAAGGAATTGGGTAAGTTTATGCCTTAATTACTACTCTTAGTAAATGGGAAAACCTTGATTTTAACTTAAAATCCTTGAACCTTAAACTCTTTTACCAGATTTTAAAAACTCAAGCCTCCTTACAAAAATGCAAACACATCTCTATTTCTTGATGGGCTGTAACAAAAGTAGGAGATTTGAACAACAATTCTTTTTATGAAAAGATGAAACCCGAGCACAGTTCACACATTTGCCAATGATTCTTCTCTGTTGCATGTTATCTATGAATCATCTGACACAAAACAGCTGTAAGGCCTCTCTGCTGTAAGGACAGGGTGGCCCTGCCAGGAACTGCACCCCAGCTTGTGGTCTAGTCGCTGACAGAATTTACATAATACTTTTTCCAGCTAGCTAAGCCTACTCTGCAGAGTGGCTACCCCTTACCTCCTGCAGGCCCTGGAATGGCCATTCTTGGGGCTGGCTCTTGCCCCAGCAGGAAGCACAGGCCTCCTGGCTGCCCACCACACCCATAGGTTTGTTTGCTTTGTTTTGTTTTGGGGAGGATTTTTTTATTTTGATATAACTTCAATTTTACAGAAAAATTACAAGAACAGTACAAGGAACTTCTACAGCCTTTGATTCATTTGTTTGCATTTTTGCCTTATTTGCTGTATTATTCTCCCTCCCACTCTCTTCTCGCATTTAAGATGGAGATGTAATGCCCCTATTTGTTCCAATTATTCATTTTCCAAAAAGGCATTCTCTTAATAACAACAATATAATTACACAATCAGGCAATTAAGCATTAATACAATACTACTATCTCTTTCATTGATTGCCCCCAAAGCATCCTTATTTTCTTTCCTCCCCTGAGTCCAGGATCAAATCCAAGATCGTGCACAGCACTTCGTTGTCAGGTCTGTTTATTTTCCTTTATTCTGGGACATGTTTCAGCCTTTCTTTGTGTTTCTTGACCCTAACATTTTAAAAAAGTACAGGCCAGTTATTTTGTAGAATGTCTTCCAATTTGGAATTGTCTCATATTTCCTCCTGATTAGATTCAAGTTATGCATTTTTGGCAGAAATATCACAGGATTGAGAGTGTGCTCTTCTCCAGGCACCCTAATTGGGGGCACACAATATGGGATATTGGTTTGTACCAAGATAGTGATGTTAGTCTGATGACTTGACATAGTGGTATCTGAAACTGTGGAGTTATGATAGTTCCCATTCAATAACTAATTGGGGGGAGGCATACTTTACATCCCTGTAATTATTTAAATTTCAGTTAGTTAACATATAGTGTTATTTTAGTTTCAGGTGTATAATACAGTGATTCCATATATCACCTGGTGCTTACCACAAGTGCATTCTTAATCCCCATCAACTGTTTCACCCATCCCCCACCCACTTCCCCTCTGGTCACCATCAGTTTGTTCCCTAGAGTTAAGAGTCTGTTTTTTGGTTTGCCTCTCTCTTTTTTCCCCCCTATCATTGTTTGTTCTGTTTCTTAAATTCCACATAGGAGTGAAATCATATGGTATTTGTCTTTCTCTAACTTATTTTGTTTAGGGTAATGCACTCTAGCTCCATCCATATTGTTGAAAATGACAAGATTTCATTCTTTTTAATGGCTGAGTAATATTCCATATATATATATATATATTCCTTTATATACACACAAACACACACACACACACATACATAATACATCTTCTTTATCCATTCATCAGTCGATGGACATTTAGGCTCATTCTGTAACTTAGCTATTGTAGATAATGCTGCTATAAGCATCAGAGTTCATGTATCCCTTCTAACTAGTTTTTTTTTTTTAATTATTTATGTATCGAGGGCAGCCCGGGTGGCTCAGCAGTTTAGCACTGCCTTCAGCCCAGGGTGTGATCCTGGAGACCCGGGATCGAGTCCCACCTCAGGCTCCCTGCATGGAGCCTGCTTCTCCCTCTGCCTGTGTCTCTGCCTCTGTGTGTGTGTGTGTGTGTGTGTGTGTCTCTCATGAATAAATAAATAAAATCTTTTTTAAAAAATAAATAAATAAGTTATTTATTTATTTTGAGAGAGAGTTGGTAGAGAGGGGGGAAGCACAGTGGAACAGAATCTTCAAGCAGACACCCCACCGAGCTTGGAGTCCAATACAGGGCTTAATCCCACATCCCATGAGATCATGATCTGAACTGAAATCATGAATTGGATGCTCAACCGAGCAACCCAGGTACTCAAATTAGTATTTTTGTAATCTTTGGGTAAACACCTAGTAGTACAATTGCATATCCTTTTATTTTTTTTTTTAAGTAGGTTCCATGTCCAACATGGAGCTTGAACTCACAACCCTGAGGTCAAGGTTCATGTGCTCCACCTCCTGAGTCAGCCAGGCACCCCAGCAATTATCCTATTTTTCCTTTCTTTTTTTTTTTTTGTTTATGTAATTATCTATTTTTAATGAAACTTTTACCCATCAATTTTAGCATCTAATGATGATTTTCTATGTCTCTCATTTTGGCATTCCACTGTAATGAAGAGGTTTCCCTTCATCTCATTAATTGGCTCCCCTGCTTCTGAACACCCATCTTCAACTTGGACCCTACTCTGTGCTCTCCCCCTCAAGGTTTGTGCCACCTCAATGCCTGGCTCTTAGATTTTGTTTTGTCTGCTCTTCTTTAGCAATTCCAGATTTGATTTCCAGTTCTGCTTCCAGTCTTTCCTAATCCGTGGTGCCAATGAGTCTACCCCTCTTCTGGGCTAGATATTGATTTGTTCTTGCATTAGTCTACATTCCTTATTCTTCCTTGTCTTTTGATCTAGCCCCAGAGGACCCCTACTTGGAATGTGCTTCCAGGATAACACAATTTACCAGACTGTTTCATAAAAAGATGCATAATTACATGAAAAGGATCCTTAAGACTTGGTGATATCAACCCTGTCAGATCTTGCCTGGATTCTTAGCCACACTTATTCTCCTGTTTCTTTCTTTCTTTCCGTTTACTTAAATATTTATTTTGAGAGAGAGAGAGAAAATCTTAAGCAGGCTCCACGCCCAGGGCGGAACCCAACATGGGGCTCGATATATCACAACCCTGAGTCAAAATCAAGAGTTGGATACTTAACTGCCTGAGCCACCTAGGCACCTCTGTTCTTCTGTTTCTAAATCTTGCTTCCTTACCCTACTTGGATGTCTGTCACAATCCTCCCTTTCCTAAGACAGCTGGAGCCAGAAGCTGGTGAGTCTTTTCTCACAAGGATGCCTTGTGAGCATGACTATGATAAATAGAAACCATGCAACTTGTGGGCATTTAGTACATGTGAAAACACTCAGCCCACCACCAAGATATGGCAAATGACCAGAATTGGGGACATAGAGAAGGTGGGTGGATACCTATGCACCCTGTCAATGCTTAATGAATAACTCCCTTTCAGTAGTGCCCAGCCTAGCCAGATCTATAGCATGTAGGGTAGAAACTAAGGTGAGGTCTCAGAACCAGGAAGTCACACCCTTGTTAATATTTAGAAAACAGTGGGATTATAATAGCTTCTTTTCTAGGCTCCCTAATGAAAAGGGGGTAGTGTGGTTCAATCATGAAAGCTTCTGAAAAGACTCTTTGACATGAAGGCTCTTAGCTCCACTCTTCATGTTGGCCCTTGATTATATCAGTGGTTTAATAAGCAATTGCTTGTTCTTCTGCCTGTTGTGTGCTTGTCCACCCCCTCACCCCCCTGCAAGGCTAAGGGCTCCTTGAGGGAAGTGACAGCATTGTACATTTTTTTGTTTTCCTCCTGTCTCAGCACCAGCTCCCTGTCAGGTGACAGGAAGTGTTCAGTAGATACTTCTGAATTGAACAGAGTTTCCTTAGTCACTTTAATGGGGTCATCCCTCCATAGTATCCCAATTTCTTTTTTTTTTAATTTTTTATTTATTTATGATAGTCACAGAGAGAGAGAGAGAGAGAGGCAGAGACACAGGCAGAGGGAGAAGCAGGCTCCATGCACCAGGAGCCCGACGTGGGACTCAAACCCAGGTCTCCAGGATCGCGCCCTGGGCCAAAGGCAGGCGCCAAACCGCTGCGCCACCCAGGGATCCCAGTATCCCAATTTCTACTGCAATTCCAAACACAGAGTATGTACTCTAATTGGATGAGTAAATCATGAACCAATTCCAGGAAATTGTTGAATCAAAGTGTGATTCCTTTCAGGAGTCTGTGTTTTAGAAGAGGGCAGCAATGAATGGACAATGCTTAATAACCCAAGTGGAATTGACCCAACTAGTGGAATTACAGGCAACAGAGAGCCAGATGAGGACATTTATGAGCAGGGGACTCTGCGGTGCCCCATCAATCATGCCACATCATGATGTTACTCTGAGGCTCTCAGAATGTCAGGCCATAAATGGATCATCATAGTCTGCTGTTGGACCCCCTGTTGCTGCTTGCTTTTCCTGAGCTGCTCTCCCCCATTCAACTTTTATTTGTTTACTTTGGCCCAATAGCAAATCAGCTGTAGCACCTTCTTCTAAAGAGCCTGGTAGGGATCCCTGGGTGGCGCAGCGGTTTGGCGCCTGCCTTTGGCCCAGGGCGCGATCCTGGAGACCCGGGATCGAATCCCACGTCGGGCTCCCGGTGCATGGAGCCTGCTTCTCCCTCTGCCTGTGTCTCTGCCCTCCCCCTCTCTCTGTGACTATCATAAATAAATAAAAATTTAAAAAAAAAAAATAAAGAGCCTGGTAGACACAGAATCTCCTAACGCCAAACCTTTTAGGCTTTTATTGCTGCCAGCAAGACTGTAGAGATTGACAGTGGCAGGCCTGCAACCAGGGGCTCTGGAGGGCTGGATCACCTCCTCAACAGGCCACAGACATTCTGGGGTTTGGCTTCAACTTTAGCTTCTCTTATTTGTTCAGGTGTCCAGTTGTATACAATCTGCCTCTGCATGCCTCCCACTACTGGGCTGACCCAGTTCAAGCCCTTGCTTGCCTCTTACCTAGATTATTTCAACCATCTACCTCTTAATGACTCTACCTGTTGCTCATTGTGGTAAGATGGAGAGCTATTTGACCATGATCTCAAATTTATGATTAGCCTCCTACTGGGATTGCTACCTGGCAATCTCTAGTCAGGGATAAGGCCCAGAAAACACAAGCCGTTTAGTACCATCCAGGTGAGCTGGACTGAGCCACACCTGAACTGGGAAGTCTCATTTGGACCCAGGGCCAATGGTGCTCTCTCATCCTTGACTTCAGTTAGAATCATCTGCGGAGGGCGGTCCCAGTGGCTCAGCGGTTTGGTGCCGCCTTCAGTCCAGGATGTGGTTTTGGGGACCTGGGATGGAGTCTTGCATCCGGCTCCCTGCGTGGAGCCTACTTCTCCCTCTGCCTGTGTCTCTGCCTCCCTCTCTCTCTCTCTCTCTCTCTCTGTCTCTCATGAATGAATGAATGAATGAAATAAATAAATAAATATAAATAATTTAAAAAAATAATCATCTGAGGAAACAAATTTTCATGTCTAGTCCCCATCCTTTGAGCTTCCTGACTAGGATGAGGCCTGAACATGTTTATTCTTTCTTCTGAAATGAACTTTTGTGTAAGTACAAAAAGTACTTTTGTCCAAAGAAATGTTACAAGTTCATCATTAGTACATGTTTAACTTATTATTACAAATTTTCATTATGGGGCATCTGGATGGCTCAGGTGTCTGCCTTAGGCTCAGATCATGATCCCGGGGTCCTGGGTTTCTTGATGAAGTCTCTAGGGTTTTTTTTGAAAGATTTTATTTATTTATTTGAGAGAGAGAGTGCACTATACAGCATGAGCAGGGGGGAGGGACAGAGGGAGACAGAGAAGCAGGTTCCCCACTAAACAAGCAGCCTGATGCAGGGCTCAATCCTAGGACCCTGGGATCGTGACCTGAGCCAAAGGCAGATACTTAACCAACTGAGCCACCCACATGCCCCCCAAAAGTAAAATCTTTAAAAATAATAGAAAAGAAAGTTTAAAAAAAATTTTCATTACAATTTTGTTACAAAACGTTCCATGGAGTACACCTATTTAACCATTCACCTGCCATTTATTGAAGATTTAGTTTGTTTCTGATTTTTAGCTATTACAAAAAGAAACATATGAGATCATTCGTCACATAAATTGTCCTTATTTGAGCCAGTTTGCTTTTTGCTAGGAGAAATTTCCAGAAGTTTTATTACTGGACAAAATAATATGAAAGTATTTTAGACTCTTAATATCGTCTAATTGCTTTTCAAAAGGCTCCTAACCAATTTACACACTTTTGAAAATGGATGAAAAATTCTATTTTTATCCAACATTGGTCATTTGCTAACATTTAAAAAATTGTATTCTCTATTTCAGTATATACATCTATATTTGAGGCTTTTTTTTTTTTTTTAGATTTTACTTATTTATTCATGAGAGAGCCAGAGACATAGGAAGAGGGAAAAGCAGACTCCTTGCGGGGAGCCTGATGTGGGACTTGATCCCAGGGCCCCAGCATCATGACCAGAGCCAAGGCAGGCGCTCAACCACTGAGCCACCCAGGTGCCCCAGATGTTTCTATTTTTTCAAAGCTCCCCAGGCATTTCTCAGGTGGAGCCTGGGTGGAGAGCAATAGTAGAGCTGTACTGAATGTTGCCAAGCTCTATGTCCCGTTTTCCTCAACCTCTGGAGATCCTTTGCTCTGATACAAATGCCCATGAAAAGTGTCCCAAGGAAATGGGTACCAAAGTAAAGAGGAGGTTTCTTCCTAATTAAGGCTTAGGGCCAAGTAGGCCCAAGTCATCCTCCCTGGCTCTTCTTAGGGAGGGGCCTTTCCACTCGGTCTGCCTAGGGTTGGAAGTGACCCAATGAGAACCAAAAGTACATGGCCCCAAAGAGAGAGAACAGGAAAAAAAAAAAAAAAAAAAAGGAACTGTTCTGCATCATCAGGAGCTTGGAGCCTCTCTCCAACTCTCACAGAGTCTACTTCCTGCCCTTGGGCCTGAGTCACAGAAGCCTCTGGCCATGCTGATCACCCACATCAAATGTGCCTCCTCCATACTATATCCCCATAGTCTTGGGGGTTTTAAATTGCTTTTTTATTTTTAAAATTAATTAACTAGGGACGCCCGGGTGGCTCAGTGGTTGAGCCTCTGCCTTCGGCTCAGGGTGTGATCCTGGGGTCTTGGGATCGAGTCCCATATCAGGCTCCCTGCATGGGCCTGCTTCGCTCTCTGCCTCTCTCTCTCTGTGTGTCTCTCATGAATAAATAAAATCTTAAAAAAAAAATCCTGAAAAAAAAATTTAATTAACCTAATTTAGAGGGAAAGAGAAAGAAGGAGAGCATGGGTGGGGGGACAGAGGGAGAGAGAGAATCTTAAGCAGGCTCCACGCCCAGCACAGAGTCTGACTTGGGAGTCAATCTCACTACCCCAAGATCATGACCTAAGCCAAAATCAAGAGCCGAGAGTTAATTGACCCAGCCACCCAGATGCCCCAATTGATTTTTTAAATTATCAAAGACCTATTATTGGTCTAAACAAGTAATATAGACACAAATTTGGCAAAAACTGGAAGTTTTCCCTTACCTCTCTATTTGCATTCTCTTCTACAGAGGTAATCTGAGAATAGTTCAGTATGTATCTTTCTAGATCTTTTCCTAGTAGATGTGAGACTGTGTGCACACACACAGGATTTTTAAAATACAGAAATGGAATTATGCTATATAGAGTTTTCCCCAACCTGCCCATATCATTTAACTTTATAGTATAAACCACCTTCTGTGTTAGTTAATATACAACAGGCTTCTTTTTCATGACTGCATGATAATCCATGGTATATAACGCTACCGTATAATCGAACACAGTTTGTTGCTGGGTGCTTCAGTTGCCTTTCATCTTTCTCTGTAACAACAATGCTGCGATTAGTTCCTTTGTGTACATGTCTTTGTGCCATCTGCCTGGCTTTGAGGATCACCACTGCCAGAAAAGTCCTGGCGCTAGGCTCCAGGTATGCACATTCCAGGGTATCTCTGCTACCTTCTGGACTCTTTCAGACCCTGGAAAGTCATCACCTCAGCTCAGTCCTGGCCTCTGCTCTTGCCCTGTCATTCTGTGGTTGTGTTCCCAGCATGCCTATGGGTATAAATTCTAATAACTCCACCATATCATGGAAAAGTGCAAAAAGTACCTAGTGTCCCTCCAGCCACTGGGAAGAAGGAAAGAGGAATAGCTCCTTCAAACACAATCTGGTTGGAGAAAGTATGAAAGTGGTTATCTATCACAATGGTTTTTGGGGCACCTGGGTGGCTCAGCGGTTGAGCATCTGCCTTTGGCTCAGGTCATGATCCCGGGGTCCCAGGATCGAGTCCCACATCAGGTTCCCTGCTTCTCCCTCTGCCTGTCTCTGTGTCTCTAATGAATAAACAAATAAAATCTTTAAAAAAAAATAGTTTTCAAGATTTTCAGTCTTTTGCTCCTGGGAGAGAATATGGGACTGAAACAGCAGTGAATCACTGAGGTAGAAGCTACAAGAGCTTCAGGGCTGGTACAAGTGCTCCAGAGCAGCAGAGAGAGTGAGCGAGTATGGTGTGTGTGCATGTGCTTAACTCTGAACCAAATGTCCTTGGCCCATGGACAAAGATTGCCAACCCTTGATCTAATATGTTGTTGTACTCTTGTCCTTTAAGATTTTCAAGCACCATGGTCCTGCAAGAAGCAATAATGGCTAATGAGAAGCAGACAGTACCCTGGGAAACAGGAAATCTGGTTCCATTTATGACTTCACCAGGGCTTGCCAGGGAATTCTGAGCAGCTTTGGTTTGCTGCTTCATGCCCCCTCTTTCAGAGGTGCCATCTGCACCTCCAGCATGCAGGGGTTAGGTTTCTTGTTTTTCCTGCAAAATAGTGCTAGTGTTAAAAATGCGACAGTCATGGTTGTTTTGGCAGCACATTTACTAAAAAAAATTGGAACGATACAGAGAAGATTAGCATGGCCCCTGCGTAAGGATGAATGCAAATTTGTGAAACATTCCATAAAAAATAAAATTAAAAAGGGAGCTTTTTCATTTCGATGAGCTGTTTTCTGTTTGGCTTATCCTGCTTGGATGTTTCCTTTTCTATGTTTCCTTTTCCGTACTTTTTGGACACACAGAAAGAATACATGTTCTTAGTACTGGAGGCAAGGAATGAACTTCCTGGGGGGCAGCCCTCCTGAAATGTATTCTTGCATGCACAAATGCAAAGGCAGCTGTTGACCTGCTCTCTTTCTCTCTCTCTCTCTCTCTCTGCTTTGGAAATTCTTTGGGGAATGGTAATGTGGTCACTGTTAGAGCAAAGCAACAAACAAATCTGCTGTAATCAGGGATAAGCTACATTTGGGCAGTTCTAAAGTTTGCTTTAAATCCAAAGTGATTTATTTAGACAAATCCATATTTTAAAATTATTTTCTTGAAATGTAACAGATACTGAAAAGCACATGCACTGTAAATGTACAGCTTAGTGAATTTGTACAAAGTGTACACACCTATGTTACCCTGGTAACCACTGCATAGGTCACAAAGTAGAATGTTAGAGGCACCCTAGAGGACCACTGCCCCACCCCCCACCCCTATAACTCGTCCTTGAGATATAAGCACTAAACTGACTTTCAACACTATGTGTTTGCCTGTTTTTTCTTTTTTTTTTTAATTTTTATTTATTTATGATAGTCACAGAGAGAAAGAGAGGCAGAGACATAGGCAGAGGGAGAAGCAGGCTCCATGCTGCTTCCATCCGGAAGCCCGATGTGGGATTCGATCCCGGGTCTCCAGGATCGTGCCCTGGGCCAAAGGCGCCAAACCGCTGCGCCACCCAGGGATCCCTGTTTTTTCATATTTTGTATAGATCTTGGTCACTTACTCGGATTACTCTATGGTATTCCATGATAGAAATATGCCACAGTTTATGTTGATGAGGTTTGGGGTTGTTTTCTGTTTTGGCTATTTCAAATTATGCTGGTATGAATAGTATTGCACCTATCTATTGATACTCATTCCCTCATTCCTGTTGCACACGTTCCTACAAGTGGAATCACTAGCTCACAGTGTTTGCATATACATTCAGCTTTAATGGACCCTGGAAATAGCAGTCAATGAGAATTAGGAATGTATTTTTGATAGGGGACAAAGCACAAAGCTAAAATCAAGCCCCAGGTTTCTGATCTCCTCTAAGGCTTGGATTACAGAGGAGCCAGAGCAAAGCCCTTACCCCGTGTTTCCTCAGCTGTAAATAGGAAGTAATTAGTACCGGCTCTATTACTTGCTGTAGGATGGAAAAGCCCTCTGCAAAATTTCAAGCTGCACAAATGGAAGTTGTCATTAAAATGGAAGCAGGGAAGGGAGATTTTTAATTATTAATGAGAACTAAAGAATATACTTATGTGGATTTCCATTCCCAATTAAGAATCCAGAGACTAGATTAACTGGTAAGCTAGACAGAGTTGTATTGCCAAAGGGGCCTGCACTATTATTCTCTCAAACCCAGACACAATAAGTAACTTCCCAAACCCATCCTCTGTATCTTGCTGAAAGATTCCTCAGCCGCCCCAGGGGTCCTCCCAAGTCTCTCTCTCAGGCGCCAAATGCCCTAGCTTTTTTCTTTCCTTCCCCCTGCATCAGCCTGCGTTGGCTTACTCTAGAGAAAACTGGTTTGGTTCTGTCTGACTGAACCAGTTATAATGTACCAGGAAAGCCAAAGGACACAATCCTTCCATGTCTTCCTGCATTGTTGAACGTAAAATGTGAGTATTGTCAATGAGGTTATTTGGTCTCCCAGTACAACTAAAAGCTCACAGCATTTATTTTACCAAAGGCTATGCTAAGCTAAATCAGGGACTGTAAAAAATAACAGTTGAAAGTGGTGTCAACATTTTTTTCCATCTTACTGGTTCCCTCGCAGATGGTTACACAAGTAGAAGGCAGTGCCCTCTTCTGGCCAACCCCACACTTGCATGGCTGTGGTTAAGGGGATTGCCAGCTCCTGGGACTGGGGTTTAACTTGGGAGGGAGCTGGCTCAAATGTGAGCAAATCACATTTGGAGATCCACCTTCTCTTTCTTCAAAAGAGAAAACTCAGAACTGTGACGGTTGCATTGTATGTGTGATTAACATTTAAATCGATAGACTTTTTTTTTTTTTTACCTCCATAATGCAAAAACTAGGTTTCTTGAAGAATAAAGAAAGTCTGCTTCATGACTGCAGAAATAGAAACCTGGCTAAGTGTTTAGCCTTCAGATTTTAAATACAAGGCTACAACATCAACTCTTCCCTGAATTTCTAGCTTGCCAGCCTGCTCTGCAAATTCCAAACTTGTCAGCCCCCACAATCCTGTGAGCCAATTCTTTAAAATAAATCTGTGTGTGTGTGTGTGTGTGTGTATCTTTTAGTTTTGTTTCCCTGGAAAACCCTAATACAAAACCTAACTCCAAAGCCCATTTTTATCAGTGACATCTCATTTGGATAAATATAAGAGTACACAAAGTATTGACCTTCTGAGTTCAGGTTCAAGTCCCAGTACCATCTCATTTACTAGTTTCATAAACTAGCTACTTAATTATACTTCGCCTTGGTATCTTCATTTGTATAAAGGCAGAAATAGTAACATTTACTGAAGAGACTGTTGTGAAGATTAAGAGAAAATATGTGCTTAGAAGAGAGGGACACCTGGGTGGCTCAGCGGTTGAGCATCTGCCTTTGACCCAGGGTGTGATCCTGGAGTCCTGGGATCGAGTCCCACATTGGGTTCCCTGCGTGGACCCTGCTTCTCCCTCTGCCTGTGTCTCTGCCTCTCTCTCTGTGTGTCTCTCATGAATAAATAAACGAAATCTTAAAAAAAAAAAAGAAAAGAAAAAGAAAAGAAATTGGCTCAGAATAAGTACTCAACAGGTGTTAGTAGTAATTATTATTAATTATTATTATTACTAAGGTCATAAAAACTGTCAAAGAAGGATGACTTACAGGATGAGGGGTACATGGAAGAGTAGCTAGTCTCATTCACTCCCCCACCCCTTTTCCCCCAGACCCTCAAGTATAGTCTCTGCTTTTCACTATCTCTTCCTGGGTGATATTATAAAGCCATTTCTTGTAAAGTGTCCTGTCTTGGGCAGCCCAGGTAGCTCAGTGGTTTAGAGCCACCTTCAGCCCAGGGCGTGATCCTGGAGACCTGGGATCGAGTCCCACCTCGGGCTCCCTGCATGGACCCTGCTTCTCCCTCTGCCTGCCTGTGTGTGTGTGTGTGTGTGTGTGTGTGTGTGTCTCATGAATAAATAAATAAAATCTTAAAAAAAAAAAAGTGTCCTGTCTCTTCCTATAGGAACCCAATCAGGATTAAAAGTTGGATTCCACCTTTCATGAAGATGCGCCAAAGGCGAAGAAGGAAGCCTCTGCCCCTCCCAAAGCCGAAGCCAAAGCCAAGAAAGCGGTGCTGAATGGCGTGCACAGTCACAAAAAAAAAGAAAATTCGCACGTCACCTACATTCCGACGACACAAGACCCTGCGTCTCCGAAGGCAGCCCAAATATCCTCGAAAGAGCACCCCCATGAGAAACAAGCTTGATCACTATGCCATCATCAAGTTCCCCTTAACTACTGAGTCAGCCATGAAGAAACCATTATTATTTTACAAAAGCAAACTTCAGTAAATCTTGATAATCATTTAACACAATAAAATTATTCTAAGTCCATAAATTTTAATAAATTTAAATTTAATACATTTTAATTTTAATTTTAATTTTCACTCCATGACACAATTTACCATTTAATTAGCAGTTTTGTTTGCCTCCCCACAATTTAGAAGGACTTCTGTGAGATGATTTGATTGGTCAAAAACTTGTTTTTAAAGTTAGCCAAGTAGTTTTCTCCAGGTATAAGGATTTTGGTTAATTTGTATATATCAACATATATATTTGTATATATTTATCTGTGCATTATTCAGTGATTCACCAGAAGGACCCACAGGACTCAATGAGATTTATCATAGCAAAGGATACAAAGCAAAAGTGGCAGGAAAATGATAAGCACACATGAGGTCCAGAGATATTCAACACAAACTTGTAATGTCTTTCCTGGTCCAAATATTCCTTATCTGAGGCCAGACGGGAGTACTCTTTTTATCTTGCCATTAACTCTGGGACATGTTAATGTCCCACAGAATGTCTGGCCAGAGAAGTTTATTTGTCTCAGAGTTTAAAGGTTTTATTGGGGGCTGGTCACATAGGTATATTCTGCTATGTATGCAACCAACTATGGTGATCAAAACTCAACCCGAACAATGAAACATGTTATTGATCTTGATGTTTGTGCAAAGCAACCTTAGAAGCACTTATGGTATGGTCCATTGGCCAGGAATATATATCAAATCCATCAACTACTAACACAGAGAACACTTTTAAGGGCTGCCAAGAGTTTTTTTTTTTTTTAATTATTTATTTATTTATGATAGTCACACAGACATAGAGAGAGAGAGGCAGAGACACAGGCAGAGGGAGAAGCAGGCTCCATGCACCGGGAGCCCGATGTGGGATTCGATCCTGGGTCTCCAGGATCGCGCCCTGGGCCAAAGGCAGGCACCAAACCGCTGCGCCACCCAGGGATCCCAGGGCTGCCAAGAGTTAATCAGAGTTTCCTTTGGGGGGGAAAAAAAAAGACATGTAAAGAGCAAGCAACCAGACCTGCTGTGTTAACTCTTCCCTCACAGTCTGTATTTTCTAAAATGCCTATAATTAACCTCTATTACTTCTATAATGAAAAAAGTAATTATTAATATAAAGGCATCCAAAGTTAATGATATTCCTTTTTAGTTAATGATGTTGTTTTATAATCTCAGTACATTTCCCTGTAGTCAGCAGAGCTGCTGAGAGAAGTCAAGTCATCCTACTAGACATTTCATGAATGGCCATCAGAGCCTTCATACTCTCTTTGGGAAAACCATAAAAACAGGCTAGAATAAAGCATGTGAGACATAGTAGGAACGATGGCAACACCTAGTTCAACTTCCCCATCTTAGAGATGAGGAAGCAGAAATACTGAGCAATGAAAGGACTCATCTAAGTTTCTAAATCTTAGAACTTTCTATTAAAAACCTCTCTTGGAACTCCTGAAATGGGACAAGGCAATGTCTGCTCAGTTGCTTCTGTTTGTCTTTAACATAGCAGAAACTGGAGAAGCCCTGACTGGTGGGGCTGTCCGAACTGAGTGTGCATGTTCCAGTCTCATTTAGTCTAGACAGAGGCTTCCCATCCCTCCTCAATCCCCCCCCCCTTGTCCAGTGGCCTGACAGAAGCACCAGGACTCTATATCCAGAACCTATGCCACTGGGTCAATGGTCTAGTTTGGAGCCTTGCAAGATTTAGTTTCATTTTCACCAAATTTCTGCCTTTTCTCCCCTTCATTTACTCTCTTATAGGTTGGAGGGTGGTGTCTCTACTGGACTGCAAATTCCTTGAGGGCCTCCTTGAACCAGGACAATAAGAGGTTATGATTGTGGTTAGTGTGGGACCCAGGAAATTTAACAAAAATCCCCTACCCCTAGACAAGCAGAGCAGGACTAACTCCATTTTGTGCTACACCCGCCACCTCCTGTATGACCCCCACATGACCTGCTCATTGCTAAAGGCGCTCCCCCACCCTAGTCAAGCTGCTGGGCACACCCTGATTGGAAATCAGCTCATAACAATGTAACCCCGCCTTGTGCCTGCCAAAACTGCCCGCCAATTCTGACCAGAGTGATAGGCCAGTTCAAATGGTCACTATAGGGTGAATCGTAATTCAATTGGCCACCTGCGTGTGGGCCGACATGACTGTGCAACTTTCTGTGTATGTTACAATCCCACTGGCCCCCATAAAGCTGCTACACCTCTTAGCCTCGGAGTCCAAGTCCCTGCTCCACTGTATTG
This sequence comes from Nyctereutes procyonoides, assembly GCF_905146905.1. Taxonomy (NCBI): domain Eukaryota; kingdom Metazoa; phylum Chordata; class Mammalia; order Carnivora; family Canidae; genus Nyctereutes; species Nyctereutes procyonoides. Next base: position 41,698,158 of record NW_026575139.1, read on the forward strand.
GGTATACTTGAACCCAAGCTCGAGCTTATAAATAAACCCTCGTGTGTTTGCATCAGTGTCGGCTCCTTGGTGGTTTCTCGGATTCACAATCTTGGGCACAACATTTGGGGGCTCGTCCGGGATCCGAGAGACCTCCAGGACCCCATCCGGAGGGTTTCACGCGTGGTGAGTGCACTCAACTTTTTCTACCTTTTGCGCGCACATTCTCTGAGAGCTCTAAACTGTTCTTTTACCTGTAGGAATTCCAATCTGTATTGGGTCGGCATTGGCTTAGGCGGACACGCCGGCGGGCCGTCGACTGGGGGTCTTAAGGAGACGTCCCTTTCCCCCGCCTGGAGGACAGGGTCTTCATCTGTAAGGAGGACGGAGGTCCTCATCTGTAAGGAGGATGGAGGTCCTCATCTGTAGGAGGACAGGAGTCCTCGTCTGTAAGGAGGACAGGGGTCCTCATCTTTAAGGAGGGCCGGCTGCCAGCCCTTTGGGTTACTTTCTGTTTTGTCTCCACGGCTGCACTGGAACGTTGGTCTGTGTTACTATGTCCTTGTTAACTGTTTGTGCATTTGTCTGCGTTGTTGGGTCCTTGTTAATCGTCTTTACTGTCTGTGTCTTGGTATGGATTGGGGACATAATGGGGGAGACAGAAACCACTCCCCTGTCTCTTATGCTCTCCCACTTCTCGGATGTTAGGGAAAGAGCTCATATTCTGAGCATAGACATACGGAGAGAGAGATTCCAAATTTATTGCATATCAGAATGGCCAACCTTTGATGTGGGATGGCCCCGAGAAGGAACTTTCCATCTACCTATTATCTTACAGGTTAAGGCGGTGATCTTCAGGGACAAACCGGATGGCCACCCTGACCAGGTGCCCTACATCCTGATCTGGCAGGACATGATGGAGAATCCCCCTCCTTGGCCAAAAGCATTTTTACCCCCCAAAGCACACAACTCGGCTGAAGGTAAGGAGAAACCCTGGGTCCACCGCCAGACTCTAGGGGCAGGTCTCCAGGCTGCCGCGCGCAAGCCTCCCAATCCGGCCAAGGTCTATGATGTGAGACAGGGTAAGGATGAGAGTCCAGCAGCCTTCTTAGAGAGAGTCATAAAGGCTTTTAGGCAGTACACCCTATAAACCCAGAAGCCCCGGAAACAAAGGCCGCAATTATCATGGCTTTTGTTAACCAGGCCGCTCAGGACATTAAAAAGAAATCGCAAAGAGTAGTGAGACTGGGAGAGAAGAGCTTACAGGACTTAGTGATAGTAGCAGAACGAGTCTATAATAATAGAGAAAGTCTGGAAGAACAACAAACCAAACTAAGTGACCAGGAGACCCGAAACCTGGCCAAGATCCTGCTGGCCACAACCATGGATGACCCACGGGACAGATGGAGGGACCTCAAGAAGCTGGCTTCAGGGACAGGTAAGGAGGATGGCCCTGGTCCCCTTCGGGAGCCCCCTAGGCTGAACAAAATCAATGTGCTTATTGCAAAGAAGAGGGCCACTGGGTGAAAAGCTGCCCTAACAAAAGATCTAAGGCCCCTGCCAAGATCTTGGAAATGGAGGACCTGGATGATTAGGGGAGTTGGGGTTCGACACCCCTCCCCGAGCCCAGGGTAACTCTCGGAGTGGAGGGGCAACCTGTTGAATTCCTAGTGGACACTGGGGCACAACATTCGGTTTTATTACAACCCCAAGGGAAATTGGCAAACAAGACTTCACAGGTGCAAGGGGCCACGGGCACCAAACAGTACTCATGGACTACCTGAAGAACTGTGGATCTCGGCATGCGCCCGGTATCCCACTCCTTCATGGTCATCCCTGAGTGCCCTTACCCGTTGTTAGGTCGGGATTTGCTCACCAAGATGGGGGCACAAATTTGCTTCTACCCCGAGGGGGCAAAAGTCCTAAACAAGGAGGGGCACCCGATTCAGGTGCTTGTCCTGAGTTTAGAAGACGAATATTGTCTCCACCAACAACCCTAAATCTGGCAACGCTACTCCCTAACCCAGACTGGGACCCCCCTCTGCATGACTGTCAAGAAATTTTGGCACAGGTGCACGGAATCAGAGCTGATCTCCAGGACCAGCCACTGCCGAACGCGGACGCCACCTGGTACACGGAGGGCAGCAGTTTTGTCCGAGAAGGAGTCAGATATGCGGGGGCAGCCGTAACCAGGGAGACGGAGACCCTCTGGGCAGAGCCACTGGCAGCCGGAGCGTCAGCTCAATGGACAGAACTGACCGCACTGGCCAAGGCGCTGACCATGGGGGAAGGTAAACGAATCAACATCTACACCGACAGCAGGTGCGCCTTCGCCACCGCTCACGTCCACGGAGCCTTCTACAGAGAGAGGGCTCCTGACAGCAGAGGGAAGGACTGTTACAAACAAAACGGAGATTCCTGAACTCCTGAGGGCCCTCTGGCTGCCCAAGGCCCCAGCCATCATCCACTGTCTGGGGCACCAAAAGGCAGACACGCCAGTAGCCAGGGGAATCCGGGGAGCCGATTTAAAAGCAAAGGAGGCCGCCCTTTTGGTGACCCAGGTCTTAGCAACCACGCTACCCGATCCGGGGGCACGGACCCTGCTCGACACCCCCAACTATACTGATGCTGACTTACACTGGATCAAATGCTTGCCCGTGACCCAGTGCTTGCGTGGCTGGTGGAGGGGCGCAGACTCCAGCATCATCCTGCCAGAGGAACTAGGACAGCGAGTCCTATCCAAAATGCATCGGAGCACTCACATGGGGACAAGGAAGATGGAAGACCTCACACGACATGCAAAGATCACTATTAAAGACTCTCGAGCAAAGATCGAGCAGATTGTGGCGAGCTGCCACGCATGCCAGTTAACTAATGCCACCGCCCATGGATCTAACCTGGCACCCGGCTCCGGGGGCTACAGCCCAGGAGCCTACTGGGAAGTGGACTTCACTGAGGTAAAACCTGGAAAATGTGGGTACAAGTATTTACTAGTGTTTGTAGATACTTTTTCAGGATGGACAGAGGCATTTCCTACCAAACATGAAACAGCACAGACCGTGACCAAGAAACTGCTGGAAGACATCTTACCGAGGTATGGTTTTCCTGTTAGGATTGGATCAGACAACGGCCCAGGATTCGTCTCTAAGGTAATACGGGGAGTGGCACTAGTACTTGGGGCACACTGGAAATGACATTGTGCACATAGGCCCCAGAGCTCAGGACAGGTAGAGGATGAACAGAACATTAAAGGAGACCTTAACTAAATTAGCCCTGGAGACTGGCAGGGACTGGGTGACTCTCCTCCCCTTCACCCTATATAGGGTGAGGAATTCCCCCATATAAGATGGGACTGACTCCCTACGAGATCCGAACGAGATCAGTTCGGTCTTCCTCCACCTATAATCCCCAATTTAAAACCTGAGGTGCTTGCTGAATTTGATGATCACCAACTTCTTTTCTCCCTCCAAATGTTGCAACGAACCCATGAGCAGGTGTGGCCTAAGCTGAGGGCCCTCTCCGAGACTGGGCCATCCCCAGACCCCCATCGATACCGGCCAGGTGACTGGGTGTACGTGCGGAGATACCAACACCAGACACTTCAGCCTCGCTGGAAGGGACCTTACATCGTGATCCTGACCACTCCCACCGCTCTCAAGGTCGACGGGATTACTCCCTGGGTCCACTACACCCATGTCCAGCCAGCTGACCCACACGCCGTTCTCAAGGACTTTGTTCCAGAACGGAAAGGCCAACCGGACAAGGACAATCCCCTAAAGCTAAGACTGTGCCGTTCTCACTTATTTCCCACCTCCAAGACTCCCTAGTCTGAGGTTGTCCTTCAAAATAAAAGGGGATTATACTTAGTCTTCTTACAACAAAGGGGGGGCGGGTTATGTGCTGCCTTAAACGTAGGATGTTGCTTCTTCACTGAAATGTAAATGGGAGCGAGAGCAGCAATAAGGTGGTTCGAATCCTGGTTTAATCATTCCCCCTGGCTGACTACCATGTTATCCTCCCTGGCCGGCCCACTCGTCATCCGCCTCCTCTTTCCAACCTTTGGACCCTGCCTCATTAATAGACCAGTAGCGTTTGTCAAGGACCAAGTCAATACAGTCCGACTCATGGTACTCAGGCAACAGTGCCAACCACTGCCTCTTTCGACAGAAACCCAGAACCATGATTGGGTCCTGCATAGGATCCTCTGAAAAAGGGGGGGATGTGGGACCCAGGAAATTTAACAGAAATCCCCTACCCCTGGACAAGCAGAGCTGGACTAACTCCATTTTGTGCTGCACCCGCCACCTCCTGTATGACCCCCACATGACCTGCTTATTGCTTAAGGCGCTGCCCCACCCTAGTCAAGCCGCTGGGCACACCCTTACCGGAAATCGGCTCATAACAATGTAACCCTGCCCTGTGCCCGCCAATTCTGACCAGAGCGAGAGGCCAGTTCAAATGGTCACTATAGGGTGAATCGTGATTCAACTGGCCACCTGCGTGTGGACCGACATGACTGTGCAACTTTCTGTGTATCCCATTGGCCACTGGCCCCTATAAAGCTGCTACGCCTCTTAGCCTCGGGGTCCAAGTCCCTGCTCCACTGTGTCGGGTACACTTGGACCCAAGCTCGAGCTTGTAATAAACCCTCGTTTGTTTGCATCGGTGTCGGCTCCTTGGTGGTTTCTCGGATTCGCAATCTTGGGCACAACAGGTAGCAAAGTCAAATGGTCCAAGGTTTGAATTCTGGCTTAGCATCTCATTGGCTTGTGTAATTTGAGTGAGTAACTTAACGGAAATCATAATACCTCCTTCATAAGGTTGTTGGGAAGATGAAAGGAAGAAATAACTTAAAAAAAAAAAAAAACAAGTTCCAAGGGATCCCTGGGTGGCTCAGGGGATCCCTGGGTGGCTCAGCGGTTTAGCACCTGGTTTGGCCCAGGGTGTGATCCTGGAGTCCCAGGATCGAGTCCCACATCAGGCTCCCAGCATGGAGCCTGCTTCTCTCTCTGCCTGTGTCTCTGCCTCTCTCTCTGTGTCTCCCATGAATAAATAAATAAAATCTTAAAAAAAAAAAAGAGTTCCAGCTGCTCCACATCCTTGATAACAGTTAGTGTAGTCAGTCTTCCAAAAGGTATCTCTATGTGATTTTAATTTTAATTTCCCTAATGACATTTTATTTGTTTGTTTGTTTATCTGAGGAGTGTGCAGAGGGCTTAAGCAGGCTCCATGCCTAGCACAGAGCCTGATACAGGGCTCCATATCACAAACCTCAGATCATGATCTGAGCCAAAATCAAGAGTCAGATGATTAACCAACTGAGGTGCCACCGACGTGCCCCATCTAATGACATGGTAAATGTTTTTTGTTTTGTTTTGTTTTTGCCACTTATGTGGCAAAATTCATCTTTTTGATGAATTGTCTGTTCAAATCATTTGTCTATTTTATCTGGGGATTTGTTTTTTGTTTTTTAAAAGATTTTATTTATTCATGAGAGAGAGAGAGAGAGAGGCAGAGACACAGGCAGACAGAGAAGCAGGCTCCATGCAGGGAGCCTGATGTGGGACTCAATCCTGAGACTCCAGGATCATGCCCTGGGCCAAAGGCAGGAGCTAAACCACTACCCAGGGATCCCGGGATTTGTTTTCTTATTGCTGAATTTATAAATCCTTTATGTGATTTACAAATATTTTCTTGAAGTCTGTAACTACTCTTACCATTTTCTTAGCAGTATCTCAAAGAACAGAACTCCTTAATTGTAAAGAAGTAAAATTTGTCAATTTTTTTCTTTTATGGATTGTGCTTTTGGTATCCTAATCCAAGGATCTTTTCTATAATAAATCACTTTACATGTTTGTTGGAAATCAATTTACCGTGTATATGTAGGCCTGTTTCCACTCAGTTTTTTTCCTAGAGATTTATTTTTATGCCAATACCATACTATCTTGATTACTGTAGCTTTCCCAAATTTGTTTAGCTATTTTATTTATTTATTTAGCTATTTATTTATTCATTTCCAAATGAATTTTAGAATTATCTTGTCAATTTTTACACAAAAAAATGCTGGGGTTTTAATTAGGATAGCATTGAATCTATGTGAAAATTTAGAGAGAACTATCTTCTTAACAATATTGAGTCCAAAATTAAGTCTTCTGGTCCATGAATATAGAATATTTCTTCATTTATTGAGGTTTCTTTAATTTCTCTGTTATGTTTTGTAGATTTCAGGGTACAGGACTTACACATCTTCGTCAATTTATTGCTATTCATTTGATATTTTTCGTAGTAGGGTAAATGGTATGTTTTCAATTTCTTTTTTTTTTAAGACTTTATTTATTTATTCATGAGACACACACAGAGAGAGAGGCAGAGACACAGGCAGAGGGAGAAGCAGGCTCCGTGAAAGGAGCCTGATGTGGGACTCAATCCCAGGACTCCAGGATCATGCCCTGGGCCAAAGGCAGACACTCAACTGCTGAGCCACCCAGGGATCCCTGTTTTCAATTTCAATTTCCAATTGTTCACTAGGATACAGAAATACACTTTATTTTTATATATTGGAGTTGCATCCAGCAACCTTACTAAACTCACTTACTAGTTTTAATAGCTATTTTTATAGACTTGATAGGATTTTCTGCATTGACAATTATGTCATCTATGAATAGACAGTTTTATTTCTTCATTTCCGATCTGATTGTCTTTTATTTCTTTTTCTTGCCCTGTTGCATTGGCTTGAACCAGTACAATTCAAGTAGAAGTGGTGAGAACAGATGTCTTTGCCTTGTTTCTAATTTTAGAGGGAAAGCACTCAGACTTCCGCCATTTAGTTTATTAGCTGTAGATGACCTATAACCAGTTGAGGAAGTTTCTTTCTATTCCTAGTTGGCTAAGATTTTTTTTTTTTTTACTTATTTATTTTAGAGAGAGGGCAAGCACGCACATGATCAGGGGGAGAGGCAGAAGAAGAGGGAGAGAGAGAGAGAGAGAGAATCTCCACCAGACTTGCGACTGAATGTGAAACCCAGCTGAGATCATGACCCGAGCTGAAGTCAAGTCGCATGCTTAACTGAGTGAGTTACCCAATGTTGGATTTTGTCACATATTTTTCTGCATCTATTTATTTGATTTTTATTTTTGTCTCTCATATTATGGTAAATTACAAAGACTGATTTAAGGATAGCTTTACTGAGAGACAACTCATATAGCATAAAGTTAACCCTTTTGGAGTATGCAATTCAGTGGTTTTACTATATTTGCAGAGTTTTGCATCCATCACTACTGCCAGATCTCATAACATTTTCATTACTCCAAAGAGAAACTCCATTCCTATCAGAAGTCAGTCCCAATTTCACCCTTTCTCCCCAGGCCTTGGCGACCACAAGTCTATCTTTATGGATCTGCACATTCATATAAATGGAATCATACTCAATGTAGTCATCTGTGACTGGCTTCTTTCACTTGGCATAATGTTTTTAAGGTTCCTCTAAGTTACAATACATATCAGTATTTTGTTCATTTTCATGGCTGAATGATATTCCACAGTGTGGATATACCACATTTGTTTATCCATTAATCAGTTAATGGACATTTGGTTTGTTTCCACTTTTTAGCTATTATGAATCATGCTGTTGTGAAAATTTATTACAAGTGTTTGTGTCAACATATGTTTTCATTTCTCTTGAATATACACCTAGGAATAGAATTGCTGGATCATATAATCAGTCTATGTTTAACCCTTTAGAGAATTGCCCTACTGTTTTCCAAAGTGGCTGTAATATTGTGAGGAAGACTTAAACTACCACTTCAATTTAACAGATATGAGCTATTTAGATTATTTATTTCTTCTTATTTATTTATTTATTTATTTATTTATTTATTTATTTATTTCTTCTTGGGTGAATATTGATAGTTTATGTCTTCCACAGAATTTGTTCCTTTCATCAAAGTTGTTGAATTTATCAGCATATAGTGGTTAATATTTCCTTAGTCTTCTTTTAGTATCTTTATAATGTGTAGTAATATCTTTCTTGACATTGATAATTTTTTCCCTGATCAATGTAGTCCAAGTTTATCAGTGTCATATATATATCAGATGTTTTAAAAATCTTTGTGTCACTCTGTCATGCGGAAAATTACCTTTATTCAATAGTAGGCTCCAAGTACACTGTGAGGGAAGCTATCTCAGAGTTCATGGAATATAAAGGCTCATACACTAAAGTAAAATGCTTGGATCACATTGTTTATTAAATCAATGTAAAACACACTGAGGGAAGCAAGGGGCAGGGGGAGATTGGCTAAATTAAATATTTAGGATAGGGGGACGTCTGGGTGGTTCAGCAGTTGAGCATCTGCCTTTGGCTCAGGGCGTGATCCTGGAGTCCTGGGATCAAGTCCCACATCGGGCTCCCTACATGGATCCTGCTTCTCCCTCTGCCTGTGTCTCTGTCTCTCTCTCTGTCTCTCATGAATAAATAAATAAAATCTTTTTTAAAAAAGAAGTAAATACTTCGGATAGGGAACAAGTGGTATTGATAGGAGATGCTGCTGAAATCCTGAGGTATGTGATGTTCTCTCTCTCTGCTGCATCAGCTTTTCCTGCTGCAGATATGAAGACAAGAATTGAGGTTCCAGCAAGGGGGTCCTGGATCAATGTTACTTCTGTTGGAGAGATGCAATTAGCTACAGTTGTAGCTTGTCAAGTAGTCTGTTGAACAGCCATGGAAGCCTCATGGAACCAAACTAGGTATAGCTAGTGGGTTGTTGAATTAAGGATTCATGAATATTGATATTTAATATATAGTGAATATATAGTGTCTAGGTGCCCCTCATGTGTGTTTATTACTTCAGGTACTCTTGGATCTGTAGCCCTTTTCATTGATGTTTAACCCACACATGCTCTAATTACTAATTACTGATCTATACTTGATGCATCTTGTGAGTTCATCCACCCATTTCTTATTTTCCATAGAACTGAATATTTTGCAACTATACATCAAATGTACTAAGCCCTCCCCCATTAGTGCTGCTTCTTTCTGTGACACACTTACTTTGCACATAGTATCCACTAAATAAATGTTAAATAAAAAATAAACAATGCCCTCAGGTTGTCTTGCCTTAGAGACACACTTACTCAAACAGAGTTCCTGTAGTTACATATGTGTGGGAAATATTGGGTTTCTTTGCTATAGGATTTGTTAGTGCCTTAACACACTACTGTGGTGGTATCTTTCTGTAAGTGGATGTCACATGTAGTGTTCTCAACCTTAGTGACTGACAGACCCTTTTACTTCGGGTGCATCCCTAATGATTAGTGTTCTACAGAACAGATCTTGGGAAATGCTGCCTTGGGAACTGCTCTGTGCTGGGAAATTCGATGTTTACTATAGTAGGTGTAGGCCAAGCAGTTGATCTGAAATTACCTTGTATACTTTATAAACATTCTGTTTTTCTGGGTTAGATAGAAAACTATGACAAGAAGCAAGATAGGGAAATTGAAGTTACTGGGGGTATGAGCTGACTAAACTATTCAATCAAGGGTTTCTCTAATTTCCCCTTTGGAATAAATACAGGGATGATGCCCCCTCCCCCAGTCAGCACAGTGCTAACAATATTTTTTCACAAATGGCTTATAGACTGGTGCTTTGGCATAGGCGGGCACTTTGAAAGATACTAAGATTATAAAAAAGAGACTTCCTCTTCCACCAGGATGGGAAAATATGCCTATTGAGACTTCAGGGAACCCAGATCTCTATGCAGAGGATCTCCTTGGTATTATTCTGGGTGGTCAAGGGATTCTTAAGACTTGAAACTGAGTTTATTGGAGCACATTTATCAATGGGAAGATAGCTTGCTTCATTTAGTACAACACAGAGGAAAAGTAGAGCCCATCATGTCTTCTACCCTATTTGGCTCCATTTCACATCCTCTGACCCAACAACATCAACGTGTAGGCAGGTACTCCCACTTCTGGCCCCTCCTTCCCTTCCTGCACACAAGGGTGGCCTTCGTGCACTCTTGTATTCTCTTCCCGGCACCCTCTCCCAATTTATTGCCTACCTAAATCTTGCTCATCCCTTATGCTGCAGCTCAGATGTTTCCTCTGGTGAGCTTTACTCGACTCCTACCTACTAAGTTATGCTTTTTCCTCCTGTCACTTATCACAAGTGTAGTTAACATTATTTAATGATTGTCTTTCCCACCAGGTTGTGAGGGGCTTGAGGGCAGAAATTGTTTTAACTAGTTTACTATTGAATTACTAGATATGGCAGAGAGTAAGTGGTTAATAAACCCAGCTGAATGATCAAAAACATCAGTGCTAAAAAAAAAAACAACAACAACAAAAAAAAACATCAGTCCTGATATATTTTGGAGTTAATTTAGGGTTGTTCAGTTTTCCTTTGTCTTAGGTCAAAGGCTTCTCAATTCCCTTTGTCTAGGGCTTGGATCCTCCTAAGATTCATCTTAGATACTCATTCCCAGAAATGCCTCTCTTATCTATTCCCTGATCAGAGTAGTGGTTGACATCGGTGAACACAGGTAGTCTTTTACATAATCTGGAGCAAAGGAACTTCAGAAAAGCAATGATTTTCCTTTTAAGTATGAGGTGTTCAGAGTTTCCAGTGAGCTTGAGACTCTGCAGTGAATAGTTTGTGGGTTCTCCCAAAACCCAGCATGAAGGAAGTATAGCTGCAGGCAGCCATGAAGCAAGTCATATTTGCAGTTATGCTGCTGATGTCACTAGAAGAATGCAAGAAAAACCGTTCCAGTGTGGGGACATTCTCTGGAATATTGGGAACACAGCTCCTTACAGGTACAGCAGTTCCACTTGACCTACTTCCATCAGTTCTTCCCCAGGGTACTGACCTGCCTCGCATCTCTCCCTGAAACTCACATACCCACGCCTGGGGCTTGCGCTTTCCCTCACTCACCCCAAATGGATAGATGTGATTAGGCAAAAATGGCCTGGGGCAAAGTGGCAGAAGGTGAGTACAAGTCTCTTGTGCTTTCTCTTGCGAAAGGACTTTTTCTGGGGTGCAAGTTTTCTTGAAGCACTAACAAAGACCTGCATCACAAAGGGGAAGGAACCTAGCTCTGCACTGGATGGAGCGGACTTAACCCCTGGCTTGAAGTTATTGTGAGGACTCACGATAATGTGATTAAAGCCCTTAGGAGACTGGCTCCCCAAATAGTGCTTAAGACATGGTAGCCATTTAACTCTTAGGTGCTCATTGGGTATTCGCAGAGGAATCTGTGCCTCCTGCCTCAGTAACATCACACTGGATGGAAATGGCTCGCTCAACTTTTCTCTTTCCTCTGTAACATCCTTGCAGGCCCAAAACCTAGAAGAATGCTTTCCAGGTCCCATGATAAGCTCACATTTGTTGAGTGCTTCTGATGTCAAGCACTAAATGCTTAACATGGATGACTTCATTTAATTCTCAAGACCCAATGGAGTTAGTAACTACCGTTTTCTGCATTTATAGCTGAAGATATGTAGACACCAAAAGGTTTAGTAACTCAATGTGATGTATATAGTAAGTGGTTGAGATAGTATTTAAATACAGCTTGATCAGGTTCCAGAACCTGGATTCTTTACTGTTGCATTTACACTGCCTCAATGCTTACTCTCATTATATTTTCTTCATTTTTCTCCACCTACACTAATTATCATCATGGAACATTATCATCCCTATTGTCTTCTACTATATTGTGGGGCTCTATTTATTCTGTGATTCTCTTTGTGCTAGCCCCACACAATGTCTCATGTAATCCCGTGCTTTACGATTGCTTCTCCATTTGTCTATTGCTGGCTTTGGCATATGAGGTTTATGTACTAATTATGCTTTCACAAAACATCTCTTGGTTCCATTGTCAGACTAGACCCTAGACTGAGCAGATCACTGGGCAGACCCTTTATGCTTTTGTGTTCTTAATGACAACCATCTGTCTCCTAAAGCAATTGAAACCTTCAGTTATTAGTGTAAAGGAAAAACATTCACTCTAGGCATAGGCACAGCCTCACACTGCTGTTAAATGGTCGGGGAAATCAGTTACTACTCAGGTTAGGCCTGCTACCTGTCTCGGAATCTGGGTGACACTAGGATTTCAACATTAGATGCATAAGCCCCATATGCTTTTAAAAAGAAGATCTAAGTTGTACATACAAAATACTATTATTTATCTTTGGAGTTACATAGAATACTCATATATATCTATTGCCCTATTCAATAGAGTATTATCAGTTCTATCAAGTCCTCCATGTACTCCCCTCCCCAGCTGCAACCCTCTCCTGACCCTCCCCCAGTAATGCCAACACGCTCTTCATTACATAAAGAATAGGAGTTGAGAGCAATACGTTTTGGATGAGTAAGTCGGATGTGATTCCCAGGTACTTTGTTGTGAAAGGGGCTGGCAGCAAATGGATATTCAAACTTAGTAGTATTTTGAGGTTTCACATCCTGTTCAAACTGATGCTTTCAGTGAGCTGTTTCTAACTTTACGACCACTGCAGCATAAGTGTGCTGAGAACAAATGTGTCAGCAAATTGTGGTCAACGTGCAAAATTAATTTTTTGCCACAATTAGGGACTTGAGGACCTCTAGGGCAATGGCTGTCAGAACATTAATTTGGCGGCGTTGCAGATGGCGAAGAGCAGGATTCAAACTGCAGGGGAAAAGAGGGTATACACCATGAAGCCAATGTCAAAGAAAAATCTTTTCTGACAACGTGTAAGAACTCTGTTGTGAAGCTATGTGAGAGAACTTGGTCATGGCCACAGACATTCTACTCAAATAGGAATACTAGTGGAATATTAGCATGCCAACCCCTGAAGAATTCACTCCTTACAGGAGAGCCACAAATTCCAGTATTAAAAATTGTGTCTCAAACACCAAAAATGTGAGAACTGCTACTCCAGCCAGCAGATATTTCTGAAGTGGTTTCATGAATTTTCATCATTTATTCCCTGCCACTAATGGACCTTTTGAAAAAAAAATTCAGTCTGCTTCTTCCTACCATTACTGTGAATTAGAAACACTCATGTCAGCCCAGGGCTGGAGGAAATGAAATACAATTCCACGACAGATTTGGTCATGTTTGTAGGCAGCAGCTAAAAGATTGCAAAAATTGGGACATAATTTTCAGTGCTATTCAGTGTGTGAGGGCAACACTCACGCAACAACACTCACAACAACAACAACAACAACAACAAAAAAAAAAAACAAAGAAACTTGGAACTTAAAGGGAAATTGCTTTCAGAAGTAGGAGGAAAAAGACACATTTGAGGCCATGAGGCAGAAACTCTTGGAGAGATGCCCAGAAAAGTAGTACCCCCATCACTCCTTCTCTGTCCACCTTCTTTAGCCTAAAAAAGGCATGGTTTCCTATTCTAGAAGTAGAATATGTGCTCTTCTTGCTTTTGGGACTGGCTGAAGACAATGTGGCTACATTTAAGTGACTTGGATATTTTTCTTCACTCTTATAAAATGCAGTATGAATCGCAGCCCAAATGATACATGACTCAAAGATTAACTTCTATGTTAAAACATGTTCTTTAGGATTGGTTTGTATCTCGGGAAACAAATACGGAAAATCGTCACTTGCAGTCTTTTTTGTTATAGTTAGGATAGCCATATAATAATTTATCCTCAAAACCAGGACACTTGAGAAAGTAAGGAGGGTGCGATTAATTACACCTGGACAACATAAACCAGAACTGTTTCAGGCAAACTGGGATATATGACCATTTACAGTACAACCTTAGTGTTCAATTGTTCCGTATGTTATCACATTGAGTAACTTTTAGCTCTCAAACATGATAATCTAATTTAAGGTACATTCATCTAGATATTATATATATATATATTTTCATCTAGATATTATGTATTAGAGCTACAATCTTTTAGTTATGCTACTACCCCAAATAGATTTCTATTTTTTTTAAAGATTTATTTATTTATTCATGAGAGGCAGAGACACGGGCAGAAGGAGAAGCAGGCTCTCTGCAGGGAGTCCGATGCAGGACTTAATCCCAGAATCTCGGGATCAGGCCCTGAGCCAAAGGCAGATGCTCAACCATGAGCCATCCAGGTGTCCCTAGATCCCTTTGGCTAGAAGGAAGGAAAAGTGTTCCTTTTTTTCCTTCATGGTACTTTGAGCATTATGATCTGTTTTACGGTAAGGTTAAGTGAGCACAGGAAGCTAATCAATTGCAACAAATCGCACTACAGAGCTGAGCTCAAAGCTCAAAACTCTGCTCCCTGAAACCATATAGGGTCGCCTTCTAGAATTTGATCAGATTTCTATTGGAGATTCACCAGAGGTGGAGGCTTATTACTGCCTTTCAAATAAGAAATCCTGTAGTTTGTAAAGAGGCTTTTCCTAGTGTGCATTAATCCTCCTCATCCCACTTCCATAAAAAGCCTGGGTGCCAGTCCTAATCATTAGTCATGTACTTTTGGTCTTTTTTTGTAAAGATTTCTTTGGGCATTCAAGAAAGGATCCAGGTATTCATTAAGTTTAGTCCTTGGGATTTTTGTGTGTTGCAGTAACTAGGCAACGGTTAAGATGTTTTAACTTAGCATGTCCTGTACTGGCAAGTTTAAAAAAAGAACTGTCAAGCCATACTTGGCAGAACCTTCCTTGGACTCTCCCACCCTCTGTACGGTTCTCCTGGACATCTTGGCTGCTCCTCCACTGCTAACAGAGACCTCTTCTGTCTCAGCCATTCCAACGGGCTTCTCCAAGTCTTCCCCACTACAGGGCAGCTGGATATCCAGTGTTCTCAATAATTGGTAGGACTACAACTAGTGGTTTGGTGATCCAGGACCTTTCCTGACAACTCTCACAACCACATCTTTAACCTACTCTTAACTGCAATACCGTTGAACATAATTCACCTTTGCTTATGAAAATCTAGGTAGGTTTTAGGTTCGTAGTTTAAGAACTGTGCTTATTCATCAACTACTATAAGGACGTACATTTCAGACACAAACTCTAGCTCTTTAAAGTGACATCCAATGCAAACTCCTTCAGTGACATGAAACACGTGAAAGGCCTGCCTAACGTTCATGTTAGATGGATTGGACTTTCTAGGTATACAATTTTGGAAGCAGAATCACTGCCGAACTACTGCCTGCCTGGGCACCCAGGACAGGCCCACGTAGGATGCTGTTCTTAGAAAGCAGCACACTGTAGTACAGTGCTATGGAGCAACATCTTTGGGAATAGTCACAGCTATGAATCTAATCTCGGTTCCTTACAGTTTCATTAGCTTTAGTTTCATCATCTATAAAATGGGGATGAGAACTGACCTTGTCCTAGAGGTTTGTGAGGCTTAATTGTTCAGGTCCACTGTTTAGCAGTGTCAGCTACTTGTTTTTGTCTCCTCCTAGATTTTATGTATCTCAAAAGTGGGAGATTAAGAATCGAATGAGCCTAAGTATGTAAAATGTACATAAAAGCTATCATTAGCTCCCTGGAAATTAAGCTTTTAAGTAGGAAAATACATGAAGTTCAATTTAACTCCACTTCATTAAAAAATTAACCAGTTCAGTGTATTCACCAGAGTTTTCCCATAGTTTTGGACCCTACCAGTGACAATTTAAGGGGACATGGACAAATCAGGATGTCTTGTGGAAGAGAAAAGGCAAAGGTCTAGGCTGGTAAGCAAGCAACTGCATAAACAGGTTACTGGATGCCTGAGCACGAAACAGTGGACAAACCCTAAGCTTGAAGACAGAACTGGCGTCATCCTTTTTACTGTGGCAATTTACTTAACCTCTTCATCTCTCTAAAAAAAAAAAAAAAAAACAAAAAAAACCCCTCTTTTTAATCTGCCTACTAATCTTTAAGGAATGCTGGTCTAAATGACCATTTAAAAAATGAGGCTTGGGGGATCTCTGGGTGGCTCAGCGGTTTAGCGCCTGCCTTTGGCCCAGGGCACAATCCTGGAGTCCCAGATCAAGTCCCGTGTCGGGCTCCTGGCATGGAGCCTGCTTCTCCCTCCTCCTGTGTCTCTGCCTCTCTATGTCTATCATAAGTCTTAAAAAAAAATCTTTAAAAAAAATAAAATAAAATAAAAAATGAGGCTTGGCTCAGCAGTTGAGCACCTGCCTTTGGCTCAGGGTGTGATCCCAAGGTTCTGGGATCGAGTCCCACATCAGGCTCCCTGCACGGAGCCTGCTTCTCCCTCTGCCTACGTCTCTGCCTGTGTCTCCCATGAATAAATAAATAAAATCTTAAAAAAAAATGAGGCTTGACATAAAATAGGAATGAAGCAAAAACTGAACAAAGTGTTTCTTTTATATGCCATGAACACTTCAAGCATAGCTTAGAATTCTAGGTGGACTAAGATTGCCTTATACTTGTGAATGTATGACCGTAATTTTGGCAAACCTCAACTAGGAGACAGTCATCCACAACTGTTTTTGAAATTTAAAAGCAGGGATCCCTGGGTGGCGCAGTGGTTTGGCGCCTGCCTTTGGCCTGGGGCGGCCTGAGACCCGGGATCGAATCCCACGTCGGGCTCCCGGTGCATGGAGCCTGCTTCTCCCTCTGCCTAGGTCTCTGCTTCTCTCTCTGTGTGACTATCATAAATTAAAAAAAAAAAATTGAAATTTAAAAGCAGCAAAGTATTTTGTTCCCCCAACAATGTACCTGTTAAGAGCTATGAACCAATTTGTTTTCCCCAAAATGAGCATCAAAGCCCTAAACATGGATGTGATATTTGGGCATGGAGCCTTTGGGAGAATTCATTTAGATGAGGTCACGAGGATGAAGCCTCACAATGGGATTAGTGTCTAAGAGACAAACACAGCTTGCTTCTCCTTCTCCACCATGAGAAGATGGCCATCCACAAGCCACAAAGCACCCCTAGTGGGGAACTGAGCAGGCCAGCACCTTGACTGTGGACCTCCTAGTCTCCGAACTGTGAGAAATTAATCCCTGTTGGTTAAGCTACCCAGTCTATGATGTTTTGTCATGGCAGCCCAAGCTGATACAGTAAAGTAAAATGGAAGAAAAGTAAAGTGGAAGACTGCAATTGCTTGAGAGAAAGCCCGGAGGAGGCAGGGCCTAAGTTCTACCTGCTTTGTCTCTTTCTCATCCTGGGAACCCCTGGATACCACTATACAGAGTGAAAGTAACTGTATTAATGCCCACATGAGAACCGTGTTCATGTGCTGACAAACTATGGCATGGCCTCAATTCTCTTCTGATAGTAGAATGCTACTGTATTGTCTTACTGAAAATAAATGCATGAAAAGGATTCTATGTTGCTTTAGAAATCTGTTGCAGAAGGATTGGTGCCAAGTTTAACACGGTGGTAAAGAACCTGCTTGGGTCAGGTACCCAGGAAAGAATGTGTCTGCTGCTGAAGCAGTGTCATTTCATGATGGGGGAAAAAAACCCTAGCCCTGCTCCAGAATGATTTTCTATTTCACTACCTATTTCAGAGCTCCATTTTTGGCGGGTACCTTTACGGGATAGGAAGTCAAGATATCAAATGCAACTTAAAAATTTACAGTTGCACTTTGTCCAATTATAAGGCAAAAAGTGGAAGTCTCTTTCAAAAGCTGATGTATTACGAGTGACTCATTTTACAGCCCCACTCACACCAAGGTTCAAGACAGGCTAGCAAACCCCGTGGTAATGGAATGGCAAACTATACTGAGTTTAATACCGTAACCCTCACCACAGGCATACCAGTTATGACAAGAATAGAACCACCTTTCATAAAAGAAAGCGGGGGTGGTGGCAGCTGGGGCAGAGAGGGAGGGTTCCCTAACTCTGCATATACAGATAATGTGGTTACAAAGAACGATGTAGCAGCCTTGAAAGGAGAAGAAACCCAGAGTGGACAGCATGTTGCTGAAAGAGGGTCTGTGGAGGGTTGTTCCCAGGCACCCTATTTAAATGCCTTTGTGAATTCAGGTCACACACCAAGGAGTGTCTCAGGCCCCTTTCTTCTTTTTGACAAGTTTTGCAGTAATCAGGCTTTGGACTTCTCAGGGAAGCCCAGAACTGGGCCTAAAGAATAAGATACATGGAAAAACTGTGAAACCATGAAAATACATTTTTTAAAAAAGTTTTCAGGTATAATACACAAAAGCAAACAAGTTTATCTTAAAAAATATCAAGTATCACATCCATAGACTATTCCTAATTATAATTACTTCTTAAAGCAACATATGTCTTTGTTTACAAATACAGCAGCAGGTGATAAAACCTAACGTCTCCAAAGATTGCTTACAGTTCATAATACAAACAAATGTCTATGTCTCAAATCACATTTTAGGCAGTTTAACTTAAAATGCATAGACAATTACATACATTAAATTTGTCATTATTAGGTCAATTTAAAAAATCACAATATTAAGAAAAAATACAAAAACCCTTTATAGAGCACGCATAAGAAGTCAAGTTTACTTAATGGCAACAAATCAGTATCTGCTAACCAGTGACAGGCAGTTTAAGTGCCTTCATCCAGGGAAGAAGAGGAAAAAAATCCCGTTACTTTGCACACATGAACAGTTGCACTGACAAACACTACAATCTTGAGAAGCATTAATTTCTTACTTTGAAAAAAGGTATACCAAACTTTGCTCTTTAAAATGTCCAAAGGCTGGCCTCTAATTTCCACCAACAGCAGACTAAAATGTTTATCTAGGTAAACCAAAAATGGGTGTACTAATGAATTCTGTAATGCCACCCCCTAGACTGTAAGCATCCGCGGGACAGGCATTCTCTTTCATCTCTGTAGCTCTGGAATCTGGCAAAGCACTGGGATCGGACACTTAAGTGTCTGTTGAATGAATATAGTTCTCCTGTTTTCTACAGCCAGAAGCTTGCATGGCATTTCTTTAATACTGATTATTTTGTTGGCAATTTTAAGTTTACTTGGCAGAATTCTGAAAATAAAAAGTGTCTGTCTTCAGTACTAAATATTGCTTTATTGAGATTAAATTTTAGTCCTCCTGAAAGCTACCTATCACTTTCATTCTATGCATAGTACCTTTAACAGTATGATTTATCTGAATTTAACCTTATGCTTTTCAAAAACCAACATCTGAACGTCTGTGTTTAGGTTTACTTTCTAGGGTTTATAACCGTGGCATTTTATATAAAGCTAGCACTGGATTATTCAGGGTGAGGAAGACATTGGTACTAATCGTTTGAAGTATAGGCAACTGACTGACACGCAAATGAGTCACCGTTTTTAATTGAACTGTGACTAGAGTTTAGTTCTTTATTATTTATTTTTTTAGTTCTTTATTTTTTTTTTTTTTAATTTATTCATGAGAGACAGAGAGAGAGAAGGAGAGAGGACGGGGCAGAGGCACAGGCAGAGGGAGAAGCAGGCTCCA